>NC_088169.1:107816632-108423757 GCF_028769735.1 Zonotrichia leucophrys gambelii
ATCTGCCTGCACCCATGATTACTGCTGCATTTGCTGATCCCCATGGCTGAAAGCAGCAATTGCACTTGAGGGGGATGAAGGGAGCTCACTGTGAGGGATGTCCCCTCTACCCACTGCTGCAGAGCCATGCCCACACAAGGGGCAGCACATGAAATCTGTTTCCCAGACCTCACAACCCCCTGCCTTCCTCCTGTCCTGCTCTTCCCTCCCCACAGGGACTTCCTGCCCTGTGTGCCTTTGGGAGCTGTTCTCCATCAGATGCTTGTGCAGTGAGATTGTACCAAATTGTTGGCTTTGGTTTTTTTCCTTACCATTAACTATTTTAAATTGTACCCAACACCCATAATTAAACAGCACTGCTGTTAGAGTTGAGGATTTTTAACATTTAGATTATTTCCAGAACTGCTCTGCTTGTTCTTAAATACAAAGGAAGCAAACAAACAAGACCTAGCAATTACTAATTGCAATTACTAATTGCAATTACTTTGCACTGGCTTATATCAGCATCAGTCTTCAATTATGGCAATACAGAGTAATGGAGACTGTTCTACAGTACAGAGACACCCAACAAAGGTCTCAAAAAAAGGAGACATGGAACCAGGCAATGGTGGTGGAGAGCTTAGAAGAGCACCTGTCTGAAGCCAGAACTCCACAGAATTCTTTCATGTAAGTAACATTATTTTGCAATATTATATGCACTTTTATGTATGAATATCCTGTATAATCTCTAACCAGGAACAGAGATGGAGCTGTTCTTCCTATCAACCTCAAGAATGTGTTTTATTTATCCTCACTTAGAATAAAGTAATTGGAAACATCTGTTTTGATGTTTTAACAGTAACAAACAAATAATTATTGAGAGTTACAGATGGAAAGTGTAAATACACTAATTTTGAGCACTTCCTAGTGTTACCTGTCAGGAAGGGGGTCAGTTCCCATTTGTTTCCCCTACAGAGCACACAGCCAAAATTACAGGCTGGACTCACCCCTTGTTTTGCAGCTCAGCTTCATGGTAAACTGAGACAAAAATACAGCATCTTTTGGGCTACATTTGTCACTAAACCAGTCTGCCAAGGACCCATCACACAGGGCAGGTTCCTGAAATGCTGAGCAACTCTCAAAAAGCAAGTGACAAAGAGTCAGAAAATCCACTTCATTTCTATGTAAAAGCCTAACACCCACAGACTTAGTTGGTGATTACAGGATCTATCATCCTCTTTTCAAATATTTCCTGCAGGAGAAAGGGAGAGAGAACAACAATGTAGAGAGCAACTTATTCACTGCCTCATAATGAAAGAAAGTAATTTGGATTATCTTTCCCTCTTTGCCAATCCAAACCCCAGTTTGTGGTGCAGGATTTCAGCCATTTGTGTCTGGTTAAGCTAAGCACTAAACAACACATTTCTCTTTGCCTTGCCCTGGCTTGAATCACTGAGTAACTTCAACAAATATATGTTTAAATTTCAGGACTGTCATAATAATAATACTTAAACTGCCTCCCATAAAACACTGAGGAGGAAAGAGTATTAGCACTGACACCCACAATATATATGTTGGTAGCACACACAAGTTACCTCTCACACCCAAGAGGTCAGCAATTAAGTTTATTTCTCCTTGTGATTCACGGAGAAACTTTTAAAGCTGTCTTTCTGAACAATGTCTCACACACTAAGCATTTGGTTTATGTAAGCAATAAAATTGGCAGCTCCATCCTATGCTTATTTGTGAGTTGTGTTCTCCACAAAAAGTCAGGCATCCTACCAGAGTCATTTAGTTTGCAGCAGATTTAGGCTTCAAGCTGCTTTAAGTATTTGGTGTTGAAAATCATCTTGTTTTACAGTGATACTGTCAAAATTCTTTCCCTTACCAAACATGTCAGCATTTAATTTACTAAGTAGTACTTGTAGCTTACAATAAAACTATCACATTTTTGATGCCATGTTCACAGAAACAGCTGGATGTGCACACTACAGAATTTACGATGCTCCATGACACAAATATGGAGTAAAATTTTGGTTCTTCCAAAAAAAGTGGGGTTTAATCAAGTATGTAGTTATCTGTAAAAAATGAGAATACTAGGATTAATTTACTGATGTGTCATGGTTTTGTCTAAAAGATTGCAAAAAATCAGCAGTTTTAGAAAGGGATTATTGTCCAGGTGTGAAATATGTGACACCACATAACCCAGCACCTGAAGGGACAAAACCATTCATCACCATTTACAAATCTGGGAACAGAACCACACAGAGTGACTGCACTGTGCAAACCTGCTTTCACTTTCTCTAGTGCAGGTTCCTGACTGAAAAAAAACCCACATGGCTTCCCACACAGCCAAAGGTCACAAAGCATTAGGAACATGAGGGCTGTATGAAAACCTCAATTAGATGTAGAGCGTGACCTAGATCTCGACGTAAATACTGAAACGTAGATAAATACTGAGAGGATTTAGATCACTGAGCCCTTCAGAAACTGAAATGGGTTTATGCTAATGAAAATCCTTCCATCCTCTTCATACTGCCACAATTCTACTCACATATGTTAAGAAATTTAACTTATTCCTAGCTTTCTGTTCTTAGTGTCTTATGTTTGCCACAGACAGACACATCTTCCTTGACCACATTACCAATATGTTAACCTGACAAAATATTAACAAGACACTTTCACTGTGTTTTCATGCCCACATTAACTTCTGACATAAAAACCTGCAAACCAACCATCAAATAGACTCAAATCACACTGAAATTGTATAACTGAGATTTTCATGTGGCCTGTTTATAACATGAAAAGCATTTATTCTGATATGGACCTGATAATTTCCATTCACCTGTTCCAACTGGAGCATGAGGTTAATAAAAGATGCAGATTTAAATAAGAAATACCATAATTGGAACTTCATCTTTACATTTGCTCTCATACAATCAAATCCTGCAGAGAAAATGTCTGTCAGGTTCCTGGGGCAAAATATATGAGGACTTCACATCACTGACTTTCATTTAATAATGAGGCTGCTGCCATACCTGGGCGTAGGCAACCATTTTATGTGTGCTCAAATTAAATTTACATTCTTTAACAAGCTCCTTGAAGCCCTGTTGACATTAGGTGTACTCTAATTACTGTTGGAATTTAGAGGTTTAAGTAATAGTGTTAACTTGAATTCAAGTCAGATTGTTAAAGTTCAGTAACAGCTACAAGAGATGACAGGAAGGAATAGGACTACCGTTCAAAATATTCACAGAGGTGTGAATATACTCTTCCATAGGTTTCTATGTCTCCAAATTGCCTAAATATTAATAATTTTCAGTAATAAGGCAAAAATTTTAAATTGTGTCAGAACCTGCAGCTACTATTCAGTTCCAACTAAGAGCTGAAGAAATCATTTTATTGCCTCCCATCCCTTTTTCATAGACAAAATCCCCCAAAAGAAGAATCAACAGTTCCACATGCTTAAAAATCACATATCTATATATAAATATACAAACAAACATGCATATTCTCACCACTTGTTTGTCAGCAATCCTAAAAAATCTGAAAGTCCCGGCACCTCTCAGGATCCTGACAGTGGCTGTGTGTCCTTCTGATTTCAGATGAGTCCTTGTGGTTGTAACAACTTTCAAGGACCAACACAGGAATCTGATTCTAAGCAAACCTGCTTGCAAGCATATTGTGGGATTTTATTTTTTCCTGGTGGTTTGCTGTTGATTTTATAAAAGGAATTTTCAAAGCTTCTTTCACAGGCCATCTCCTATGAAATTTTCCTGAGAGCATTTTCCAGGTAAATCATGGCTGCGATTCTGTAACACTGCTGCAAACTGGTTGCCAGACATTAAAATGTAGGATTTTTATTTAAACAAAGGTATGGAAAAGAAAAGAAGAACTGCTAAATTAATGCCAATCACCAAACATATGCCAAAAAAAGAAAATTCAAAATTGAAGATGAAATGTAATTCCTTGTTTACGGCACTGAATAATTATCTATGATTTTATATTTGGGTACACTCCTAGATGGTACTAAATGTAAAAGCATTGTATAAAACCACCTCCACAAAAAAGACAAAGAAACTGTTGGTTTTGTTTTCTTTGGTGGAACAGGTTGGCCTGTTATGATTTTGAAGTGGTTAAAAACTGTTTGTTTAAACAAACTTGTAGCCCAAGGACAAATACATTCTTATGTGTAGTGAGTGCAATGTGTTTCTAACAAAACCAATAAACTTTCATGCTAAAGTGCTTTACCACCACCAACAGATGATTCCTATACTGTACGAATTAGGTAATTTTACTTATTCTAGCACATATTCTTATTTAAAAGGTTGGATTTTTTAAAACTCCAACTCTGCTCTACATTTAGTTTTGCATCAGGCAGTTATAATTGAGTGATCAAATAATTTTCTGAACTAAAGTTAAGCTTTCACCTAGATAAAATGAGTGACTCTTAGGTTTGTAACAGCAGAACATCCACAGAAAGAGAGCCAAAGCAGTAATTTATAAAACTCAACTCCATTTCAGTGACACTAAAATTACTGAAGGATTTATGAATAGTTTCTCTCCTTGTTCCACTCAGATCACTGTGTCATCTGGGTAAGGCTGAAGACTTAAGAGTATTTCACCTAAACTAATAAAGCTATTTACTGAATCTGAACTAAGTGCTGAAGTTTACTTCTAATGAGTGTTGACTGATCTTGGCTAAGAAAGTGAATTAGAATACACATAGCTGAGCCAGACAAGTCATCACTAGTCAGTAAGTCCCCTGGGACAGAAGGAAGAAAAATTGTTTCTCAGCTTATTTTTTTTTCTGAAGGATCACCACAAACGCTCATGTTGATAGCAGCACTATCTTGACATCCTTTCAGAGCTGTCCTTAGCACTGGTAATATCTTGCCCTGCTGAGAATTTTTTTTACAAGTTAAAAAATGAAACCATTTTAACAGCTCATTTTGTTTTTTATCTATCCAAGCACTTGTACCACACTCATCACCCCCATGTTTGCAAGGCTGTGTTGTCACACAAAGGATTAGTGTGCAAATCCCCCAGGGCCTGCAGTGCTCCACAACAAACTGGTTTCCAGTGCAGCAGCTCTGGGGTGCCAAGGGGCTCTGTCTGCTCCAAGGATGCTGGATTGGGGCTCTGAGGGTCCAGCTGGTTTGACTCAGCTTCTCCTGACACCCTGAGCAGCTCAAGTCACATCTCTCTGCCTCCATCTCCAAAAAGAACAGAAAGCAGCATTTCTCTCAAAACCTATGTCTAGAAAGCCCAAATAAAAATTGTATCCACGAGCATTCTCAATAAAAAAAAAACTTAATATCACCAAAAGGTTCAGGGTGTTATCATATGCCTTCTACCAAATAATTCCATAATTACTTCTACCAAAAAGCAATGCTGTAAGGATTTTATGTCACCAGCACTATCACTCTCATGAAAATAGGAAAAATAGTCTCAACCAAACAAATGTAAAGTACCATAAATTTTAAAGTTTTGCTGCCTTCACACAGTAAAAGTTCATGAAGCTCACAAAAAACAGCAAGGCAGAGGGACAACACTCTGAAGTAACTCAATTTACAGTTTCATGTGTGCTTACATTTGCGCTGCTTTAATTTGGTTTTGGTAAATTTTACAGCCACTCTCACCCTGTAATTCTCTCCATAGTTTAGCTGCCTTTAAAATAAAAACAATTCATGTAATGTGTTACAGAGAAGTGCTGTTAGAGTCACATAAATCAGGCCTTCTGTAAAACTTTTTAGGTGTGAAATCAGAATGAAAACAAGACAAACTCTTCCAAAACAATATTTAAAGGTTCAGTCTTATATTTTAGTTGTGTAAGTTGCAACTCCAGTGACATTTGGCTAAAAGCCAAAAAATTTTAAAAAATGGAAACAAAACAGCATTTAAAGGTTCAGTTTTATATTTCAGTTGTGTAAGTTGCAAGCTCCAATGACATTTGGCTAAAAACAAAATTTAAAAAAAAGTAAAAAAACCCCAAAAAAACCTCAACAAAGCCATAGCAAAAAACCCATAATCCCTCAAACCCATACCCTCTATTTGGCAATGACAGATATTAGAGGCAGATGATTTGGAATACAACACTGCTGGGACCACATTATTATACTGACCAATACCACCACACAGGAAGCTGGAACTCCTCAAAGGCTATTTTAGAGACATCAAAAAAATTGGCAGCCTAATATTGTGATGATAATAACAATAATAAAACCAGCATCTCCCTTAAAGAACAAAATGCATCTGCTAAGCCTCTTTTTGCAAAGGAAACAGCTCCTTTGCCCCTGAAGGTTTTCAGCTGAGACATGTATTTGCCTGGATATTCATAAAAATAAGCAAGTATCACCTGCCACGATTTTTTTTTTAAATACATTGTGAGAATCCTGGTTCTTTTTAACTATGCTTTTTGTTACCTCTATATTTCCCAGATTAGCATCCAAAGCCAAAATATTTTGGGTAAAAAAATAAAAAGCCCCTCAACACCGGTGGAAATGTTGTCCTTGGCATACAAGCTTCAGAGAACCTGGAAAAAGTAGAAGGAATTGGGTTTTCCTCTAATTGAAACCTAGTATCCAGATAAACTTGCATACATCTAACCTTTGTTCTCTTACTACAAAGCTGCTCAATTACACAAGGAAAATGGGGCACAATAAAAGCTAGGGCATCTATTCACACCACAGGAATCCATTTTAATTATTCCCACTAGCAGATATGAAGTATTTCCTAATGCAAATGCTGGACTCTCAGAATGCTCACATCAAGGAGCTGCACTTCAGAGGGATCAAGTACAAAAGGGTTGTATTTTACACTCAGTTTAAGCACAGCATTATCTGATTATCCTGCTATGGAACTGAAAAGGCACAGTTTTCACTAATCTAAGTTTTCAGCAAAGTTGTTGCAGATTTCCTAACGTGAAATATGAATATGCACATCAGATTACAGCAAAATGTAGCTATTTCTGTAAACAGCCCAGGAACACAACACAGTACATTCTGCATTCATTCATTCATTCATGGATCTGCCACTGAGTTACAAGGACATTTCTGGAGGCCTCAAGCATTTTAGTGCTTTAAAGACTGTTTTAAACAAGAGACTAAATTGATCTGCTAATGATTTCATCAGCAAGTCAAAAGATCTTTATGTCATAAAATTCAGACCTGAAGATTCAACCTAAGCCAAATTCTCACATTTAACGTCCCTGCCTACCCTGATTTATGGCAAACACTGAATGAAAGCTCTGAGTTCCATCCCTGCTCTCTGCCAGTGCTCCCTGTTTGACCTTGCCCAAGGTGCTTGCCATGTCCTCTTTTCTTTAGCTGCTCTCACCAGCCTCCTTTTCCACTCCCAAGTTATCTCAGTGTCTTCTCAGGTGAGTAAAAAAACAGGCAGTCTCCAAGCAGTGATTACAGGATCAAGTACTGCAGAAACAAAAATTTATTATTATCTGTGTTTTAAAATAAATAGATAAAAATAAATATGAGGAGAATAAGGCCTGGAATTTACAGATTGCCATACAAAGTGTCCCTGGAATCTTCTCAGAGTCTGTGGATTCTATGTGAAGTCCCTTGAAGCAGTGATGGGGTGCCAAAGCACACATCTGTCATGAGGAAAAGCTTTTATTCCACTGACAGAATAGGAAATAGACTTTAGGAAAGTATCTGTGTATTTTCATTAAAAGCATCTACCATATGATCTTATGATTAGGCTACACTAAAAAAAGTCACAAAGTTTAATGGCAGAGGAATACTGGGATTTACACAGTCCTCCATTCTGTGCTAGCAATCCAAACATTCTCACTTATACCACAAATGGTCTGGTCGCAGATCACATTTATAAAAGTAATTGATTCTCAATATCTGAGGTGAAGGAAATACATGCATATATGAATTGTATTTACGCATATGTATTTCTTCATCCAAAATCTTAGAGCTAATGTAGGGTCTTTGCTGAGAACTCTGTTCAAAGGTCCACTTAAAAACAAAGAAACCTTTTAAATATTACATTCTTTACTTGATATATAATTCAAAAACATGTTGGATAAATGAAATGTTTTAGACAAATGTGGCAGATTCACCAGTTTAACTTCTGTGCAGAGACATATACACATCTTTGCCATACACACAGCTCAAAATTACTACCATGTGCCAAATAAACTTTTACAGATGTTCAGCAGCAGAGTTCAAAGAAACTGGATTGTGTCTTCCTTGATATATACCAGCCAAATGTATAAAAACAAAGAGACGTCAAGATATCAAATGAAGTGTCCATTTGCTGATGTTCAGATAAATGAGAGATGCAGAGCTGCTGATATTCTTTCTTTCCCATTACTTGAATTTCATTCAAGTAAATGATACTTTGCAGTTATTGTGAGTTTCCATCATGAAGCACTCCAGCTAAGCTATGGCATGTTTTAAAGTGACTTTTCCTTTGGCTTTTTCTACAAAACCCCTGGATATTTCTACATTACATGTGACATATCCCCCTGAGAAACTTCTGTGTGCACACATAGAAACTGTCTCTCTTTCTCTCAGCATTATATCTATTATTTAGAGAAAAACACACTCTTTGTGTTTGATTGCAAAATAATTAGGGTTTTTGCTTGGTAAAACCAGTAATATCCTAGAAAAGGTTAGCCTTAATAAGGCATCACCTCTGCTTTTATTTTTTATTACTTTGAAGGCAATTACACTGCAAATTCCTGTAATAAATCTAAAAATCTTCTAATTAAGTCTGTAACTGTACATTAAGTTTAATTCATCATGTCCTGTTGACCACTCACACGTTCCATACTTGTGTTCCCATTAATGCATTTTCCCTTAGGCTATGTCTAACATTCCTACCTTTGAACATTTGAACAACCCCTATAACTTTTAAAAAATAATATTAAAAAAAACTCCACAAAACTCTCTGCCTTCACCAGGAAATGATTCCTTTCTTCTTCTTCACTGTGGATTTCCCACGTACCTCTCTATCCCTAAAACACCCTCATGCACACCCTCCTAAATTACACTTCCCTGACGTACAGGACAAGCAAAATCCAGTCCCAGAATAGTGACAGGTTTAAAGTATAATATTTCACAGCCAGTCAAGGCTGGAAAGAAAGGCTTTTTTAGTGTTTAGTGAGCTACAACTTCCCTTTCCAATAAGAAAGATCCTTCTCCTACTCTACTGTTCAGTCTCTCACTATACCCATGTACACACTATATATATAGATATGCACCCAGTCTAATATATATCTCTTTTTATACATCAATCACAGGTAGCTGAGGCAACTTTTAAAGATTTCTACAATCTGATGCTTACAATTTTCCTTTATTTTCTAGTATCACACAAGTGGATCTATTCCATAGGAGGGAAAAGATGAGAAACACCATCAATGCAACTAAGAAAAAATTTAAGGAAGTTTTCTGAAGCCAGATTTCTTTTCCATGTAAGTTTTGTCATATATTTCAAATTCATGTAACATAAAAGATGTAACTTAATGGTTTTATTCTCTTTTCCTTAGGACCAACTGCAGAAGTAATTTACAGATTTCACACCCAATGCCATCCAAAGCTTTTGCCAATAAAAACTAGCACTAACCTTTCATGCTTTCTTCCTCTCTTAAATCTAAAATTTCCTCTCCTAAAACAGAGACTAGGGTTATTACTACTAAAAAAATGACCATGCTTTGTATGTTTTTTTTTTTTCAATAAAATAAGAATTCATCAGAAAACACAATTTTGTGAGCAGTGAAACTAATGAAGACTAATTCCTTGCAGATTTGTCTCTCACAACCAGTTACTCCAGCACCTAAGAAGGTAGCTTTCCATTAGTTAGGTCATTTCCAACATCCCTGTTCCCTGGTGCCTCACAAGAGCTGAACTCATACACACTACTTCCTCTAGAGTCTCTCATTCTCCAGCTGTCTTTCCTAGGTGCCTGCATTTCAGGAAATTTGTAGGAATGGATTTTCTCAGAAACTAGGCCCTGTCTTCAGATTTGCTTGAAGCTGGGCAGTGAGTTAAAAACCCTGTTGTTGTGGGAAGCACACACGTTCATGTGGATGCACGTGTGCACGCACAGTGTAATCACATAAAACTCATTTCCTTCGGAAACCAGGCTCACAACGATTTAGCAACAGCAGATGTGAGCACAGTTATGGAAAGCAGCTGCATGGCTCTTCCATGAAACAAACAAACATAAGGTCAACACACATGCAGGTTCCTTTAACAAAGCTCAACTGGCAAGCCTTTGAAATATTTACATAAATATTTTAAATATCCTCTTTCTGTGGGGCAGAGGACATACATCTTGACATCAGTTCATGTAAGGCGTGTTTCTTATTTTCTCTGGGTCTAATTCTTCCCAACTGAAGTCGACAGAAGCTTTATTTTGACTTTCAGATCTACAGTCAGGATTTCTTTCTTAGAGTTTATTGATAAAATTTATCTGGGTGTGCTCATACTTCTTGTTCTCTGACTGCACTTGTATAAATAATATTTTCATATATATTTCATGCAACGAATATTACTGAGCTACTCAAAAATCTATCAGTGAAAAATACGTAAGAAAATCTTTGTAACAAAATGAATTAAAACCCAGAGACATTTGGAAACAAGTATCCCCACAAAACAGCCCTATGGTTTTAACTAGGGAGATGAGCTTTCCACTGCTTCTGACAATGGAGCACAGTTTGGGCTCTCTTCTGAGAGCCATTCAGCAAATACTTTGCTACATCCAACTTCAAAAGCCATCTGGAAATTATACTGGGGCATGTGTCATCCTGGTAACAGAAAAACAGAAACCTCTGAGGGATCCTGTGGGGCAACACAATCCAGCCCCATTGTCTCCTCTTTCACTATGCCAGAGACATTTAATCCACAGAAACCCACAGCTCACCCACCTTTTATACTCCTCAGTTGTCTCATCTGCTTCACAAAGTTCAAGAAGAAACCAAAGCAAGGCTCTAATTAACCAACCCCCTCAAGACATCTCATACTCAAGAATCGGTGCCAAATATGAGTTTATACATGGTTTGACAATAGTGGGTCCCACTACATCACAGGAGCTACATTTCCTTTTCAAGTGTTCCTCAAGGAAAGCTTCCTACACTGAATTTCCATGGTTGGAGTACTTCAGCTAATAAGAGTGCCACTTGCTGGATTTAGACCACTTCCAGGAGTAAAAAGGGTTATCTTAATGTATAAAAAATGCAGTAAAAGATAAAAAATTTCAACCACATTTTGTAATACTTCACTACTAATGGCTCAGTTTTGCAGTGTACTGACCAGTTCCCTAGGAGATGAGAGGGTTTGGGCTGCTGCTTTTAGCTCTGTGGCTGATCTCTTGATGAATAAAATACCTACCCCCCTCTCTCAATGGGATCTAGAAATAATAACAATTTTAAAAAAAATAAACAGTCAGAATTTTAACAGCTACCTCTGTTATGGGCTGCTTTCCCAAATCTCCTTTTTGTATGAAGTGAGACTCAAATAAAACTCAAATTACCTCTGCAATGTAGATCTGGGGAAAAGTTAAAAGAGATGAAGAGAGAAATGCACCCACTATTGAGTGCACTGTCAATCACATCTACTCAGCCTACAATTTGAAAATAAAGACGATTATTAAGATTTACAGTGAAGCACAGATACTCTACAGTACCACAACTTCTCAATATCAGAAAACAAACAGCCTAAGTTCAGTACAGCCTTGGTGATTACCAGACACAGGGATCAATTATCTAAATTGAAATAGATTCAGCTCACTCTGAAGTCCCCAAATACTTCTTTGCTTTTCTAAAAAGAAAAAAGTGCCATGTACTTTTACTTGTCCAATTTCTGTTTGGTAGAACTGAGAGTATTCCAGATTTGAATAAATAAACCAGCTGTTGAGACAAGGGCTCTTAAACTGAGTGCAATTCTTTAAGTGTCTGCATGTATCCCTGCTTGAAACACCATTCTCAGTTTTACTCCTTTTTTCCCATTCTGTCACATTTGATCCTTCACAAATGCTGGGGGCTCAACTGGACTATCATTAACAATTTGAATAGTAAACATTTCTTAACAACATGTGAGATTTAAAGTACTTCAGTAGAGATGACAATGCACTAAGAGCTTTGCCTGATAAATGTATGCCACCTCCAAGGTGAGCACTTGCTCTTCCCTTTACTTAAGGAGGGGAGGGGAAGGCAAGTTCAAGACAGAAAATGAAGATACAAAATGTAAACATCAGAATTAACTCCATCTAAGATGACCTACAAACATTTTAATTGCATTTTCAGCAAAACACAACTCATAATTAATGAGGCCACCAAATTTGCTGAGACACAAGTAGAGTACTCAGATTAATTCTGGAGGCTTGTTTGCTGCCAGTGTTTATCCGATGTACTGGGAATATTCTTAGAAGGCAGTAATCATGGAAGGAGGTTGATCTGAGAAGTTGGTCTGCAGTGTGTGTGCTTGAGAGATGTTATCAGCGCTCCCTGTTGAGAAAGATTACTAGTATTCAATCTTCTTTAGTGTTCTGGATTAGAATGGCGTTCTAAAGACATCTTCTTGCTTTTTGTTCAATTCAAATTCTGATTTTGTAAGCACATGCCTATTTTTTTACTTTGCTAGAAGAATATATTTTGTGTCTACAGCATTGTAAGATAAGAGAAGGATTAACATGCTCTTACAGGTATCAAATACATTATTTCCTAGAAAGATATCCCCATCACACCTTGAACTATGTTAATATTATTTGGTGATTTTTGTCCTCCCAGATGTGTTCTGGATTCTTGGAATCAGGGTGTGGATTTTTAGCTTAAAGGTTGCTGTCAGAGCAATGAAATGCCACCTTCACTGCAGCTCACAAACTGACACACAGCTGCATGCACTGGAGAACAAAAAGCCAGGTCACAATGCCAGCAGCACCACTCTGACATTGCAAGACTGTTATTCACCCCATTGAAAGTCTAGCAATACTTCCTAAAGTTTATTTGAAAGAAGAGAAAAAAAACAGCCCTCAATTGTTTTGGTTGGTTTCATTTGGTATACTCATGCATATAGAAAGTATTAAAAATTGGCACAGTGTGCATTTCCCTGCAGTAAAACTCACACAAATGTTTTCTTTGCCATCAAAATGTTACTCCAGCCCCTATCTGAAGAAATAGTAATGACTACACATTTTTCCTAGTTTATAAAAGCAAAAGTAAACCAAAACCTTAAATGAAGGAAAAGTTCTGCTTCCTTAAGTGAATCATTATGGTAAAGCAAATAGAACTGATTAGATAGATAGATAGATAGATTTTTTTTTTCATTTTTTTTTCCATCTGCCTCAGGATTGATACATTCTGGAACAGCTTGCCAGTGCTTGGCTGCCCAGTTCATTAGAAGAAAAAAGTGATTAAAAAGCCCTCTTTGGTTCTAGCAAAAGTTTTTCCCTCCTGGAAGCCTTCCCAATAGTTGTGAGTCCTGATGCCTTTTTGCAAGGACAGCTCAGGTGTCTCTGGGCTAGCCCACCTTCTGCAGTCCTCTCAATTTCTTCGCTCTGTTTCTTGGATCAAGTTCCCAAACTTTCACACTCCCAAGCACTCTCACAACTCCTGACTCGTGCGTGGTTGCTGGGCTGACTCTGGCACTGTTTTCCCTCAGTTCCTTTCCAGCAATGAGTCAATCTGTGGTGCAGCACAAGTCTCAGCACAGCAGCTGCCTTCATCTTCCTCTCGCTTTAACGAGCAATACTCTGCTCCCCATCTCACACAAGGCCAAGCATTAAAATGAGTTGTGGAGGTCAGCAGCAGCTCTGCTGCCTCTTTGTCTGGAGCTCAGGGTTCCTCCAAGGCCTGCTCCTTCTCTCACAAGCAGTGTTCCAACACAGATGGATTTTCTTTACCTTTCCAGCAATTTTTTAGATGTAGGTGCCTACTTAGATGGCAAAGCCAACAGCTGAGAAGATGTTGGCAGTCTGATAAGAAAATTTGGCACAGCATACTTGAAAAATGGGAGGTTACTATAGATTTCATCTACTGAAAAACAACTCACCTGCACATGAATGCTCCCTCTATTTTTTAACCCCAAAAGTCAATGTGGCCAGGGAATGTATCTAACTTTGTATCCTAATGGGCCCAATAGTTCAAACCTTATTCCATTCTATGATTTGTATTTGTTCAACTTCAATGAATTTAAAGAATCCAGGAATTCTTCTGTGAAACTAATGCTGTTAGTAGGATACAAAAACTGGAGGAAAAATAACTTTATAGGGGGCAGAAAATTTATTGTTGCACAGTTGAAATACCTGACCCATAAATCCAGAAATATTTATATAAAATACTTTTGCTTGCTGCTGTTACAGAACAACCTCTTCAAGAACTTTAAGAGAGACCTCTTAAACGCAGCTCTTCCATTTAATATAGAACAAACCCCACACATCCTACTATTTTCCTGTGCCATCAAAGATCCTTTCACTTTGGAATTCAGCAATAGTCACAAAGCCACTGGTGAAGCCCTGAGATAACAAGCGCCATCATGCACCAAACTTCAAGAATGCAAGGAGCCCATTTATCTTAATGTGGAGCACAGGTGTCACTGGCCCATGTTATCAGTTCAATGTGCTGTTTTATGCTTTCAAATATTGAAGATACCAGTACCACCATGAAGATGGAAACAAGTCTTCCATTACAGTTCCTTACACAGCTTTTTCCTTTTTTGTGCATTACAATGCAAAGTTCATATGCCATCAATCCTGCTTTTATGTCTTCCTTATTAAAATACCTTTTTCTGAATAAAACATTTTTTTTAAATTAGTCAATCTTTTCTGTTGCCCTGAACTGTCCTATCACAAGAAGATGTGTATGAGATTAGGAGTTGAAGTGGAATCCAACATAGAATTCTGGCACTTGAAGGTTATTTGTCACATGGAGACTCATGCCATATCAGCCATTTCATACATGGCTACAAGGGAAACATCTGCAAGGTCTAAGAGTGATAAGGAATAACCTGCCCTGCTACTGAAAAAAGGCTGCACTCTATTCAAAGGTTGCAGATAAGACTTAATTAACTGAGATTTCATAATGGAGAAATGATGGATAATGTAGACCTAATATATTCCACATTCACAAAAGCATCAAGAAAACATGTCAAAAAGAGAATCTTAAGCTTTTTTTTTTCTTCCCTTCAGAGGTATTTGCAGCCCTGAATAAAAAACATGGCTAAAACAATTTCAAGCAACTCTCAATATCAACTTTTCCAGAGATGCTATTTTAAAGTTCTGATCTTGTGATTCCACTCCTTCTCCTACACATGCTTTTGCAAGCATTAATAAAACACTCTATTTTAAACCACCACGGAGAATGCAGAGAGGCCCTCGAAATATTGGTTTTGCTGGTCATTTTCACAGAGAAGAGGCTAAGCCACATAAATTTTAATAGTACTCTTGCTGCTCATTTCAAAGAGAAACAAAGCTGGTTGGTGGCACAGAAAAGAAGGATGGTATTAGAAGTTAAAGGAGGAGAAAACAGAAAAACCTTTTCAATGACAATAAACAACAAGTTTGACCTTTTGGAGGAGGGCACTCTGTCCTAACACTGCATCTCAAATGAGCTGAAAAGGAGACCTTAGCAGCACGGAATGATTTATAAAATGACAAATCCTGCAGCAGGAGAGAAGAGGGAGCCCAAATGACAAAGGAATTAATCCCCATGACTGCGGGCAGTGTTTCATTTCCAGTGAAGTCTGCAACCAAAGGCATTTGCATCTGCATCCTGACTGAACTCCTCTGCAATTCTGTTTAGCAAAGGCCTCGCTTTACATCTCCACTGGAATGAAATGGAACCCATACATTGCTAAGTGAGTCCCTGACACTTCATCTGGCTGCAGCCAGTACTGTATAGGCTGGTTTCAGTTTTGGAGGTATCGAGACGTGTGAGTTCCAAAGGCAACAGAAATCTCGGAAACAAACAGAACTTCCATTCCTGATCAAGACCGTCACAGCTCAGCCCTTCAAAATACTTGCAGCCTTGTCAACAGTTTTCCTTTCAAAATATATTGCTGAATCCAAAAGTTAATCTAAAACATTTTAGTTGGCTGGGAACTGCTGCTTCTCAACCCAACCCTAATAGTGCCAACATTTTTTTTTCCTTGCCTCAGTAACTTTGAGTTGTATTCTTGAAAAGATTGTTAAAATATGTTACACGACTTGTCCTTCACAGCAGTGATATCAGAGTGGTAAGCAAAGAGACTTTCATCATGTAACAACTCTTAGCTGCCAGCTTGCCTTACTGCATGTTAGTGAATAAAATGGGATAACCATGTGTTGTACAAGGATAATTGGCTGAAGTGATCAATATGAGATTGGCTTCCACTCGTGTGGTTTTTGTAGCCACACAAATCAGTCTGCATTTGCCTGATCTCCTAGTTGGTGTTAAATAACCAAATGTGTAATTTGAGACTGGCATTCAAAAAACATTAAAACTAATTAAGGGCAATAAATGCTCCCAGGAATGCCAAAGGAAAAAGCTTGATACCAATATTTCATAATTGCTTAAAGAAATTAGGGGAAAAAAAAAAACACAAGGAAAAAATTCTATGTAAGCAAATGTATCTGGTGAAAAAATTATTCTGTAAAATGCATTGGAAAAGTTACTTTGTTTTGTAACTACTTTCATAATTCAGCTCTTATGTTACCCGTAATGCTCCCAGGTCTGTGTAGGACAAAGGGAACTCTGCATCCAAAAAAGTGATACATATGGTTTTAATTGCTTTTCGCAGGAAAGTCAGAGTCCAATGTAAAGAAAAGTTATTCCAAACTCCAGCTTGCAAACCAGGTTTTCATGTGAAAATTTCCAGTAAAAAGGCAGCAACAGATGTAGCTGAGGCTATAAACTGGCTTGGGACAACTTTTTTCAGTCTGTCCACTCCCAATCAACTACCATCCACTTCTGCCTAATCAACACTGGTTTTACTTAGTGTAGTCAAGGCTTCCCTTGCAAAATCTCTTCCCAGAAAGAATCAGCTGTACTCACAGCAATGTCCAATACCTTCCTTCTCTTTCAGTTCTCTTTTTTAAAAGTCGTATATGCCTGATTCAGTTTCCCTTTCATTCCTGAAATCATAGATTTAATATATAGTATCATTTTAAAATAAGGTGGTGAAATACAGAAAGACAGAAAGCTACTGCACAGCAATGAAGCTGTCTCTTCTGACACTTAGAAGAGCAAAAGAAATCCACTGTGAATGTCTATAAAATATAACATAGTGTTTTCCTAATTTGATTCCTTTGTCTTGGATCCAGTCAGGGCATTAGGCACTGAGTAAACATTCACTTACAGAAATTGTATGACACAGAACAGCTATACCACCCTCAGAATAAATGTTACCATTTTCTTAAAAAAATTAATCTAAGAATTTCCATAGGTGAGGAGTATCTGCTGTTATTCCTCCACTTTTCCAACTACCTGTAATGTGTTTAACTCTGCATGGAAATCACACTTCTGTGAGGGGAAAGCAAAGGAATGGAGAATCCAAATCCAAAGCTAAATGTTGGGGCCAATGCAAAGGTTAGAACAGGATACAAGAAGAAACAATTCAAACTTCAAGGAAGAATAAAGATGATGTGAGAGATAACTAAGATATTATCATAAAAACAAAAAGGTAAATATATTATTAGGAGTGAAAGTTAAGATTTATTAGGTCTGATAAATAAATAGACTACACACACCAGAATGAAATAAAAGTAATAAAATAGAAACAATAAAAACAACAATAAACAAACCTGCTTAGCTTGTTGAAATTTTACAAAGTGTTGACAACTAAATTTGTAGAAGATACTTCCAATTTGTTTAAAATTTCCTGTCAAAATATAAATATAAATATAAGTATTTCATTTTGTCATGATTCACAGGTCTGAATTGTCAGCATCTGTGATGGACACAAAATAAGCAACTGTCACCCAAGTCAAAATCCTAATACACTTTGTGGTTGCAAGCAGCCACTACAAAATGGCATCTGAATGAACTCCCTCCAGAACAAATTTTCACTTGTATTTTCAATAAAAGTATGGATGTGATGGTTAAAGTATGAAGTGAAAGAAAAATGTTCATAAACATGCTTTTGTTCTTCTGTGAATGCATTCTTTAACTGCTACATTCTTTAACTCCCTACTCTGGTCTGGGATTATACTTTTTTCAGGTCCTTTATATCTGTTTTTCTGATACATTATTAAATATGTTAAGAATTTAGACTTTCAAAACAACATTCCATTTATAACCAAGGAATAAAAGAAACCCAAAAAAACAAAGCCTAAAGAAAAGAAAATCAAAGAGAAATGAAAATTCTGTAATTGTCAGCTTAATATGCAACCCCCTGAAAATGTATAAAAAGGTTCATTTTAACCTACAGTGAACTTGATGTAATTTAGGTATCTTGCATTTAATGAAAGAGCATTTGCCAGTAATATCTAAGTGAACTGGAGGATTTGAAATTCCCTGAAAAGCAATGAGGCTTTCCTTTCCTGCATATTCTTACTACAACACTCTGCACGTCCTTGGCTCAGCACGAGAGAGCTTTTCACATGAGAACACCTGAACAGAACCCTGAGTTCAACAATGCTTTTTTCTGGCATCAAAATTCTTGGTAGTCATCTCAGTAATAAAATAGCAGAATCTGCCAGTTTGAAACTGAACTCAGAGAGTATTTTATGTGGAAAGATAGCCCAGAATTGATCTGATGAATTGTACAATTCTAGCAAGCTGAATCAATAGCAGTGATATATCTAAAGACAATCTGAGGAATGGTTTTTGCTCTTCTTCCTAAGTAAGTTTGCACTCCATTCTCTTAAGGCTTAGAATAAAAAGCAATAAAAAAAAGGAATAGACAAAATTCCCAAGGTTTTCAGATGTTTTTCACTTTACCATTTCAATTTCTTTAAGGGCCATTCACAATCTATGTATAATTCTACTACCATTCAATAACTTAAAGTTGTGAATCCTACCTGTGACTGTATCTTCAATCTGAGATAAAAAAGTCTGAATTGCCAACACTTAGGTTGTTAACTGTGTATTTTCAGTTGGTTTTAAATCACAGGTAATGAAATTAATGGATTCTGGCATGAAAAAAACCAAAGCAGCCCAACACAGCCGTCTTTTAAGGTTGTTCAAGAAACATTCCCAGTAAATTTAACATACTTTAAAAAGGAAATTCCTGGATGTAACTGGTGATATCCAGCTCTTTGGAGACTGCAGAAACATGTATCCTCTTGAGCATTAATTTGGCTGGAGGTTGGAAATATCAACAGTTTATGGAATAAAGCACAAGAACAAGAAAAAAGAAATCTTATTTATATGAACACAGTAGCCTTCAGACATTTGTTAATGTTCTCTAAAGGACTCCCAAAGTTCATTAAAAAAGTATATTAGCCTTTCTGCTCCCTTTTTGAGAAAAGGCATGTTGCCTATGTACGTGATGACAAGGATGTACTGGAAAGCTTTTTTGGTATCTACAAATTCCCCCATGAAGAACAGCAGCATTGCCTCCATCGTGCCCTCAGAGAGCGGCTGCTTATCACCTGACCACTGGGATTTGTGTAATAAATGATAACACTAAACTTCTGCAATACATCCCTGCTGTTACTTCAATTTTCTGTGCCTCTGTTTCTCCTCTTTGTCTGCCTCTGCAGCAACATTTAAAAGTCCATTCTCCTAGTAGGAAAAGTGTCACACAGGAGCTGACTTTGGATCTGAAAATAAAATAGGTGTGTGGGCAAGTGTCCACTCCTTGTGCTTTGCAGTCACCAGGGCCAAACATCCAAAATTACATAATGCAGGTTCTACAACTGCCCCACATCCCCAGTGAGGCTGGTGGTTCAATATTTACAGTGCTTCTCTACAGGATTTATCAGGGCAAAAAGTAGCAGAAGCCAGACATTATGCTTTTATAGCAGAAAGCTTTGCAGGGTCTAAATCTGGGGAAGAGAATCAGGCTATCTTCTGTCCATGGGAATCTCTGCTGACTGCCAGGCAAACAAGAAATCTTGCTCCAATAGCTACACATTTTTATTATTATTTAAGACAATTCCTCAACTCAATGCTTCCTATTTTTTATCTGAATACAGGCATCTTCCTTAACCTGAGAGGAAAATAAATTCCTGAAAAGAGATAATAATGTCCTGTGATCTTAAGGATGGTGAAGAAGACCTGACCACCTGTGAGGAAGGCTTGGCTTAAAGAACATCTATGCAAATAAGTCAGGGGTAAAAATAAATACATTTTCAACTCTTCCTTTTATACAAATCTAATTTCTAGACATCTAAAGCATGTGTAACTTCACCATGTGAGATCTTCTGATGTGAATGTTCCTAGAGTTGGCATAAGGCCTGAGAAATTCTCTGAAACCCACTGTTAATAAAAGCCATGAACTGAAGTATACTAAGAAAGTGCTTAATTTCTCTCTTAAATGATTGAAAACAATTTATTGAACAAAGGAACAGAAGCAGTTCAGATAATTACCACCAAAATAATTACGGAACATTGATGTTACCATGGGGCAATAACAGAGTGGCTGAAATGATGACAAATTTGTGTTTGTTCTACTGAAATAAAGAATTCAAAATCTTGATTCTGCTACTGTGAACACTTTGTTGTGGGATCTGGCTACTTTCTGTAAATAAGCTTCAGGACATCTGTGGGGTGACTGCTTTCTAATTTTTTGCTTTCTTCTAAGATGGAATTAACTTATTTTTTCCTTTTAATACAGGCTTTCTTATATCCATTTATTCACAATGATTTTATATTTTAACTATTTTATTTATTTCTAGTGTATATTTCAATTAATCCAAGACTGATTTTTCCCTTCTTACTTTTGAAACTGATGGTCTTCATTACTACATGTATATCAAGATTAAAGAATTCACTTTGTTCTTTTGTTATTAAAAAAAAAAAATACGGTTCTGTCCTTATAGGTTGCATTTCCCATCTTTTTAGTTAACAGTCTCAAGTCTAATAACATCTTTCTTCTTTCCACAATTTTCTTTCCTATCTGAAAACCTAATACCATAGCATAGCATAATTCTCTGTTTCTCATGTGGCTGTAACAAAATATAGTGGGAAATACTTAATTTTATAGCTTCATAATTAAGATAAGGAAAGCTGAATGAAGAATTGGTCCCATAAAACTAAAGAAAACCAAACAAAGATTTGTAATTAGTATGGACTCATAAAGATGCTATAAAGAAAAAGTGCATTTTTGTACATTATAAAACATTCTTCTAAGGCCAATGGAAATTAATATTTACAAATTGTTCTGAATCTTTTTTCTAAGTATACAATAGTTCACTTGTTAACATTGACATATTTATCTGGCCTCTCCCAGTTGTAGGAAAAAATTATGTCAATTTTCCCTCAGACTGCCTTCCTATTCTGTCACACACATTATTTCATGAAACATGAATCCAAATGTTCTGTTTCTTTTCAATTTCCTTTCACCACAAATTCCAGAGTCCCTCTCTTCATGGCTTTTAGTAACAATTCAGCCTTTCTAGTCTAATGGCAAAAACTCAATACTGCTGTCTTTAATCAGGCTACTTTTCACTTCAATGTCTTCAATACCGAAGATTCAACCCTTTGTTAGAACTACTTTTTTTCCAGGTCAGATGTTATGTCTGTGATTCCACATTAAGGGTCTACTCTCATAACAAACAGCAAGCCTTGACAAGATGTCTGAAAAACACTGACATAGAAGGAAAAAAAAACCCCAAGTAACAGGTTTAATTAAAGAACATCTTTTAGAAGTTGTAATAATCAAGTAGTCAAGGACTTCTAAGAGATTCAGATGATTTTGTACCTGAATATGGTCCATTAAAATTTTAGTAACTACAATGCAAAGCTATCCCGTGTTACTTGGAAAAGAAAAAATAGTGATGTTTGACTAATTAGAGGGAGTAGGGTATGTTTGTCTCCTCCCTTTCCAAATAAAAGATCCATTGGTTAGTTGGTTCAAATTGTCTGTGACCACAAGCTTCTGTCAGACTTGTGACAGATGAAGGTCTTGTGAATAGACAAAGGTCCAAAGAAGCTCTGTTCAAATTATGATCACAAAACTGACATGATCCTGATACTTTCTATCCTAATGAGCCCACTAAGAGAAGATGTGACAGACTGTACAAATAAGGGGACACCATTTACTCATGCATTGAGGACAAAAACAAGAACATGGATTTCCTAATTTCATGAGCTGTGGCTTTTGAATGGCTTGGCCTGTGGGCAGCATGCTGCAAACTGTAACCTCAGTGTGACCACAGGAGCCACAGCACACAGGCAAACCCCTCTGAAAGTAAAGAACAGAAAACCATTTGATGAGATGAAATAGCTGCCTTTCACATACTGCAGAAAGGCAAGCCCCAGCCTGTGACAGATTTTGATTTAGGCTGAACAGGCAGCTTTTACTGTCTAACTCATCTAAGAGCATCCTTGACTGAGAAGGACAACCTCCCTTGATCAGCCTTGTCTCTAGATCCCAAGGAATTAAATAGTCCAAAGAATGCCTCCAGAAACTCCACATATGAATAGAACATAGCAGCAACCAGTATATGAGACAAAAAACTACACTACAAACTGAAAATAGCATAAGTAGCAGACCTCTTGATATCTCAACATAAAACAGGGACGCTGCCTGTTCCGTTGGATTGTGTACATTCTGGGATTCTGCTCCAGAAGAACCAGATGTTTGGTATTAATGCAGATACATTAAGCTCAAAACTGGTTACATAATGAACAGCAGTGCTGATTCAAATGTGTTTATAAACACAGAGGTTATGTTGAAAGATACACAGGCATTTAGAAATGCTATGTATATTTGTGTATGATTCTCTGCATGTAAACTGGCCTCAAGTATTATGCTTTGATTAATCCCTATAAATCAGACTTTCAAAACTAAGGATAATTTACAGTAACAGCAACCACAGAAATTATACAGGAAAAAGCAAGGTTTACCTGTGGAAAATACTTGTTTCTTTAAAACTGGGGATTCAGCTCAGACATCCTTCCTTCTGAAATACCATGCCTTTCTAAGGACACAGGTGGCAGGAACAGATTTGTTTCAACAGTGTCAGCACCAGCAGAAGATTAGGAAAATGATGATAAATATGGCTCTTCAGTATTCAAAATGTGTAGCACCTCACAGAGCCACTTGCAAACAAAAACACCTTTGTGTTTTAGTCTTTGTGTCTTCAGTGACTACATACTGGTTGGAAATCAGCTAAACTCTTCTGGGTTTTATCTAACCAGGTAGCCTGGAAATCTGTTCATATCTGACTATTACTTCATTGGATATAAGCAATATTATTAAAAGCTGCAGCACAATAAACAACAAAAACATTCACCATACTTATCCTGTCCCAAGGGATCATCAGGCAAAACAAGAACAAAGCTGAAAACAGGATAACTCACCATGCAGAACTACATACCAGTTTCTTAAGGGGGTACACAAATTACACCTCTCAGTCACTGGTGTGCAAACAGACTTGATTTTCAGTGGTTTAAAATTCTTGCCCCATAATGGCAACTGGTTGCTTTAGCATTGAATTACAAAATCAGGTATAATATCCTATTGCATAACCATAGCTCCTTTTCATGTATTGATCATTATTGGCCCAGTTAATCTGTTTATATAGTTGCAGTTTTGGAACAGCAAAAATGAATGGTTCCACTTTCCCACGTTCTCCAATGCCAAAGATCTTCTCAAATATTTAAAATTAAGGAAAAAAAATATGGAAGCTGTCTTGGACTGAAAAGAACTCCTGAGGTCAGTGCTATATTAGAAGCACACTCTCATGAGTCAAAGAATTAAGGCAAAAATGAGTGACATATTGTAACCAGGTTATTGCATTTAGATCGGATCCTAAGGATGAGAAAGAAAAAAAAATCAATAACCTTGAAGACAGCTATTAAAAGGTATAGAATTTGTACAGATTCATATAAGAAGGCTGTAATGGAATATACCATGATTCCCTATTTCCTATTAAAACAGTAAAGGGATATTTGAAAAGACAAAGCACCTTTTAGCACAATGTTTAAGCAGATTCTCACATTTCCAATCCCCTGTTAGAAATTAAAATGCCAAAGTTCCTGGTAAATCTTAATAAGACTATGCAATTGAATTAATCTCCAGGTGAACAAATGGCAAGGAAATATTCATCTTAGAGTGAACAAATGGGAACAGAAAAGAAGATAAATACTATGCTAGGAGTGCTATGCAGTTCTCAGAGCTTCCCAAAGAACTGATGTCTGAGTACTGGAGTTAGAGCCAAGAAGGATTTTCACAATTTGCATCCAGGGGGTGCAAAACTCACTGTGTGCGATAGGTCAAATCCATTGCTCTGATCTTCCTTGTCACATACTTGGAGGTTTCAAAATATTACTGTGGCCAAGAAAACAGTTTTGTATGTTTTCTACAGACAGAGAGATCTGAAGCACGTGTGCTCCAACATGTCCACAGTCACACAAATTATTAGTGAATAGCGAAATCAGGACAATCCAACATCAGATGAGCCTACAACTCTTCTGCCTTGGAGACCACAGAAGAGTTGCTCAGCATTCACACAGAATAAAGTCTGGAGAGTACCCAGTGTGCTATTTTAAATTCCTTTTACTGTAAGTTTTGTACTATCCTAATCTGGAGCGAAACTAGATGTAAAAGTGATGTTAAGCACTCTATTTGGAGTAAGATTGAACAGATTTTTTCACAGGGTAAAGTTCATGTTCTGTCGATCATACAAACCCAACTAAAATTTGACCCAGAGTTTTCAGCATATTCAGCTGCAAGTTTCAAGGCAGATTTGTTTAACAGAACCTGTTTTGCCTCTCCAGCTCCCTGGCATCCTATGAATGTACAGCACATCTTGTGCATTCAGATCTGTGTATGACAGAATCTCAAAACTGTCTAACAGGCATAGACAGAGGCAGAGGCTTCCAATCTACCTTGATCCAGAAAGCTGCAACCTCACCTTATTCACACATGCACAGCTGAACTGGAATCAGTGCAGCTCCCTCTGTTTGCTCAGGCTGAGAACAGGGGCTAAGATTTACTCTATAATAAGCCTCCAAATGCCTCACCTCAGCTGTGCAAACCCACTTCTACCAGATACACTGATCATTGATTCCTTTTTTCAAGTGTTAGGCTGTGCCCACACAAATGACCCCGTTCTGTTTCCTTGCTTTTACTTAAGTTTGCTGCTAGCAACCCAAAACTCCCACCCACCATCTCTGACTCATGTTTCTGGGACCAGGAACGCCAGATTCACTCTATAAAATCTGACCCATGTCAAAGACCTACTCTGAGTGTTCTGACTTGGCTTTAAGCCAATATGATTATTTTGCAGGAAATAGACAAAACTGGAACATATTTTCTATTTACACTGATAAAGTCAGTCAGACGGAATATATTAAAGAATTTGCTGGTGCTAAATTTAATTTTCTAGTAACTGCATCACCTGAATGGAAGCAACAGAATTTTTCAATTATAGTGGTTTTATCTGTAGACCTGTTCCTTACAGATTTTATGACCAAAATGATGAGACAACTTTAACCCTGCTTGATGCTACACAGCTCAAAATCAAGCTTACACTCTTCTGTGGCTTGGAGTGAAACTGCACTCAATATTTAATTATCTCTGATAAGAAGCATTTGCTAGTATACTTGTCATCATTGCTTTGTTAACAGCAAGAGTGAAAGTAAGGGGGTTTTTCCAATTATATATTCATATTTGTTGATACTGAGTTTTAATTTTCATATACATCAATAATTAGAAAAAGTGAAATGCAATACATATAATAGAAAGTTTGATTTTTTAAGAAATAAATAATGGTTCTTAGGAAAAAGATGGAGCTACTGAGACAAAATGTAGGGATTCTTTGTAACTTATTTTAGACATGCTACTGAATAAAGAATTTTAAATTTTCAAGAATAATTTCTAACTTTTCAGTCCATGTGTATAGCTAAAAGTAATTTAAAATATTGGAAGACATACACTTCTAAAAAAAAAATAAAAGAAGGCAGGAAAAGAAAAGCCAAGAAAATACTATTCAGCAGTAAAACCCCAAATACTCAAACCTTGGAAACTATAAACAAGTAAAGTATATTCATTGTTTTAAGAATAAGTACTTAGGCCTACAAATACCAATAATGTCAACCAGCAGGACTAGCAACCAATCTGTTATATTTTTTTGATGGTGTTAGTGGTCTCTGTTGTGTTGATATCTTAGATTTTCATTTCTAGCTTAATAGCTGAACTTGATTTTATTAAATACTCGCATTATATGTTTTCTTTTTTTACGACTTTTTGGCTCACAAAGAATAAAAAAAAGTGTATTAAGGACCCTAGTGACCTGTTCTTAGTACATTGCTGTTTCCAACTGGTTTGGTTGTAGGTTTGATTTGCTGGGTTCTTTGTTGAGGGGTTTATTTTGTTGGGTTTTTTTGTTGGAAACAAGGATCTAAACATAAAATCTCTATTGCAAGCATGTAGATAACAGAGAGCTTAGTAAGTACATAAATAATTAAAGACTTAAAGTAACTTGGCTACTGCTGCAGTATAACCTACCAGGTTAAACAACTGCAACTCACCAAAATTTATTTTATACTGACAAATAAAAAATAACGCCTTTGAGATTAAAATATAACTCTTGTAAGAAGAGAATAAAAACTAAAGCTTGGAAGGCCTTCACAGAGCACAACTAAAACAATACAGGCTGCAAGCCCCCAAATAAACTCCCGTTGGACGGGGAGGAAGCCCAGCCACAGCAGCGTGGTGGCTCCGTGCCAGAGCCAGACTAACCCTGGCACAGAAATGCTGGGAGAGTCAATCTGGTCACCAGCAAGTGGGACTAATCCAACATTACTCCACCACCATAAAAAAGGGTTACAAATTTCTCCACTTCTGGCAGGGAGGCAGCTGCAGTGCTCCTCGTGGGCACTTGGATCAGCGCGGCCATTCCGATGGAGACAAGGGCGGTTTTATTTTTTCCGTGGCAGATTTGGTCAGAAGAATGGACTTGATCCACCATGAGAGGGCAAGAGCCAAGGCAGCCAGAGGAAAGGGAATGTCTGGCTGTGGCTGAGGCAAGAACAGCCCGTTCCCTTCAGCAGCAGCACGGGCTTTGACCAGCTTTCTAAGCCAATAAATAGCTGCGCTGCTTCCAGAACCACATCAAGACAAACACGCCGTGCAGCAGTGCCTGGAGACACTGCCATAACATGTGTTTCTGATGGAAAACTGTGACCAAAAAAGAAGGGAAAAAAAAAAAAAAAGGTGCAGCAATACAGCAATCACTGGTATACACAAAGAGGAATTGCAAATGCAAGTGAAGAACTGGCTACACATTTACACAGTGGTAGAAGGCAACCCATCAGTTTTGGCTCCCTGTGCTCAAGCCAGAGAGGCAGTCCTCATATTAAAGTCTTAAGAGAGAATCTGTTTTTCGAGGCTCAACTTAGGGTTTTAAGGAAATCACATTTGATTCCCAGCAAGCCTGTGTAAAAGTGATCATGCACATTCTGGTCTAATCGATAAAATTTTTCACATTTCCATTTAATTTCTGCAAGGTGGAAAGAAGGAATTAGACAAATAACCTTAATTCCTTTATAATTCTACATACTGGTCCCCAAGTACTGAAGAATTACTGTTCCTAGATAGCTGCCTGTGTGCATTGGCTGTCCATGGGGAGTCATGGTGATCCCCCCACGTATAATGAGATGGGATGCATACCTCAGGTCTGACTGACAGGAAGGAAGGGAGGAAACAAATCATCTCTCCTTTCAGCATGCATGATGGCACACCTGCTGAGATCATCCTAGCTAACTAATCACCTGGCACAGACCTCAGAAACTGCTAATGTTCTACTCTCTGCTGTCTGCAGCTGCTGTAAAAAAATAATTTTACTTAGATAAAGTTGCCAGTCTTAGCATGCAGAGATAGGTGAAATTTCACTGGGTGAAATTTAACAGACGTGACATGCAAGGTCCCAATGAGACTAAATGGTTTATTGATCCTTTCCAGTCTTAAATATTATGAAAGCCAGACCCTGTGTGCTCAGCAGACAGATCTGACTTATGATGAATCCCCAGGTGAAAACAACAATTGTGGCTAATGACAACTGGGGGGGTGGAGGTGGGGGAGGAAAAAAAAAATCAATGCAATATAAAATAATTTCCACTTTAAGTAATTTCATTTGCCTGAGAATGCAGCCAGATGGATCCCAAAGAGTTTGAGAAGCTCTTTGCTGCCTGTACACTTAGAGGAGTGCATGGAGATATGTGTAACATCAGGGGGAATTCATAAACCCCTGAGTGTCCCTTGCTTCCCCCAATGACAGTCATCAAATTAAAATAGCTGAGTCACAGCCAGCAGCACAGGGGACAGCAAAAGACTGAATACATGCCACTCTGGTTTGGTTCAACATGCACGAATTCAGAAAAAAAATTAAACCAGAAAAGGACAATTTCTATAAACATCTTCCTTGCTCCTGTTCTGACATGAGGCAAGCCATGGACTGCTCTTGCTGCATTTGTACAGGATTGAGCATAACAATGTCCTGGCCATGCAGAAATCCCCAAGGCCTGCTGTAATATATGTAATGAGTGGTAATGCAGTCTCCTGCTGTTTCCTGAGTCTCGAGCTGCTGCACTGACCTTCTTCTCTTGATACTGCACATGTCAGCTGGCTCCATTTGCTTCTGGAATTAGCATTAAAATGGCAATCCTTAGAGATTAGGCTACAGCCACAGCAATGACAATGAAGATTTTTAAATACTTTCCAGGGGGTTTTAATCGTGTGTTTTAAAAATATGACACTTTTCCTATGAACATAAGAAGCAAACTTAAATCACACCAATTTCTTTAAAGATAATAAAAGATTACTTCTAGAAATTTGTGTCAGAAGATATATTTCTCCATCTCCATCTCTTGTTGCCAAGACAGCTGTGGATGTGTTTCTCAGAGCAATGCCATTAATGAGATTTTATTGCGAGTTTATCTTAATTAAGATAATTAATGGACAGACATGAAAATTCTTGCAATGTTTCATCAGATATTAAAATAAAAGGCAGACTAGTTTAAAAATCTGATCATGACTTCTAAGACAGGTGGAAAGAACATGAGATTTGATAAACTATAATTTTCAGGTACTGAAGTGATTGGCTAATGGAATTTTGCACGGGCATTGCATCTTGGAGGATTCCTGTCATGCTATATGTCAAAGTTGTTATATATTAAATCTAATTCCTTCTATTGAACTAAGCTGCATTTCCTACATTTTTATCACCTGCCCTTTACCTGAAACTAAGTAGGCAATATTGTCACAACAGACTTGTAAAATAATATGAAAGTTCAGGGAGAAATAAGATTAAGCAATAGCACTCAACAAAGCCTGTAAAATAAAATATTTTTTGCTCCTAGATTACCCTTATAGTTTAAAACTCTGAAATCAATCTTAATCTCTATGTTCATATTTGTTATTTTCTTGTGCATATATATATATATAGGGATTTTTTCATATATTTATGATGTATGGAAAATGAAAGAGAACACACTGAATTTGCACCACAAGATATTAAATATTTAAAGAAATACAGTGATGCATTTCTTTAAATTGTTAATAATGTTTAACAATAGTTGTATAGTTTAAAGAAACTATAGTAACGTAGTTAAATATTACACTTACAGAATTTTTTTAATATCATCATCATTATGTTAGCAGCATGTCAGACCTAAACCACTATTTCCTAGTTGAGTACCAGAAAAGAGGAATATCTCTAGTCAGAAAAAAAAAGTACAACTTGGTGAACAGAAAGATGAAGTGCGATTGCTGAAAGTTGTAACTGGACATTTCAGTCCAGAAAATAGAGAACACTTCACAGTCAAGGAATGTAGTAGATTCTCCCTCATTTTAAATCTTTTAATTAAGACTGGATGTCTGTCATTAAGATATGCCCTAGCTCAACCACAAATTGCAGGTTGGATGTTGGAATTACTGAGTGACATTCTAAAGCCTGTGTTATTCAGGAGGTCCATTTCTGGTCTCCATTTCCACTGAGATGAAAGGCACTCTAAGTAGCACTTAATTTGATTTCTGTGAATTTTGAAGTCAATGCATGTTCTCCAGGGTCAGAAGGAGAGAAAGGAAACAGGCACACAAACTGCAGTCTCTCCTAAATGAGCAGGGCATTTTACCTTTCTTTAATGACAACACTATTCTGATTGTAGTAGCAGCAGTAGTAGTACCTATGCTTTAGGAAACATGTCAGTTCACAAGAAAAACTAATTTACAGCATTTTTAAAACAGGAATATATGTTACTTATCTACTTACTTATGATTTGTGATTGTGTCATTCAGACACCATCTCAGCTAATTACTGTACCATCCTGTGAACAACTTAGAGAAATATTGCTACTTTAAAGACCATGGGATTACCACTTTCAAGACTTGTAGGTATGCATTTTCTTTTCCTTTAATAGAAAACATAATTAAACTGGATTTCTAATAAATGCATGCAAGATACCAAGATTACAATCTCTTTCTATATATTGCTGAGTGTGTTACAGAGAGAACATTTCACACAATAGCTCAAAAGCATCTCAACAAACTGATGAGAATTGGAGGGCTAAAATAAAAATGTATTTTAAGATTTAAGAGGAATCATAATGCAGAAACACACACCCCCTAACCTTTCCCTTCACTAAGACAGCAAGAGATGGAACTACCATGAAAACTCTCTGGGTGTCAAGGGCAGAAAGGAGAGGGTTTGCTTGGACTGCACAAGTCCTGTGGCCTTATTTACATCCATAGACACGCTCAGCTTTGAACTTTAGGCTGAATCTCAGAACTCCCATCCATTATTAAAGGCTGGCTGTGGCTCAGGGAGGCCCCAGAGGCCACAGGGCTGGAGGGGATCCTGGCTGGGCTGACTCAGCTCTGCCCACGGGCTACAGCACCCTGCCCTCCCCTCCATCCCTGTCCCCTGACTGGGCTGGCACCAGGCTGGCAGCTGCAGGCAGCCCATCCCTATTCAGCTGTCAGAAGGATGAGGAGCCAGGATAAGCAATGCCAGTCCCACAGGGAAAGGCAGGAGACCTTGCCCATGTCATCAGCAGCACTCCAGAAACAATCAGCTCAGGATAACCTGCTCTCCCAGGGTAACTTCCCATGCTGCTCACCAGCCCCTGAGGCTCATCTCTGTCTGAGCCCTCCTTTTCATCCTATCCATCCAGCATTTGTTTGTTTATTTTTCCCTGCTGCTTTCTGATTATTACTTTATCAATCTCTGAAATTGGTGGGGCACAGAAAAAGGGAATCTGCTGTCCAGACACAAGGATCATGAAGAGAACGAAGAAGGCTTAGGGCTGACTGTGTGTGCAAGTGCTCAGCCCTGGCCCAGGCTGTGAGGACATGCCAGCAGTGAAATCCTGGCTGCAGCCACCAGCTTATCAACCACTCCTGTGCCAGCACTGTCCCCAGCCCTGGCTGGCCCCCAAACTGTCCCCAAGAGCCCTTTGCAAGCACTCAGACCCAAGGGACCCGGCCTGCCAGCAGCCAGGGCTGTGCAGAGCATCTCACTCCTGAGGGCAGGGCAGGGGAGCTCAGCTCCACTGATGTGCAAGATGCACTGGTGTTTAAGTAATTTAAACATCAATTTAATTACTCTCCTTTGGGAAGTAACTGCACTGGTGATGGGATGATCTTACAAGTTTCTGTCTCCACTGTGAGGCTTTGGAAGGAAAAGCATTTTATTTTAAAATGCTTACTTGCCAGTGCTATGATATTATCACCTGTGATCATTCTTACATTACCAGCACCATTTCCCTATTCCTTCTCAACTTTTAACTAAGATGTCAAAACTGCAATTTTCACCAATAAATAAAAATGCAATGCATTTTAAAATGGCAGAATTACTCATTAACTTCACAGGCTCCCTTATCTACCACTGAATGGCCATCCCTGAGCTGTCTAACTGAGATCGCCTTAGGGAGTTGCTCCACTATCAGTTCAAGTCACAAAGTCTTTGAAGTCCTTCTCTTGTAACATCAAGTTAAAAAGAAAACATTGCCTCTAAGGAATTCTAATTACAGTATTTCAGTTCCAGGAACATAGTTCTATACTGACCCAAACAGTTCAAGGTACACATATCTTTTTCTTGTCACTATGATAAATTAATAAAGCGAAGTGTATTTTAAATATTTCCCAGGCCAGAAGGTTTTAAATATGTGGTTACAAAATGAAAAATCAAGGTCAAAAACCATCTCCAATAAAAGAAATTATACTGTAATGAGGATTAAAAATGAGGTCATTCATCCGCTTTGCAATTCTATTTACAGTGTGTCTAGGTAGACTATTTACTAGAGTGGGCATAAAAACAGATTAATGGAAATGGAAAAGAATACAATAAAATCAGTAATAAGGAGAATGTCAAAAGTTTGGGTTACGGTTTTTGTTGCTGTAGCTAAAAACAAAAGAGTTAAGCAGGTTATATAATGTTTTATTTCTTTATGAAAGGCTACTTTATCCTTTTAACTACGATCAATAATGGAAATATATCTCACTAAAATCTACATTCTTTAATTTAGTAGTTTGGAAAGCATTTCTAGGATTTTGCCCTTCTGAAGAACTCAAAGAGAAACATTTCATTAGATATTCAGCAATGACTTTGTGTGGACAGGTTCTAGTGAACAGAAGTAAAAGTTCCCTGAGAAAATATCATTCCTCTTTGGAAAATTTTGCCCACTAACTTAAAAAGAAGTGATTCAGTGTCACGTACTTCACAATCAGTTTTATGAATGTGGCAGAAAAACGAAGAAGACTGAACTAACCCTATACAGCAGTAATCTATATTGTTTACGTTACAAGACAGCACTCTAATTTTTCTACAGGGAGCACTTAGTGTTAAATTATAAAGCAATCATTTTTTTACATAAAAATCCTACTGGGAAATTATATGAGCTGAGTATTACAGAGGCAGTATGTCTAACTGATTAATTGTACCAACTTAAGAATTCCAAGTTGCCTGTATTTAACCGACTGAGAAATGCACATTTCACTGCATTTTTAATGCTGTATTAATCTCCAGTATTTCCATTTACCCAGGCAATCAAATTAAACATTTTGAACAGTGCAGTGATAGATATATCTTAAAATTGCATTAAGGATAATCCCTGCTGTGAAAGCTTAAGTATTTATTAGAAATTCAGGTGCAATAGAAAGAATCAATTAATTAAAATAAAAAAAGATATTTGGTTTGACTACTTTTTGGCAAGAAAAAAAAAAAAAAACAACAGGAGACAATGAGATGTGCTCAGTTAGTTTCCACTCATATGACAAGTTACTTATATGACAAGTTCTGCTGGGCAAATCCAGCTCCCCAAAAATTCCATCTCACTCCCACTACTTTTCTGGTCTTAAAACCTGAATCTCTCTGAGCATAACAAGAAGTTATTTGTGTTTCGGGAGATTTAGGAACAAAACTTTTCTTTACTGCCCCGCTGCCCCAGATTGGTATCAGCAGGTGTCCTTTTCAGAGATCATGACATGCAAAAGAGCTGTGGGACAGCCTTGCAGAACCCAGACCACAGACAGAACAATGACAGAAGCAGACAATGGAGGAAATGAAGAAGAAAATGGGAGAAGTTTACCAATCTGTGTTTTTGGAGATATTTTCCTACATAGATGTTCATGAACCCAGGTGTAAATGGCCCACTAATCACAAAATCTCCCCAAATTCTCACCTGAGCAGGTGGCAATGTTTACCAGCTATGATATTATTATTTAGATATACTCCTATGTATTTAGGAACCTACTAACAAAAAAAAAATATTTGAAGAGTAATATTTCATAAAAGAATCAACAAAACCAGGAAAATTCCATCAGCTTTGTAAAAGCAATAGTCCTTTTCATCTCTCACCTCAATACTATTCTCCAACTAAAGAATTTAGTAAATATTTTCATCTTTCACCCAACTTTGTCATGATTTCAAAAACTGTCTCCTGAAACACCTTAAACACTTTAGTCAATTAGTCTGGCAGGCTTCTAGCTGAAAATTGAGCTTTGATAACATACTTCAGAAAATATTTCAGTTAAATATAGAGTTAAAAAGAGAGCAGAAAAGGATAACTGAAAAGTCTAGATGTGTCTTTAGAGGACAAGAAGTAAGGGTGCTCTAAAGAATGGGGAAGACTGAAAGGGAGACATGATAAGCCCTTGTTTATGCAAAATTCCATTCCTGCAACTTGGTAATATATCAGGGACATTTCAGTTTGTTAAACACTGCTGGGAAGTTTTACTTGGACACAGTTATCTGTTGGGAGATTTGGAGCAGACCTGATGGGAAGGGTAGGAGCCAAGTTATCTTACACCTCCTGCATCTTGTTACAAAGCATGCCTCATCCAACCAGCATGCTAAATGTGAAGGCCAAAATTATTGTACAGCCAGACTTATTTTGGATGACATCCTCAGGTGTCAAAACCTCTGCTTTTGATTCGCTTAATTTTGATTTTTCAAGTTCAAACTTTCTGTCAGAATGACCCCTCGAGGCTAAGTATTTTTGGAGATATAGATTAGAAGAATGATCTAAAAATGCTGTCATAGAATGAATGAAATCTTAGAATTGTGTAATGCAGAAAATGCGGCTTCTGTGATATTTTATTTAAGTGGTTCTCCTATTTACTTTGAATCACAAACAAAAAAAATATCTATAGCCATATATTTTCATAATCAAGTCACTGATAGAGTCAGTCTCAACTTCCATAAACTGCATCCCATAAAGCTTTGCAATGACTCCAAGTAAACTCAGTTTTGTCTGTCATGACAGTATCTGGAGACAGGAGACTGATTTCTTTTTTATTTTTACTCATTTTTTAATTTATTCTGGATGAACCTGAAGATATATCAGCAAGTTAACAGATGTTAAATGCTAATTTCAGATGTTTCACAACAGTTTGAAAAATCACTATATTGAAAGGTTTAACAAGTTTTGTGCAGAGAGACACGTAATGCAGCAGACCTGACAGGGATGAGAATTCCAAAGACTTTCTTCATATCAGAAGTCATTATGGCTGATAATAAATCTTTCCATTTCAGATTTGCATGTGCACTTATGGGTGTGAGAGTGAATAAAAAGTCCTAAGATATGAGTATTATGATGATGGAAAAACACAGGTCTAGACAAACATGCCTAAATGAACAATATGATGTCAATGGTTAGAGTCAAAGTTACCTGAAGAAGTGAATTTTTTCCAAGTATACAACTGTTCCTACAAGGCCCTTTTGCATCCAACCGTGTTTTCATGGGGCATTTTCCTATTTATGGCTAATACATTTATAAAAAGGAATTAATAAGAATAACTAAGTCAAATATGATTTTGCTACATCATCCTTTCAGTAAGGGGCTTTGAGAAACACACTCTGGGATTTTGCTTAATGCAAAACTCTGAAACACTTAAATGGTAAAGGCACTCCAAAAACATATACAAGGGAGAACTTTCCATAATGAAGACTTAAAATATTGCCATTGCTGCAGGGGATATTCCCACCCTACACGATGCTGTCTGTAAGAACAAGTTCCTACACAGTTCCTACCTATTATAGCTGCAGGACATAATGAGATTTCAAAGACTTGGTGTTGTGTGAGTGATGCTTTCCAACAGAAGCAGTGTTCCTAAAGCAGCAAGGTTCATATGGATAGATTGCCTATCCATCTGCTTACCTGTCTCCTCCTAATAACTTTGTGGAATAAAGGCACTTTCAAACCAAATTTAACATCAAGCCATGGTTTCCAAGATAATTATGTTCCTACAAGTTCTGTGAAAACGAGCAGCAAGAGCCAGAAAATTCTAAATCAGTGTTTCCAGTGAGAAGAGAGCAATTAGAGCTCTCAGGCAGTGGTTGGCTCAGGAATCAGCATGTACATACATCCATCACAGCAGCCCCTGGCTCACCTGGGCAGCACAACACACAGCATTTAGGTGGGGCCACAGGTCCACTTATCCACACGGGGGGAAAGAATCAGTGAACAACCATCAGAATTTGTTTTTCCTCTTTTAGCAGTAATTTTGTCTGTGACTGGCTGTAGATTTGGGGTTTTAACAGCAGAACTCTGGATGCCAGGACAGAGCACTCCAGTGTGCAACTCTAATGTTGGAAAGTTTTCCATGACGCTTCCCTATAGCAACCAGGAGAGGCACAAAACACCTCTGACAACCTCTCTTCCCAACCCCTTTCTCTGTTGCTGTAAGAAGCACAGTTCCCTTCACAGTAAAAGAGTCTAGAGCAAATGCAAGGCAAAATTAAATAAACATGAGGTATCATGGACATTTCAAAAAAACAAACCAACAGAATAGCAAGAATGTTTTGGGTTTAATAATGGAATAACTTTATGTTATTGTGTTGTACCAAATTTCAGTGAGCACATGAAATGAGAAAAGGATTGGACAACAAGGAAGCCATGAGTCCCTTTCAATGCAATTAGACATGCAACTGTTCACATCTACCTAGCCCAGTTTCCCATTTCTCTTAATTAAAAACAATAAATTAGGATGGCCAATTGCCATGTTTGTTTGAGTGGTTTTCCAAAGAAGAATATTCTGTCTTACTAGTTTGACATGCTCAGCATCACTTACTGGACCTCAAAAGGGCATTCTCTGCTACCAAGTTCAATTTCAGATCCCTTCCAAAGCCTAACAACAAACGCCTGTGGACTAAAACCCTGCTTATATTCAAAATGTAAAGCAACAAGACTCATAGATATGGCTACATTTTTTCAGAAAATAATTAAGAAATAATAAAACAAAATATTTGAGTAGCATTATTCCTTGGTTTCTAGCATGTCAGGCTCTGTCCTTCCAAAAGACTGTGAAGGAGATAGCCATAAACTATTAGTGAATCAAACGAGCCTGTCAAATTCACAGCATAAAACATGAGAGATCCCACTTTAAGTCTTGAAAGCAGAGTCTCATGGCTGCAGCACTGTGCCTATAAGGATAATTCTATCCTCTCCATGAGAATACAGATTATTTTAAGGCCATTCAATACAACCATTGCTGTACTGTGTCCCATAATCCAGATGCTATTCAAGGGTTTCTTTTTTCTTAACCTAGATTTCATTTTAACCATAATTAAGCAATTTATATTAATAGTAGAAAATAAGAATAGAAAAAAACTAATTCAGTAAAGTTCAACACTTGTAATACTAATATCCTCTTAAGATCACAGATACTGTTTCATTCAATTGTTGAACTAAACCACTGCTTTACAGCCCATGAAAAACCATCAGTTTAAAAATATGTCTGGAATATCAGTGATTGCCTTTTTTGCTTTTCTATCTATATGGTAAAAATCGTATCAGGATCTTGTGCTACCTTTTAGTTAACTTTTAAATTACTTTTAAACATGCACTATATCTCTACCACAGCCATGACTTGGAAATTTCTATTATGAAAAAACACAAAGAAGTTAGATTAAAGCAGTAAAATGACTTCATATCATAGTGATACAGCATCCAAAAAAGCCTGTTCCAAGAACTTTCAATTTTACCATACCTGATAAGCCTTTGCAGAAAAAAAAAAAATCAGGATTTAATGCAGAGCTACAGTAAGTAGCCAAAAGAAGTGAATTTGCTCAAGGTGCAAAAAGATCTATGCTACTCATTTGAGCAAACACAGGGCTCATTTAGCAAGTCCCTTAATGAGTAAGTGTTCAAAGAGCTGAAACCAGTTTTAGTTATTTGACTCTGGTTACAGTCAAGCAGAGTCTTGTTGCTAAAACCTCAATTACCACTTTGAGAATTGAAGTGCTGATGGAGGCTTTGTTTATGCCGTGTGCCTTCCGAAGGCTGTCTGTAGCAAAACACTTTCTTTTCTATGGAGCAAACAACCTGGATCCAAAGGGCAGGACAGTGACTATGGCACTTTTCATGATCCTGCTGGCAACACCTTTAACTGCTCAATGATAAATATCTAAAAAATAAATAAATTCTATACCTGGGTATGGGAATAGGACATTATGAAATTGCATTATCAGACTGAAATGCCCTCTTTGCTTCTGGTCTGTCTCAAATAGAAAGATTTATTAGTTACAGAGGTCTAAACATGTGGGAAACCCCTCCCTGCTGTAATAGAGAATACATAAAAGTTAAGAAGTGACCCAAAAAAATGTACTTTAAACCTCCCCAAACCCAAAACATTTGAATACAAAGGCTGAAATAGGCAGCAACTACAGTACTTGACTACTTATCAATATAGCAAATATTTCTACAGCAGTACAATGAAATTAAGCACTTAGCTTTTTTATCCTATTTCTCAGATAAACCAATTAAGATGATTCCAAAAAGCAAAATTGCTTTCACACAATTTTTTTCATTTCAGTCCTACTGTAACATATATTCTCTTATTCAGCTGAAGTAGAGTGATAGAGACAAATAGACACAGACAATAGCTAAAAATACCTGAGCTATGTCCAACAGATACATAAAATTATATGTATAGACAAAGACAGCAAAGTTGCTTTATGTGGTTCAGTGATCCTACCTACTGCTGTAATAAAAAAAAAAGATCCAAACAATAGACTTGTTTTGTCAGAAAGAAATTTTGCTGTATCAACATACACCACAACCCCCAAATATCTATCCTTTATGTACTTGGCTACACACACAACACTTGCTTGCAAAACTGTTTGATTTGAGAATGTTAGTGACTGGATATAGTAAGACTATAATAGTTTTAGGAATATTAAAGAATATCAAGACAATTAAAAAAAATCTACACATCATCAGGTACACGATATGTCAGAACTCAGGTAGAAAAGAAGGTGTAATTACAAAGGACAGGGGGAACCTAGATTGATGCCTTGTTTTTAACTCCTCTTTGACATCTACTGTTTGTACAGTCATAGTATTTACTACCAAATTAGGATGGGGTTTTCAAAAGCTCTCAATGTTGGTTAAATCTGCTACCACTGAAGTTAATGGGGGCCAGATTCACAGATGGTGTAAATCGGCTTAATCCCATAAAATCCAGCTTTGAGTATTTTATCACTAACTTCACTGAGTACAGATGAGGCCACTGCTGAGTCTTTTGAAAATCCCACTCCTTAATTCTTCTGCACACAGTAAATTTAAAGCCCAGTAATTAAAAAAAAAAAAATGAAAAATCTAGGCAAAATGAGGCTACTAGCTCTAGAGGACTCCACTTGTCCTCTCAACAAACATCTCAGCTGAGGCCTGTAATCCCAGTTTTTAAAGACATACACCTATATATATCATTAGCAAATAGAATCCTGGCTTTTTCTAATGGAAGTAGAAATATGCTGACAAATTTACAATCAGCTACACACTTGTTAACTAAATATTCTCAAAGCTATTTGATAAAAGCAAGGGAGGGCAACAACAGGTACAATATCTAGTTTTTGTACTCTCTATCAAAGTCAATTTGAGACTAATTATAATTTATTCATCTCATTATGAAACTACAGAACTGAAAATATTGGTCCACTTCATCTACCATCAGTTTTAAGATGTAAATTACTTTGCAAATAATAAAGAAAAAGCAAAGGAAGGGTCAGTTTGTCATAAGAGCAAGATGGATGATGTCTTCTGTGGGGGTATCAATTTCTGGGGGAATAAATTTCGCAGTACAGAAGGAGAAGTGAACATTGCATGTGTGCTGTTAATTTTCACTTCAATAGCGTAACAGCAAATCCAGTAGCTTCAACTACACCAAAACACTTTCATTTATTAGCAAGTTTTGTTGCACAAACAAAGAATGGGACAGACTGAACTGCTGAAGAACTGAAATGTCAAAGAACTGATTAGGTAATGATCAGGACATGATCAGGACTCTTTTGGGCATAGTTTGTATTTCACACTGTTTGGAAAAGCAAAACCCTTTCTGCAGTTCCTTCCCACCTTATTTGCAAACCCTCACTCTACATGTGACAATAATTTTCAGCTCATGTATTAGACTACAGGGTATCATCTAGATTTGAAGAAAGTGTGGGTTTGGTCCCATCACATTTGGTCACATCACTCAATGCCTCTCTCTGAAGAGATTTTGATGTTCCAGAGCCAAAGTGGAAATTGAATAAACAAAGAAAATAAAATGCATTCTATTATGTGTTTATCAGGAAACAGTGTAAGCTCCTGGCTGGGTGAGAACAGTCATTGACTGAAGGGTCAGATTTATGGGAAGACCAGAGGCTACACAAGAAACTTTGCTCTCCCCTGGGCCCCTGAGGCAAATGCATGGATTTCCTAGGCCTGTCTCTTTCGGGAAAAACACAATGTCAAAACTGTAAGCGTTGCCAACCAGTGTGTTTTCTAGCAGTTAGAAGGACACCATTCCCACTCTATACATATGCAACTTCCTTACACTTCTGTGACATTTTCTCCATGCTCACTGTCTCCAAAATAAGTGAGCAAGTTATAGAGATGACTTGGATGTTTTCATGTTATAAAGACATGGAACATGATAGGAAAATTGATCCTGAGGTTTTCACACTAATTTAGTTAAACATTGTCAGATGGCATATCATCATCATCATATGTCAATGGGATATCATCAGGGCTCTGGCACAGAGAAACAATGTACTCTGTAGCTGAGACTGAAGATAAAAAATGACAATTTCAACCTCATCAGTCTTTGAGACTGAAACCTGTCCGACAACCTGCTTCACAACTGGAATCAGATAATCTAGATTCTCCTTCTTTATCCCCTCTTGAATTTAGTCACCCAAATTGAAGGGTGCCTGTGTCATTTTTGCAGTTTTATTATGACAACAGCTCAAGTGTTATTCTCTATGATAGCTTTTGAGGCCCCTTAACATCTTACCCCTCCATCTGTCCTCTGCTTAATCAACAGTTCCTCTACTCTCTTTTTCCCCACAGACAACTTAACTCTGTGATTTCTAAATAGCACCCCTGTAAAAGTAATGCCTTCCACAATATGCTCAAAGTCACAAAGTGCTTTTATTACACAGAACTCAAAAATTGCTGGGCTGCTGATGGGCTGACATCGTCTCGTGCCATTTACTTCTTTCATTATTAGCTTGTATTCTCCCTGGCTGTTTTCTCTTTACTCATCTACTACTCTCTGACATTACCTGTACTCTGCATGGTTTCATGTACAGCACACACTGTGTGAAGTTTCTTCCCATTTTCCTTCTCTATTTAGCAAGTGAAATGACTAAACTACAGCAACTGATCCTTGCAGCGCTAATAAATGATAGCACAGCAAGTGCCCCTCCAAAAATCAAAAACCACCTTTTATAGCCACATTCAAATTGTATTGTCTAAACTTTCAGCAAGTTGAAACTTCCAAAATTTATCACACCAGGAGGTCATACAAAACTAGAGCAGGAAGAAGTGTTTGGTTTTTATTTGTAGATGTACCTTTTCACTTAACTCCTACGAGTAACACACTCCTTGATTTCAGTGCTTTCAGATCTCAGTCTGCAGCAATCCAAAGTAATGAGCACTCAATTTCCTTCTTTTTTTTCCTTCTAGGAAAATAATGAAAAGGGGGCAAATCTAGTTGCAAAAGAATCAAACAAGATCTCTACCATGATGCACTCCTTGTTAACCACACGTATTCCAAAGCTGCTTACTGAAGGTGAGATTTCAGAACATTGTTGAATGTTGGTCTCCATAGGAAAATTTAAGTACACTAAACTCCTCTATAGTGTTCATAGGGATTTACATACAAAATCCAGAACAGAAAATAAAAAAAAAAAAAAATCCCTCTCAGGCGTTAAATCTTTAATCCTTGATTATTTGTCCAGCAAGGTGACAGATGGCAAATCTACTGCTATTATTAAAGCTCTTCCTCTGCATTGGCATCTGTTTTCCCTGGGGTGAGCGGGATGAGGGAGTTTGCCTGCCTAACCAAATCAGCCCAGGCTAGATAAGACTCCTTCAGTATATTAATAAAGCACAGAGCTACATATCCTCACACTGTCTGCTAGCACTGTGCCTGCTACTCATACACTGGCTTGTCATGATAGTCTGTTCCAGTCTTTGCATAAAGGAGGCTCCAAACTGATATTAATTTACACCTATCTACATATTTCCAGTACATGAGTTGCTGTCACAAGCAGGCATCAAATTTACCAGTCTCAGAGACCTGCAACTGTAGTCATGGAAACAAGATCCAAGCATCAATTTGAATTTGGAATTCAAAATGAATGATCATTAAAAGAGGGTTAGTATTGACAAACTCTTTGATACAGCTGTGTGTTCCTGCAACCATATCTAATCCCCTATCTTACAGACCTAGACTGAGTCCCAGGTAAAAATGAAGCTGCAAGGATTCATCCATTTATCAATCTATGGATGGGCAATCTGAGGTGGGGGTAAAGGGGTGCCCAGGTTTAAGAACACTGAAACAGAGTCATTTGCAATAAATAGAGTTTTCCTGAAGGCACTAGGAGAGTCACCTGTGCTTTATAACAAGATTTTCTATATAGCTACAAGGAAACAAGAGAACACTGGTTTCTTCACATAAGCTATGTAAAAAAAGCCAGTAGAACAAACCAAACTTGGTTAGTTTTTCCTCACAGTCAATCATTTTACTTCAGTTGCACACTCTGGGCGGTGTCTGGCAGGAAAATGAGATAGTTCTGTTATCTATTGTTTCAGAAGGAGAAACTATGATCTAGGTCAGAATTCTGCCAGGTAAAGTTTTTGTCTTCTCTAAAATCCAATTACATTCTTCCCTTCAAAACATTAAAGGTAAATTTTTGCTCTACATGATGTATAGCAATGATGGAAATTTTGTCCACATTATAATGAAAGTATTTTTCACTCCTAAATGTGGAATGTTAGAATGAAATAATAAACTACAAGGTATTAAGTTTTGAGATGCTGATGATTATTGCGTGCATAATGCTACATTTCCATACAACCCCAATTATAACGCTGTAACCTACTTTCTAGAAATAATCAACTGGATTTCAATGTACAAAATTGCTCCTTCTTTTTTTTTCTTTTGTTGGGGGGAGGAGAGGGGAGAGAGCAGGGCAAGGATTATAATTCATTCCCATTAGTTCCATTAACAGCCTTTTACAAACAATTTTAAACAAACCAAATAGAGACAAAGCAAAGCAAGCCATCTGCACAATTAAATGGTCAGTCAGCACATTTAACTTATATAAGTCATATTACTGCACAATGTAAACACTATCTCCTGGGCTGACATCCTGGCAAAAGAAATAAAAAAGGCATCTTTCATGTGCTGGAGGTTAAAGCTGCTGTCAAGTGGTCTACCTTGCTCTAGAGAAGAGGGCAAACATTACTTTATCTGTGAAGAAGAAATGGGAAGGAAACAGATCCTCTCAGTGGTGTTCTGTTTGTGAGCAAGATTAAAAAGGGGGAAGCTTAAAACACAAAAATGCAACAATCAGGATCTTGTCTACCTTTTATTTTTTCCCCTCACTTGGTACAGATGTGAGATGAAAGCCAAGTAAGAAGAAAGAAAAATGCACGTGGTAACAAAAGGCAGCTACCCATTGTGAAACATGCACATTTACTGTCTCCTGAAAAAACTCATTGTTCAGGTCTGAGAAACACTTCTGGCAGTCAGGTTTTCTGAACTTAATTATGGACAATTTGCTTTCTCCTGACACTTAGATTATTAAACCAGCTGATTTATTCAGAATGAGTGTTTTGGCCTTTTGCATATCGAAAAAAAACCTATTAAACAGTAGGACTCAAGCATGTGCCATAATTTTTCCAGCAACAAAACAAAAGGTCAAAGGCTGAGCTTAGAATTGACAGGTTAGCTGTGCTGTAAATCAATACTAGCCTTTGTTGACCACAGCGATCGCTTTATGGATAAAGGTCAAATCATTTAGAAGGTTCAAGGAATAGTAATGAAACCCTGTGCTTCAACCCATACATTTTTCTACGTTCCCAAAATATACTTTTCTTTTATTGGTCCTTTGCTGAATGGAAATATGATATGATCAGTGATAAATCATTCTGTTACCAGTCATAAATGGGAGAGAGACAGAAGTCATCATCCATAAACTCCAAAAGTTCCCCTGACACCAGAAATTAAGAGCATGATGCCTTTCCCTGCTGGCCTAAGAGAGCGATTACTAGCGCTGTGCTGGTGCTGTAAAATACCACTTAATTTGAAATTCACCATGAGACTACTAATTGGGTCAATAGCCAGAAAGTGAGAGTCGGCAGTGACAGTCTGTCACTCAAGCATGCTTTTGCTGTGTGCTCAGAGACATTTCATGCATCTGAAAGAAGCCACCAGCAGCGGGATGCAGCTGCAGTGACAGGAGGAGAAGCAGAGACTGGAGCGATCCTGGCTGAACCTGCATGGAGGATGTGGGGTCTGTACCCCACAAATCTCCTGGTACCCAGCTAATGTTTTCTACAGCACTGCCTCCCTGGTCATCCCAGCACACAGCACTGCCCTGAGCCAAGCAGGGTGAAAGGTTCAGGGCTAGGCTAGAAGACGATTTATTTTGAAAATTAGAAGGGCTCAGTGAATCCAGAGTGGCTCTAACTGCCCTTTGTGAGACCGAAACACATTCCTTGTGTACACTGAAAAGATAGAGCTGGTTCACACAGATCTTTTCAAACAGACACATCTTATTTTGAGATAAAATGCTGCAAATAAATAGATAAAAAAATCCTAAAACATTTATCATTTAACCTTCAGAGTCATCACTGGTTCCTCTATCAGTACAAATGCTGTTTCTGGGGTTTCCAGTGTTTTGCAAATGTATTCAGAAAGGCAGCGCCTTGTCTGATCATTTCTTTTGATCTACAAAGTTTGATAAGTTTCAACAATTTTTTGCTACTGGCTTACCATCCTGATTAGGTACCACTCAGTTACTACCCCATTGCCAGATTCCTATTAGCAAGAGTTTAAGCCACTTTGTCACTACACTGCAGGGGAGGGAGAGGCTTTCTCCTGTATTTCATCAGCTTGGCAATCACAGATTTAGGATTCAGAAGAAAAGACAGATGCTTCTCTCTGTTTTGAGGAAGGTCAACAGCAGGAATTTGTCCCTTCCTGGAAAGTCTGGTACTTCTGCTATTTCACACTTCACTGGAGTCAGTCAAGAAAGGTTAAAAAGTCTGAGGTTCCCTCTGAGGTCAGAAAAATGAAGAAGTAAAGGACATGGTCTTACCATGAGGTCTCAAAATCTCTCCTCCCCCTGCTTTACTTTGTTTAAAGCTTTTCTGCCCATCCTGTCAAGGCAACTTCAAAACGTTTGTATGTTTTTAAGGAAGCTTTTCTTCCCTTTACAGCAAAACTGTGTCTGAAATACAATTCTGCAGGCAACCCGACTCAAAGGTCATACCCTTATATGCAACTATCAAAAAGATTTAAACAAACCTCTTAAGCTCAGTCTTTACATGCCATCTGCCCTGCTGGAATCACTGCCCTTTCTTCCTCATTTCATTAAGAGCTCCAAAATTCCTAACCTGGCTGTAGGATGAGTCTACCAGATATTGTGCACAGATTACCTTAAAATGGCAGCATTTGTTTCAAACAGTCAACACTATTGAAAAAATAATAATATGAAAAAAAACCCCACAAAACCAATCTTCCTGCGGTTTCCCAAAAGCATTCCAATGAGGTTACTTACACTGCTTTGAAATTGCTTTGAGTTATGGGAAGGCCACAGCCCGAGACCAGCAGCTGAGACAGCAACAGAGATGAAAGTTTTTCAGCTTCCAGATCCAAGGGGGAACACAGCTGCTCCAGCTGGTCCCCTCAGATCTCAACACTTATTAGAGCGATCGAGAAAGCGATAAAGTTTTATGTCTCAGTTTGAGGAATGCATTAATAAAACCAGTCCTGAAATAGAATGAAAAAAACGCCAAAATAATTAATCAAACCCTGAGCTTTCAGCTCTGGAAATTGAAGTGGGCTGATTTTAGGGAAGCTAGGTTATTTTACATACAGAATTACCACCTCTGCATGGAACTCCAATTAGTGTGAGTCAGCACTAATTTATTTTTTTTAATGTCAGTCATCTGTTTATGTTAACCCCACAAATGAATTTACTTGAAATAGAGCATCAGCATGGATGTGAAATAATCATACAAGTTTTTTATAGAATACGGGGGGGGGGGATTTATCCCATTAGATGTGGACCAAGGCAGATATAATAAGAAAATGTAGTATGAAGCACATTTTCAAAGAAAAACAGCAGCAATAACCTAAATGGTAAGGACTGAGGATCTTAAAGATCAACAGTGATTCTGTGATATTTGCACAATCCCCTCTGAGAACTTCATGAGAAAGCTGGAAGATGAGTGAGAGGAAATAGAGAAAATACACAAATTTTGGAAAAAAAGAAGCACCCCATTTCCTATGTATCATTTCAAAAACACTGCCAATTTCAGAATTTACCTACAAACAACCACCCGTTTTAAAACAAAATGGCATTGTGGTTACGGTTGTTGTTAAAGCATCCAGGTCTATTTAAATTCAATTTATCCAGATTCTGGAACAGAAAACAACTTTGTTAGAGCACAGAGGAAAGTAGGAAGCCAGAAACTCAAATTCAAATTTTCAGGTTTCTTGGTTTACAAAAAGGTTTCAGTTTGTAACTGAGGGCAATGCAAACCACTGAACTTAAAGCAATAATGATAATGATGATGACACTAATTCAATTTAGGGGTTTAAATATGAACAGAACACCTTTGGGAATTTGCTTTCTGTAGTGCTGTGTTGCTGGTCAGTGGTTTTGGCTGGGACAGAGTTCATTTTCCCCACTGCAGCCCGTTTGGGGCTGTGTTTTGGATTTGTGACCAAAAGAGCGCTGCTGACACGGGGCCATTCCAGCCGAGCTGTATTTACACAATCCCAAGGCACTTTCTGCTCCTCCCCTGCCCCACCCCTGAGGGGGCACAAGGTCCTGGCAGGGGACAGGAGACCCCAGCTGACCCCCAGGACATCCCAGACCATATGGCATTGTGCTCAGCACAGAAAGCCAGAGAAAAGGAGGAACACAGGGACACTGGGGGCGATGCTGTTTGTCCTCCCCAGCCCTTTTAGGGTGTGACGGAGCCCTGCTCTCCTGGGATGGCTGAACACCTGCCCAGCCACGGGAAGTGGGGAATGGATTCCTTGTTTTGCTTCACTTGCCCACACACTTTCTGCTTTACTTATTGAGCTCCTTTATCTCCACCCACAAGTTTTCTCACTTTTACCCTTCCAAATCTCTCCCCCATCCCTCTGAGGGGAATGAACAAGTGGCTGGGTGCCTGCTGGCTTGAGCCACAACAGTCAGGAACAAAGCACCTTTAATGAAATAAACACTGTCTACAAAAACATAATACTGCTAGAATTATTTCATACTGTACTGCAGACAGCTTTATGAAGGAGAATGTATTTCAAATGAGGCATCATTTTTTAAACATAAAAATATTCTTTTAAAGGAGATTCAAAATTATTTTCATATGGAAGTTATTCTGGAAGAACACTATCTAGCCAAAATTCTAGAACATCTTGTGGACTGAAATTCAACAGCTGTATTGAAGGATGATATGATGATATTGCATCAGATCAAATTTATATATCAGTCATCTCATATATTATGCAATACTTAGGAAGCTGAAGATTCATCTGCCATTGGCTAAACTAACAACATTTTATTGTATCTTAAATTAACCCCACTTAATTTTAAGCTTTTTTTTTAATTTTATTTTTTCATAAACTACTCAGTGGCTATGAGAAGAGGTACCCTTCAAGACTTTATTCAGAAATTTGCTGTTCCAGTAGCAAAAAAGCTGAAAACCAATGACCATTTGTATTGAAGCAGTCATGGTTCTATTGAGTTAGCTAAACCACACAGGCTGCTGGAAATCAATAGGAACTAAGAGCTGCATGTCAGGAAAGCACACATTTAGCCAGCCAAGACTCCAAAACTATTTACTGACAGTTTGCTTGTTAACTGTAATGTGATCAGTGTTGCTTCACGTCACAGTATGGATAATGGAATTGTACAAAATCATCACTCTTGCTTCACGATGATTAATTAACACAGTAAACAAATGAAAAGTCCCTCTCCACAGTAAACCTCATTTCAGAACCACCAAGCAACAGGTATGGCATAAAGTACTGCTCTAACACAAACAAACCTGATATGTTTAATTATGTACCATACACATAAATCTTGAGCTGTTTTGTTTGAATATCCTGTAATCTGTCTTGTCTGAAATGAATCCAAACATGTTTTTTTCCCTCCATAAAGCAAGTTTTAAAATAAACAGAAATAAGCCTTTTTGCCTCTTTCTGTTACTAAATCACATATACCTTTTTTTTTAAAAAGCAGAATCTTTGTGTCTACAAAATGATTTTGTGCATTTTATTGCAGATGCTCAAGAAATTAAGTTTACAAAGAAGTTAGGGATAGTTATTATATGCTTTCAAATGCAGGTGCAAATTCTTGAAGCTTTTGTTTCAGCATTGTGGGAAGTGATTAATTTTTGTACCGCTGGTTTTAATCAGCCTATATTTGGAAAATGGATTTCAGAGCTTTCATACACAACCTCCAATTTTAAGAGTTAGTTAGGAAAAAAAAATCCACAACCTTCCTGAGTAAAGTGAATACAGGAAGTAAGTATTAATTTTTTTACAGTAGCATTCTGGATGTAATTAAGTCAACAATTGGCTATTGTGAGCCTAGAATTTCCTTCTAACCTTCAAAAGTATATTTCTTTCTAAGCTCACCACTGGACCTCATTTTTTGGATTCTCTTACTTCAGAATCTTCCTATATCAATATGGCAAAACTGCTGGTACTTTACTGCAAAAGACAAAGCACCCACAGAAGGGAATTTATCCCATCCAGCACTCTGTAGAGAAGTAAAATATTAGTTTTTTAAGTTGTTGTCTCTAACAAACCATGTCAATAACTAAGCAGAGGTCATGGAGCACCAGAAACAAGAGAGAGCTGGGCAGGTCCTACAGAGCAGAGAGCATCTGGCTCCAACAGGGAAAAACCTGGGGAAGGATGAGGAATTTTGATTTCCCACGGGATCCATGTGCAGTTCACACTGCTCATGTCTTAACTCCCCTGGGGTCAGACTAGACCTCAGAAATAACAACCTGGCAGAAGAGCATCATGCAAAGGGCAGGTCACACCAACAGCTCTTCATTCTTCCATAAGAGCTGCTCTACCTGAATTTTAGTAGGGGCCACACTCAGCTCTCATCACTTGCACTCCTGGCCAGTCAGTGATCCCATCATAGAACAATGTTATGGTGACAGATATTCAGAAAAAAAAAATAAAAGAAGAAGAACCCTCAAAACCCAAACCATTTTTCTCTCTCATACATTGTGCCGTACATCCATGCACAGCTTCAAATCTCACCTGAGGAATAAATATCCAAAAAAGTATTTGAATTCAGAGGGCCAGAATATTAACATGTCATAACCTTAATAATTCATCCGAATATCTGACATTAAAATACTATTCATTAACTGTACAGCAGCTGAACAGGTTTGAAAAAATTACCATTCTGCCTTACCAAAAATAACTTGTTACATGGGTTTTATATTCCTTGTAAATCAAGGGTGGCAGCAGCAGGTAATTCCATTTGGCTACTGAATGATAAATGTGATATTTTCAGTTAGGAATGCTTCAAGACAATTACATTGCTTCCCTCAGAACTCACATTTGGGATACATCCAACAGTTCACTACCTCAGCTACAGCAAGGGTACTTAGAATTTAGAATGAAAACCAAATCCCCACAACTTCAATGTAAAAATTGGTAAATAAAATAAGATAGTAAGAAATACTCTTTTATTTTCTCAAACCTTACTTAGATCTACTTATATTAATGTAATATATTATTATGAGATCACTCATTTTTAACAACAGTTTTAATTTTCCAAAATAGAGTAATTTATTTTCCTAGTCTTAAAATAACTGAGAACAATAAGGTTATTGTATAGGACAATGAAATTGATTTGCTGGAGTGTCAAACATGCTAGAAAAAATCGTAACTTCAGAAAATTCAGTAAAACTGCTGTGAAACTTAGATGAAGTAATGGAAAGAACTAGTATAAAATTATGCCACCTAATTTACTCAATTATCAGACAGAATTCAGCAATTAATATCAGGTAATTTTAGGAAAATGATCCTATTAATTAGACATTTACTGGAATTTAAGTCAGAATTACATATTACATGAGGCACTACTAGCAAAAGGACTAAGCTCATACCATTTATATTAAGAACAAAAACACAGATCTGCTTGAGAGTTTGTAACCTAGAACACAGAGCTTTTTTTTAATGGTTTTATGTTTTCCTACTTATAACATACAGCTAGTTCTCTTAAAAGAAGCCTTTGCAATTGGAACGCTTGCTCAAGAAGTGTTAGACTTACTTTTAATAAACCTTTGGGATTCACAGGAGACTCAAATTCATCTCTCCTACATCTTATAGTCTTAGCATTCTGGCATACCAATGAGAAGTAGCTTTTGAAGACATTAAAATTCTAAAATATGGGTCATTATTGAAAAAAAAAATCCCATGCTTTTGGACCCATCCCACATAAAGGAGATAATCCTGAGAACCAAACTTTTCAGACAGCACAGCAGCATTTAGCTTGCTTTTCCAAGCAACTGGAGACATGAACTCATGTCTACATGAGCATCATGAATGTGATGCTCAGCAATTATAAGTCCCCACAATAATTAAAAAGTAGACAGCTGGTAAAAACATGGGTTACCAGCAGCTTGACAGAGCTTTTTCAGAAATATTTAAGAAATTAAAAACTAAGAGTTAAGAAAAAAAAGTCTGGTGAAATTTTGGTTCAGCTCTCAGATATCACCAGTACAATTTATGCAATTGCTTTAAAATATTTGTATCACTTTCCTTTTTGGTAAATAAAAGCATGATAATAATTAAAGCTGCACATTACCACCAGCACATAGTTTGCCAGCATTTTTTCTATGAAGTTAAAGCACATCTTCAAGCTTTGCTATTGCTTTTACAGCATCTTGTGGGCAGCAGCAAAACTGTCCCTAATTAAAGCAATGCCACACCACTGCTGAGTCAAATGCCTGAAAATAAATCCAAACATGAAGAAAGTCAGGAAATCCCATTATTTGTGGAGAAATATGACCTCAAATCTGGTGTTATTCTGGGCAACCAAGACCGAAAACTTGAAACTGGGGGGAAGAAGTCATGCACTGGGAGATGGAGATGAATAGCAGAGACAGAACTTTGTCTTCCTTCTTTTGTTCTCAGGAGGCTTTGCCATGGGAAAGAATTTGAAATCTCCTTCTCATCTCACCCTCAGTGTCAAAAAGAGAAATACTGGCTAAACCCAAATCCATGAAGGACTGAAGGAGGATCTGATCAGTGCTTGATGCCAAACCTAAGAATTGGTATCACAGGGATGCTTGGCTCTGCATGAGGTTACAGCATCCAGACTTTTGTCTCCCATGATTTGAAGCTCTTCCCATGAAATGACACTTTTTAGTCAGACCAAGCAGACAGCTCTCCAAGTGGATGATCCCAGGGCTTCTTTTCTAGGATAACTCATTAAAATAAGTCTCTGTAATGAACTGATATGGAGTGAAGTTTAACAAACTAATGACGAACTAAGGTCAATGCCAAAGGTGCGAAAGGTACCGACTTTATCGGATTTTTGCTTGAGTTCACACAGAATCTGCAAACTCTAAACAGATTCCAAAAGCAAGTGAATGGGATAAGCTAATCTGTCACAGACCTTACAACCACACTCCAAAAAGGTGCAAGAAAGACACAAGAATAAAAAGTGCCAATCAAATGCTAGGAGAAAGGTAGAATTATAGTCAGAACAACTTCTTCATTAAGTAATCTTAATTTATGCTTTTCCTTCTCTGAAAAGTCTCAAGTACTGAGATATTCCAAGAGCCCCAGCCTCACTTCCAGGCAGCATAGAATCCATCTGAAATACCACACATTTTACAAAGTCATCTGTAAATGAAAGCCATATTAAGAACGGAATCCATGAGAATCTTACTGGTTAACATCTGTAACTAATCATTTTCCCCAAGTAAGTTCTTCCCAAAAACCTGTAATATTAAACAGGTCTATTTCTTTCATAAATAAGAATTTCTTATAAATATTACAACTAACTCACAAATGTTCTGCATTACATATAACATGATCCATACCTATTGCTATGGCTCAAATGACCTTTCTGCAAATCAGTAATGGACTTTAATCTAGTGCAAGAAGCTGGCAAAGAAGACATTTCTGGTAGGCAGTCCAAACTTTTAATGCCTTCTATCAATTTGCAGCCACCCTTGAAGCCATATCAGGTTCTTATTTAGAACTATGCCACATTTATAGTTAAGGTAAGCAGTTTAGTATGTTTTATGGAAGGTTTAAATTATCATTTATCAAAACACTCTTTTCCTCTCAAAATATAATTGTGCAATTCAGTCATTTCCCATTAAATCACATTGATAACCATCCTGAATGTTCCCCCTTTTTTAACTGTTAACATTTACTGTTAACATAACTGTTACATTTTTTTATTGTGTGAAGAATATTTTTAAATATCATTAAAACTGTGAATGATAAATATTTTTAGCACACTAACAACAGAACAACCTATCTATGTTTTCAAATTCTGAGAGAAGAATAAATCTACAAGTGATCCAAAAGTCACCAAAATGAATAGCAACACTATGGCTCAGGGCCCTGACTTCAGCCCTGCAAAATACAAATATTTAAAGTCTTATAAATAATTTTATTTGACCTCCTTTCAACAATTCTCTGACAATGACTGCAGCTATTCAATGAATGTCTGGAAATGGAATTTTATATTTACTCATTTACATCCAAAAGTTTATCATCATCTGAATAAATAAACCACATGCTTTCACTAGAGATAATAAAACTATCATTAATTTCAATCAGCAATGAATTTTAATCAGGCAGACCTGCAGTTGCTTCATAACCTGCCTGCAATTTCAAAAGCATTTATCACTGCCATCATTTGTATATATTTTTAGACTTCAGTCTTGTAAAGATTTATGCATGAGAAACTTGTTCCAGTGCTGCTTTTTAATTCCCCTAGAAAAAAAGTAATGATCTGTACTTAAAGTTTTTAGCATGTACTTAAAACTCAAAAATGTATTTAAGCTATAAGGCAGTTGTACTCATTTTTTATAGCAAACTAAAGTAAAATCAGTGAAATATTTGTAGTGTTTTCTTAGTTTAAAGCATCTAAAAGGTCATTACTCCTCTTTGTGGTTTCATATGCCAAAAATATGGTTTCATATGACACAGAGACCGTGTCAGCTTTTGGCTGGGTACAGGAGCGATGACCAATGGCTTAATGGAGGCTCTAAAATTTATAGGATGGAGGACATGTTGTGAGTATAAACAAGAAAACCAGTTAAAGAGTCAGATGTGTGTTGCCATTTCTCAGCCTGAAAAGGTGAGCTGCTGGTCAGAGGACAGAGCAGCGCCAGCAGCAACTGGCCCAGTGGGCTGTGGCAGCCATCTCCTCCTTCCTGGGAAGGAAGAAATCATTTCACAGTCAGCTCCTGAGAAACAAAGTTCATTTGTTATTTAAAGGCAGGATTTTTCCACCCAGGTACTCTCTAGTGATAGCCAAGCACTCCTGATCTCATGGTGCCACCTGTTAAGGGACAGCATTGCCCTTATCAAGGCAAACGCAGTAATTCATTGTGCACCAACTGATATAAAGTTATATATATTTGTATTTGTATGTATTTTATATAAGCTAATTTAAATTAGGATTTATGTACAGTCTATTGCAATATTCATAAGACGTCAGTGATATCATGGTATCAAAATGAACATTTTTTAAAATAAAAAAAATCAGCATTCATATAGAACCATCATAGCTATTTACAAATATAATAGTTAAAATGCAACCAAACTCCTTTGAAGTTTTCAGCACTGTTTTGCTAGTAAGTAAAAAGAAAAAGCAGAAACAAGAGGGAATTTGGACATGCTGTTTCTTCTGAACTAATTTATCCCTCAGGTGAAGTTCAGCACTGTGGTGCAGACAGGTGAACATACCCATACTGGAATAACCACTTAAAGCAAACACTGAAAGTCAAGAGAAACATTGCATGACTCATAAAACAAGTCCGACCATCTCTCATAATTACCTGTACAACTCAACCAGATATGAAGATAGAAACTGCATTGTTTAGCAACGGTATTATACTCTTTGCTTCATATTTCTGAAATAAACCAACACAGAAATTTTAATTTCATTAAAAGCTATGTGTAGCATTAGCCTGCGGTACTTAGGGGCCTTTATATATTTAAAATGACTTTGTACAGCATTAAAACAAAAAAACCCCATGTAATTCAAATTATGTTTAATTTAAGACATTATATTCAAAACAAGGAGCAATCCAAGTCCTTATTGTGGACACATCATGAGTAGTGTTTTTATTGGTTTGTTTTTTTTTTTAAATAAAGTGTTTTCAGACTCTGGGGCAAAGATTTGAAGGGTAAAAATGGAGAGGAAGACTTGGCAAAATGGAGAGGGGTTCATTGGAACACAAGGAGCTAAGAGGGAAAGTTAACCTTGCCATGGAAATGGGATGGCCACTGAGAAGAGGCAGAGAAAATGGCAGTACATCTATTTAGAGATGAGGTAACAGACTTGGAACGATACCATGAGACGACAACATCACCTGTACCCTCCCAGGAGACAGAACAGGAGCAGAGGAGTGCAGAAGTGCTATCTGCTCTTGATAAAAGACTGAATACTAATTATTTCTTTGGCTGTGAGACAATCACGGATGAATTACAAGTAATGTCTCTTCCCTCCTAAAAAGCACACTCCTGTGATTAATCTGCAAAATTTCAAAACCAATCCAAATCAAACCAAACATAGTTGAAAATAACTCAGACATTTGAGCACTCTCCTACATGAGAGTAATAAATTTTCATTTTTTAGACTTTGTACCTTGGAGTAATAGCAATTGAGCTGTAATTCTTACATTTTTCATGTGTAGAAGAGCTAGTGCTTGTACTGATTTGAGGAGACAGCTAAGTGAAAGTTGTAGCACTTTCATTAAAGTGTGTCATGGCTATTGTCCAAAAGGACTTGAGCACTGCTCTTATCTCTAATTAAAACGTAACAATTTATTCACTGTATCTGTCAGTTCAGAAAGGATAGGACTGGTGAAGCATCAAAGGAGACAACTAGAAAATGCATTAGAGCTCAGAACAAGCAACAAGTGCCAAAGAGCCGCCCTGCAGTTCATCATCTGCGAGTTAATAACGCTGTCACTGCAGAGCAGCAGAGGCTGGGGAGCATACTTGCAAAAATTAACTGGGCAAAAAATACTCCAGGAAACAAATGACAGCTGACAACATACTTTTCTTCATATGGGAGGGAGAGCAGGAGAGATGGGAGACACACATCCTAAGAGGAATGGGAGCGTGAATATTTTGCTTAACACTCCGATAATGTTTCCTAGAAGGCTGCTCAGTCCTACAACTCATTTGAGGAATTTTGCCAAGGACTAATGACACAAAGCTTTCACCCACTGGGATACCATTCTTTTGGGGTTGAAAAGAAATAAAACACTGAAAAGTGGTCAAAACCCTCTGATCCTCCAGCCAGTCTTCCGCAACATCTCCACTGCAGGACACATCAGGGTGGACTTTGCCATAATATGTAATAATTGTGTGTGCAAAGCACTACATGCCTACAGAGCATTAGGCTGTGTCTTTAATTACTGGTAATTACTTTCCGCAAAAACATATTTCTTAATATTATAATGTTGCACAAGAATATTTTATAATGATGAAAATATCTGAACCTGAAGGTGCCTTCATATTGCACAAAAGTAGAATGGAATTGCTAAAAAAGCACCCTGGTCCACCAGCAAGCAAGTGGGACTCTCTCTACAGACAAGACCTATCTGGGGGGTTGAAAATGTGTAAACACCACTTATCCCACAATGGAAAAGTTCAATTAATTTACAGATCAACTGTGTCACAAGAAATATCAGAAGTCAAATCACACACCTTCACTGATGTGCACAGATATTTGAAGACTTACTCCATGACTACCTGGAGGACTCCCCCTTCATCCAGGAACTGGTTAAAAAGAACTGCTGCAATATTTACATTTGCTGAGATGATGAAAGAGCAGTGAGGCATGATGGAGTGCATGACTTTGGAATTCAGACTGTGATTTAGTGGATTTTGCATGAACAAAGCATTCTGAAATCAGCGCCTGCCACATGGATCACTGATGATTCAGAAAATATTTCAGTGGAAATGATACACACATAGGCCCTTGTTAACATTTTGGCAACAGAGCGCTGCACTTTTTCTGCCAGACGTGCAGAAGCTGAACTGGCATAACATCATGCTACACCCTGTACATCCTGCACGTATCCTTCAGCTGTGATTGCTCTGCTGTAACAAATGGCATCTGAGAGCCCATAAATATCAGTAAACAGTTCCAGCCTATTAATAGCTTGTCTCCCTCTTAAATTTGGCATTTCATACAAATAACATCAGGCCATTTCTGCTGTTCTGAATAGAGGGTATTTGCTTCTGGGAAAGACAGACAGAAAGATATAAAAGAAAAAAGTCCAAAAATAAAAGAAAGAAACATGCACATCTTGCTTTTTCTAATTCTATATATGCAGGGTTTAACTCCTGGGTCATAGCTTTGCTCATGCAACTGAGTGATTGAGTGCAACTAGGATAAAACCAACACTTAAATTTTTGCCACTATTTCCAGACAGGAAACACTAAAGCCACATGCACTCCATAGGCTGTGAGGAAACCTGGTCAAAACGTGTGACAAAGTCTCTACTTCTTTATCACATTCATTTTTGTGTGCATTGCTGTTGCAAACCCAGTAGCAAGTCTGTGAGAAGTCTAAATCTCCTTCCATCCAGTGCTCAAGCTCATTAAATGTCATAAAATGTTTCCAAATGGAGCAAGCAGAAAGGGCAAGGTTCATAACAGGATTTACAGAACAAAACATCCCTTTCATTCACTGTAACTTGGGAGGACATTTGTACCAAAAAAAGAAACAAACCCACCACCAAACAACCCCTAAATGATCAGTGGAAGAAGTTCAGTCATCTGACTGCCCTAAACGCTGTTAAACAAACCCCATACAGCCAACCTATTAATCCTCCAGCAGGGCTACTGTAGAAATAATAATTTATGCAAGCCCCCTGGTTACTCTGATGTCTTTATCTGTGGAAGTGCAGTGACCCCTGAATGTCTTTGACCTGTTAAGTGCTAACAAATCAAACACTCAACAGCTTTTAATATATTTTTCAGGCTGGAGTCCTCCTAATCAGATGCTGACTCTTGAATTCTCCAGCAATGAATATTTCATAATATTCAGCCAAATAGTGTTAAGAGTCAGAAAGTATCAGCTCCTGTGGATTATATGCAATCTATTCTCTGCACACAATTATAGTAATTTTGTTTCCTAAGTTCTTATCATTCAGCAATATCAAGTGAATGGAAGGAATGAGACCCGGCATGGCAATAATACTTAAATAATAAATCACTATGAAAAACATATGGAAATTTTTGGTCTGTAGAATTACATAGTTATTTCATAAGCAATTTTTCTTTATACCTGAAAGGTACTTTTGATATATTACATTCAGAAGTTTATACTGACAGGAAGTATGAAGTGAAAAGACTAAACTTTTTTCCACTGAAATTCTGCATCTGTGGATTTATCATATAAGCAAGAAAATGCACTATTCTTAAGACAGCTCCAAATGTGATATCATTTCTCAAAATTGAAGAAAACTGATCATAAATTTACCAACTCTACTTTTTCAAAATGTAAAAAAACCATAGAAGTACAATTAAAAAAAAAGTGGAGTGGAAATTAATGATAAAAGATTATCCAGCACAAAAAACTAATGACTGTAAATGAGATTATTTTCTTCAGTTGTTGTCTTCAATTGCCAAAGCTGAAGTAATCAATTTAACAGGTCCTAATCATTACAAGTTTTGTTAATACTTATTCAGTTCTGCTGGTTTCCTTTATCTTATGACTCATGGTATAAAAAGGGCTTCATAAGGAAGAATACAGAAAAGATCAGGACAAAAGTTCATTGGAAGCTACTTAAATGTGCACTGAAGAGTAAGATGGCCATTCACCATGCTAAACACAGCCCAGCAGATCATCCTTCCTTTGGTTCACTTGTACTGTCATGGGAACTACCATGTTATTTCAAGCTTGCCTCTACCTAGCAGAAATTAAATGCTAATAATGTTTAATGACTCATTTTCCAGTTAATCTACTACTTGAATGCAAAAAATACTACGCTAAGTAAAATCCTTCCAAACGTGACTATTAAATAAATCCACAGCATTCAGAATCGGGATTGAGGAGGCAAACATAATTTGCAATGTGTGCCAGTAAGTAGCTTACCTTCTCATGAACTCAGATTTGATGATTGTTTCATTGGTTTCTCAAGCCAAAAATGGCTTGTACTTAAGCAGTTTGCCAGAGGGAAAAAAAAACTACAGTATCTTATGAAGTGTAACAACAGAAGAATAAGCAAGTGCTAATTTGAACAGTCACTAAACTGAGTTATCAATAAATAATCAATCCTCTGTAAAAGATGCATTATTGGTCTCTCATTTTAATATGGAAACTATATTACCTTTTCAACAACCTCTTAGTGAATTAGTTTTGTCCATTCAAATTTCAATAGTGCAGCTTAAAATGGAAAAAAATGATCTTTAACTTTGGGCTTTGTTTCCCTTCCACACACACTGGGAGGATTATAAAAAATTCACAGCCTGATTTATCCTTATTGTCTCATCCTGCTGAAACCTAACTGCCCACATTCACTCACAACATCTGTCCCAAAGCAAAGCTGCTACAGGAGACAAATATCCTTCAGCACTTGATTTGCCTCTCCCACCTCACACTGTGACTTGCATTGAACAGGCTTGCAGGCTCCCCTGAACATCCTTCCCCTAAATGTAGAAATATGGTCCCAAGAAAAGGAACAGGCAGCAGTAGCCATATTCTCTCTTCTTAATGCACAGAATATCCATTTCTTAGCAGCCAGAAGGGGAATTCAAGTTTTGATCTCTGGCTGAAGAATCCCCTTTTTGGAACACAGGTTTGTAGCCATTTTCAAACCTTTAATGCTGTCCCAGCTTGCTCTAGATGCAGTAGTACTTTCTACTTTGGAAGCATCTTCTGAATTTCTGCAATTTATACAGAGTGAGAAAACAGCAGGAAGCACAAATAAGAACGTTCTTTGTGATCTATATGTGAGCAACAGTCACACCTTCCAAGTAATTAAATAATATTTACAGTTATTGTAATAAAACTAACAATGTGAAAAGCAGCCCATAAAAATGACTGGGGTTTCCACAGCTCACTCAGCACTTCACATTGTCTGTGTTCAAAATCTAAACTTACTTTTCATTGCTGGTGTTTAATTAAAGAAAGATTTCCCAACTAAGCATGGCTGCTTGTATGGGAAAATTTTCTAAGGCATAAGGGGAACTTTTATTGAAATCAGCGAGCAGATAAGTACAGCCTCCATTTATGCATTTGAAACTATCCCTCTTGTAAAGCTTTGATAAAAACAAATGTGAAATACTTCTGAACATTGCTGCTGAGATGAAGGGAAATCATTTATTTCACTAATAATGCTGAAAATCCAATGATTCTCATCCTGACATGAAGGAAGGCTGATGGAGCAGATTTGTCTCAGGAACTGTATAATAATATCTACTAAATCCAGGCACTCTGATTGTTCTCCTATGAGTACCACCCTCCACTAAGGCCAAATCTGTAAACTTCTGGCTAAAAGGAAGCTGTGTTTTTCTGGCTAATTCAAGATGAGCCTGCAGGGCTCTCTTGCAGCTGGCAGGAGACTAAACTGAAGCCTCTCCAAATATTTTAATTCAGAAAATATTCGTTTGGACTTGAAAGTATGTCCTTTCCAAATCCTGAGGAAAAAATGGCTTTTCCTCTAGATGAAAGGAGCAAAGCTTAGAATAAAGCAACAGACTTGAAATATTTGGCTTTTTTGTCTAACCAGTAGATGCTTTCTGAAGTATTGCTAGAATGTAAAAGACAGTCTGCTAAGTACAAACATCACAAACAAAGTGGTTGAACCTGTGACCTTGGCCAAACATGACAAGTCCTAGAAGGCAGTATGACTGAATTCCAGAGCACAAATCATGGCTTTCCATGTATTAAATCTCATCCCATATACAAACTGATTTTATTTCCATTTTATTTAAAAGCTATCAGAAAAAAAAAAAAAAAAGCAAACTTATCATTTATAACACCTCCACTCAGCAAGGACTTTTGATAATATTTTTGCTATGTTAACATGAAGACTGATATTGAAATAAGATGCAGCACAAAGTTTGCTGGCACTGTTATGTGAAGCAATGACTTTTTGCTCAAAGGCATGAGATGTCTAATACCATAACTAGACAGTAACCACATTTCTTTTGTGCTGTTTTTGATTATCCTTCATGATGTGGTAATTTTAAAAAATACACATTCTCAGTGCTTATGTGCTAATACCAGTTTCTTCCAGAAGTACATTTATATATACTTGGATTGGATTCAGATGTACCTTGTTAACCTTTAGGTAACAGGCTTGGATCTTTATCTGTAGTAGAAGGTTCACTGGTATAATTTCACTGATACACAAATTAGCATGAACTATCTCTCTGAAATAACTAAGAAAGACAGAATTGTACCAGTACTACCTGTATTAGTCTCCATGCAGAAGCCCTTTTGGAATAGGCTTTAAATAATTTAAATACCACAGAAACCCATTAGTGGAAAAAAAAAAAAGTAATCTGAGGCACTAAACAAGATTTATCTTTAATTAAACCAAATTATTTAACTGTATTAAATAAAATGTGAAACATCTGATTCAACATTTTAGAGATACCTTTCAAGAAACGCCTTTCAGCAACAGAGATTTGGAGAGGTTCAGTGTTCTCTTAGCTATTTCAATTTGTCAGCAAACACAGTAGAATTATTCCAAATATAAATAATTAGCCATTTAGCGAGAAATAAAAACCATACATATTTCAGAATATGTCTGGAAAAATGACCAAAACTATAATGTGCTCTTTTTTATGGTTTTTCAATTTTCAAAGAAGCACTGAAACAAGCACCATTTTGGAATGTGTTGGAATGATCATCTTTGTCCAAACCTTCTTGAAAAAAAAAATCATACTACAATTTAAAAAATCATACTATCATTTTCTACTCCCACTGTAAAATAAACATGAAATGCCTTCATGTGGCATTCAGCACAAGTGAAACGCTTCAGATGTGAATCGATACTGTTGAGATTTTCCCCTTCACTGCGGCAGGTGATGACAAGTCAGGCAGAAGAGAAATTGCAGTTGCAATTCCACACGTGTTGGAATTGCAACTAGTGTACATCAGGGCCTGCAGGGTTTACGCTATATCATCAACTTTATTATTATAATATCATTATCAAAATTCAAAACACAACCCTGAGGTTTTTCAGACACAGAGCCTTAACATAAACAGTAACACTTTGTGGTAAGCTGTATATTTTTATAATAAACCTAAGCACTAAAAACATAGTAAAATCTTCAGGTAACTCCTTTATTCTTGTCACAGCCAAAGATATCTCCTTTTGGATGAGGCCAACAAACCCAGAAAGATGAAAAAGCTTGAAGGCCATAAATTTAGCAAAGGTGAAGAGTGGTTACTCTGAGTTTGAGAGTATATGCACAGGTGCACATAGATACACACGCAGAAGGTGTCTTTCAGGCTCATCCTTTATTTTCCAGCCTCAAGGAAGGTGCCTTGCTAACCAACAGAGTGACAAGCCATCACATCAAGATACAATGTCCCCAGCCTGCCCTACCAAACACTGCACACCCTCAGAATTGCCAGAAAACGGTTTCTGCAAGATGAAAGTCTGACTCAAATTGCTAGTCGAAAATTCCATCTCACGCTCAGTGAGCAGACAGAAAATACTGAACATGCTGGGAAATGAGCACATTCAGCTGCACCTTCCCTGCATTATTTTACATAAATATTGGATTTGGGGGCTTGACAGTGTTTTTGTAGGGGGTTTGGGGGGAAAAAAAGGAGAAAAACATCATTAAGTTGAGAGGAGGATGGGAGACACCAAACCATACATGTGTTCCTAAAATCTGGAATCCACTACTGGAATGCAAAGCATTAGCCGGGAAAGGGAGACATCCTCTGGTTCTCATTGGATTATTTCCTGTCATAGCATCTTCCAAGCTTCACCCAATGCCTTTCCAGGCAAGTTTTTACACTTCAATAATGGGAAGCAGCCTATCTAGTTGGTCCAAGATAAGTGCCAGTCAGGTGTTGGCTGAGAGCCTTAGGAGGAGAGGGACAAAAACCAGAATATTTCCACAGCCCTGAATGCTGATTAGCTGGCAACACACTTTTAGAAGTATTTTTGGCTAACTGAGGTAATTATCCACTCATCTAAATGCCCACTAAGGCATTTTTGAAGTCACACATGACATCTATCCACATATAGCATGAGGCCCCCAAGCATCTTTGAATACTCCAACATTCTAGATTAAAGTTCACTTTTGTGTAAAGCATTTGTGAAAAGCCATGATTACTCCTTCAGAAATTTAATTACCCAAAATGCTTCAATTACAGGGATAAATATAATCCAATCAACCAACCTAAGTAGTGGAGCAATAAAATAAAACCAGAATCTGACCTGCAAGCTCTAGATTCTTTACCTTGTATACACTAATAACAGTTTCATAATTTATTTGGTTTTTTTCTTCTCAGTGATAAGTGCACAACTTTACTGTCCACAAAGGATTGCCCTCCTGATGCTGGGAATAATCCTTGATATTCATGAAGTTACCTATCTAAAATTAATGTTAAACTTGCAGGCCAAAACCAACACATGTGGGACAAACCATCTCCAAATCCACAGAGCAGATTTGAAAAGACAAGTCCTTTTCTGAGAGAACAGATCTACCCATGTACTGTGATGCACTCAGACTCAAAACTATGAGAAGTTCATAAAAGCAGCATATAAAAAAGAAATTTAGTTTAAAAAAAAGAGCAATACAGGCTGGACCATTTAATACCATTTAGGAGTATTTCAAAACACTAATAGGTCTACCAGAACAGTGGAACCTTATTATGTATGAAAGTACCATGCATATTGAAATTGTGAACAGCCTAAAATTAGTTGTAACTTGAAAGATACAAGAGCAAAACTGCAAATATAACCTGCATGCATTACATTATGTAAGTAATTAGTATGATGTTAAGTTCTACCTGTAATTTTAATTATCTTATTGTGCAAGTTCTTCCCTCTCTTAATAACCAATCGTGGATTCTGAAAAGAACATAGGGAAGCTTTTACAATCCACTTAGTACAAAAGGTGTGAAATGCAGTAGTGAAAATAAGATTTTTAATGCATACATATATATGTGTATGCATATTAAACATACACACATATATGAAAACTTCTTTGTACGTTTTCTATCTTAAAACTTTTATCCTCTTTAAACTGAACACATATTATTCCCATCCTTTAAGGAGAGAAGAACAGAAAGTGGGAGGGTAGGAAGGAAAGTAGGAGGAAGTAAGGAAAGACTGAGGGACGGAACAAAGCAAAAATTTCAGCGTTTGCAGCATTTTCACCTTGATGGAAAGGAGAAGGAAAGTTTTGGCTTTGTCTTTCCCCTTCTATAGTGACTGATTGAGCTACAAAGAAATTAACCACACATGCCTGCATGTATTTCATGTTTTATATATCAACAAGCATACACTTCAATTCTTAGAGATGCACTCAACATTCCCAGATGTCTCCTATTATAATTGCTGCTCACAGACATATCCCACTGATTTTAGCATCCACATTAGTAGCCCTAACAAAAGGCCTGGATCTCATGAAGATTTCTCTTCCTTTCTAAACTCTCATGGCATAATCCTCCTGGCAATGAGCTATTCAACAAAACAATTCTCCCTCCATTTACAAAGATACCAGTCAGGCAGTCAGACATTGCACCAGGCAGCCCCCAAACCAGACCACCCTCCCAGCCACCCCATCAGATACCAGTCCTTTGGAAGCCACTGCTCAAGTGCTACAAGCCCAAGAGGCAAAAAATTGGTACCAGGAGCCAAGGAATGGAAACATCTGACTGAGCCTTGCTGTGGTGCACAGAGCTGAGATTTTCCCTGTCATCCAGCAGAGTCCATGCTGCGCTGGCAGACAATGGGACTATTCTGAGAATGCCTCCCCTCCATTAAGCTGTGCAATTACAGCAAACTGCCAACTGAAAAACAGATTTGTTTATGTGCAAGCCTAAACATTATTTATCAATCAGATGGGAAGTATCCTGCAGTTAAGTTTCCTCTCTAATTAGGTTTCCTCTTTGCAGAAGAGCTTCCAAATGCTCCAGTTAACACGATCAAAATACAGCATTTCTCTTTTTCTGTCCTTAAACTTTGTTCTGCTTTGTAAGGCAGCTGACAAAGTCAGCTTGCAGCACTACCTTCAGCTCTGGCTTTGCTTTCTTCACAAGTGCAAGACAAAACCCAAGTAAGCTGCTCTTTCAGCTGTAATAAACACATCACTGTGCTACAACCAAAGGCTTCAGCTCTGAGATGGTGTTTTATTTTGTTCCTTTGTACAGTTTCAGTAAAAGTTCCACTCTTGCTGGGATCATCCATGAGCTGTCCTCCCCACCTCTGCATGCTCTTCTTCTATGCTGCTCACAAGACTTCAGCTCATCTAACCAACTTTCTTTGTTCATTTAATGCCTTATTAAAACAAATTTTTTTTCATGGCATTCAGCAAGGTGAATTCCTAGGCTACTATTTTAGTAGAGAAAAAACCAGGTTTTTGAAAGCTTACTTAAGTTCAGCTTAATTCTTTTCTGTATCCCCCTGCAAGGTTTGTCTCATTTAGATTTTCATCTCTCCAGGTCAAAGATATTCTAGTGGCTGGGTTTCAGCCTGGCACACCACCAAACACTGTGAACAATCATTAAATAATATAATGATTATATATTATCAAGAATATAAGCTGATCCTCTTCAGAAATGACCAGTTATTGACACTGGCTGACTGGTTTCATACAAGATAGTGTAAAACCTCAAGAGATAAAGCATTAGGACTACAGGCAGCAGAAACTCAGGTAATCCCCAAAAAGCACTGCATCTCTAGGCCCAGCCAAAGGAGTCACAGAATCAGAAGAAAATGGATTTAATAGTTTAATTTTAGTTAAACAACTGCATTTAAAAATCCCTGTTACACCTTGAAAAATACTCCATGGAACATGATTAGTAATAAAAGGACAGACTTCTGAAGAAAGTTTTCTGCTCAGGTGCATTCTCTACCACTTATTTCTGCTTCTGAAGTTTCAATTTTGATATATAATTAATCAATCAAAGACCCACAGTAAATACAAAATATGAGTGAATGGCACTTGTGAGGTGAAAAATGTAAATACAAACACAAAGGGACAGTCTCAGCACTAAGTGAAGCTATTTATCATCACCTTTCTGTCACACTAGACTATCCTGACATACAGAGAGAGTAACAGGTTTCCTATATTTAACACAAAACTTTAGCTGAATTTGTGAGTTCTTAAAAAATAACCCAAAAAGAAAAAAAAGAAAAGAAACAAAACTACCAAAAATGGATGCATATGGGTTTTTCATCACAAACTCCTATACAAATCAAAATCCAATTACCAAACCTATCCCTGTCTAAAATTTCCTCATTTTTACCTCTTTATCCTAAAAAATTGTAACCTGCTCCTTGTAGAAAAAGTAAGGAAATTATCACAACTGAACTACATTTGCTGATATGAATAGCTGAGTGCAATTGTGAATTTAGCAGCGTGCTTCCCCCTGCTTTGGATGAAAAAGGATAGGAATATTTGCATGCTCTTTCCATTTCAGTTCTGGTGCATGAACTGAAAGCTGCAGAAGATTCAGAATTATTTCCTCTAGAGTAGAAAAGGCTGCATTAGGAAAGCAATCAGGATCCAACCATAAAAACTCTCAAAAGAGAGTTTTCAACTAAACTTCTAAAAAATGGTGACTAAAAAGAAACCAGCAACCATACTAAACTAATTATAACGTTCAGAGAGAAACAGGAATAGTTAGTTCAAATTTCATCTGCTTATGACGTTTTTCTTTGAGGTTTTAACATCCAGAAATATGTTTGTTGTATTGTATCCATTTTAGTAAACCTTCTCTTGCCAGAAAACCTATTAATTCACATTAATAACTTAGTTAATCTATTAACTAAGAGGCATGTGCATCTGCAATAGAGTCAGATATAACCATCCACAGTACAGTTGGGTAAGACAGAATAAATAAATACTTTGATTAATGGATAATTTTCTTTTTACAAACATAGAAAATTAAAAGCACCTGGAATCTGCAGGATGGCTCTGTACATAAGGCAATCTTACTACAAGTTCCATCAATGCAGGAAGAATTTATCTTGCACTTTATTTGACAGAGGTGACTAAACTTTCTGACTGAGGTGACCAGGTTACTCAAACAGTTATCCAGACTTCCATTAGCATGAAACAAAAGAAATACTGGGCCCCTACAATCTCTGGGGTTTTCTTAAAGGATGGACACCAAAGTTTGACTAGACATACAGAAAAGATAAATACATGAAAAGCAGAAACAAATGTTTTACCTATTATCTTTAAAAAATTGTTGGATTTATTTTCTTGAAAATACGGATCATAAACATCTGAGAGCTACTCAAAAAACCAGGAGTGTAAGGAATATGACAGTGCCATCTTCTTTCAAGATTAAATATCTTCATTACAAAAAATAATTATAAAATTACTTGTGCATGTGGGGTCTCACAGAACACTACTCCAAAATTTTAAAGTGTGCAATTAAAAGACAAAGGAAAAAAAATAGCACACTTGTTGAAGGCAGCAGAAGAAAAATAAGAAGAAAATATCAGGCTTAGAATGGAATTTCAGTTGTAACTTTTAACCATAGCTTTTACATTCAGCCAGAAGATAAAAGGGATGCTTGGTACATCACTGGTGCCTTCCATTACCTGTAATTATCCATGTTCAGACCACACAGGGAGAAAGAAATATACATGGGACAGTCATTAGTCTTTCCAATACACGGTGCTCACTTACCCATGAAAATCACTAAGTGTCTTCAAGGATACAAAACTTTGCTTTACACTATGGACGTTGTAACTAAATGCAAGGTAAATAAGGCGAGTTTTAAATTAAAAGTCTGTTGTTTTGAGAGATGTCCCTTGTTAAATTTTATTCAAGGATGTATCTTTACAATCAGGTACTTTGGAACAACTGCCAATTAGTTGGCAGATATTCATACAGATGTTCTGAATTAATGAGGCTAGACCTCAGTTTCAAAGCAAAGTATGCTTTTCTAATATAATTACTGAGATCTGTCTTAGAAAGCAACACTTTGTCTCTCAATACTCTAGGCAAAAATCTGCTTTAAAATGCTTACATCTCTTACAATTAAACTTCCTTTCTGAAGTTCAGGTCAGGTTTTATTTAGGATCATTTTCCATTCATTTGATTTTAGGTAAAATCTGGGAGTTTTAAACTGTAAGGAAATACCTTCCTCTTCTACATCAGTCATAGAATATAGATTTTTTAGCTCTCAATTTCACTAGGCCAAGCAAAGCTGCTCTTACAGTATCTTCTTACAACCCTAATTCATTATTCTTCCAGCCATTCTTGTAGCTCCCCTTAATGTTACTTCCATTCACAATTCATGTCTCTGGAACACGTGAGACAGAAGTTGTACACAGGATTTCAGATGAGATCTCACCCAGCCTTTCTACAATGGCACAAACACATCCTTATCTCCTTAACAATAACGTTTTAAGCTGATTTTCAACAGATGATCTGTCACCTTCTGATACCCTCACAGACCTAATTTTCAGTCACTTTTGTTTCATAAGTTCACTGATTGTACTTGACAATTCTGTTTTTCCCCTTAAATGCACAAATTTCTGTTCATCATTCTAGCACAGGGCTACAAGCTCCAGCCAATGCTGAATTTAATCTGTTTTCACCCTATCTGCTGGATGAAGCCCTAATCTGTAGATTCATGTTCTCTTGTAAAACCAAAGCTGAAAATGGTTTGAAGCTACATTTAGGGGGGAAACTGAATTTAATGACAGACTACCATGTCTTTTCCTTAAAATATACTGTCAGTAAGAGGGAGAGGTAATACAGTATGATCAAATATTCACCTGTTTTGTTTTTTGTTGTTTTTTTTTTTTTTTTAAATCCCTTACAATTTCCAAAACTGAAAGCATATGACCTTATACATTCACTTTCCCTCCTGCTTCTGTACTATTTGATAGTGCCATACTACCGTACTCAGTATTGAAACAAAGCCCCAAAGACAAGGGCTATGGCAACTCAGACATCCTCAGCACTGGGTTCATCTCTTTCCCTTAAACCCAAGTGCAGCAGTTTTCACCAGACACTAACAACAGAGTAAAAGCATCTTTGTAGTAGGAAGCCAAAAAGTCATTATAATGAATTAAAAATATATTAAGTTTACATATTCAGCAGAGAAATTTTGCTGTCACTAAGTAATAGAAATGCTGATGAAAACAATCTTAAGCCCCAGCACTAAAGCAGGCACCTTGGATTCTCCTTCTGTAAGGAAGATCCTGGTGAGCAGCTTACAAAAACTCAAATTCATAATAGCTCAGTACTATAAACCAAAGACTAATTTAAGGACAGACTGGTCTTTTGGGGTTTGCTTCACTCTTGAGAACATAAAACTCACATTTTTCATGCTATGGCTGCTGCAGAGCAGAGGAGGATTTCTATGTAACATCATCTCTTTTCAAGATACAGTTTCAAGATGTCCTTTCAATAAAATTTCAACCTACCTAATGGTTTCAAACTTGGCCTTTCCACTTGTAGAACTTTGTCCCAACTTCTGCTGTGGTAAATGAAACATATTCATTGTCAAGAATACTGAGAGAATTTGAGAAATTATGTGCAGGATAACTATTCCTTCTCACATTTAAAGTAGACTTTAAAGTTTTTCTACCAAGAACTACAGCTGATGCTGTACATTTTCAAGTTCTGCTTTTCAAAACCAGTAGCTTTGTAGCTTTCTTTGCTGTTGCATAAGGCTGGAAACACTTTTCTCCTCTTCCTAATTTACACAGCAACATCCAATAAATTTTCCTTTTCCTGTAGATGATTTTTATAAGTTAGCCATCTAATTTTACTTTCAATTTTCCTGTAATATCCTACAGTCCTGGGGGAGAAAGGACACAGAGCTAAAATATTTAGCCATAGTCCCCTTTTCACTTCATCTTGCTTCAAAAATTCTTTAAACATTAAATTACTCATAAAACCCTTGCATTAAACCATCAGACTTAATTAAAATATCTTCCCTCTTCTCATTTCCTTCCATCTAAATGTTCTCCTTCCCTTACAAAAGATAAACCACTCGACAAAGAGTGTTATTCTTACATGTCTGATTTATTTTATTCACCTTTCAAGAGAACTGAGGTAACTGTGACTTTCAGAAGGATTTATTGTCTCGTTTGCACTATTATCTCCCTCTGGAGGTATCAGATTTTGCTGTCTCTCTTCTGCCAGAATAGAAATAGATGGGCTAGCTGAACTGTTAGATCTGATTTCTGGCTTGTCCCAGTTCCTTTGTCCATCGACTGAAGCTCTGTCTGCAGCAGCAAGCCTGCACCAGGTCTCCTCCTTTTCCCAGGCTACTGTACAAACATTTCAATAACACTGGGATCACTGAACAATTGCCTGAAAAGTTCATCAGCTCCAAGGTTCCCTTATTGCTTATATCCAGCCCTGACAGCTCCTTACTTAGATTCAAAATCAGACAGCTAAACAGTGAAGCCCTTGTCAGCAATCTTCTGAATCAGCAGCACGTGACCCTGCTCTCACCCAGTGTGACTACATTAAAATGTCTTAAATCACCTCCATTCAATGTGCTCATTACATAAAGCAAGTGTTTTACCCCTCAGTGAATGATTCTACAATTGTGGCCCAGTGCCATGCTTGTTCCTGTGCCACAAGTTTGGCTACTTTTCCACTTCCACTGTTTCCAAACACTTGTCTATCTCTTAAAAGCAAGCTAGAAAAATCTTTGCAGTTCCCCTCACCAACTTACTGTACTGAGATCTTTTTAACAAAGCAGATCCCACTGGTTTGTTACACAAGCAGAATATTCTGGAGGGATACTGAATGGCAATACTATGGAAGACAGGGCTAGATCCCTCCTTTGCCTCACCATTGTTACTCACATCTTCCCAGATGATCACAATTACAAACCAGAGCTGTGCTTTCAAAAGTTTACTCAGCTATGAGAAAAATGTGTTCCTGCTTTTGCTATTGTGATCACTGCACAAAACTTGTGAAATCAGATTTATGCAAATGATACTAATCTTTCAAAATGTCTCAGTAGCTAGGAGAAAAGCAATGTAGGGCTTTTGTATGTAGGCAATGACAGTAGTTTTCAAATATGCAAAGGTTGCTGCAAAGAGAATGATGACAATTCTCAGTGGACTGGACAAGAGTAAAGCATTTACATTAAAGCAAGAATAATTCAGATGAGATGTTAGGGAATGAAAAAATGAGACAATAAAATGTATTGCACTCGGGAAACAGTGGAGTCTCCACCACTGCCAGATTTTCAGAACAGACAAAGGCTCCTCCGTGCACTTTCTCCCAGGCTTACCCTTCAGCTAGGCAAAAATACATGGCATTCCTGGAGGTACCCAAAAGACAAGTAGATGTGACACCTAGGGACACGGTTAGTGGTGGACTTGGCAGTGCTGGGTCAATGACTGAACTCTTGAAGGGTCTTTGCAACCTAAACGATTCTATGGTTCCAAAACATATACTTATGATTGTAAAGGTTGTAATGGTAACCACAAACACTCTGTTTGTTAATCTGATCATTTAAAGAACAGTTTACTAATTTTTTAACATATTCTAATTGCAGGTCTACAGAGAGTTTTAGAAGTTTAGATCATTCTATTACACATTCTCATGAGATCCCTTTATAGCCTTCAACTTTTTGCTATTTTTTTTATTATCTAAATTTTACAGTTGAAAGAAGAGAAAATAAAGACTGGTGTCCACATTCCTTTTTACCTGAGCCATACACTAAGTTGACTGTTCTCTCTGCCTTACTGTTAAGTATAATAATACTCATTTTTCTTACCTGGAACAGGAAATCTGTTCATGTTACTCTTTTTCTCCCCATGCATTATTACTTCTCTGTTCATTCTGAAACTCTACCCTCTGCTGTTAAAAAATACCAGAACTCAACTTTCTCAAATTCTGCTAGCATTGGATTCAGGATATTTTGTTATAACTGTTATTTCTTGGATTTACTTTACCTCTCCCTTATCTTCTGCTTCTGCCCTCTGAATGTTCCTAGCATGTCTTTTTTTCCTCCTTTTATTTGTTCTTTTGAAGTTTTATGAGAATCTCTCTGACACTTCAAGTACGTTCAGTAACAGTAACAAAACATGGCAAATCAGTATTTTATCAAAACAATGTGGAAAAATCCAATTTCATTTACTGGAAGTCCATCTTGGACAATTTAAAGGCTGCAATTTCATTCCAATTGCACCCTATAAATGCCAGGCAGAACAAGGAACTGTCACTGTAATTGGCAAGTTTGATAGAAGATATAAACACAGCAAGTCTCCACTTTTATAACGGCTCAGTTCTTTGTTATCTCCTGGTTCTGTGGGTGATGCAAAAGAAAATGGAAAACACAGCCACCAGTGAAGTAATTTTTAAGGCAAATATGCAATTTTTCTTATATTATGTATAAGAAAAAATTGAGGTCGTTTATGTGATAAAATTACCAAAAAAATTCTGTCAACAGTTCTATGACTTCCCAACACAAGTGCTTTACAATAATGCTTGTCCCTCTGACATTTACATTACATATTCCCTTTGTCTAAAATGCTTAAACCAGCCTAAAGGAAATTAACCTCCAAAATACTTTAAAGCTGAAAACTCAGTACATCTTTATCAGCATTCATTATTCAAAACAAAAGTAAAACATAGCTTCTTTAGATACATACTCTTGTATAAAGGGGTATTGGGATCAGTGCAACAGTGCAAACTTTACTGAATTTTCCTCCTTGGGGTCAATGACTGAGACAATGAAAGAACTTGTTGCATTGTCACAAATGCCACTACAGTGGTGCTATGCACTCACTGATTTATTGCATGCTGCAAAATGGTTTGGTAAGAACTCCACTGTGTACTTAAGTCCAATTTCACATTTGTTTCCATCCAGTGGTCTGGCCCAAGCGCAAGATTAAGAAATATGCAAGCAAAACCTACACAGCATGTTTGATCTCATAAAAAATTCATGAATATTGTTACCACATGCTTTCTTCACGCAGAAAAAGAAATCTAAATACCATCTGTGCAAGATAGCCTAATTAGGGGATTAGGACCACAGAAGTTCTGCTTGCTCACGTGCTCAGTGCCTGCCCACTCGGCCACCGAGGTAAAAATGTAGGAGAAGAAGAGGAAAGGGAGAGCAGCACCCTTCTGGCTGCAGTGCAGACAGGAGTTAAGGACCCTCCCAGAATTAAGTTGTGCAGCTCTACCCACGGGAGTTCGCATTTTTTTCCCTTGATGTATAAAGCCTGGCCCGGCACAAGGCCTGTGAATAAACTTGGCACCAGATGAATCACATTTTAATAAGTTCAAATGATATTCTGCAACCAACTGGTATTTAATGGCTGCAGCATACCACTGGGACCAATTTTTCAGGATTTGGCAGCAACAATAGAAAACTAAATGATAAAAGCACATAAGTAGTTCTTAAACAGAATAAATGAGGTATAAACATAAGTAAAGGCTGTACTGAATATATAAAAAGTCTGACTACACACAAAACCAAAGATCCATTTGGAACCACACAATTTTAGAAATAGAAGTGATAAATGTACAAAGCAATGCTCTATTACAATAGTCCCTAACATGCTTCCCCATCCATTTAAAACTGTTTGTTTCCCACGTCATTTTTCTTAATCACAGGACAATTTATGAATGCTAGTAACAACATGCAACCGAAGCCCTTAAAGGAAAATCAGATCCTTTTATTTTGAACATGAATTCTGACAAGTTTCAACAGCTTATATCATATTCAACAATTTGACAGAAATTTGTAGACCTAAGCAATGAACTCCCTCAGAAATATCAATTCAAAACTTTTTTTTTCCCCTTGGCTCACAAAGTGCTCAGAAACAGATGGATTCTATTTGTTTCATACATTTAATACTTTTATTTTCTTGTTTATTCTTTTTACCATTTCTGTAGTGACTGCTGATAGTTCACTTTGACTAAAGAAAAATCAAAATGTGAGGCTGGTCATGAATCATAATTATGCAACTAGTCTGCTTCGTGACTGAATGCACATGTGTATCTCATGTATCACCAACTAAAATTTGTATTCTGAAAAAATTTTGCAATCTGAAGCTAAATCAGAATACCTTTGAGAAGTAGTGCATTTTTCCAGACTGTAAAAATGTTAGATGTCATGCCCACTGCTGGGCTGATCTTAGACTTAGGAGAATGCCTATGAAAAATCAAAGTGATACAGCAACATTGTGCAGGATAACCAAGCAAGGAGGGAGCACCAGGTCTCCAGGACCTTGCAGTAGCATTGCAAAGATTGGATCAGGTCTTGACCACTGCTCAAATAAAGCACAGATACCTTTTAAAAGCACAGCCTAATAGTAAAAATGATCAGTGTTGTGCAATAATTGAGCTGGAGAAGGAAATTACTCAAGTCAGTAAGTGCTGAGGTATTTAACATGATTATGTCACTGACCCTAATTTTGATTTTCAATGTTCTCACTTGTTTAGTCTAGCACTGCTGTGGAAAAGCAAAGACTGACTACAAGCACTGTCTTTAAGCGATTTTCCAAGATCCAGCTGGCCATCCAGAAGAAAAGCAAATCCCCAAACATAACTTATTTAATTACTTAAGCTAGATTTTCAAGTAGCCATGAAATATCAGGGCTCTGCTAACTTTCCTGGAAAGATTTTCTTTGATTGGTGTTTCATTAAATTCACTAAAACAAAAAAACCCAAACAATTCTTTAATCAAGTATATATTCAGCAGTCAGCCAAGCCAGAATGTGCTGGGGGAAGCTGGTCCAATGACCTTTGGCTTTCCAGCAGAGTTCCACAAGCCCAGGACAAACAGAAGACAACAAATGCCATATCCATACTCCAGTATGTGAGCAGCTGACTCCAAGTGCCACATCCAGAGCCCTCTCTTGCCAGTGACCGATATTCCCGCTTTCATTCCCGACGGAATGATGCCTCCCCAGACACCGGATTCCTCACTGAGCTCACGCTGCCAGCAGATGTGAGGGTGCTGCTTACTCAGCTTGTGAACGCTCCCAGAGCTGCTTTCCTGCCTCAGGCTGCTCTAAATTAATCCCAGCAAAGACAAGGTTTATTTGCTTCTCCAACAGTTTCAACAAAATCCTGATGGCGCAGTTCTGAGCAAGGCTAAGGCTAAGTGAGCGCTGGAGACAGCCTTGGAAAAGCCAGAGCTCGGCTGGAATGCTCTTTCAAGTCCACATTACCTACAGGGTATTCACCTCAGAAAATGCACTTACCCTTTACAAGATACTGCTGTTTGCTCTTCAAATGTTTACACAGAGAAAACTGTTACTAACAGTGCATATATACATTTAAGTCAAGGACACTGAGGTAGCCAGTCAGGGTAATAAAATCAAACGAAAGGGCAAACTATGGAACCTCTTTCCCAAAGCTCTAAACTAGAAAGAAGACAACAATTTCTTCAGAAGAAATTATTTTCAAGATGCCTGCCATTCCTTCAAATTCAACTTTTGCATGATTGATTTCAGTTTAGATTTTTATGATCATAAAATCAAACCTAAATTAACAAAGGCAGATCAACTTGGTTTCCACTTTCAATACCTTACCTAGAAGAAATGTCTTGCTCTACATTGCTCTACATTTTTTCTGTCTGTTCTCAAAGCCAGACTCATGATGTTAAATGCTAAACTTTTTCTTTTTTCCCTTTTACCTTCCTGGTGAGTCAAAAAACTGCTACAAATGGCGCTTTACATCCTGCTTTCCTCTTTTTTGCCTTCTAGATTGCACATGCTGAAATACCTTACATAAAGGTATGTACCTTATACTACAGCAAAATTCTAACAGGTACATTAAAAAGCCAGCACAGCAGTAAGTTGAATATTTTTAATCTAATAAAACACAATTTTAGTTGGACAGCCAGAATTGAAAAAAATTTTATGAACTTACAACAAACTCTATATATTTGGAAATGCTTAGAAATAACTCATGTATTAAGACAGCTGAAATCTGATATTTCAAACTGCAGGTACTGCATGTGAGAAGGAACTTCTCTCCACCAACATTTATTCCACATATGCTGATAATGGCTTTACTGCCAATGGGAGCACTCAAATGCTAAATTGTAGGCTAGGCAATAATCAAAAAGTTTGTCTGCTCCTGGTGCAGCAGAGAAGGAAAGAAATACAGAAATTTATATACTCAACTTTTATTTTATTTATGTACACATGGATTTTCTACATCCAAGCTGTACAAAATATGTGTTTGAACAATATCTACCAGTGCAACATAGAACTTGTACAGCATTTTGGGTTTCAGAAGTTTTCAGCTTTCTGAATAGTAACTATGTTTTTTGGGTTCAGCCTTGACCTTCATTTACAGCTTTTCCATGGCCATTTATAAAAAGTATTCTCATGGAGTAAAAATGTCTGAAGGGCACTCTGTGAGTGGCACAGACTTTGAAGAGCTGACATGTGGGAAGAAATGGAACTTTAAGTTTTCCCTGCAGGATAACTGAAGGGAAAATATTTTCAAGCTTTTAAATAGTAATCTTGAGTGGTGAAGATACAAAATAGCCATGTTTATTCAGAAATAAAAAATGTTTCAGTGAGTAGTTTTTTATATTAAAAAACCCCATCTTAACATTCCTTGAAATATCCACAAACTCAAACCAGCAGATTATTCAGAAACCTGTTGGAAGTCATTACCTTTAAATTCTTTAAGTTTCAACAGAAAGAAATATTCTACAGGTAAGCTGGAACCTAATTATTTCTTTTTTTTTTTCTTATTCTGCCAAGCATGCTTTATAACTAACACACTCAGCCTTACACTCATCCTCAAGGAACTGCCCATTACAGTCTTTGCCAGCCAGAGCTTCCTGATATTTACAACTTTGTACAATTATTTTCTCAGAAATACAGCAGTAAAAAAAGTTTCTAAGCTAGATAAGTGAACTATTTACAGCTAGAACAAACCTGACAGATTCTACTTCCTCCACCAATAGTGTTTGTTAGAGTCCCACAGCCATGACTTTGTCACAGAGGGCCTCAGCAAGGTTTAATGGGAATGTCAATTGTTGGTGCCCAAGCCTTGTGGCAGAAGCAGTGAGAATGAAAGGAGGACAAAGCAGAAAGACAGTGCTGCCTTATTTTCCCCTCTCACAAAGGCAAATTAGTATAAGGAAGAAGAGTTAGGCTTAAGTTATCAAGCCACAGGTAATTAAATTCATGAATGGTAACAGAAACATGGGAGAATTTCATCACTTCTCCCTGTAGATTGCCTCTAGAAGTCACCAACTCCTGAGTTTTAATACTGTACCCCACCTCTTTTCAAGCATGTTTCTGAAATACTAGCTCTGATCTTCCTTTACAAATGCCCCTGTATTGAGTTCAGCAGCTGAGGGCGCTGTGTGGGAGCTTCCCTGCACCCCTGGGAAAGCTGGCACAGCAGGAGAGCTCAGGAACGAAACAGAGCCCAAAGCAACGGAGGGTCAGAAACCTCAAAGGCTTTCTGAAGCCACTTCACTCTGACTCCAGGCTCTCCATGCCCCTTTCTGAACTCTCTTGAATATTTAAAAATGCCACATACTATAATTTCCTTTTTTATTTCTCCATTAACCCATGCAGAAGAATACCTCTACCAAAAAAATATTAGAACACAAAATATTTCTTTCCATGCAGGACTAGGCTCAAATACTGTTTTCCCCCAATACTGCATCCCCATCAGTGGTGAGTTGCAGATGCTTTAGTAACAGATTTAATAGAATTATTGTTTTCCTAATACACAGAATTACACTTCTGGCAGACAGAAACTGTGGTTTGAAAGTGTTTGCTCTGGATTTACGTATTTAGTAGCCATTGACAGACCTATTCTTCACTTATTTATATCCTTTAGGAAATAGTTTGTACCAGTATATTGCACCATCTCATCATGCCAAAAGGAAAAAAATAAAAAAACAGGCTGAGATTTTCCAATTCACTAAGCTGGCAATTTTTTTTTCAGAGTTCGTCCAGAACAATGCCTCAATTAAGCAAAATGATAAATCATTCTCCATTTAATGGGAGTGAGAGAATAGACACAAAAATCATTTTCTGACAGCCATCTCAGAAAACATGCAATCTTTAAACATTACATTCTAATTAGAAATGATAACTAAAAGGAGCCATGGAATTTTTCTTGATTTTCACATGCTGGTTGTCAAAACACAAGAAAAACTTAGAAAATGTGCTTTTGCTTTCTATGTCCATATTGAACCCTTAAGGCTTTTGCTCCTTAAACTGCTTAATCTGGCCAACTGAAAAAAATCTTCTTTTCCAAAGCGTTTCCAAGGGAGAAATTGCACAAGCTTCTCCTCAAACAGAGCTTTTTGAAAAATGTTACTATGATTGTTATTCCAACAAAAAAGAATCTCATCAATTTACCAGGAAGTAGTCAGTTAATAAATCATTCATCACACTGCTTTGCAACAGCCATTTCATATATCAAAATTTTAGGGTTTATGAGGCATTCTATAGTACAGCAGAGGATGAGCAAATAATGAAGAAAAGAATATCTTTATCATAGTTCTGTGGCTTTTCTCCCCCTTTCTATAAAAGTAAATTTACAGAAGAACACACATAAACCAAACAAAACAAAAATCCAAATACAATTAGTACAGCTATGAGGCACAATGGTCTAATGAATGTTTCACACAGCAGAATCATCTAAAATATGGTGGTCTTCCAGAAGAGAGAGAGGAAACAAAGGAAAGGAAAAGCAAGTTTAAGAAAAATTGATGACATCTTCCATAAAAAAATCTCACTTCTCTCAATTGAATAATTGATAGGAATGTGGTTTTTTTAATTGAAGATACGTCATTCAAATCTATACACTTATTATTGGCAGGTTTAACTGCCATTAACTGCCAGACAAGGGGTCAGGGCTACTAAAAATGCATCATCTCATAGTAGCCCAGAATTTTGACTACTAGAGTTGATAGAGTTACTACAACACCTCTGTAAAATCCCCTCAGCTCTAGAGCTAATTTGGGATAAAAACTGTTACTATTCTTTCATGCCAGGACCTTTTCCCCTGTTCCCTTCTAGTACATCCTATTCATTTTCTTAGTGTTTTTCCATCAACAACACAACTGTTTCCATCCTCAGCTTTGTGATGTAGATGAGCAGCAACCTCAAAACCAATGTGCTTCACAGATACACCCTTGGAACAGGTGTAATTAATTTCCATACACTCTGGACAAATCTTGAAGCAAGTTCCTCAGAAGGCACTAGCTAATTTAACGGAAAGAAAGAAAATCTTTCCCACACTTTCTCAGTGTTTGACCTTCCTCTTAAAACCCATGTTTTTTCTTTTCAAATCTAATGCAAGCAAAAAAGAAAGGACGACAGTCCATCAGCTGCCTTCCTGGACACATAAAGAGTTATTTGAAAGCTTTATCAACATTTTGCAAGAGACTTCTCTTCAAAATCCAAGTTCCCACCACTTCCTTTGTGGTTGCACTCAAACTGTGGGCAATAGCATTAATTAAAACCAGTCAGCCAGATTCAGAGTATGCGCTCTGTTTGTTGTTTTAAATTGTTGAATATCAATTACCTTATTATTTTGTGATTAGCATGAAACATATGCATCTATGTCTTGTGGCTTTTGGCAGCGATTTAAAAAAAAATTCAGCAACTTTGCATAAGGCTGTAAACCAGCATGTTTCCAGGCATTTTTAGCGCTGACTAGAGCCATTCTCAATCTGCTCACCAGCATGAAGTTAATTAGGAGAGGCATGAAGCTTATGGCCGGGTGCAGAAATCAGCAATGGAGCAAAATTATCCTTTTTTTGGCATCAGCCAGTAACTGCCACTGTGTCTACATGATTTTTTTTTTTAATGCTTTTACTGTTAAGTATCAGTTTAAGCTTTAACTTTGTACCTTATCCAATTTTCTAAATCCTTCAATGAATGTAAATTGATGAACACATGAAAACGTAGGGAACTAATTATGTGAAGCTCAGGGAGGCACAATAATGTACTAATTTCCAGAAAATCCAGTTTCAGACATGGCCTTGGGATTCCTTTATCAGCAGTTCATTTTTGACCAGAGTGCAACTGGCCATTTTATTCACAGAATGCCAAGCCAAGCTTGTGCTCCAACACAAACCCCTTAGCAGAATATCCATGTAAAATGGAAACTCCTGAAAGCATCATTACAGTCCACAGAGGGAAAAAAAAATCACTGCAGCCTTGGAGAAGTGGATTTTATCAAGGCCCTATCTATTTTTCTTGTTACAAGGTCTCAGTGAAAGCAGAGGAAAATTATCAAAGAGACATACATAGGAAAATCTTCCTACAAGTATCCCTAGCAATACATTTTGCTCCTTATATCATGTTAGATAAGGGATTTATTAGGAAAGAGGGTGCATTAAACAAACAAACAACAATCTAGGACTAGATGAAATTCAAGCTCCTTTGTTTTAATTCATTTTTGCAAAGAATGGATATTCTTGGCTAGAAATCAGTAAAAGGACCTCTCAGCTACATAAGAAAGCATTTTTTACCCCTGCTATGCCTCAAAATGTGCGCATACATTAGTTTTTCAATTTAGACAGTCTGCTTTTGAAATTATTCCCAAGATTCCCCCGCTGTACTGTATTTTAGTTTGCAGTGCATGGAAGTCCTGCAGGGTGTGAACTGGATTCCCTTCAGATGAAGCCAAGACAGAAGAGACAAGGTTCTAGAGAGGAGCTAAGGTCATTCAGGACAAACATCTGGACCAGACCTGGTTTGAAGCAGAAGCCCCAAAAGCCACAACCAGCTGATGCTGGGGCCTTACCCCAACCCTTTAACTACCATTGCAATGAGTGTCTGTCAATATCAATATAAACTGAGTCTTGTTCTGTGTCCTCTGGCTTATGCTAGCAGAGTTCCACCAGGGAAAGTTGAATCTCACCTCCAATACAGGTCTCATACACCAAAGAGACAACATTAGCTGGGTGCACGAGGGCACATGGAAGGCTGGAGTAACAGGAGTTCAGATGCTTTCAACAGGAGCCAGACTGGGATATTCCAAGTCATCCCCTTTGTTCTCCCCTTTAGAAAAGAAACATTACAATGGCACTTTTTCAGAAACTGCTACTGTCTCTTCCAACACTGACATATGTTTTTATTCAGAGTACTTCTTTAGGAAGTGCCACAAGCTTATCACATTCCAAAAACGATCATTTTGTTAAGGGAACCTTTCTCTGATTGTTTAACCCTCAGAACAGTCTCTGAGAGAGGACCCACACTCTCTGGAACATTGATTCCAAATGACACAGAGGACTAAACACCAAAAGCCAGGAGACTTCAGATGGACTCCCATCCTCCTAAAGCAAAATATATTCAGCCCATTGACATCTCTTGCATCCACCACTACCTGTGCACTTCAAAGCACAAAGCAGGACTTGGACTTTGAAACTAGATACAAGTTCAGACAAAACCACCAGCTTATTTCAAAACTTCATAATTACAGCATTCCATCATGTCAAATTCGTATTAAAACATAATTAGAACATTAACATTCTGCTAGATAAATACAAAAGATGAATTTTATAATGGGCACATCAATCAAATATTGGTATGTCTCACCTTAACTTTTTTCTCTACTTTGAGGACGATTTAAAGACAGTCAAGATATCATAAGCAAAAATCCAAAAATGTTAACCACAAGCAGGAACTAAGACAGTCCTACAAAATATGTAGGTTTCCAAAAGGAAAGAAGTGTTACCAGCAAAGCAGATAAATACTGAAGAGAAGAGATGGCAAAAGTAATCAGAATTTAGAGTTACAAATTATATTAAACCCCGCTACTTTTACCGTGTCTTGCTTGTGGCAAAAACATGCATATCTCTGATAAAATTTTGCAAATACAAATAATTTTCCCTCTTTTAATCATTATTCAAACAAGAGGTCTTTGAAGAACTCTGGATTTGGGGACAACATGAACGCACAGAGGAAGCTGCTGCATTTTTCTAAATTCAGAATTAACACTAGAAGAATTTTGAGGAACAAATCAAATAGGGAAAGCACATCCTGAAACAATGAGAACTCTGGAATCCAGGGAAACTTTGGGTTCTAATGAAAACACCTTCATACTGCTAATTCTTCTGGAAGTAGAGACAAAAAAAAAAAATGTATACTCAGGACAATAATATATGATTCACGAGTGACTAAACAGAAAGAAAACACACCACAATTACCAACTCCAGCAGTAATGTTTCCTTATAAACATGATGGAAATACAAAAATTAACACAATTTCAGTACTGCACAAATACTGCATTAAATACATTATAAGTACACCCAAAATACAAACCAGCATGCCCATTACTGATCATAGAAGAATCACATTAGACTGCCACTATTTCTGTGCATATGAGGGATTTTTAAAAATATTTTCCCCTTATTTATTCTTTTGTTTTGAAACAACTTTTTAACAGTGGTCCAGCAAAAGGAAGGATTCAAGCTGCTTGCTGGTAAAGTAAAAAGTTTTTATACAACATTCTTGGCCTTCCTTATCCTGACTCTGATTTTACTAGGCAGTCACTACTTTGTAGCAATCATTTTATGTTCAGGAAGGAGCTGTCATACTACAGCTACTCTTACATAAGCTTAAATTCTATATGAAGACAATTACAAATAATGTAGTGGAAAGCATGGGTGAGTTTTAAAAAGAGTAACAATACCCTTCTGTTCTGTGTTGGCTTTGCTCCACTAATTGGCTGAATTGTGCAGGATTGCTGGGAAGATTAATTGAGGCTAATGAACTGAGGTGCCTGTAAAGGGCAGGAAAGGCCCAACTCTCCAAGGCTGGTCACAGGGGCTGCTTTCAAAGAAAAAGATATACACAAATAACCCTAAGTTAGGAACAGGAACTTGTCAGGGCACGACAACAACCAAATTCACATAACCCCATTCTACGTGCTTTTCCAAACTTAAAACAAAAGTTGGCAGAAATAATAATAAAAAAACATCTAAGCAAAACCAACAAACTTGCTCTAAATGTTGTCTCAGTCATTCAGCCACCTGCCAGCTGAAGCTGTTCATCCATTTAGGCCTACGAGATGTCCTCAGATGAGGAGGACATCCTTAAATGCCGCTTGGGAGTCCGGGCTGCAGGTGGCCATGAGGATCTCATGGAACATGCGCCACCTCTCCAGAGCAGAGAGCCACACTTCCAAAAGGCTCTCATCAGCCCTGCCTGAAGCTCTGCTAATCAATCAGCCCAACTCCAGCCAGCCCAGAAGGGGAATGGTTCAAAGGGAAGGGTGGGAGCAGCAGGACAAAGCTGTCTCTTGCACTGGAAGAGCTCTTCATGTGTCTCTGTGCCTTGAGCATTGTGTCACCACAGAGCCGCACTAATCAATGCTCAGGGCTGCTTCAAACACAGAAATACAGAGCTGGCTGTTCACTGGTGATTTACCACCAGGCCAAACACACAGCTGACCCAAAACAAGCTGGCCCTTTGGAAGCTGCCACAAGAGACAGGAGCAGGGGACGTGGCACCTCCTGTGTGTGACAGCGGCCACCGCCCCTCGCAGCGTCTGGATTAGCAGAATTGTATAATTGCTGAGAATCCGGAAAATTAAAGCTCAGGCAGCCATGAATGCTGCCATTATGTACACACAGCGTCCTAAGTGTCATTTAGAAGTGCCTGCAGCCGAGGCCATAAATTAAGATATCCACACCTCCCCTTCTGAAGGCTGTGGATGTTTTAGAGCAGTGGGTCCTTACACAGAGGAAAATAAAACCAGTTTTCCATGTTTCTGTGGCTCTAGATGTAGTCTATAAGCTCTTTTCATTGAACCCTGAGAGAGAAGTTTCAAAAGCATCTTTCATTGATGAGGGAATTTCTATTTAAAACTTTGACCAAAAGTATCTCAGTTGTCTCTGAAACCCTTTCTCTGATCCTACACTTAAATCCCAGAGTATATATGACAAAGTAGTATCTTCTAATCAAAACCAATCCTCTTAAAGATTACTCAAGAAGAGGGACAAAAAGCACTCTGACCTCGAAGACTCCGAAATTCTAATTTCTTATTTTTCCTCATGAATTCTAGAAATAACAAATACACATTTATAATATTACAAGGCAGTTAAGTACTTACATTTACTTACATTCCCAGATATTTTTAAAGCAAAACCACTACTACAGGACACCCCACATTTAGGGTGCTTTTGCATAAGATACAAATTATTATCATGCAAACAAAAAGAACATAAGTGACATGGCCAAATTCTTAACACACATCCATTGCTCAAGGAAGAAACAATGAGAAGCTGTTTCAGGAAGAAGAAGGAAATCGCTGCAACTCAAAATACAAAGACCATGACAGCAGCCAAAGGTCAGAAGTTTAAAAGTGTGCCAAAAAAGCTCTGACACCAGCCCAAAATAGGCATGCTGCAAAGTGCCATCTGTGCAATGTATGCAAATGTAAATGTTTTTGTGATCTGTCTGAAAACTCAGAAGAAATATAACCACAGCCTGTGGACAATCACACTTTGCTATTTCTAGGAAATTCAGGTGTGGGATCTCTATTCAAGGAGTGAGGCTTCACACTGGCTTATATTTTGCTTTAAAGGATACAACCCCTCTGATAATTCTGCTTTGAATACAACACACAGAAAATCTTCAGTGCCTTTGTTGGCTTTTGGAAAAACACTGCAAAACCAGATGTAGGATTTGGCTGTACAGCATTACATCTACTAATATTACACTAACTGGATCTGCCTCAGTGTCTACTGAGTGTCCTTAAAATAAATTTAAAATTTTTAAGAAGTATTCTTCTTCCCAAATTACACATCACTTGATCCAACGTTTTCATCCAATTAAAGTACTCTGAGTTTTTATATTTGGTCTTCACAATACATTTGTTTTTACAAAGCTTTAGGGAAATACTTTATTATATTTTTTGAATAAATATGGCTCTTAAAAAAAATCTGAAAACTTTTCTTAAAGCGACAGCAATATATTTCAGAGCCTAAAGAATTCATGAATTTTCATTCAAGATTCTCTTTAAAGATATTTTACAAAAAAAAAAGGAAACTCTGAAAATCTTCTATGCTTTCTCTTTCTAAGTTTTACTTGAAAACACATTGTAAGTACACAGAAGTGTACATAAAGCATAATACACTGATTTTTCTAATTGCACTGCAACTCTGTTGACTGAGAGTCCTACAATTACAGCATTAACCTATGCACTAAAATTCAGTGCAATGGCTGGTTAGTGTAATATTGTACTTCAACTGACCTGAAGGTTTTAAATGTTCCCCAAAGAAGGGACATAGCTAAGAATTTAAAACCAAAGCAATTTAAATTTTATGGCATTTTTCTAAAATTACCCAAATTAAATATGAGAAAGTGAAAAAGTACGTCAAGGATTTGGCTACGAAAGTTACATCACAATTTATCAGTAAATCTTAATATATACACCTACATATATATATTCTTTTAAATACCTTAACCTACTTGTCAGGGGAAGCATAAAACAAGGTATAGCAATTAAAAAAATAATAATAAACATGAGTTACAGAAACTAGAAAAAATTATCTCCCTGGGGAACAGCAAATTTAGGTCTTACAGAACCCTGGAAGAAAGGAGCACTGTAATCATTATATTTGCAAATTATATGGAATCACAGAAAGTAAAAGCATTGAAGAACAGAAGCAGAGAAGTATCAAGTCTGAAGAAATGTATGAACAAAATCAGGCATGTGGGTGGAATATATTCTGCACTGAGGTTAAAAAAACATATTCACTTTAACTATGAACTATAGGGGGAAACTGGAATGAGCCTGGAAAATGTTCAACATATTCACAAGAACAACTTGCATGAAGAAAAGAAGATTGGTGATTCCAGGAGAATTACAGGCTTCAGGCAGCCATTAGTAAAATTATGAAGAATTCTAGATGAGGATTCATTAGCTACCATAGTATTTACTTTGTTCAGAGAGAAACTGCAAAGGACACGAGTGTAAAATTCTCTACTACAACTGAATGTACAAATTGGAATCATAATGAGACAAAAGGCAGAGAGGATTATTGGGGTCAATTTGCAGTTGATGCAAATCTGGATGGAGTTACTCACTATGGTGTTTATTTAAATAATCTAGTTTTTGAATGATGGAAACACAAAGGAAAAGGGAAGAAAACCAGAGCAAGTCTCAGGCCTATCATGTATAAAGTACACAGACTTTGAAATCAGCCATGAAGAATGTGTATTAGTTACTCCAGTGACAGCAGTCTGAGGCTGAAAAAAAGGCAAAAAAGAAAAGGATTATAAAGAGCCAAGAATCCATTGTTTAAGTAACTATGGAGCAATTTAAAAACAAGTCTCCTTTTCAAAACCAGATTACAGGATGAATTATGAAAACAGAGGATAAAATTTACTACAACTTTTGTAATACTTGGAAATCAAAGCTCCAGCCATAGGAAATCATGATGATTGAATCTAAGTTCTTCAAATAAAAAGAAGTTTCCCTCACTTAATCTAGTTAAGTCAGTCTATAGCTGGTTCTGTAGCTCCCTGCTGGAATTCAGGGTGCAGGGCAGGAAACCTTAGGCTGAAGTTTTGCATGCACACGCTGTTTTACTGATTTCCTAGAAAAAGAAGTCCTACAGCTAAAGGCACATCAATGTTGCAGAGATATCTGAATGGCAGTGGTTTGGTTCAGTTTTGGACCAAGCAGGCCATGCCCACTGCATGGACCCCAGTGACAAACAGGGCAGTGAGACAGCTCCCAGCTCATGGTCTTTTAACAACAAATTAATTAAAAACTTAAAATTATCAGTGGGACTGCTGGTCCTTGAGAAATCTGGATGGTTCCTTATTGGCCATCACCCCTACTGGGAGCCTCTTTACTATTCTGAAACTTTAAAGAACTGTGATTTTTTTAAAGAACTGTGATTGTGGCCTCCCAGCTTCAGAACCATTATTACTTCTTGAGTCAATGTCAGTAATTCATAAAAGCTTCAACTCAGTCTTTATTACCTGGAGAAGCATTACAAAAGCTCTCCCCACAGGCACATGCTTTGGTCACAAAACAATTCAGATGATTTTACTGATACCACTCCGAGGAGTAAGAGTTACAGGAAGACTGCTAACTCTGCCTGTAAATCAAGACTACCATAACATTTCTATCTGTAAGAAACACAGAAATAAATTAAGTAATAAAAAATAATCTCTCAAAAACAGAACAAGAGCAGCTACTGGCCTTGCCTCATATCCTGCCAGCGTAAAGAATTCCTGCGCACAAGAAAAACAGTCCATGTTGGAAGCAAGCAGAGAGGCCTGTGGGAATGTGAAAAGTGTAAGGCTATTATTTCTAGACTTTCATTGCCAGAAATGTGATCAGAGCTCCAGGAAGATGCAGAAACCAGAAGACAAGGCAATTTCAATGCTAACCACAAGAACGCAAGAAGTCCAGTTATGCACCTCTGTGGCCCTTGAAATTATATCAGCATTACCACATAAGCCTTCATAAAACAGATAGATATTTAATTTTAGTATAAGAAAGGTTGTTTTGGCAAGGTAGCTCGTTCTCCAAAATGCATAGAATGAACTCAAGTATGTAGAAAAGACACCCAACTAATTTATTTGCTGGTGAATAAATGGATGACTTTTTTTTCATTTTCCTACCTGAACATTAGAAGAAAAATAACATGAAAAGTACATATTTGAATTCATTATTGCATTCTTGTTTCTAGTACTAGCAGCAAAGATTTGGAGGGTGGGGAGGCAGACAGGTGGTACAGGAGGAATTGCCCAAAGGATATCCTTAAAGAAACAGCAGTCTGGTCCACATACAGAGCAGGACTGTTTTAATAAATCAGTTCAACTTCACATGTTGACACGTTTTAATGGCTCAGCCACTGACTTGTATATTTTAACACGTGTCTGTAAATACACAGAAATAAGCCAAGCTGACACAGGCAGTTTGAAACCAGCACAAATATTCAGCTGGGATACTAAACTTATTCAGTTAAGTCAGCTTCAAAACCTACTTTGAAAAGTAAACAAAGCTTAGCAAGTGCATATGCGTGACTGTAAAACACTTATAAACTCCCCATGAGTCCAAATCCTAAATGTGAAAGAAGTCCAGCTAGGGTGCAGCTTCCACACAAAATAAAATAAGAAAAAGGGTTTTTGGTTTTGAGTGTGTTTCAAATGTATTTGAACAGAAAAAACACTGATTTGTGACAACCTAGTTTCTTTAATTTGCTGGTAAAGGGCTACAAAAAAAAATCATTTTATATTCAAAGCAACTAGCTTTGAATATATGCTAACAAGCCTTTGTCAAAGTATCATTCCTAAACACACATAAAATAATTACGCAAAGTGACATTAACAGTGGACCCCTGCTCTACTTTACTGAATTCCCCTCAAACATCCATGGTACTGGTATATATATTTCTCATGATGTCTCCTGACTTCACATATATAATCATGCCCTTTTTTTTAAATCTCAGATGCCAGACAATGTTTCCTCCTATTATCAACTAGCTTTTAAAACAAAATAGATAAATAACTGCAAATAGACAAAAAAAAAATCAAATAAAATCTAAATTAAACAACAACAACCAAAAAAAAAAAAAACCCAACCATAAAAAAAAACAAAACAAAACCAAACCCCACCAACTTTATACAGATGGTTCCTGAGTTTGAGATCGTGACTTGCAAGGCCAACCAAACCAAAAACCTAGGACTGATTAACCAAAGGATAACTCCATTCACCTAATGTAATAAAGAGAAAACTAGTTCCTTATCATTCAGTTTTCACAATAGCAAAGGATATTTTTAAACTACAAAAGTCTAGGAAAAATTATTTTCTATTATTAAATTAAAGCAACAGTAGAAATCTATTACCTGAAACCTCAGAGCAAAAGTTTGTATTTTTGAAGTAATAAAACCAAAAATAAGAAATAAATAAAAATAGGGACCTTGATTAGTATGTGCTTTATTGTCTTATATTTTTTTTTCTTTATTCTGCAATATTCTCCCCTCCAATGATTGTTATAGCATTGGAGTGGAAATTCCTCCCAATATAAATCACTGTTTGAGGTAATGCCATAAATGTATCTTTTAGGTTAATTGCTGCGATGAAAACCTGATATTGCAGACATTGCAGTGCAGACACTGCAGCAGGATCCCCAGGACCCAGAGGCATCGAGCCAGCGTGGAATCTCAGAAGTTGCCTGTGACAGGAGCTGGCAGCCAGAGCTGTGTCAGGCCTTGATGGCCACGAGAAGTGACAGTCACTTGTGCGCGTCACGGAGAGCTGATCAACCAGCTCCACTTCATTACAGCACAGCCCTGCAGTGCCATTCGTTATCAGAACCAAAGGGAAGCCCTCTGCTAAACACAATACCTTGAGAAAGAAGAAATTTTAAGACAAAATAAAGACAAAAAAAAATCTTTTGTTAATGGACTCAAATTTGAAAAGCCGTTTTCAAAATGATGGAACAGTATCTAGAAATTATTTAAAATTCAGCACAAAACAAAAGTCTTGCTGAGGTGGAGGAAAACATTCTTGCACAGAAATTCTTTAAATCTGCTAAATGTTATTGGCTCCTGCCTTCTTATATGTAGGAGCCATCATTTCTTCACCCGTTCCTCTGGCAAATTAGACCGCATCAAGTGTCTCCTGTAATAACTTTTGTGATAGCCCAATTTCCCTTCTGTGATGGCCATTTTCATCCTCTTCTTTCTCTCATTATGTCAGTTTTTCCCTTGTCTGCATCGTCCTCCCCCCATACTGATTTAATAAGAAATAAAGAAAGAAATTCAGTTTTAATGGTCATGTCCAAGGGAAAATGAATATGCTATTTGATTTGCTTATGAACATTTAAAAAACAGGACACAGAAAATGTTTACTTTTTTTTTCTAGTCACTAGGCCAACCTTTATAGACTAAACACTTATCCCATTAATTCATCTTTCACTTAAAGATTTACCAAGCTCAGGAAGAAAAAGTAAAGCAAGTTTCCAGAAAACCTTCAAAACATCAAAAAATAATCATTAAAAATTAAACACACCTACTAACTGTACCATGCTATAAATATGAAATTGGTCTAAATATTACATATTTATTGACACAAATTTTTAGAGCTGGATTTTTTTTTTTAATCTAGTGAGAGTGCACATACTAGAACAGGATGTACTTAGTATTAAGCAACCCTATATCAGATCAAAGGATTTCAGAGCCATTTCTAGCCAGAGAATGACATTATTTATACTACTGTCTCCACAGAGGATAAATCCATTTCTTGTTTGAAAAGGTTAGGCAATAAAGGGAGATTTATAAAACTAGTACAAATAATTGGTTTCCTTTTCCTTATCCCCTGTTGGCTGCAGTACTTGTTGGATAACCTTAAACCTCCACCCAGTCTGAAGCAAAATATTTTTACTGAGATTTTTCTGTACTGTTTTCCTAAAATATCTACATAATTATCATTATGCTTCTACTGAAACAAACCCCTATTTTAAAGGGAGGTACATTCACTAATGTTTTTTCACAGTGTCCCAAAGTTCTCATCATATAAAACTGATTTTTCACAAAGTCACCTGTACTATTTCACTCCTCTATGGAAAATAACAGCTACAAATATTCAGGAGACAAAAGATGGGAAGATATTTCTAGGTTTATAAACCCAAATTTTAAGTATTTATTTAAAAGAGAGTGAAATGCTGCAAAAAATAAGAAGGCAAACAGTGACTTTAATAATGTCTGAAATCTCTAAACTGATACTAGGTTTTATTAGGGTTTACTTTTTAGTTCAGTTCTTGCCTAATATCAGTGCTCTATGTCAACTAGAAAAAGACAATGAAAATATTTAATCTACTAGCTAGAGGTAGCCCTTTGGGAAAAAAAAGAAAAGGTTTGACTCATTGTGGCAATCATTAAGAAAAATTCCAAATAACATTTGTAAATCAAGAGTTCCAAGACTTTATTGCATTTCACACATTGTCATTGATGACATCACAACAGGTATGACCAATTTACCAATTTTTAAAAGCTGATGACTATCACCAAGGACACTACATGGATAAAATCACTGAAAATTGTGTTTAAATAAATATGAAGTGATGAGACTCTGAATGATAACTTAAGTATATTATGTTCTGTTTATCCATAATGGAGGCAGAACAAGGCCAGCAAAGAACAACAGTTGTTTTTCTGTGTAATTAAAAATGTAATCCAAATGAAATCCATAATTGTACAGGAGGAATTTCTCAGCAAAATGGTTCAGTGCTGGTTTTCATGATCTCATTTAGCAATTTGATCCTGCTTAGCAGAAGACTGGGATACCTACTTATTGGGAAGTATCACATACTTAAAGTTCATGATTTCCAAGTCACAGAAGAATGAGCTTCAACACTTTGCCAAATGACTACTTACATATTTGGTGCTTCACTGATGACAGGTTGAAAATTAATCCAAATTACTATAGGACTTAATGCACAACTTTAAAACCTAGGCACCAGAAATTAGGGAATATTTACTTGAATTCATTTCACACAGGCCCTGAAGCAATAAATCAGGCACAATGGCTGGAGTGCAACTTTTTACCTAAAATGGATAAATGGAATAGAAAAAAGAATATTTGAATAGAACAAAAGAATATTTAACTTGCCTATAAATAAATGCAGCTTTTGAAGACTTATTACTCTCTATGGGAAATGCTCCATGAATATCCAGCCAAAGGAATTATGTAAAAGCTACAGATGTTAGGAGGGAGAATGCCCCCTTAGTTTTCTCCACTAAATCTGTGAATAACCAACTTCCCCTATATAATATATATAACAAATTGCAACAAGCTAACAACTGGTTAAACAAAATCTAGTCAGGCACAGTTGACATTAGGCTCAGAATCCTGAAAGTAAGTGGTATTCTTCTAAAAAATGTTAAGAAGGAACTTAAGTTGAGTTGGCCACAAGCACAAGAGAATCTTTGAAGAACTACTTACTGCAGTGACAGTAACAAAATACATTTAACCTGCAGAGGGGAAAATAATGAACAAGAATAAAGAGGTGTGCTACAGAAATCAGAAAGAGTATTTTTTACAAAAAAACTGAGAAAAGTAAAATGTTTGTACCTGACACAGAACTATTCAAAGATCCCATAACAGAGCCCTCATATTTTGGAGCTTTTAACCAAATAAGTGGGTATGCCACCAAAAATACCAGAGAGGATACTTGCTCTTTTCTTTCTCAAAGTAAGTTTTGTGGGTTTGCTTTGTTTCTACACCTCATTAAATTCTGCAAACAGCTCCACAATGGTGATAGTCATTGAGGGTGGAAGAGATCTCTCAAATCTTCCAGTCTCAGTCCAACCTTCCTGCTCAAGCATGGTCAGCTAGCACAGCTCAGGTCAACCACATCCAGCCAGGTTTGCAGCACCATCACAGAGACTTCATGACCTGTCCTGTTTCCCCCCCTTTTAATGAGTTCTTCTGGTCAGATGGAGTTTTGTGTGGTTTTGCTTGTGCCCATTGTCTCTCCTCCTATCACTGGGCACTACTGAGAAGAGTTTGGCTTCCTTCAGCAGGAATATTCAGACATGGATAAAGATCCCCCTGAGCCTCCAGACCTTACCTCTTCTGAAACAGAACAGCTCTCCCACATTTTTAGTGGTAGCATTCCAGCCTGATCTCCACTTCCGAGCTGTCTCTCAGCAATAACTCCCACTGACCCCACCATTTGTCTGAATTATTGAAGCCTATTCTCACTCATTCAGCTCTTCAATACTGGAAAATATCCACAGTGGCTTTCCAGTGCTATATAACTCTATTCCAATCCACTTTCTTCAAAGTAATATTAAGTCATCAAAACTGAACAAAACCTCCAAAACTGTAACCAGGGGCAACACAGTACACAGTACTTCCAGTATATTACACAGGGGACCTGTTTCTGATATTATCTCTCCCTAGAAGTGCTCCACCATTCAGACAGAAGCATGCAGCACACTTTCTAGCTGCTTGTTTAGTTTTGCTCAAATATAAATTGATGAAATGGACCATTTTTAAAATCAGAATCAAAACCATTAAACTTGACAGTAAAGCATTTTTTCTGAGCAAGATTACTAAGAGAAAAAAAATCCCTTTTTTCTTCTTTACTCCCATTTTAATTATCTTCCAGCTAATGGAAGTCTACTCCAAATGCTATTTTCTTCTATTGTGTTTCCTTTCAGCTACACTGCAGTGCTCATCTTGGCTAATAGATGCCTGCAAATCAACCAGGCTGTCTGTCTCTCCCAGTATCTACTCACCAGAAGGTATAGCCCAAAAGCTAATGAGCTGCTAAACACTGCTGCCATTGAAGAGAGATGTATTGTGAATTTGCAATTTTGCCAAACACCACACACATAACTGATGATTCCTGTCAGTAGCTGTGGTGTGAGATCACGATTGACTCCAAGATAACAATTAAAATGGAATACATTAAGGAACTCGTTATGGATAGGAGGAGCATAAGGCTTGTCACTGACTGTGGCTTCATTTCTTTGATGCAGACACCTCACAAAAGCCTTAATGATTTGCCAGGTATTGTAAATGATCAGTCCATGAAAAAAACTTATTTGGAATAGTCAAGAATTTTGTTTACTGCAGGGAAATCACAAATTTTATTTATTTTGGAATATTAATCTCTTACATCCTCAGACAGAATAACAGCTAAATCATTCAGAAGAAAAGTATTACCGTGCAGTCATTTCACTCATACAATTAAAGACCTGATTTACACACAAGAGGCTGAATTAATTCCACACTGAATTTACTCCCATGTGCCTGAGCTCCCATTTTAATGCAGAAGAGGAAAAGGCAGCTCAGAACTAGATTCACACCAAAGTGTTTTGATAAATGCACTCCTGTACTCAATACACAAATCCTTGGTAAAATTTCCTTTAAAGACCAAAGCTCTTTCACCCTTTCATGAATCTACATGTTTACTAAAACTTTCACAGCAGAAGAAGCTACGAAGGGACAACATGAAATTTAATAATTTTCAAGATGTGTTTTATCACTGTATTCATAAACCATAACTGTCTACTTTTGCAAGAAAAAGGCAGCAATTCTTTCCAAATATAGCAGCACTTGAAAGTGTCCTTTATTTACATTCAGTAACTCAGTGGTCAACGCTCTTGTCGTGTGTCATGACATCCTCAGGGACCATCTCCTTAATCATCTGGACTTTTACAAGAAAGGGTCAGAGATGTTTATTTTCCTTTATTCATTTTAAATAAATGAATAATTAGGATTTAGAAAAGATCAGTTCACTCATGACCACTTCAAAATAATATTCACATTTACTTTGCTCTCTTTCAGTGAAGCTGTCCAGAATGTCAGACTGAAGATTTCAGTATGTTCTTCCAATTATAACTTTTCCTGCCACTTGAGTTCTGAGGTGCAGTGAATTTTACATAATGAAAAGAAAGCTACAACAGCACAAAGCTGAGGCTTCCTTGGAAGGCTGCTAGTTTAAATGAGAAATGAAAACAAGGCAGCAACAAAACCAGACACATTTCAAATCAGCGGTAAAAAATAAAGCAATACATCAAGGTAACTTCATAAATTTTCTATTTTTAATGTATTTTAACTCCTCACACCACAGCTGATTGATCTAGAGGTCTTAAAATTGTAATTTTTCATTACTATTATTATTTTTACTCGTTTGCTCTGCTTCATTAGATAAATTCCAAGCTTGACTTTTAGCACCTAACAAAGCATAAAAGACTAAATCTACGAACCACTGCTTTCATTATACTCTCCCTTTTAAGGCCAAAACACAGCTTTCGAGCAGCACTGAACATTATCTAAGTGCAGTGGCTCATGAAATACTGGACATTAAAATCAATCAATCAGAGTTTATCCTGGGAGTCTAGACATAAAACGAGATGTTTCTCATGCAACTTTTAGAAATGAAATAGAAGAATTTTCATCATTATAGCTGATCATCACTGTATGGGTGAAAAACATGTGGACAGAAGAGTACAGACATTTTTCTGCTTAGGAAATACCTGTTAAATGTGGATCTGTGTGCAGTAATCAGACAGAGATTAAAAAAAAAAGGCAAAAAAAGGCATTCTCTAAGGACATATACAATTAACAAGCTGGAACCAATTAAAGACAAGTGAAATCCATTAGAACAGAAGTTCCTCAAAGTTCTGTTCATACCTCTCTGGGTGGCCATGTGCTGCCTAGGCATGTACATGCAAAAAACCAAATATTTTAAACAACTAAAAGCAATATTATAAAGCCACCCTAGATAATACTCTATGCTGGAACTCTAATTTGAGCATTGAGCAAAACTTTAATTTTGAAAAGCAAAAATCACTCTTTGGTGACATGAATTGATATTAAAAAGCCATCCACAAACTCCAGTATTTCTAGTTATATAGTATATATATATATTATTTTTATTCCAAGAAGATTTTATATATATATATATATATCAATAAAAATCTTTCTTTGGTACTATCTTTAGAAAGGTTAACTTGACAAATCAGAAATCCATACCTAAACTTGAAAATAATGTTGACATTTTCTAACTTAAACTGTTCAGGAGAAAATCATATCTACAGTGGACTTTTACATTGAAGGTTAGCTGTAACAGTTCTTTTATCTGATGTTTCTTCTATCCTTAGTTTACACACACAAAAAAAAAAAAAAAAAAGTTTTACTAAATGACAATTAACCAGACAAAATGCTGCCAACTTTTAACTTTGAAAGCAATTTCATTTGAACTCCACTATCACAGACTCTCTAGGTGATCATTTCACTGTAGCAAAACCACAAAAACACCTTTTCCAATTCTGCATGTGGCAGCTCCGGAAAAGGTCAAAGTGGAGGCCAAATTCCTGACTGATATGAAGATTTCCAGCTCTAATGTTATTAAACCGCAATTTCTGCAGAATTTCTAACTTGGTCTGTCTCATCTTCTTTGGAAATTCAAGCCTCAACAGCATTCTACTAGAGTACAACTGCACAAAGCTCATGCTCCTCTTCTGGACAGAACCTTTCTGATGTTGCCTCAAATCTGGGGTGGGTTTTTCCTCCAAGTTTATTAAATTCGTTTTGTTATCAATCAAAAACAATTTTTAAAAAGCAATGTCCAATCATAAGCATGTTTTTTAAAATAACAAGCACCATGACTAGTGGTCCATTCAGATAAAGACATGAATTTATTTTAGCTGGGGATAGAAAATAAAGTGTCTGAACACCGGCCTCCCTCAGACTCTGCAGTCACTGCCTTCCCCTCACATCACCCTGTCTCATCCATCCTTTAGCAGGTGTTCCTTTTTCCCTTCCTTCCACCAGGACTGGTGTCAGCTGATCCCACAGACAAGGCTTTAAAGACCACATCTGTGATGGTAATTCCTGGAGCTTCCTGCTGCTCCTTTCCCATCCACGCCGTGTCCCTTACAGCAGCTCAGAGTCACGCTCGTCTGGGGCTCCAACCACAACACTGGGTGTGATGAAATAATCAGAGGCTGGCTCATTTTATCAATTAACTGAACACAGCCCCATGCAGAGACAGGCAAATGTGGCTCCCACTGGCCAGGGCCCAGAGGCAGAGTCAGAGTTCCATGGACGCTGCGCCTGCTGCTTTCCATGCAGCATCAATACCTGGTTACCCCAGAGCCTAAACAGTTGCTAAATATTTAAGAGAAATAACAGCTGTGACTAATAAAGCTCTTCTTAGAAAGAAAGAAAAAAAAAAAGGCATCATACTCATGCTGGGAACGAAATTAGTGTGTTCAGAAGGAGAAGTTACTCACAGCTGAATGTTAAGCAATATGGCTGGAATTAAGTACAAGTGAAGTTACAAAACAATTTTCTCTCTTTTCCATATGACCTTTCAGATTCTCCTGAACTAAATCAAAGAGGGTTGATTCTCACCCCTTCCTTCAGTATGGAACTTAATCAGACATTTACAACAAAAAACCTATATAAACTGAAGATTTTTATCTGCCATCTGCTGATAAATATCACAGCAAGGCACGTAAAGAGGTCAGAAAGCCAAGACGAACACAGCTCTATTACCAGAAATATCAAATCACCGAGCTTATCCACAGGTAGTCTGACACTCCCTCCCTTTGGAAATCAAACAGAAGCAGATCAAAGGGTTAATACACACTCGGTATTGTTGTAACAAGCAGGATATCAGCTGGTAGGTGAGAGCACACAGAAAGGCAGCACTGACGCCCAAGGAAAACAGCAGCTGTCTCTGCTCAGAGAAGACAGATCACCACCTGTCCCCGTTATCTTCCCCGCACAATACCAGCCACGCTGGCCATTTTAACAGGGATCACTGTACCCATATGCTGTTTAATTTTGAACTGCAGTCTCCCTCCTTGTAAATATCCGTGATGGATCAGTCTAAATTGTAGATTAGCTCAGTGGTGATGTTTAGCTAGAGGCTGAACTTCACACTTTGGCTCCCCAAAGCTTTAATGTACAGAGTGCTGTGTTACCACTTCAGGCAAACAGCAGAAAGCAAACACACAAGCACACCTTTGTGCACACACATATACACAGTGAGGAAAATAATCTTAAAAAATACTAATATTTTAAAAATATTTTCTAGAAGAATTTTTTTAAGCCACATCCTGGCAAAAGCGCTTTGTTTTATATACTGTGAGAAGCCCTGTTTATCTTTTAAGCAATACATCAAATAGTAGTGTTACAAAATCATAAATACTGCTGTAGATTTCAAAACAGGAAAAGAAGACCAAAAAGAAACAATATTGCCACAAACAATATTGTATACAATTGTATACAATTCGGTAAAAAAAATGCATCTGTTCCACTAAGTTTTACAGTGGCATTTTTGAGAGAAACACACTTTAAAAAACTACCAAAAAGAAACAACCTTCCCACAATCTATACAATTAGGTAAAAAAATGCATCTGTTCCACTAAGTTTTACAATGGCATTTTTGAGAGAAACACAAAAACAGCACTTCTTTTTAAAAAGGTAATGACTATACTCTCATCAACAACTGTCTGTTGGTTTGGACACTCAATTCTTGCAAGTTAACTGGGTGTTTTTATGTTTGAAATGTGCCTCTGAATAATACCTTTACGACACAATCTGAGTTTATAAAGAAATAAGAAAAAGAAGAAAAATAATCATCTACAGTTGTAACACAGCCACCTTCACAATCACAGCTCTGCCAAAAAGAAACCAGACTCAACCCAAATCCTCAGATCCCATAGGAGCAGCAAAATTTAGTATTCTGGCTCTTCTTTTTATTCTCTTTCAGCCATTCTGTGTGTTGAAGCCACACCAAAAAAAAAAAAAAACCCAAACAAACAAAAACCACACCAAAAACCCACCAAACAAACAAATAAAATAAAAAAAAATCCAAGGAAAAATGCACTTCAGAGCTGCTGGCATGGAATACAGCTGGCTGCTGTCCGTCAGCCAGATGTCAGTGGCTAAAAGCTGCATCCCTTGCAGGGAATAGCAAGGGTGCCTGGCTAGGAGGCAGGAATACATCAACGAGCATTGGGATGAAGGACCTTGGATTGTGAGTGCCCCTGAAGCTTCAGAGATTTGCAGAGCTCTCTAGTCTTGCTCAATCCCTGTGAATCCTTCACCCTAGCAGCTGTTGAGATGTTTGTTTGAATAGATTTTTGTAAAAAAATGTTGAAATAATTATTTTGTATAAAGCTCTTGCATCATGGTCTAGGCTGCTAGTTATTGCAGGGCTCTGAGACAATGCACTGTGGTTTTGACCCAGAATCAAGTATTCACTTATGCTCCTTTTAGTTTAAAAAAAAAATTAAAGACTCAAAGACATGAAAGATTCACACTGAAAGCAAAGGCTCATAGATTTCCTCTGGTCACTCACTCCTTCAACTCACTCTGTTCCATCAGGCGTGAAACTCGTGATGGTTGAAAAGAAAGTTAACACCATATCCATCTCCATGTTTTTTGCTTAAAGACCGAAACACATCAAAAGTTCACCACTAGTCTTTTCAGCATTTCAAAGCTCTCAATTTTTCAAACTAAAATTTCAGCACATGTTATGTTAATTCGTAATAAATATTTTAACTCCTTCCATGTCAGCACTTTACTTGGTATTAAGTTGCTGGGCAAACAGACATGCAAAAAAAAATTCCCAGCCAAAAATCCAAAAGACTACAGAACAAAATTATTTTCAACAGTGACATATGATTTCTTATTAGAAATTTACACACTAGAAAACACATAACTTTCATAAAATTAAACCAAGGAAACTTTTAATTTTTAAACATGATGCAAGAGATGCACAATTTATTGTCAAATTGTCTAAAGATATCTACTCATTTAACTAGCTCCCACTTCACTGAAGCTGGTAAAAATTTATTTTACTCTCAGCTAAAGCAAGGCAAGGCTTCTCCTGTGCTGATCAACAGAGCAACTGTGCTGCCTTTAATGAAGATTCAAATGCTCTGAAGATACGTGTTTTTAAATATAAATGAATTTACCTTGTTAAATTTGTTCCCATCTCATAAGGGAGGTATACAACTCTTCAATTTTAAAATAAAACTTGTAAATCCACCAAAATAGCATTCATATCTGAACTTCAGACTCATCATTTATTTATATCCTATCTCCAAAAAAACTCAGTTGACCATTAAAAAATTTATATTGTTTCACAGGTTTCATGCATAAGTGTTTATTCCCCATAGAACAGTCCTATTAATTTAACCTAAACCCCTGCAGTGGGATGCAACAACATTATACTAAAGAGTAAATATTGTAAACAGAGATTTATTCAGATAGCTAAAACACCAAGTACATTTTTCTACAGTTGGTCTAAACAAACTCTTTCCACATGGTTTTATGAATTCACAAATTCTCTTTAGTTTAGGAACTTTAAAGAACAAATCTTTCACGCAGTGAAAATCTGATTGCTTCAGCTTGCTTAGATTTTTGCTTCAAGTAACCAAACACAGTTGTGTAATCCAGCCAAGAAACATTGGTCCCTATGAAATGTTATTACTTAAGGTAAATATAACAGGTGAAAATAAGGAACATCAGCAGGTGAAACTCTAAAAGTTCAGCTCCTCACTAGGCTAATGTCAAACAAGAAAATGCACCCATAGGCAAAAATACTGTACACAGAGAAGTCCCCAAAAAGATAAGAGAACCTGAAGGAATATTATTTTTTCCTACCTTTACCAAGTACATACTTATAGTGTGGAGGCAATATGCCACAATCCTCCCTGCTTTTATCAGTAGTTTTCTCTGAGAAATGCCTGGAATCCTATCCCTGTATTACACTGGTAATTAAGGAGGAATACTGCATGCACATCTAATGTACTTATTTATCAAAGAATGCTGAAGAAGTGCAAAATGTGAAGAAGTACTGCAAAAATAAACCCTCAAAAACCAATCAAGTCCACACAAAAGTCACCCTGCCAGAATTCACAATTTCATCCAGTCTCCTCAGAAAGAAGACTGAGGGGGCAATGACCTAGTTCCAGTCATGGAAAAATGCTGGATATTAAATGGTTCTTCTGACTTGGAGAAAGAATAACAGTAAAATGTTTACTAGCCTGGAATTGAAAACCAAGAAAGATATACTGGAGGCCAATTTATAAATTTTATATGTAAAGAGATTAATCTAAGGGAAGTGACAGAATATAAATGTATAATTGAGTTCTGGTTGTCTCAGGCATATGGGGCTTTTCTTCCCTAAAACTGACTACAACATAAGTATAAATTCAGTGGAGTACATGGTATGAGTTTTGGAGTGTCCTGTGCAGGACCAGGAGCTGGACTTCATGAATCCTTGTGGGTTCCTTTCAGCTCAGAATACCCTATGATTCTATGCAACTCTTGACAGCAAGATGAGATTCCCACTTTCATCTGCTTACTCACCCTCCTTTACCAGGTGTTATCCTCCCTGAAAAAATATCTGATAAAAACATTAGGCTAACTATCAGCTAGCACACAGAATTTTCCTAACTACGTTGTTTCAAAACAATTCTGCACAGTTTAGATAGCATAATTCAACTCAGATTTTCTCAAAGCAGGTTGCCCTGATGGTGGCTGCACATGCAGTCAGGCTGCCTCCAAGCAGGGATGCAATAACAGTAGGGAAGGATAGAGGCAAAGAGCTGGGACCAAAACCTCTTAACTTGGCTAAGCAGTAACCATAAGAGCACATCTGACCTACTTTAGTAAAAAAAGCAGTTTATGTCACATCAGCAGCTCCCCACCTCTGTGGGGCTGCACATCCAGAGGAAAGGGATGAGGTTATCTCCAGTCCCCCCTTTCTGAGCCACACAGTAACCAGAGCAGTTGCAGGATGGGGATAATGCAGCCTAATACTTCAGCAGCTGCAGCCCAGAGAAGTGAACTCCACAGTACTGGAATTGCTTGTGCACTCAAAATAGCCTGTGCTGGCTGTGCATTTCTACATGTAAGAAATCCCTTTTTGGTTTTTCATTCTTTGAGATGACTTACAAAGAAAGAGTAAGTATTTGAAAAGGAACAGCCTGCTTCTGCCGCTGTTCTTTTTTGAGCCTATATAAACTCTCAAATATTTAATTACCTGTTTTGTCTTCTATTAGATAGATTACACCACGTTTGAGTTTATGTGTTGTGATTGAGGTAGAGCAAACCAGAGCAGCTACACCAAATCCCTTTACTGGTAAGTTTTCTTTGCAGGCTTAACAAAGTACACAGACATCCAAGCTGAGCTCTCTCTCATAAAACTGATAATAAAATAAACCTGTCAAAACTATAGTCAGGTTATTTATTTTAGAGGGAGACAAACTAATTCCCATTAACATCTCCTCTATCTTCTTGCCATTCATGACAATGTCCATGCACACAAACTGCACAAATGATTGCTGATCATGCCACACACAGAGTGAGTTGTGGCACGGCCCCACAGGACTGGCACAGAAGGGTGGTTTTAGTCTGCATCTGAACTGAAAAACCCTGGAGGATCCAAGCAGCAAAACAGCTCTGGACCACGTCTGGGAGTCACTTCAGACTGCCAGCTCAGGTGGGAGCACAACAAGCTGCACACTGGTGGGAAGAAATCATAGGACAAAATCCAAGCTCAATATCCAAAGGCTGGAACTGCTACCTCTGCTTGGGAACATGTTTGCAACAGCACCTCAGAAGTACAACCCCACCCCACCCTGCAGCCTGTTCAACTCTCCCTACCCTCTCTTTCAACATGTTCACTCCTAGAGTAGGCTGGCAGCTCTATTTGATCCTGGGAATGCTGGATTTCATTCTATGGTCGGGACAGAAAAGGGTGAAAACCAAGCAAGTTTTCTTAATGCCTTACTGACTTGCTCAGTATTTATACCTATAAACTGAAGGGTGGTGGTGAGGGCTTGACATATTAATACTCTTCTAGGAGGAAAAATAAAAACAAAAAAAATGAATCTGGATAAAATTATTGAAATTATATTTTCATACTGAAGAATTTTCTTACAGATGAGAATTAACTGTCACATATCATAATATGAACACAATGAAGTAAACAGAAGAAAGCCCACAAAGACATTATAACCAGAAAAGGGGTGGTGATTTCTTTCCCTTTAATATGCAACTTCTGAAACTCTGGGAAAGGTTATATACCATATTTTTGCAAAACTTCATACAGGAAATTAAGTATTTTCTTCTACTGCTCCATGTAACATGGGCTGAACAAAAATACATTTCTAAGTGGTTTATCCTTTTGTCTACTTAATTTCTTTGAAATCATCATTCTACCTTTTTAACAAAAAATTAATATATTTTTAAAGAATCTCCTTTAATTAGCAAAAAATATAAGGCAATCTCACACTGCATTTACCAGAAATTTCATTTTCTCACACACAACTGAGTGCACAAAACCAAAAATCCACTAAGAAAAGTCTGAAAGAGTACAACTCTAAAAAGACCCACTGGATCAATCTTGGCTTTATTGGTGCATCTCTTGAATTCTCCAACAAGAAAGAAAGTGGTGAAGTTATGAGGAATAGCCAAGAGAGTCTCTTCACTGCATCAGATTTATGACAAGCTGAAATCTATTACTTTCCCTTATAAACTCCGGCATAGTTTGGGACTGACATTATTTTGAATTCTTTCCATGTGATTTAAAAGCTGACTGATTTTGAGGGGGGGACCTGGATGATGCATTCTCCAGAGAAACTTTCCAAGCATGGTGATTCTGAGGCCACTAAAGATACATCTTTGAACAAATTAGTAGAAGTACTTCTTGGTTTATTTTTAATTACTATTCTTAATAAACGAACCATGCTGCAAAAGACCTTCATGCACAGGAGAAAGCAGATTATTCAATGAAGTTCAAAGGCTATAAACATGCAAGGCCACCAATCACACCAATTCAAATCAATAATCTTCTCTTGCTGTCTGTAGAAAGAGACAGGGCACAACCAACCTCAGTAAACACCTCAGTGGGAGCACTTGCTTGTTTCAAATATAAAACAAACTAAACTGAAATTTGTACTAATGGCGCACAAATCCAAGAGCAGACCAGTGCTGACCACTCTGAAAACACAAACTGCAAAGTATCTAGGATGTTTGTACTACCTAAAATGGAGAATATCTCCATTACTTAGCTTGTTAAATGCTGACTGATGTGATCAAAAATTACACTGAGCTTGCCAAAGTCAAGTGAGCAAGGTGAGTAACTGAGCATTGTCCTTCCAGCAGGTGTTATCTGCTGCTTCAGGAAAATGTCAACATCCCACCTAACAGAGATGGTTACAGCCCACCTGGAGTGACAAACAGCCCAGAGATCTGATACAACACTGCCTCTATGTTGTATATGTAATTAGTATTATCCTAATGACATAGGCTATGAATGTGCAGAAGTTTGATTGAACTTTGCTGTAGACACAGCCTTCCTCCTCAAGTAATTTATTTTTCTTTTGCAAATATTCCATATCAAACCAAGATACACTTTGTAGACTTGGTGCCAGTCTATTTATACGGACTAATTTAATGTAGATCACTTCATGGAGAGATAAACCCCAGCTGGGGGAACAAAAATATGTAAAGAAAGAAAAATAGCAAGTAGAAGTGAACCTTAAGGACAGACAAGTTTCTCAAGATAACTAGGTCTTCAAAAGACAAATGAAAAATAGTGGTAATAATAGAGATTAACAGCTCCTTCACTGGAAGTATGCCCAAGGCTGAGGTAAAAGCTAAGTACAGGATTCCATGAATAAAAGCCAAATATTCTCCCCATCATTAAAATAAATTAAAATCTGTTCACATTAGAGTTTCCCATTTTTAACTAAAGAGGAAAAAACCCCAGGCTATTTCTGTATCCTGCTTACCAGAAAACGATTAAATAAATGAGAAGTTATTGGATTTAAAATTAACTTTCTCTCCACTTAGTAACAGAAGAGCATGTTTGTATCACCTAATGACTAAACATAAATTTTGTCCTCATGTACAGCCTTTTGCTAACCACCTTGAACTAGAATCCAGGTATTCTGAACAGCAAGATTCCCTGCCTCCTTCAATTTATCATAACATCTATGCTGAAATGGCAGCTAAAGGAGAATTCACATTACACTCCCTCCAAAATCTTCCTGTGTATTACGAGCACTCGATGCAGAGCTGCAGGGATTTGGCCTCTGCTGCACTAATGAACAAGTTCAGGTGCCCACAGTCACACCATAAAGCCAACTTTCCCCAGGACATACACACTACGTCCCACAGAGACTTTTATTGGCTAACAAGTCTTATTTCACACCACCACTAATCCTTTCCCCTGAACAAAGCTGCAAGAGAAACAGTAATTCTCTACCCAGGAACCTTTTATTATGAATTAGCTCCAAATTATCAGGACTATTATTTTTCTAAACAAAATGGTAAAGCATGATCCAAAAGCATTTGTGTAACTTGACCATCCTAACAAACAGCACTGAAATTGCATGCTAAACAATATTTAGAAAAAAATTTACTACATTACCAAAAGAAACCATCCAACCTTATATTCCATGGCTGTCACAAAGAAACAATTACCTTCCCATCACCATAAAGCTGCTTCTCCCCACTGCCACAAAGCACAGCATCTGCCAGCATTAACTTTATTTCAATCCATAAAAAGGGAGAGGGCTTTCACACCGTACTTTCCAACATATTTTGAATAAAATCCTGTTTCATAAAGACTGCTTCTCTCCCTCTAATGAGCCCTAGAGTAGCACTACTCCTTCCCAAGTCTTCTTGCAGAGGCTCTCTTATTTCCACACACATCTTGAAGTTCCTCAAGAAGGTGAAATCTGTACCATTTCCCAATCAAAGCCTTAAAAATAAAGCTGCAAAGCCTGCCATAACTTTTTATAGTGGCCATATTACTTCTTTTATAGATGATACAGTAAATCTAAGATACCAAAAAAAAAATGCAGAGGCCCATAAAAGACCTTTATTGCATGCAGTAATTGAAAATGTATTTTGTATTTTATTTTTTAAGGTAGAATTTCTCTGTGTATTAAATTAACAGAGTTTTGAACAGGATGCCTGAATAAATTTCTGCAGAATTTTTATTTAAAGTAAGATATGCACAAAACTTACATAATGCACATACATATGCTTAATTAAACAATTTAAATCATAATGTTAGTGTGCATTTAATTTAGAAGACCAAAAGTATGTTATATAAAAAGTTAAAATTTTATTACCTCAAGCAATTGGACCTATATGAACTCTGACATATCTTAATGTTCCATGCAGTTGTTTCCCTTGTAATTAAAAAAAGCAATGCCATGTGTTCCCAAGTGTCACAGTCTCCTAGGCTTATAGGAGAGCCTACCTGTGATTTTTCATTCCCACTACACATACATATTTCAGATTCAGTTTCAACTCATCAAGCAGAAGAATGTCCAATACATCCATAGTGGGAACAATTAAATGCAAATAATCATCAGCATTAAGCACACTAAGCCATATATCTCAACAAATCATCTTAGCCAAACTAATACCCTCCAAGGGAAGTCATTATTATCTCTCCAAATCATTTACATAGACAGACAGAAGCCCAAATAATTAAAAGTCAAGACTCAAGAGATGATTACCCTTAATGTACCCTCCTGTGCTTTAGGTCTCAGCCAGTGTTGAACTTAGAGCCAACACCACACATCATCAGGAACAATAACCTGTTCACTTTCAGAGGGGCAGAAGTCACCAAAAATTTTAAAAAATATAAATCCTTGGAAATAACACATGCACAGAATTTTACCTAGCTTGGACAGATCCATTAAAAAGAGTTTCCTTGGCTTCTTCTAGGTAGCAACCCTATTTCCAGGCCTGCCCTGTTAGTGGCCTTTCCTTCCCTCCCTAAACCCTCTGGGCAGCTTCAGGAGCCTTTGTTCCCAAGCCAAGCCCCTGCAGCTGCCCCAAACCTACACTCCAAAGAATACCAAAACCCTGAGATCCAGAAAACAAGACATAAGGTGGCCAATTTCGGACTAAACCTGCAGGTATGACAAAAAGCATTGTCAGAAAACAGCTACAATTTTAAGGGCCCCCAGAAAAAGGGGAAGAGAGGAGAAATGTGAGAAGGCATGAAGCCCTGAGGGACTGGCACCTTCAGCCACTGGGCAAGACTTTTCATTTTCTTACAAGATCCCAGCTTGATAGAATGAAGCTGAGTGCCCACAGGCTGAGGAACTAAAAATAAAACTTTACCTGCCTCGTGCTGTGCATACATCAAGAGAATTTTAAACAAAATCTGCTGAGCAAGACTGGCGCATAACCAGCTCCTTTCAACTGTTTCCTGCTCTTTTGGTGGTCTATGGCTTTTACAAGATGCCATCAAGATGAATTACAGACAGAGACAGTAACTAAAGTCTGGTGAATAGTTAATGCCTTTGGATGCAGACCACAGACCAATTCAAACTTTCTGCTCTCCTCTTTAACTCTACAGATACCACACAGAGCTTCATGCAGTCTTGTGTATCAGTTCATTTCAATATACGAATACCTCAAGGAAACATTTGAAAAAACTGAACAAATACAAACCCCGAAACTTTAAAATACACATTTCCTCATTTCAGTATGATATGACCAAAGGAAATAAAAATCCCAGTGAACGAAAAGTTTATTTAAAGCTACTGCTTTTCCAACAGCACTTCTCAAGTTCTCTTCTGCCTCTTGTGTTTTGCTTGAATTCAGCAAAGAATAACAGTATTTCTTCAAGACACTAATGTTTCTTAGGAAGCCTGAACAGCAAACTGCACACATACTTTCTCATCCTGTGGCTTCCCTTACTGTAATCTTAATTGAAAAATAAATAACAGTACTGAAATAAACTCTGGTGCTGATTTAACTTCCCAGAGCAGTACGGATGAAACCTTAAGTACAGCAAAAATAAGCAGGGTTTTACCTACTGATTTACTTCATAGGCACAGAATTGCTAATACCTTTTTCAAGCTGTAGCTGTGGTCAGGGTAGTACACACATATTTGGTTTAATGGAGACAGAATCCCTGCATCTACAGTCACGGAATTACAGTCCTTGTTGGCATTTCTATTCTGTAGGAGTTGACTTGTAGCCTCAGGTTAACTCTAAACATTTGCATTAATAAAACTACACTAGGTTGAGCAGAAGTCTCATGTATCCCAAGCTTTTGAAATCTGGAATTATCTGTGGAACTTTTCTGAGCCTGTTCCAACTTTCCAATGTCCTTTTTTGAGCACAAGTGGATTCAGTAATCCTCTCACTGGTGAGTCACCTGTACCTTATCTCTGTACTTGTATTTCACAGCTCAATTAACAATCTTCTTACACTATCTAATGTGATTCCAGATCCTGTTAAGCATCACTCCCTTAACAGACTACGGTCCCATAATGCAAAACTTCTGAAAATATACCTTTCATGTTCAGACTTATGATGTGGCATTTCAATGCAAGCACATACTTGCCAGGCCATTCAGTTCAATTACGGAGAATGGACTTAGCTTTACCACTACTGGTTTTATCTAGGTTTTTTATCTTGTTTATCTTACTTGTCCTATGTGCAAATCCTGCAAATTGTGACTGATGATTATTGGGTAAATGCATTTTGAATTATTCACATCTACTCCTTTCACCTCTATCTACCAACCCAGTGGGTCTGTGTATGTGTGTTTAGGGGAAAGGGTCACTGCTTGACTCTTTCCACAACGTAGCCAGATAATTTGAAGAAAAGTAAGTCAATTTTTTACCATTAGTTTACACTGCTCTTCTACAGACAAGCTCTACTCACGCTCATCTAATCCCCTAGGAAGACTGGTTTAAATCAGGTTTCTTTTTGTCATAATTGAAGTCAGGAAAAAATTAAGCTTACTTTCTTCTTTCCAGTAACAAAATATTTAAATGATGACAGCACACTGAAGGAGCAAAACCAGGGACTGTAACTGCTAATTACTGCTCCCAATTTCTACCCTCCTAACTTTGAAGCTCTGCATCTATTCCATGACATAGAGCAGAAATATGCATGAGTTGCAATTCTCCCTCTACAACAGGGATAACTAATTGACAGCCTGAAGGCTGAATCCAGCTCTGCAAGATGGTTTTTCTTGGATCCCACGATGGCCTAGAGCAAAGACTGCACATCGTGTACTGTGCTAAACAATTTGCTTAGCCCACAGGAGAGCGGGAAGGAGAGAAAGGGAGTGAGGAGAAGCGGGGTGTGGGAGGAACAAAAGAACGTGGGTGATGGCTGAGGGGCTGGAATGGAATTGTAGCAGTTCCAGCACTTCCCCACATTCCCAAGCTGCCTGTCCAGAGAGCAGCTTGTGTGGGGCAGAGCTGGAGCAAGCTGGGTCCTCCAGAGCATCTCCCCCAAACTGGGCTAAGCCAGAGGAGGCACCACAACCACACCAGGCTCTCGCGCTCACACACCTTCTGTGATGAATTTTCAGAGAGAGCTTTGCCAGACCAGTAGGTAACGTAATACAAATAACATAATCAGGGTAATATAAATAACAGGTAATATAGGTAATATAATAGAAATAACATAATCAGGGAGCTCACACACCTTTTGTGATGAGATTTTCAGAGATAGTTTTGCCAGACCTACTACATAATCAGGGAAGATCATGAGTAAACTGGTGCCCCAAAAACCCCTACAACAAACAGGGCAGCACAAATCCTGCATGGGGACTACAACCTCTCCAATGGGAAATCACACAGCCAGATCCAATAGTCTGGAAGTTCCTGGCCTGCACATAAATCTTCACATCATCTGTCACAGAACAACAGAATAAACTAAGCTGGAAAAGCCCTCTGAGATCATTGAGTCCAACCTGTGATCTAACATTACCTTATCAGCTAAACCATGGCACTGAGTGCCTCACTGAGTCCATGTAACAAAGCAAAGGGTCTGAATTTGAATTTTGACACCATTCCTGAGCATGAGTGAAACTAAAATCAACAACTCTCATCTGCTTCTGCAGGAGCAGTCCTAAGCCCAGCAGGAACACAATAAACTGGAAGAAAAGCAAGTGTCCCTGTTTCCAGCATCTTCTACAGCACCTACCTATTTCATTTTTTGGCCTTTGCTGTCTGGGCAGCAGAGGGTTAAAGACTCAATCATCTTGATATATTCATCTGAGCCATGAGCAGCTGGCAGGGAGAAAACAAAAAAAATAAGGAGCCCCACTGCCATAGGGAATCAGCAATACAGGCTCTAGAGGAATAAATCCAGGAAAATGGAAAATTACAAGTTAGAGAACTCATTTTTTATCCCAGCACCACCCAAAAGGGATAATTTTTGGAACATTTCAAAGGGTTTCCAAAGTTATTTGTAGTTAGTGCTAAAAATTGCTATGAAACATTTCAATTAGTCCTTAAAACAGAGCAATGAAGAGCAGTCTTGTGAGAAACAAACAGAACTGCAAGAGAGTTCCCCATCTCTCCAGAGCTGACAGCTTTTTTTGAACATCTGAGATGAAGATTTAATTTCTTCCTGCCTCAGTTTTTCTGTCTAGAAAACAGCAACAGCAAGACCACCTTCATTCCCAACTATGGACACATTTAAATATTATGAAAAGCCTTTAAGAACTTCTTTTGAAACACCTACTTATAAATAGAGGACAGAGGACTTTTCATGGTATTCTTGCAAAAGGAAAACAATGCTAAGGTGCTGGAATAGAAGTATCCCTTGATTCTCTTTCTTCTGTATAAACACAAAACTTTACTAAAGTGAAATAACCTTTATGATGTTATTTTCTACTTTGGGAAAATATTGAGGCTATTTTTGGGTAAAAAAACCTAACTACTTCAGTTACAACGTTAAAATGAAATAATTTACAATGCTTACCATCACACCTTTTATTAATATCAAAGGATGGGTTCATCCCATTCAGAGTGAAAATCTCATATATTGAGATTTTTATTATATTTTACTAGCTAATTCCATGATGGCAGTTTTGAATATTTCAGTGGTTGCTTCTTCAGTAATTATTACTACAAGTCTAACATATCTTATTTTATGAAGAAAATTTGCTATCATATGAAGTATCTTGCCAAAAATGCTGCTTGATGCCTACTTATGAAAGGACAAACCTTTACACTGGATTTTATGTTCATTCAGAAAGTGAAATATAGCTAAGTTTTTATATATTTTTGAGAAAAATTCAATCTATAAAGAAACCAAAACCATAGGTATTACAAAGACCAGACTAAAAGACACCACTTTAAAAAAAATCTCAACAAATTTACTTTATCAGCAGAGCCTTTTCTGTTTTAAAACCACATCACACGCTACACCAAAGAGCTAATTCCACTAATAAAACTGGAGCCATGCAAATTCTCTTCAGATAAAGATGTCTACAAGAGAGACTTGCTAGTGTCTGATGAAAAATTTAAGAACAGCATGGTATTCAAGGAATCTGCTTTAATTATTGCCATCTTACTTTCCAGGATTTTTTGGATTCTGTATACTTTCAGGTGAAAAAAAAATTCATTTCTTTTAACATCAGAGAAAAGCCTGGAGGTTTTTTACAAAACAATCTATCAGAAGTATTATTGTTGAGTAAGGATAAGTCATTGAGCTGAAAACCAGACTTTTAACACTAACAGTTTCTGCCAGGAAAGCATTTACTAACAGGAATTGAGGAACAAAAGCAACCAAAAATGCCTTTGCATCTGGAAATGGTTACCAAAATGGCAACTATGTATAAAGTAGCCCAATCACATAACCCTAAGACTCTTTTTTCTTTTAAAAGCAAGTGTTACAAAAAATATTTGACACTTCCCCCTTTTTTTCCTTAAGCTCAAATATCTTAAACTTATAAATTAATTGAAAACTAACAAACAAGATTTTTGTGTGTGGTTTTTTTTTTCCCTCCACCTTATTGTGACCTTTTGGAACTGAATTATATAGCATGTGTATAGGTAAAAAAAACTAAATTTCAGTCTAGCCAGCTCTAACACCCAGCTCCTCTCCCCAGCCAATTTTGATAGCAGGGAAGCACAAAGAAGCCCAGTTTAGAGAGTCCACATGTGTTTAATCTTTGATTAATTGAACAAAAACTAAGCGCCTCCAGACATATTTCTTTTAATCACAGGAAAGATATCTTTTCAGTCGCTCTGCTAGCAGGAGAGAGTCAGCAGATGTGTGCCTGGTCTAAAGGGAATTTCTGCTTCTCTGGAGAGCACAGTTTAAATAGGAGAGGAACAGACATATGCTGACTCTGCACTGCTGAGCAGATGACGTAGAGAAGCATCCACCACCTCAGGGAGTGGAACGGGGCAGTTTTCAAATTAAATTTCTTTCAAATTCAAAGCCATCAGCTGAAATCAATTTACATACAGGATGCAAGTCAAGTCAGACAGTTCTCATCAAAACAGCTCACAGACACAAAGATGCAAATCTGTCTTTGTCAGCAGTATGATCTCAAACACAGGTTTTAACCTTATGACAGAAAAAAGGAAAAATAAAATTTTTTCCTTCAAAATTTTAAATGCAGCTGATATTTTTGTTTTCTGGGGAATAATAACTCAAATTAAGATTTCATCAATATGGAATATTTGCCGAATATTCTCAATTTATATATAAAATGTACTGGCACAACACAAATTTATTCCCAAATATTAAATCAGAAGCAAGTCTAAGAACTTCAGAAAAACTTTTTTTAAAGTGTCATACTGGGGAAAAAAAAGCATCAGAACAACCAATGTACTAGTCAGCTTTTTACTTTCTGACTTTATACTTCTGCCTACAGGCGTATGTCCTGCATCATCAGCTAGGAAATGGAAACACTTATAAAAATAGAAATGATCTTCACTTATTCTAGTTCTACCAAGATGTCTTGGGGGAGGAAGAGGGGAGAAAAAAGATCAAGAGTCTAAAGCAGAAATTGGGGGGGAAATGTACTAGACACCTCTTAGATGAAAACACCATATAAAGATTCCCTTGGACCAGAGGAAGCTCACAACCAGGAAAGGAGAGGAGACAGCCGATGGTCCCAGTTAATTTGATAACTTGCATTAAGGAGCTCCCTCTGAACTCTGCTCAATCCTTCCCAGCCCAGAGGCACACACACAGGCTGGAAATGCCATGGGAAGGGAGGAAAAACAAGCATCAGACACTGAAAACAAACTGTGGTATCAAAATGTCCTTTTCTTTCTCCATGCAATTAGGATATCTGCCTTTCTGTGCATTTACACTTGATGTTAAGAGTCCAAATTGTCTTCCACAGGCTTCTGAATACCAAAACTAAGGAGAGCTTTGGTATCCATTCACTATGTTAGCTGGATTCAGGAAAAACACTTAAATACTTGTCTCAGGCTCATGTTTAATATAGTAGGACCCTTCAACTTGAATAATTTCCATTTTTTTCTTTGAAACTAACAACTTGATGACAAAATGTGCAAACCAAAGCTTCCACCTCATTTGAAGAGCCAGATTCCCCTGTTTTGGTTCAAGGTTTCAGATAATCTTTCACCCATCAGAGCTGCCACTCCACGAAAAGACTGGCACCACATTGTTTGATTTATGAACTCACTGAGCTGCACAGCAATTTCTGGCAAGACTATAAAACGTCTAATTTTGCTTAATCATCCATCCCAGCATGGCTGCTGTAACATCCTAAATTACTCATCAGCTTAAGAATAATCTGTTTATTCACAGTATCAGAACCCATCAAGAACTGTACTCCTAACTTCCTCTGTTCTGCATCGTTTCTGGGAAAATACAGACATGTAAGAACAATTTTCAGGCCAAGTGTGCATTATTTTGCCCTGACCTTGGCAGGAGTAGATAACTGCATTAAATAGGAATCTTTTATTTATGTGCTTTGTTTTCACAGTTGTTGAAAGTCTCATGTAATAGCATCTATGAAAAATTTTCATTTTGTAAGTTTCATTGTAACCCATTGACAGTAACACTCACCTGTGAACTGTTTTGATACAGAATTAGCTATAATGCTCAAATATGTTGACACGCATCTGCAATCAAAGTCTCTTAGTCTGCTTCCAAAATCTAGTCAATCTTAGCACTTCAGGTGTACTACAGAAGAGGCTTCCAAACATCCCCACAGCACAAGTAAAACCCTAAAATACAAATCTCATGGTCTTTAAGATTTTAAGAACTAATCTTACAAATATCCAAATGTATACAAGTTGCATTTTAGATAATAAACATGGAAATTTCCTTTAATAAAACACTTAGACATAACAGAATTAAGTTCTGCCATACCAAACTTACAAACTAACAGGTAGAAGCATATTTAAGCCATAGCTTTTCCAGTCAAGCCTCACTGTTTTAGTTTTCCCTAGATAGTTTTCTGGTTGTTGTTTTCAAAACCTTAAGAGTTTTTTTTTTCTTAAATCTGTACATAAGTTTATTCCTTAATGCATACATTAACCTTATAACCACTTCTACAGCATGCACAGCCAGTAATTCTATTATTTTATCATCTATTTCAAGAGTGCAGACAGAAGACTCGAAGACAGACCTTTTTTGTGATACCTTAAAACCAACCACACACTTGAAACAAAGCCCTGACTTTTGTGAGACTTTGCCAAATCAAACTGTAAACACCATAAACAGCACATGGGTGCCTCAAATGATGGAAGTTCTGATAGGTATCCAAAATCTTTTATTCGTTGTCATGCAGCTGAAGAAGGGAGTTATTTGTCCCACTCTTTTAACGTGCCAATGATTACACATAAGGTCCATTTATACAAATTTATTGTTTGAATTTTGACCATAGTGCATGATTTGCAGGTAATCCTATAATCACTAACTCAGGAAGGCTGTATATTGCCTAAAATTAATGCAAAGTGAGAAAGGATTTTGCAGCTAATTGAGCAGCTCATATTCTGCATAACAGGAAAATTAACTACAGAGAAGTCATCACTGATCTTCAGATTCTATAATCTTAAAACTGTAACAAAGCATTTTTAGAACTAGAGCCATCATCTAGTATGCACTGGAAATTACGTTATGATGATGACAAAACTACACATGAAAGAATCATACCAAATACCTTGGTAATAAATATACCCCTTCTCTAAAAACTCTCACTGACAAGGCAAGGTGTGAGGGGAAAGAACTTGTGGCAAAAGAGAAGTTTGTCTCAGAGAAACATGATTTGAAAAACAGATTGCAGAGTCCATGACTAGCAAACATAAACAACCTCATTTGCATTTGGTTTTTTCTTAACAGCCTGAAATCTTTAGAGTGGAGAAAGAAAGATGAATGCACCCTTGCAGCTATTGCTGCCACTCTCAAGATGAGTGTGCTTCTACAAAATTGTTACTTAACAGACATCGACAAGATCCAGGGATACAATTTTCCTCACAATGGAATAACATTAAAAAAAAATTAAAATTTGAAACAAACGATCACACTCCAGTAACAGAATTTGGTCTTAATCAGGTGAATCCATTCACCAGACAATCCTGAGAGATTCAAGCATGTGAAGCAGCTTGCAGCCGCTTTCCAGTCTGCTAATGCACTTTTTCAAAACTGTTTCTCTTTCCCTACTCTGAAAAACGACTTTGTTTTCCAACTGTTTATGTGATAGCCAAAACAGTCTTCAGCATTTACTCTGAGGATGAAGTATGATTCCACTTTCTTCTGCCACCTGTAAAAGCTGACATTTATAGAGAGAATTACCCAGCTTCATTTTGACAAGGACATGCCCTTTCCCCGTTCCTTAGGACCTTTCACCACCGGAGAACGTGTCACTGGTAGGCAGTAATCCAAAACCAGTTACATTCCTCCAAAACAAAACATGGAGCTAATTTAAGGAGGTCTCCAGTGATCAAAAAGCCGAGTTCAGGAAGTCAGGGAGAGGGAGGGAAGCAGACTTGGAGCAGTCTCAGTCTGGAGGATGCCTCCAGCCTGATTATCCCATCGCTCAGCCCTTCTGGGCTGCACTGCAGAGACTGCAAGCTTCTGCAAATCAGCTCTGAACACATACAGCCAGTCTCCATTTCAAACAGCTGTGGAAATGGGATTTTAAATACAGAGGAAGCCAGTCAACTAAAAAAAAAAATAAAATCCCCAGTTAGACAGGATCACTTCTTTGACTGACTTGTGATTCACATTTTATGCAAATTTATCTCCTTCCCATTTATCACAGATCTAAATTACAAAGAAAATGTCAGGTAATACTAAATTACAAAGCTTCTTTGCACAGAGCTCTGCAACAGAGAGTAGTTTTACTCATTTCCAAAGTGTCTGAAAGATTTTAATTCTTGAAATATCAAGTGGCTGGCTAAAGAACATGTTTGGTAGATTTAGGATACCACTCTTCACCAGCCAGAGGATCATCTTGTTTATAAGGATTTTTAGGGGATAGGACATGGTTTCAAAGAAATAACCAAAGAAACTTAGGCAAATAGAGCTGCAAAAATATTTTTATATAAAATAAAATAGGATTATGGAGAAGATACAACAAATCCTTAATGCTGTGAGTAGACACACACCTTCAAACATTCTGGAAGGGTCACAAGAGCCATACATTGAATAAGAAGCTTATTTAATTCAATTTGCTGATAATAAATGCTATTTAGGTCATGTTCAATGGTATTTATTTAGGACTAACACTATCATTACTTAGATATATATCAGTGGAAGAAAATGCAACATCCTCTGGATTAAATGACATGCAAATGTCAGTCAAGTCACCAAGGAGAGGCTGATGACTAGAAAGTGACAAAGCAGATGGAAAATCATCTTCAATTCTGATTTAAGTCACTACTCCCCAGTGGTAATCAAATCTAAAGCTGCTTTGAAAGTTCTTAAAATACACAGGTATTTAAAAAAAGATAAAACAGCCTTTAATACAGTGCAATCTTCTGAAATCTGTAGCTTTGAAATCCCCAGACATTTCCTTCTTTGCAACTGTGGAATCTAAGAACAGTGTGCTTAAGGAAGATGTCCACCTGACTGCATAGACAACAAATTCTTTCTGTGAATTAATCTCAAAAGATGAGCATGGGAACTGCTTAAAAAGTTGAAAAATAATTGCATGAAGGCATAACAGACATGAAAACTTACTTTAGTATTAACCTGAATCTAAAGTAAAGTGTAAAACATCCATTAGAAAGCAAAGGAACTTTGTCTAACAATGTGTTACTATATGAGATGATGGAAGGAAAGTGATAAATTTCTTATCACATTGTAAAACAACTGGTGCAGACATGAGCTGCCTCTTCCAGTCAAGAGTTTGCAGGTAAACTGCAGAACATGATGCTGTTTCCTGTTTCACAAAAGGTTTCTGGTTAAAATTGTAGCATCAAAGCATATAATGAGTACTCTTAATCATCTTCTGTACTGTGGAAAGAAGAAACCAAACAAAGGCAATTTGACTCTGCAAACAGACAAAAATTAAACTAGAACATAAGGATTTCTAAACAAGCAACTGTGTATGACTAGAGGCATACAAATGTAAATGCTCTGGGGCTCAGCACAGGTGTACTGAGAACCAAACAGAGCAGTTTGCTGATTTGCAGCAATCCGCTGTGAACGCAGCTCCAGTTCATAATGATGATAGCATTACACCTATAACGCAGAGCTTTTTAATTTAATGCAAATTTATTCCACCAGCCTTCAACTCTTTCCTTGTTCCTCACCTCTTCTGTGCTATTTAAAGTGGTTTGGTGCTATTGCACTGTCACATCACTACCTTTCCACTAAAATAATAACCTTTACTGTTAAAGTTCTTTGTCTACCATGTCCTGGTATGCAACTGAAACTGTATATCATTATACCTACAAATCCTATTTCCAAATATAGATTGGGTTTTTGGTTTTTTTACAGGTTGTTGGTGGTTTCCAAGGGCTAGTGAGTTCCACTTTGAGGAGTATTAACAGTTTAATGCTACATTATTGTTAAATGGTGTACATTTACACACTTCAAAGAATTTTTTTTTGTCTCACTAGTTGGCTGAAGCTCTTAAAAAATTTTGTGGCAATATCAATATTTTGCATTCAGACCCTGTTGGTAAGACTCTATACTATAATCACAAGAAAGCTATTTGATCCAGGGGTGACAAACACGTTTAATAGCTATGTACCAGCTGAACTGATGCATGCATAGTGCATCAATCCCTGAATTCCACCTCACATTTCTGGGTTCTGATGAGAAGTGTGGAAGACACAGAAGCACTGCGTGCACTTCAACATCACTTCAAGGTACACCACAAATGAAAATAACGTGAAACAAGCACAGAACATTAAAACCCTTCTAAGAACCAGCATGAAGTGCTATAAATGAAACAGCAATTAGATAAAAATCAAGATCTCAACCATTAATACCCACTCAAAATTACACTTACAAGATACCAGATACGGCATTTGGGAGTAACGAGTATGATTCAAACAGTTTACACATTTACTGGATAAGCATACTTCCAGCTACCCAGACACTGATTACTTTTATCACTAAAGTGGTTAACAAGGAAACAGTATGATCTTAATCATGTATATCTATGCTGTTGTATGTGAAGCTTGAGATCTTTCTGGCGTAGTTACAAAAGTTCTTGGGATTGTCTTGAATGTGACAGACCAGACAGAGGGCTCAAGCAAATGCACAGATTTATAATCTATTTCCTTAGCCTGCTGTAAGACTTAGGAAAATCTACTAACTCTTCTTCTAAAACTATACACCAAATAGTGGCACTTAACCTATCTGAGAGATAGGAGCCTCTTCAGAGCTGCTTAACAACATGAATCATTCAGTCAACAGAGATCAGTGTTTCCAGAGTGACTCACCCAGTTCTGTGCTGCTCTTCAACAGGATACCAGGTGAATTGCTACACATTACAAAGGAAGCCTATAAAAGCCACTTCAAAATAGATATCTAACTTTGAATTGCAAGGCTTCCTCTCATACTTTAGTAACCTCCAAAATGGATTTTTTTTGACCTACATTTGGCCCTCCATACGAATGCTTAAACCACTTTAATGTGCACTCTCTTTCTCTACAACAAGTAGAGTTTAAAGGATATACAGGAAGAGATAAGCATTACAAAGTGATGTGAACATACTTGACTGCTCCTTCCGTTGGCCACTACTTAAAACCAGAGAGAACTGTGAGCCAGTTCTTTTAGAGAAAAAAAAAAATTAATTTTGTCTTCCTAAATCTGCCATTTCTCTTTCCATTGCTTATTTGTGCAACAACAACTACCCTGTTAGATCAAATCCTGGCTATCCTGCCTCCTATTACACACTGTAAATTGCATGGTTATCTGGAGAGGAAAAAACATGTATAAACTGAAACTAATATACAAACTCTTACAAACATAAAGCAATCATAATTTCACGGAAGCATAAAAGTAGCGAGAACGCACAAAATCATCTGAATTTCTCCAGTGATACGATACATCTCCTGACTCCCCTTCTTTTTTCCTATCTCTGTATAAATAATAATTAACCGTGTAATTCCTTCATTGCTTTCAAGTCACTGCCTCAGAGGCAGCTCACACTTATTTCTATCTTCAAATAACATCAAAGCAAGCGGCTGTTACCGAAGGGGGGAGGAGGGAAATGCACTTACTTGCCACCTCCAGCGATGCATTATGACTCACAGCCTCCCCCAGGTAATTCCTGGCCACACACACATAGACCCCTTCGTCCGGCCGGCTCTTGCGCCCGTGCACGATGCGCAGGAAAAATAAAGATCCGCTGGGCAGCAGCATGCGGTGGGAGCGCGGGTCATCCTTGTCCGTCTCCACCCTTTCTCCCCCCTTGTACCACTCGATGGTGGGTGTGGGCCTTCCCTCTGCCTTGCAGTTCAGGGTGGCTGGCTCTCCTTTGGAAACAATCAAGTCCGAGGGGTGTTCCACGATGCGAGGCGGGAAATCCTCCTGTCGAAGACGGGAACCTGCAAGGTAAAAAAACCCAAGTTTTCTTAGGAAATCACTGCCAGGTACAGTCACGGTGTTTTGCAAAACAGCTACTTAACCATCACCTCCCAGCACAGCATTTGACAAGAGCAGCTATTAACATCCTAAAGTACACAAAAGAAAACCTGAGTGCGCTTCACCATGTACAAGGTTCTCCCAAGTGAGTATGTTCAAAAGCATTTTTTCAAGAGGGGACCTAATACCAGAGGACAACCAGATTCCTAAATTACATCCGTCTTTACATGGATCTATTCATGTACATAAATTTATACATACATGCATATGCACATCTAGAACTACAAAAACTAGTCCTGCAGCACTCCACAGAGATCAGACCACCTCAACCAGCAGAACTGGTACTTCTAATCCATAACCCATAGCCAACCTCACGCAACCTTCTGGAAGGGCCATTAATTCATGCAATGTCTACAGAGTAACTCTAACATTTCCACTGCTCACAGAGTTGCTTTCTTTCACTTGTACTACCATCTCTTAAGTTCCGCGTTAAGTAGTGCCATAGAAGTATAAATTCATGGAGGGCCTGAGTGCTTCTTATGCCTCGTACAACTGGGAAAATTTTTACTTTATAAAATTCTAGATGTCTCCAATCTAGAAAAAACTGTGAGACAAGAGTATCCAGCATAAAAGAAAAAGTTACAAGCAAATAAGATACCCTCCCAGACAAGGTACTTCTAAACAAGATGCTCTTCAAGAACAGCACTCAATTTCATACTATTTAAAAATTCAAGCTGATAATTCACACTATTTCAAAATTCAACTTGCATAAAGAAAAAAAGAAAAACAGAAAAGACAAAAAACCAAAAACCCCCAAACAAAAATAAAACACAAAACACATGAAATAAAACTTAAAAAAAAGCCCCAAAACCCAAAAAGCCCCAAACAAACAAGCCCAGTAGTAGTCTGCAGAGATATATACCACAGATAAATACGATAAGCTACCAGGTACCAAAGAATTCCAAATGTGGAACAAACACCTATCAAAGCTTTGAAGGTTTTTAAATGTTGACTCAATTTCAAATTGTTTTCCTTATTTTCATCTTTCTTGAAGCACAACTTTGCCATGGATAAAAAATTAGTCTCTTGGGTCACTAATTCCCGATTATTAAAATCTCAGATGCCAAGATTCTTTATTAACATTAATAACATGAGGTTTGAACAGCTGCGAAGCACCAGAAACACAAGATCTATTCACTGCAGGTTAATAGACCATAAAGTGATGTGGAAACAGGGAAAGGAGACAAGAAGAGGAGAGGCCCAAGAATTGCTGCATTAAATATATGCTAAATATGTGAAACAGGCATATATATTTTGATTTATGTATATAAAATAAAACTATCCTAAAATGTACCATTTTCATTTTATTTCACACTTTCTTCACCTCAAGATAATTAAATGTTCAACTAATCAGCTAGCACTACCACACACTCAAAAATCTGTCAGTATGGCCAGACTACAACGAAATACATTTGCATTCTGTATGCAGCAGAACAGGGTAGTTTTACATGAACATTACTGATCATTAAATTGATCACAAAACATTTAAATAGTAATAAACCTCCTCTTTAGATAAGGGTTGGGTAGAAAAAACAGAAGCCAGGGAGCTTCCGAACCCTTCTGCTGGCCCAAGCAGCCCAAGCCTGCACATCACACCAAAGACAAATTTTAAGCAGCACCTCCAGGAGGTTTGGAACAGGCCAAACCCAGTGAAAGGAGCACAAGAAAATTGTGCCAACCAGCACTGGTGTTTTGCAGCAGCTAAAAAAGCCTCTAATAGATTTCTGTGCTCCCTGAGAACACATCTCAGTCACTGCAAAGTTGCACCTGTGTCTACTCATCCCAAGCTTTTACACAGCTTTTGTGAAAAGCCCCTCATTGAATACTTCTGCCCTCACAACTGTGTTGGCCAATTTCAAATCCCTCTTTCCAAGGTAAAAATGCCTAGAGAGGGATTAAAAACCTTATTCTGTTTATATTTTTACTCACTTCCTATGTAATTCCCAAGGAAAGGCGTTGAAACAAAGGATTACAGAGCTAAAATCAATTGCTCTTAAGATGCTCTGGAAAAATAAAAAGCCAATTTCAATGTAAGATGTTTAAAAAGCAGTTAAGAAGCCTTTTAAAAACCAAAGTTTGGACATATGCTAGTATGCACTGTGTTTGTATTTTCACAGGCAATTCTAGCTAGCCAGCACACAATACAGGACAAGCCTCCTATTGTTTCTGTCAGGCTGGCCCAGACCACAAGTAAATGAAATACCATTTTCAGATATATTGTATGCAAGCTTTCCACACTGACATTTAACTGGCTGTACGTGTACTTCAAGCACTGTACAGAATGAAAGCATAAAGACTGACCTCTAAACTTTCTTGAAAACTGAGACTCAAAACCCTAGACGGGGAGAAAAATCCTTCAGGATCGTCCAGGAATGCTCATATATATTTTTATCTTTGCTGGATAATATTGGAGAAGATAAATAACAGAAATGTCTATTAATTTACTTCCTTTTTTAATCTTAGCATTTTGTAAAGTTACATTCCTCTAGCAAATTTCATAGCACTGCTTAGATCAGAAAGGGATAAAAGTTGCATGATTAGTTGACTGGCACATAGTGAGCAGTAAGCACAGATTTAGTGACAACTGCCTGAGGGGAATGATGGCCTTGACAGCCAAGTAATAATCTTTCTAGATATCTACACTTTTTCTTTTTTTTTTCATCTTCCTTTTCTTTCAGCTAGTTATTTAAGCTGCATTTACGTTTTATTGAGAAGAAGCAGCTTCAATTATCAACATAAATCTTAAGAGTGGGCACCAATCCTATAATTTTCCTGTCAAAAATCCTTCCCAGAAGATGTTTGATTAAAAAAATAAAAAAAATAAAAAAAAAAAAGAAGAAACTCCAAGAGCTGAGCACCTAATACATACTGGATCTGCCATGAAATACACAACAGAGCTGCTGTTTCTTTTCCCCAAAGATGACAGCACTGGGTATTAGGAACTAACAAACTTGTGTTCTTGCTTTTATTATGATTCAAGTCTTTCATAAAAAGTCAATTGGATACCACCAATTAAAGTACCCCATACTAATTATTTCATGCTGCTGCTTAAAAGAACAATTATATGAAATCATGTTTCCAGTTTCTGGAAACTGTTGTGCTGCTGGTGTGCTGCGCCACAACAATTTTTACAAGAATTCAAACAATGACATGAACAGATGTGAAGGTTCAAAGAAAACTTGGATTAGATAAATGACAAACTTGTAGATTTGCCTTTATTCCCTTAAAATATCCTGGTGGTAGCATATTAAAACAAAAGTTATTGATAAACAGCAGGGAGTGTATTTAAATATGAAAGCTGCTGATATCAGGGGTTCAAACACTGTGTACCTCTTGGGTACAAACACATTCTCCTTTGGAGAAAAACAAAAAAATTGTGCTATTGGCACAAACTGCATCAGTCCATCTAAACCTGAGCTCAGATGGATATGGAAAACCTCATCTCCCAAGATCTATATATCTAAATAGTAATTTTTCATAAGTATTATAAAATACTGTGTGACAGACTGTATCCTTAGCCAAATTCCTAAGGGCCAGTATACTCCTGGCCCTGTTTCTTTTCCATTCCACAAAAACTGCATTTAACATTGATTTTCAGAGCACAAGAACCTTGGTCTTTTTTTCTCATTACTGGAACCCTATGTAAGATCTGAGAAACTGATTGAAACCTAATTGCTATCAAAGTTATAAGGAAAATGCTAACAAGCAAAACCAAAAAGTTAAAAAGCAGAGTTAGGAGATCCTTGGAAACAATTATACTTCATCAGATCATGAGAGCTCCCCCAATTCCCCAGTGCTTCCAATAGTAACTTAACCTCTTTCAGAAAGATTTTCAGAAAGAGGAGGGGAGTATCTTTGCGGTTTTATGCAAGTTGACTGGAAAGATGCTCCATAAGTCTCTCACTCTAGTGGTCAGAAATCTTTCCCTAATCCTCAGGTTAAACGCACCCCCAAATAGTAAATACTTTGTTCTTCTTGTGCTGGAAGTGCCCTATAATTTAAATCTCTCCACAAACTTCTTGGACTTTTATGCCTTTGACATGCAAATTGCAACCTTTCCCTTTTTTACCAGCATCTTGGATTCTGTGTTGTTGCTGCTCTTAGAAGTCATAAAATTAATTTCATCTGGTTTTCCTCTCATAAGATTTGTTCACCTTTTCCTTGACTCAAATTCTAGTTTATCCTTTTTGAAGATGGAAGATTCCAAGCCATACACACTACAGAGGCAAGCAGACTCAGTACTATTTCAAGCACACACTGCAAAACAGTATCACATCATGCTACAGGGCAAAAACAACTAAAGGATAAATCAAAGTATTTTTCTAAAAATGGCTTTTCTGCCCCTATACCTGCAGCTAACGTAACCTATTGAGTTTGCTTTGTTGCACACACAACAAATAATCTTCAAGGAAAAACAACAGAACTAGGAAGATCCACTGAGATTTTGTCCCATTCATTTTCTTTCTCTCAACTTCTCCACTCTTTTAATATTCCTACTCTTTGTATACTATCCTTGTGCAGCTTCAATAAAACACCTGATTTCCTGAGCTTTGTAGCCTACAAGAACTGCATACTGAAAAGCAATTATTTTGACATTTCCAGGTTTGTAGTTATTGTTCCATAACCAAAGACAAAGTAATTAATAAAGATAGTAATGCTGTGGCTATCTGGATTTTCCCAAAATAGTTATATCAGAACAGAAATTTCATTGTCTAATTCTACTTTGCTATAAAGCAAGAGACTAAAAACTGCATTTAACTGATATTTCTGAAACACTGATTGGAGAATAGCACTGGTATCACTTTGGACTGAGGAAGTGTGCCTTTGACACAGAGTTTGATTTACAAAAGCTGTTCATTTCTATCACCTGAACATTAAACATATATTCCAGAAAAAAACAAAGTTACACTTTTCACCTAAATCCTGCCATTACTTTGCAAAGTCATAGCTCCTTTAAAAAGATGCCATCTTTATGAATAAAAACGTTGCCCTGCAAGTGAGGGAGTATTTGTACACTAAGGAAGAAAAGGCATAGCTGGAATGCTACAGCACTGTCACATCAGCTGATTAATGCCCACCCGGGACTGCAGGTTTATTGAAATGCATTTCAAGACATGGTAAATGGTTCCAAACACTCATCTGGGAATAGGTCCAGTTCTTTTCAATAGATACCATAAAATGTGACAAGCAGGGCTCTCAGTTTGGATCAGCAGAACCTGCAGTTATCCTATGTCTTCCCAATGAAGAGAAATGTTCTATTTCTTTCTCTGAGAACGCAGTGGAAAACAGGTGAGAAAGACGTAAATAAAAAGAAAAGCCCTGAACACTACCTGATCACTCCCACCACAAAATCAGTGATGTTCCCTGAAAAAGAAGTTGTTCTTATTTCAGTTTACATCACCATGTCAAGGAATCCTTTTGTTTCCCTCCTCTAATCGCTATTGAAATTTCATTGATAGATGAAATTAACATATTTTTCTTTTAATTATTTCTCCTGCTAAGGGATATCTTTTGTGTAAGCAAAATAATTTGTTTTAAAAACAAAATTTGATTACAAAATGTGGGCCCATGGCTTTTAAAATGAATCTGTAGACATCCACAAAACGATTTTCCCACTCAAAAGACAGCAACAAAAAACACTTCAAGGTTAAGACACCATGAATTACAATTGCATTTCTGTCATAGCTACCACACTATCAGGAGATGTCAGAAACCAGTAATTTACTGTACACTTATGGGAAAAAAAAACTAGGGTAATGACAGAGTGCCTGGAGTTTTAAGCCACGTCTGTCTGTCTCTTTGAAATAAGAGATTAAATGGGAGCTGTACTAAAAATGCCTCAAATCCAGACTGATCTCGTGCCTGGCTCTTACACTGGGAGATGTAACCCAAACACTGGAAGCTACAGACATTCAATTTACACAATATTCATGACCTGGTCAACTGAACAGGAGTTAGCTGAAGTATTGGAGCAATAAGCTAAATAAATAAAGGAGAAAAATAATTTTTAAAAAGTTTACGTATCATGGGTGTAAATGGTTTGCTTCTGTTCTTTATTCAGCAGTACATCTGGACATATGCAATTAGGTCAGAAAAAGCCATGAGTTCTAGGCAAAAAAATCTTCTGGAAAGCTGCACATTATCTTATAGTTATTTAAATACTCTGCCTGGTGGGAATGGGGAAAAAAAAACTGGCAAATACTGCATTGCTCAGATATTAACACTGAGTCTCCATTTTAGCTTCTAAAGACATATTTCCCAGGAGATGCCAAGAAAGACTTGCTCTCTGAAATAATCACTTTTAACAAAGAAGCCCAAAGTGGCAACAGTAAGAGTCATGCTTTAAACCAAAATTAAATTCAACTCTTCCAAATTGCTCTTGAGCAAACCACCTATTTTCAAGAGACTCAGCTTTACACTCAATCTTTGCTACATGAACACATGCTACTGCTTTGTGCAGCAGTTAGCATAAATAAGTCCTGACCTGGTTATTCATTAAATTAGCTAGAATATAAATTTAAAATACTAATATTTATATTGCACCATGTAAGAGGCTGACATTTACATAAAACCCCAGGCAATAGCTAATGTTCCCAGGGTAAGAAACTGGTCAGTTTTATTTTTTCTTTCCCTCAGTTGTGCTTCCTGGTAAGATATTTATCTCATCTGACTTTGGTGGATACTGTAATAGTCTGAGATGTCAGTATCTAGGGCACTCACTTTTGGAAAATACAACTCCTTCAACAAAAACAACATCATCCCACACCAAACTGTTAAGCTGGGAATAGTATTTTCCCTTAAGCAAAACATTAATGAAATTACAGAAATACTTTCATTAATAATGCAAAATCACCTATGACCCAGTCAGCAACTCCACTATACTCAAAAACAAAAAACAAGCACAATGGTAATAAAGTCTATTTCATTATTTCTTTTTGTCTTTGAAAGGGCTGGAATAATGCTGGGAGGTATTTTCTACACTGGGATGGAGAAGTGCACCAGGACAAGACTGAGAATGGCTGAGATGTATCTGAAGCAAGCTCCTCTTTGGAAATTTGGTGTGACAAGCTGGCAGTGACCACCCCAAAGTGCAGGGTGAGGGAAACAGTGGGGTCAGGCAGGTACACAAAGAAAGTGACAGTGGGAGATGCACAGGCCCTGGGATGGCTGCCAAGAGCATGGGAAAAGAAGCGGCAAAGGATTATGGAAAGGATGCAAATGTTAAGTAGAGCTGAAGTAAAGAGCAACTGGAAGACAACTAGGGTAACTATATATATAATATAGTTATATATATAATTATACCATATAACTATATAAAGTATTATATAAATATATAAGGTAACAGGATTTGATGAAAATTATGGGTGATTCTGTGGACTGGAAAGTTCTGTAATTCTGCAGAGCTGGAAAGATACCAAAGAAATCCACTGGTTAAACACAGGAGTGGAGACACAGTGGGAAGATATGGGACAGCTCAGAGCAACCCCTCCTGCCCTGTCCTCCTCCTCCGTCCCTGGCAGATGGCATTCCCTACAAAGGCAGGCCTGACAGCTCTGATGGGCTGTCAGCAGCTTGAGAAGAAAAGCCAGAGTAAATGGAGAGTGTGGGGACTGAGGCTGCTGTGAGCCACATCAGAATTGCCACTTCCAGGGCTTGGTTTTCTATCGAGCGTGGAGGGAGGGAGGATTAGGAAACACAGAAGAGGCAGTCAGGCTCTCCTCCATCTTCAGTCCTTGTCCTCAACTGTGTTTCATCCCAGACTGAAGTGTGTCTCATTGCCTGTGAACCACTGCTTTGCCATTTGGAACAGGAAAACAGAACTTGGAGAAAAACAATGGGAGTGCACCAAAACCAAAGGAGGACTCTTAGCTGAAGGGACCAAATTGACTTCCAGTGGTGTGGCAATGCCTAGGAATCAAAATTACATAGATACATTATATAAACTATAATACACTAATATATATTTTATGTATTTTCTTCATCTATGTGTTGACAAATCAGGTATCAAACATAGAGATGCAGGAAATTTTTACCTCACCTATAGGTTTGTCTCTAATCAGTGTCAAAGATTTCACCTATTTGTGGCATGATTAGAGCACACTAGGCTATTTCATTCCAAAGCTTAATCTAGAAAGACAAACAAAACACAAAACATCCCTTTGGATGGTCATACACATTCACAAAAATAGATCAAAATATATTCATCATTTTGAGGTTATTCTTTTTTAAAATCACAAAAAAACCCACAATGTTTTTTCTTTATAATATTTCAGATGGGTTGCCCCCACATTCTTCCAGACTTTTCAAAGTCACCTCCTACCATGCTTCCAAACTAATTTCCACTTCCAGATTTCAGTGTGAGATTGAATCTGATATTGATCAGCTGCATGTTCAGATGTCTGAGATGCTGAGGGAAGGGAAAAAGGATCCTCATTTCTGCAGGGCTATGGGGAAGCTGGAGAAACAGCAACTCTCAGTTGGACCAAGGGTTTTCTCAGCTGTGTCAGGGAACGTTCCTCAACTCTGAGGCAACACAAGGATTGTAACACCACAGTCAAGAGCACTCCACAGTCAATAGCACTCCCAGTCTATCCTTACCCTTTTTTCAAGACATGCTTTTATTCAAATATAAAGCTAAGTAAACAAACACAAAAAGCATGAAAGATAACACACTTTTAGGGAAAAGTAATAAATATCTCCTCCCACCCTACTCTGCATAGCAATCAATGTGTTATTTACTGCAGGATGACTGAAGGTATTTTTTCATTCCTACTTTTCGCCAACATAAAGATTTGTCAAAACAGCAAAATTTCACCTAAAGTAAACTTCTATCCATCAATGCCATAAAAATAATATTTTGCTGAGAAACACTGTAAAGTTTTCCCTTTGACTGTGTTTGAATTGCTTGTCAGCCAAGAGGCCAAAAAGTCACAGAATCTTTTGGGTTGGAAAAGACCTCTGAGATCATCAAGTCCAGCTTACAAATGATCTCCACCTTGTCAACCAGACCACGGCACTGAGTTCCACGTCCACTTTTACCTTAAACACCTCCAGAGACAGTGACTCCATCACCTCCCTGGGCAGCCCATTCCAACATTTAACACACCTTTCAGTGAAGAAATTCCCCCAATGTCCACCCAGAACCTACATGGGTGCAGCTTGAGACTGTGTCCCCTTGTCCTGTCCTTTGTAACCTTCCTGCCAGGGAGTTCTACAGAACCACAAGGTCTCCCCTTGCTCCTTTCCTTCAGGTTAAAAATGCCCAGCTCCCTCAGCTGCTCCTCCTCACACTTGTGTTCCAGACCCTTCCCCAGCTCTGTGAGCACAGAATAAATCCCAGCACACCAATTTCTTTCTTGTTTTCAGGGCCCATAATTGAACACAGCACTCATAATTGTGACCTCACTGATGTCGATTACAAGGGGAGACCACTGGGTTTGGTTTTTGTTCCTTCAAAGGCTTCTTTGGTCCCAAAAATCAAACTGAGAAATGTGAAATCTTCCACATGGCCAATTCTTTTGCCATTGTTCCTACTTACACCTTTGCAAAAGCATAATTTTCCAATGCTCAGTTGAATCCAACTGCAGGTGAATGGCACCACACACAGAAAGCCACATTCCAGGGCTTCCTTAAACGTACAAAAGTAGAGCCCAGAAGACTCATGCACTGAGTTTTCTTCTCATGAAGAAGCATCATCATCCTGAGGTCTAAAGTCCTACCCAACAGCATGACTGCTGAAAACCTAGTGAAAAATCACCAAAAATGTCAACTAGCATCTCTGCCACCCCTATGCCTTTCCAGCTGCATTTTAGTTCTGGTTGTGTGAAAATGGCACAACCAACTGAATACACCACAGAGAAGAGTTCATCCAGTGGCTAAAACCAGGCCTCTGGTTTTAACCTGACAGGATAAAAACACATACTTATCAAGCTGTTTCTAGTAAAAGAAATGGTAAAAAGAAATACTATCAGATTATTTTCCTGAATATTCATAGTGGATTCTTCAGAAAACTTGTGGCTAATAGGCTGGATGTTCAGCAGCCTGAAGGGTATTTAAACATGTAAAACAAAGATTTGGAGATGCTCTATATGATAGGCACACTTAAGTAAGATATTTAAATAACACCAGTTTTCAGCAAGTTATTGACTTTTTCAAGACAAAGTCCTGAACCACAATTTCAGGAATAGTTGACTGAGTCACTTATACTTTAAAGAAAACAAAATGTATGAAATGGCCTTTTAAAGGATTAGTAACAAATCCCTAGAGGAATGCAGCCCACCTCAGTCAATTTTCAACCTTAAAAGCAAATTTTGACATATCCAGAACATTAATGAAGACAATGTTTATGCCTTACATAGCATGCTAAGTGTGAGAACTCTACAGATAAAAATGCTGTCCAATGTATACTGAAGCTCATAATGGAATGTAAAAAGAAGTTGAAAAATAGCAGTAGCTTATGGTTGTTGATGATAAGATTTAAAGAAATAAAGAACAGTTTTAAAAGTAAAAGAAAAAAGTTAAAACCTTAATTATGTCATTAAAACAATATCAGAGGTCTGTTTTTCATTATTTTAATTTTATAATTATTTTTTTAAAGCTAGCTTAATGACTAGCTTTTCAATAGCTATTATAAGGGGTTCTGGTGAAAGGATCAGTACTGAGAAGCACAGACCAATATTCAGTGGTCATAAATGGAAAAAGGAAGGAGAAGGGATAGGTAAGAGAAAAACAGAGCTACACAACCATGAGGCTGAGTCAAAAGTAGAGAGGAATATTCAAGCATGGGAAAAGACAAAGACCTCAAGAGCTCCATAGAGATGTGTAAGAAAGAAACAAACTGTAAGTGAAAATGAGAAGAATGGAGCTGTGTGATTTGAGAAGATTTTAATGCATAATATAACATCAACACAAGCAAGCAGGCAGAGGTTTGTGTGGTTTACACATATCAATGCAAATGCTGATAAAGCCTTCAAAATTTTAAAGGAGAATAGCTGTTTGAAAACAAGGGAAAAGAATGGTTATTCTTATTATTACTTCAAGCAACAATCACCATGACAGGGGCAAGGGTTCAAGCAGCAAAAAGAAATAGGTTATTGCCAGAAGTGAATAAACCTCAGAGGAATCTGAGTGTCCAGAAATTCTTTTTTTCAACTTCATCAATAGCTCTGGTAGAAGAGATTACTTCTCTGCATCAGGCTTGTTTCACTAGTTAAGATATCCCCACACAGAGAGGAAAGTGGAAAAACAGCAGCAGCCACCTACAAAAACATTAGATTAAAAAAATTCAACTAAGTACGCTCCATCAGCTCAGGAAAGCCATTATTCTCCAGTCTGCAAGACTCTAAGGTATGATTATATATTGGTTTTCCTTTCAACAAATTAAACTGTATTTTACAAGGATGTAGAAATGCTGGCTAAAAAAAAAAAAAAAAAAAGCTAGTTATATTCATATAAAGAAACAAATTTTATCTTATGTACAAGTATCTCTGCTTAGGATTAAGGTAATACTTCTATTGTGCTACCTGTTCGCTAAATTTGTAATAAAATGGAGAAGAACTCCAATGGGAGAACTCCTTTCTCCCACAGTTACTCCATGCAGGATCTGGTCAGTGCCTCCTGAGAGGTGGAAGTTGGCTGGGACCTTCACTGCCAACATAAAACATAAATATCACTACAAACCCACACTGCTCAAGCAGCTACACCCAGCACTGCTACAGCACTGTCCAACACTCATGGGCAGGTGGGTACAAGGAACTTGAGGATTTGTTTGGTTTTATCCTTAAAAAGCACAATCCAAGGTTTTAAACTTTTTTTTTTTTTTTTTGCAATAGAATTTTCAAGGCTAAACTTCTTTTTTATTTTTTGTATCATGATTATAATTACAACATAGTTTCCAAATGCTAAAAGGCAACCCGTATACAGACTTTTCCACTTTGTGTAAAGAGCTATTTGAAACAAAACCCTAAATTAAGGCTTCCTGAAAGGCTGAAAGCCTTCAGTGGGACTAATTAGACAGAACCACTAGGCCTTGAGGCTCACAGCTGCTCACCAGTACCCTCTGCAAAGACTGAGAATTAAACACATGGTTAGGGGTTTAAATTGATTAACGGGCATCAGTTGTTCCTCCTCTACAGGTAAAGCCCTAATATCAATCTTTTTATTTTCTAATATACCATTATATGACTAATTAGTAGGCATTATGGCACATCTATCAGTTTAAATGAATTTTTAATGACAATTAATCTGCTCTTTTTAAAAATTCTTACTTTAAATAAATGGGAAATTCTCCCCTAGTGCTTTGATTAAAAACAAAAGCTAAGCAGCACTAAAAAAAAGTCAATTAAAAATGAATGGATCTTTTAGTGAGAGACTGTACTGCAAATTGTAAGTGCTCTACATGTTACACAGGAATTGTACTGTTAATTTGTTCTGTAATTTTGTGGTTGCTGCAAGCATTTATAAACTGATATATCTGCATTAGGAACACCACACTGGAACAGTTACAGGACTTTACAAACAGAAGTGAATTGTAAGTAATCAAGATTCAAAGGACAGATTAGACAGTATTTGATTCTTCACAAGGACTGTGGTAAACCACTCACTATCAAGACTATCAGGCAGGAAACACCAGGGAAGGACTTGGAAATCTTTATTTCCATCAACTGCATCAATCTGCCAACACAGCACACCATCACCACTGAGAAACATTTTCATCAAGGGAGCAACTCATTCATCAACTTTGAAAACAATGATCCAACAAAACATAAATGAAGAAGAAATCAGTGCTTAAGACTTAGAAGAAGGGAAGCAAAAGGTCTCTAAAATACATCAGCCCAAACCCCATCTTTTATCATAGGGCTTCAAGGATAGCTCAAAGCATCACAAAAGACTGTGTGCCACTCAACCCCATGTTCTTCTTTCAGCTCAAGAGTGATGTGGTGAAAAGCCACTCCATGTCCTCTCAGAATAATACCCCTAAGAGAAACCACTTTATGGAAACACCAGGTGCATGGCCTTGACAGTACTTTTTGTTAAAGCATCTATATATGAATAAATAAAAATTGAAATTTTCTATTAGGTACATGTAACGCCTACAGAGTGCAGAGGAAAGACAAAATGACTCATTATAAAATATTTGTTTTAACATTCTAAGCAGAAAATTATGCAGAATTAGCCTGCTTGGTGTGAAACTGCCTAACCAAGCCAAAATCAAATCTCTCATTTCTCCATGCCTTGCCACTTTAGTAATGGTAAATTAGTCACTTCCTTCCATCTGGAATGAGTAGTCCACAGACTTCAGGTGTCTTTGGGGTGTTTAAGCCCTTTCCCTCAAAATCAGACAAGAATACTTATTCCCAAGAAGGATCTGAGAAAGGTGATGAGAGGGCTGTTTGTATCACCAATTACAGAAATCTAGCAGATGGAAAGTTTCTCCTCCAAGGGTATTGATCAATTTTATATAAGGCAATTAAAACACCAATTTTTAAAGAAAGCAGTTGTGACTCGTCTTCAAAACCCAATCTGGTAGGTCTGACAAAGTTACAGAATGTGTCAGTGGATGGAATGTCCTCAAGACCATTAGAAACATAAGCAGGCACATGGGGAACGTGAAGCTCAAGGGCAGCCTGGGCTGCAGCGACCATGAAATTGTGGAGTTTGAGATCCTTGGGGCAGCAAGGAGGGTGAGAAGTGCACTCACTACCCTGGACTTCAGGACAAAAGAGGATTTCTCCAAGAATCTCCTTGGTAGAGTGCCAGGGGACAGAGCCTTGGTGGGAAGAGAGAGAACTGGAAGGATTGCCTCCTCCAGGCTCAAGAACAATGCACCCCTACAAAGAGAAAGTCAGGGAACATTGCCAGGAGGTCTCCATGGATTAACAAGGAGCTCCTAGACAAACACAAAGAGGGAGGAAGCAGGGAAAGCAGCCTGGGAGGAACACAGAGTAATTGTCTCAACAGGCAGGGAGATCATCACCAAAGTTAAAGCACTGGCAGAAGCCAATCTGGCCCAGGAGATCAACAGTAACAAAAAAACTTTTTAGGTATGTCAGCAATAAAAGGCAGCCTAGGGGAAATGCTGAGTCCCCTCACGAGGAATATGGAACATCTGGTTACCCAGGAAATGGAGAAGGCTCAGGAACTCAGTGATGTTTTGCCCCAGTCTCCACTAGCAACTCTTCCAGCCACCCTGCCCAAGTTGCAGAAGGTGAAAGCAGGGATTGGGAGAATGAAGTCCCACACACTGTAGGAGAAGACCAGGTCTGAGAATGTCAAAGAAACCCAAAGGTGCACATGTCTATGGGACCTGAAGAGATACATCCATCAATCTTGAGGGAACTGGTGGATCAAGTGGCTGAGCCACTATTCATCATATTTGAGAATATAGCAGTCTACTGAAGTTCCCAGTGACTGGAAATGGGGAAACATAATCCTCATTTTTAAAAAGGGAAATAGGAGAGACCCAGGGAAACCCAGACCAGTAAGTCTCATACAAGTGTCTGGCAAGACCAAGGAGTAGAGTCTTCTGGGAATTATGCTAAGGCACAGGGAGAATAAGATGGTGATTGGTGGCAACCAACACCATGAAGGAAAATCATTCCTGACAGATTTGGTGACTTTCTACAGTGGAGTTACAGCAGTGATGGGCAAGGAAAGGGCAAGAGATGTCATCTTCCTAACCTGAGCAAAGCATTTGACACTGTGCCACATGAATGTCTTGTCCCTGAGCTGGAGAGCCATTTATTTGACAGATGGACCACTTGGTGGATAGGAATTGTCTGGATGGTCACACTCAGAGTTGCAGTTGATGTTTTAATGTCCAAATTGAAAGTTGTGACAGTAATGTTCCTCAGGGGTCAGTACTGGGACCTGTGCTGTTTAAATTTTTTGTTGGTGACACAGTAAATAGGATTAATCTGCACCCATAAATTCAACCTTATAACAAAACACAAACTAACCACTATTCTAAAGCAAAGCAACATATCCCAAAAACATCTTCCATCCTAGTTAAAATAAATGTCTTCAAAGAAAAGCAAAGTAAAAGCAAAAGGAACACTCATATAAACATGTAGCACCAAGTAGTAGAGACCATCCCTGACCTTGAAAAACACCTTTCTTGGTATACTTCAGCAGGAAAAAAAAGGACCATTTTCCTGTTAATGCTGTCATAAAGCCCACAGTGAATTACTAAAAATCATTACTTTTATGTTAAAAGCTCTCACAATGACAAGGATGAATTAGCAGGGGACGGGAAGTAAAGAGACAAGTAATGCTTAAGAGGCCCATCTCCACAGAACACTGCTGGGAATGCAAATGTCTAAAGCTTTGCTGGTTATTAACGTTTCTTGTTGTAGCCCCATCTCTTTGCAACAATTTACCTGCTCTCCTGTGCTAATGCGCCATCTCCTTCCCCCCCACACCCATTAGGAAGATTCCCTTCCTTAGAAATACCTGTCACTCACCCCACAGCATGCCGGCTCTCCACTCACACAGAACTCTGCTAATAAAGCTATTAATAACTACTGGAAAAAAAACCAAAACACAAAAACGTGCAGAAGTAGACAAAACTGTCGTGGCAAATAATGCATTGTTTCCAACATGGATGAGAAAGTACCCTACTACAGACAATTAAGCCAGAGGAACTGAAGTTTCAGTCCTGGAAAAAGGAATCTACTCCTAAGAATTACTTCATGTGAGGGAGAGAAGGGTTTTTTTTAGTTTATCATTTCAGCAAGTAAATGTAAGAATTGTTAAAAATTTGAAGTAATTAGTGTTCCTCCTTCACTGAATAGTAAAACCAAACTGCCTTAAGAAATTCTGCAAACAGCCCATACATGTTAACCAGAAACTACTATTGAATAGCAATCCATACAACTTAAGAGATTTCTACAAATCATAAAAGGTAAACATTACTAAAATAAAACATAACCTTGTAACAGTAAAGCTGGCTGGCCCATTTCCTCCAAGTAAATATGCTTTAAGTTGCTCTTTCAATCAAAATATGATAGATGGCATTATAACTAGGTACTGTTCTCGGGAGGAAAGATTTCTTCACACAGCTAAAAAAGAATATACCCAACAGGGATCTTTTAAAAAAAAACACTAATATGTTCTTTCTACTTGTTCCATTTTATTCTGAAGGTCAACAAATTGCTGCATTCAGATGACAGATTTGCAAGGTATCTGCAAAAAAGATTTTTATTCATTATAACAAATCTTTATACTTTGAAAACCCACTATTTTTCTTGTCATTCTTAAAAGCACTCCCAAAATATTTGTCATAGGATCTTCTAAGGTCTGCAGAACCAACTGCAGAGAAAGATCTGACCAATTCATTTTTTTCATAAAAACAGCCAAAATAAAATGTCTGTTTAAACAATCAAGGGGAAAAGATATAAGATGGAACTACAAAGACATCTATTATGTCTTTATATTGCTCCCATAATCATGCCCAATAGGTAATTTTAGTGCAATAAATGCATAGATTTAGCTTACAGTTGCTTTCCAAGTCTAGCAGGATGAAGAAATCCCACTAACTCCTACAGAAACAGCAGGTCAACTCTGGGACAAGAGAACAAGAATCTAGGGATATTATAACATTGTCATGAAGAGAAAGATCAGTACAGGAACCCTGGAAAGAATGAGTAGTTTGGTTGTTTCTCTGTGATCCTTGAGGAAACTCAATGGAAAACAACAACAGCTATTTTCAAGTAAATTACTGCCAATGACTTCATAGGGCTAAAATATACTTGTGGAATAGAGTTATGAACAGTACTAAGAAATTCTTGTCACCCTTGTATTTTTGTTAATGAAAAAGTACAGTCTTGCAGAACTTGTCAGCAGATGAGCTTAGATTTCTCATTACCATTAAATTGCATGGGTCAGGTGGCTCATTTCAATCAAAAAAAGTACCTACAACATCAGTATTACAGACTTCCTAACTTAAAGACTCAGCTTATCTAATATTAACCCAAGTTAAACATTACAAAAGAATCACACAACAGCCAAACACAAGAAACTTGTTCATAATGAACAACTAAACCCCAAGCCATTACCTGAAAGAAGTTGTCTCCCCTTCCCATCACCTCTAGCACTCACAATGGCATCATAATCTCACTGCCACTGCTCATAGCTGGCACAAGTTGGACCTTTATTTAACTTGTTTTTTCCTGCCTTAACCCCCCTCAGTTTTATTACATAAAACTCCTCAGATAAATTCAAAACCTAACTATTGTGTCTTTATTCTCCTGTCTTGGCTAGATCCCCATTTACAAAGCACAATTTTTGCTTGGACTGACCACAAGTTCCAGTAAACAGAAGTGATCATTATTTCTCTGGAGACTGACCTTATATTACTTTCATTTCATAGATATTGGTAAATGCCACAGTGAGCCACAAGCAAAAGCACCACCATGCATCAGCACATCTTCACACAAGTATACATTTTAATAAAAATATATACCAATGTTCCTCTAAATCATCATCATTAACAATATAATTTGCTTAGAGCATCAGGCTGTTTCTGCCAGCCACAAATGCTAAGACTGAGCAGAGTTTGTTACCACTGGAACACATCACCTCAACTTATGTGTTCTCTCTTCCTTCTCCTACATCCTTATATTCAATCAAAATAATTTTTGAAGAAATGGACATTCCAACTACCACTGGCATAAATAAGTTTTCCTGCAACTGAAATATTTCAGAAGACACACTATTGCATAAATAAGTTTTCCTGCCACTGAAGTATTTCAGAAACACTATTAAATCTGGTTAATGCACCATCAGTCCAGTTGTAAAAACTTTATCTACATACATCAAATAGTTTCCAAAAGAACAAAACAATTTAAAATAATGATCTGCAAAATTAGCTATTCATGTTTTATTTCTGTCCAGATTGCCCTACAGCTTCTATACTGTGATATAACTTGCCAACATATCATACAATACTGGAGAACCAACAGAGAAATTCACTGGATGCACAAAAGGAAAGGGAAGTTGCGGGAAATTCCAGGGTGAATCACCATTGAGGATTCTTGGGAGGGGAAGGGGACCAGAAGGGAAAAGAGGAACAGAAATAGTTCCTGCTATAAAGAATGCTTTTCTATTAGAGTTGGAAAGGGAGGCCATGGATTCCTCAGACAGATGGTGTCAATAGATCTGTCTATTAGTCCCCTTGGCAGCAGCAGTATGGTGATGGGGCTCACAAAAAGCCACTTAAAAACTCCATATAAACAAAAGAGAATTACATTAAGAAGTTGGTTCAACTTTCCAGTACAAACACTGCTTCCCACATATGGCACAAAACCCGCTACCCTTCATTCCAGTTTGCAGCTTCTGCTGCAGTTTTGCAGACAGTGGTGGTTGTGGGCTCACAGCAAATCCCCATGTGGGACAGATCGGCTTCCCAGGTGAACAGCCCACACCTGAGGGCTTTCCTAAGCCCTTCTGCACCTCTGCTTTTGTGTAGGAACTGACAGCACACAGGGCTCTTTCCTCAGCGATCTGACACCTAAAACTGGCAATCATGGCGGCCAATGCTTCTCCCTCTGGCACTGCAGGATGTTAAGCTCTTACTAACGTGATCACAGAATCCTCAAAGTTGAAAAAGACTTTCAAGAACATTGAGTCCAACTAGTACTGCCAAGTCTCCCACTAAACTATGTCCCAAAGTGCCACATGTACACATCTTTTAAATACCTCCAGGGATGGTGACTCAGCCGCCTCCCCAGACAGCCTGTTCCGCCCTTACTGTGAAGACAATTTTCCTAATAGCCAATCTAAACCTTCCCAGGCCCAGTTTGAGGCCATTTCATCTTTTTCATGATTTAACTTTAAATCTACCTGGTTTAATTTTCTGAATTGGCATTTCAGAAGTGCATAGTCCCAACAGATATAAGTAAGACATTCTTAAGTAAAAACATTTGAATATAAAATCCTTCACTAACCCTTGGTTCATTTCTGCTGACAGGAAGTCTAGCAAGGGAAAAAAATAAAAAATAAAAAAAAATATAACTATAATATTACTATTGAAAAAACAGTTCCGTAGAACATGGTAGGTTAAAACCAGCTAAATTTGACAAAGTAGCTAAATGCAATACAAACATAATACAAAGTTAACTTTGTATTATTCATTAGCTATTAATTGGCATTCATCTAAGTCCAAGAAGTATATTTTACTCTATAAGAATTAAATATACTTTAAAAATACATATTCTTAGGATTACTCTCTTCCTCTCTGTTGGTTCCCTGATTAAAATAAGCTGTAGCAGTAATGTTAAACAGTCCTTTTGGTGGCAAGCAACTCAAAAATGCAGTTTTAATTCTCAGAAATATTCAGAACATTCATGAAATCACAGTCCATCCCACTGTCCTACTTTATCCCTCCAATGAGAAACTGAACTGAGAGGAGCAGGAGCTGAACCCTGTTTTTTGGGGTTTTTTAAGCAGAGGCAGATGTTTAACACAGTTCCAACAATCCTGGTTGTTAGGTACATAGAAAGGAATGTATAAGTCAAACAAAGACAAGGCTGGTCTTATCACAGGTGATGCATATGGTCAGAAAACTCCTTGGAAAATGATCAAGAACTAAGAGCCGAAGAATTATAATTTAATTACCCACAACAAAGCATTCCACCTGCCTAGCACCAAATCTGAGTCATGCAGTTGCTGCTTTAATTACAGAAGATTCATTGGTTATAACCCTGCCTGCACTAGCATGGCAAATATATCCTCAATAATATCTTTCTTCTTTTTGTTTCTGTGCTAGAAGGGGAAACTCCTCTGGAAGCATCCATAGAAACCACCTGAAGCCGGGTCACAGCTCCTGGGGGTGAGTACAGAGTCACTCCCAGGCTGAGGAAGGCAGTGAGACCTCAGTCTGCTTGTATGATCTAAGTCTGACCAAACCATCCATACACATGGAGGAAACACAATGTGTAAAACACCAATGACACAAGTCTCCAGCATTCCTTTCTGCCACTCTCTGTCATTAAAGTCCATCTTTGGTCCTTCCTTGAAGCTGGATTCTGAACTGCAAGGACCCTATTGTTACAGGATCAGTCTGATAATAGAGAACCATCATAACCTTTACAGTGTCTTCCATTAAAAGTAATTAAAATGGGAATATCTAGCCATGTACAAGGATTTGCTTGCATTTACAAGAAAGGTAAAAAACCACTTTCTATACTTTAAGATTATTGCTATAAGCAATTTGTAAGATACTACACTGCTACTTTTATCAACAATCTCATAAACTTAATTCCAGGTTTTGTGTGTATGTTTTGAGGCCAACTACGTTCACCTGAAAAATAATTTGGTTTCTACTGAACCACAACCTGACAGAGACACACACACACACACAGAAGGCAGCTCCTGGCATTTCCTGCTGCTTATACAAAAGGCAAGGGCAACACTGCTCTCTAACCAGTGTTATGCTAAATTTTAATTCCCTCTGTTTTAAGCAGTTGGACATGCACTTCCTTTAGGGAAAGGGAAGGAATAGGAGCAGTGTGGCCTCATGTTCACATGGCAGAATCAAGGCAGGTACAGCAATAAGAGAAGAGGATGTGGATGAAAGAAGAGTGGCATTTCCTAAGGCAACTGCCTTCCAGCATTACCATAGCAATCCTCCAATTAGTGTCTCAAACAGATGTAGAAGGAATCAAACAAAAAATGCTTAGCAATGTGGATGGGAGGGACAATGAAGCACTTGTCATTATATATCTTTTTAAATGGCACTTTCTATTCAAATGGAACAGAAAATTCACTTTATAAACAACAATCTCCTGTCTGAAATTTCCCAAATTGTAACAAGCTGTTTAAATGTACATATTCAAGCTACACCTTTTTTTTTTCTAAATAAACCTAAGTGTCATTATTTTAATAACATTCTTCATTTTTTCTTTAAGGCTGAATATTTTCTCAGAGAAAACATTTCCCCCCCTCTCCAGCATGCCTAAACCTGCGTTTGTAATGAAGGAGACAGGCAGCAGTAGAGGATTAAAGGCTTGTCTAAAAGGAGTTGCTGAAAATTGTCAAAACTATTGGCTATTCATGAGAAGGATGAATGTGCTGGGGTAAAAAAATGAATCACAAGAGACTTTTATCTATGCAATGCAAGGATGAATCAATTTCAGACTAACTGGGTATCATGAACACAAAATATGGCACTTTGTGATCTGGAAGAACAAACACAACCTCACAGCTATCTCAAAGAAAGAATTTGACGAAAGACAAAGATTTTGGAAGATAAAGAAACTTTTACCTCGGGACAATGGATTTGCATTTGGGATTAAAGGATGCAATAAATAATCTAGCTCCATAGCTGGAACACTAGTGCACCAAGGAAGTAAGAAACTTAATTGCCTATTATCTTTAGGAAACATTCCTTGTAACACAGCAAACTCTGCTATTTAAGAGTATTATGAACAATATATTTGTATGTACGATAGACCAAAATAAACTAGCAAAATTTATTTCCTTTCCTACAAAAGTGTTTGGAGAAAAGTGAAGAGAGCACACAGTCATGAGCATCTGCACTCAGCAATCAAAAAAATCCATATAATAGAGAGAAAGCTGTAAGCTATGAAGGACGTGAAACAGGCAATAGACCAGTAACTGCATATTTATGTACCTGTTAAAAAGTACTATTAAACTTCAGTTACCTATCCTGAAATATGTTGGACCTGAAAACTCATACTAGATTAATCATGTTAGCAATTCCCCAAACCAGCTCTCTCTCAGTTCTGACACACACTGAAACATGAGTGCATCAAAATAAATTGCCATATGGAGCCTCTGACTTGATTGTTCTAACAAGTACTTAATGATTTGTGCATGATTTTATTTATCAGAATTACTAACTGAACTTTGAAGTCTATTCCCATGACAAATTGTTTTCATTTCATAGAAGGCAAGGAAGGGAAGAGCTTATCTTTAGAAACTAATATAATTTTTGCTTACAAGGTTTACTCCTTAAGACCGTTCAAAGTGAAAAAGTAAGATGAAAAAATATAATCAAAATAGTTAAGATTTTATCACTCTGGTGAGGATATCTTAATACAGTGAGAGGAAATATATTGCTATATATAACTTGAATTCTTGTCTTCTTGATGCTCTTGAAACTGAAAAATGCTCTTTTTAATTATGTTGAGAAAATGTGTAGTTTTTTAGACTTCTATTTCAAATATTATACTACAAGTTACATGATTAATACCAACACATTCCAAGCAGATGTGACACTTCCTACACAGTTCCAAAATAAGGTAGTAACAAATATTACTACATAAAAGCTAGGATTTTTCTTGTTGGTAGCAATTCTAACGATTGCAAACCTAACATCATGTCAGCAAATAAATCCAATCCCTATTTCCAACTGTACCTGAAAATATCCAAACCTTATCACAGGAAGAGCACTTGTAACATTTAACAATCCACTGTCATGTTTCCTGTAATACACAGCAACAGGGAAGATTAGGTGAATGTCCAATATTCCTCAATTATCCCTAACAGAAGATAAATGCAGTGAGGATAGATAAAGAATTCTGTGGGGTTTTTCATTTTGAGGTGGGATTTTTTTGTTGTTTTTCTTTTTAAATATTTAAAAGCACACACATACACAGAAAAACAAACGGAACCAATCCTTCATTGTTAAAGGATATATAAAATATTTATCCCTAACACAACATTCCTTCAACTGTGAGTCTGAAACCACTTCCTTATGATGGCAAGATAATACTGGCTACACTCTAATTTTGCATTCATGCTGTTTGAATGGAGTCTTGTTCCAGGGCTACACCCAAAAAGGTAAAATTATTTCAGAAGTCACTATGCAGCTATTTTAATAAATCTTGTTCTTCAGACTCTCTATCAAGTTCCTTCATGCTGGAAATATTTCCTTAAAAACCAAATACAGCTAGAGAAGCACCTACTTTTTAATGAATGTATGCAATTAAAGGTGGCCAATGTATCAGAGGGCTAATACAGAGGAATTAATTAGCTCTAGTGCTGAATACTTCCCAGATTGCGATTGCTTCTGATGGCTGGATGCTGTGATCTTCTTCCCTGGCTTTCATGGCATTCTAATTGGTGATTTCTTAAGCCCATTAAAACAAACAAACACACACAACAGCCACAAAGAAAACCCCCCAAAACAACAAGCACTGAACCACAACACAACCACAAAAAACAACACAAAACCAACCTGAACCTTCGGTTAAACAGGTGGCTATTTACACCAGGTCAAACCAAATCAGCCCATAAAAGCATCTTTATTCAGTCAATGAAAATCAAAAGTGAAGAAAAAATCCCGAATCATCATCAATCTTTCTAGATTCCAGCTAATTAAAACACACACTCCCTGAATTACAGCTCTGTTGATATCCCACACGTACCACACTAGCAAGAAGAGGTGAATACATGACATAAAAAACTGTTTAAATGCACAGTTTCCAGAAGAATCTATTTGAAAATACTGATGCTCTATATCAGGTTCCAATCCAGAAATAAACTTCAATTCAGTCTTCACGTTTTTTCGCAAGTTTCTTTTCATATATGAGCAGAATGTTTTTAAGTTTCAAGGGTTTTAAGTCTACATGCTTACAAGCCAGACATAGTCTCTAAAACTGAACCAAATCTATGAAAACTAAGAAACTTCACATGCAATCTTTCAGGTGCTTGCACATTAGCACACAACTTTTGACACTTTCCACACCCAAACTGAAAACATTCCTAGAATGGCCTGGGTTGGAAGGGACCTTCAAGATCATCCTGTTCCAACCCCCTTCCACCAGACCAGGATGCCCAGAGCCCCATCCAGTCTGATTGTAAACACTGCTTCCTTTAGTTTAATTCACCCCAAAAACAAACAGGGCTCTGATTCTCTTACTTGCTGTGTAACAACATAGAAAACAAAGTTTAGCAGGAAAAGAGTTTGGTTTGACACCTGCCCTGAAGCTGGGTATTAGCCCTCAAGACTGACATGTCATTTCACTGGCTACAAATATTAGCAAAATTGCAGTATTAACACTGACAATATTTAACCCAACTTCTTAAATAGAAATGGCTTTTGATCCCACTTTCTCCCCAAGGGTATTACTTCATATTAAAAAAAAAAATAACTTGGTATGTAACTTAAAACTAAAATAATAATTTCCTACACTACAATATACATAAAGGCATAATTTTGCTTAACAGTTGCCAGGGAACTATGCTATGCACATTCCAAAACACACCAGATAATATTATATAAAATCTGACTTTCAAAACAAAATACATATTTATTTCAGAGACATACCTTAACATGTTCAAAGAAAAGTTAACTCAGGCTGTAATTAAAATAAATAGGGCAAGGCAAGCAAGCAAGACGTCTGGAGGAATAGACTGCTTAAAGGAAAAAGACAAAACACTAAATGACAGAGCAATCACATAAGCAACAAGCCAAACCAAGAAATGCTCTGTTGTCATCTCCCACAACACTAAGCATGCTAAGGAACCCCAGATCAGGAAGGAAGGAAGCTGAGGAAGTCCTGCACACGAGGCTTGTTTCTGATTTATCAGTGCAGATCACACGTGGCTGAGCTCCTCTCTGTCCCCAGCCCTCCATCACCCTTCTGTCACACTTGCTGTGTTAAACACTGCTCTCAATCTGCTCACATCCAAGTGCCTTCACATCCCCACTGACCTGGAGCTAGAAATGACTTCCTAATCTGCAGGCTCAGGGCAGCCTTGGGACCAGCACTGCTCTGCTGTCCAGCTGATGTACACAAGGCAAGAGAATGCCCATGCTGGGAAGAAAACACCAAATAAAACAGGTGCCTGTGCTGGAGGATGTGCCCTCATCAGACTGATGTGATAACAGATCTGACTCAGCCCTGATTGCAGCCCTGGAGAATTTAAGGCCATGCTTGGGTTACCCTAAACTCCAAACCATATAGATTTCTGTTTCCTTATATATACAAAGCACATTACAGAGCTGAGAAAAAAGAAATATTGAGGAGCCTTCTCTTTTCATTTGGCTTGCTTTACAACCCTGAATTCATACAGCCAGAAAATTAAATGTCTGATGATTCAGAGTCTCTCAGGAGTCCCAGATACAAATGGCAACTACTCTTATACAGTCAACCTGGGACAGTCACCCACCAAAAAATCCCACTAACACAAAACTCCCACAACATACAAAGTGATGATATGTGATACTGTTTTAAGCTATGCAAAAAAAAAAACCAGGCTAAACATTTAATTTGAAGTGCCTGTGGACAGAGAAAGTAGCAGAGCTCCTGATCATGTGTTTATGAATGTTTAAAAAGTAAAATGCAGGCACATTCCTGGAGCTATTTGATCACAAAAATAGGAAATACACATTAAAGAGTAAACATTTTGCATAGTTGCACCTAGTGTAAACACAGAGCAATTGCTATGCAAAGCACCTCATATAAGAAACTTCAATGTATCTGCTTACAGGAGGAACCAAGGACTAAGCAGTGAAGAGCTGCAATTCAAACTGAACAAAATAAAATTTTCCAGGCCTGCAGACACTTAGAACAACATTAAAACCAGGTAACCAAATAATCTCATCAGCTGGAAGAGTTTAGTCTTAGAGTCCCTGGCTAGAACTGAATTGTTGAGGACAGCAATAAAACTGAGTCAGCTGGCATTTTCTTTCCTCGGTTAATGCACACTCTTCCAATGGGTGTATGTGTAGTACACTATGGAATTAAGCTGTCTTTCTATTTATTTGTACATTTTCAAGGAGTGCACAGTCTAGTCACTAATAGCATCTGACCCCTCTCAAAGATTTACAAACAGCATTATTTGATGACGTTAGATTAGGAAACTTTATTGGCTTAGTTGCTCTGGCACAGCTTTTGTAGTCACCAGATTTGTCATCCAGCTTGCCAAAACAGCCCCAGTTTTCATTTGATCAGTAAGGTTATTATTTCTTGAACAATAGAAAATTGTAAGTGTTACCAGTCTTGCAATTTCCTGTGACATACATTTGCATTTATAAGGAGCAGGCTGACCCAAGCCTGCCTTTGATGAAGTAGTTTTGAATGCACAGAGCCTCATGAGTGCACAGAGTCTCATGAGCCTCATCAAAGGTGGAACCAGCCTACATCCTGTTCTTTGACTATTTCACAGCATAGGTAAACAACAACTACAACACAGCCTTTTGGGAGGAGGCTGTGGGGCAAAACACAGTGTTTATGTAATTTTCACTAGACGTACTGAAACCCCTGGGATCCATGATGCCTCTATTCTGTGAGCAGGGCAAGGCCAAGTGTTAGCAGTCTCCACCAAAAGCAATATCCAACCTCCTCCAGCTAGAAGCTGCTAATTATGTCAGTCATGCTGAATGCTGACTGACAGTTTTGTGCTGTGAAGTGATACCCACTCATTTTATTAGCAAAGAGAGGATCTGGAGTGAGCAGCTGAAACACCTATTATCCCTTTATTTCCAAAACAGCAACAGCTTACAAGCTCTCTCTAGGTGAATAAAATTCTACTTTCACTAAACACCATTGGGATGTAGGAATGTTAACTTCTTCCTCAGAAGAGAGGAGGAAGAAAACAAATACAAAACACCTCTCTGGTTTTGAAGTTCTCTTGCTGGATAAGCACTTCCCTTTGAGTTTTCTAGTTGCTCATCTACCCGGGCAGATTCTCAAGTGCAGTAAATTAACAGCGGCTCATTGACTTCACTAGAACTACACTCATTTACAACAGTTAAAGCTGACCTACATTAAAGCAGCATCTCACACCAAGGAAGAGCTGCCCAGAGCCAGTTGGAACTTCAGGGTGTTTCTTCCTCATGCTTAATCACTATATTGAGCACCCATCTTCCTCTCCTGCAAGAGCCTGCAGCCCTCTTCAGTGACAGCTCACACAACCGGCCATCTCAAACTGGTCCCAGCCAGCCCACAGCTGGGGATGGCTGCACAAAGCCTCTGAAAGCCTGAGCAACTGCCCTGGAAACTTCTGGGAGGGAGTGGTGCCTGTGCTTGCCAGACTAAGTTCCAGAACTCCATTTCCAATTTAAGTCTTACGGGTTTTTGCCAGCCCTCCTTCTTTAACAAGAGACATGTTCTGTCTGGAGCTGCTGGTTCACTCTGACTGGTGATGAACTGTAATGAAAAGAGGCTCAACACAAGGAGTCAGAGATGAGGCAGGGGGAGAAGAAACAAAATTCCTGTCATTCAGAAGGGAGAACTGCCAGGATACCCCTACACCCTTTAATTTCTTCTCTACCATGCATAAATGTAAGTCTGAATACATAATCCAAACCACTTATGAAGAGACTCAAACCCTACAACCACTGAAACTAAATAAAGATATATTATAGTTGGGGAGGCATACAGCAACATTTGAGGTCAGGATAGAGCTCTGAGCAACCTGATTAAGTTGGAGATGTCCCTGCTCACTCCTTCAGGAGGTCACATCCAACTCATACAATTCTAGGGTTCAATGAGTCACGACTGCAAGCAACATAAGCACTTGAACTCCCTAGCAAAAAAAAAATAAACAGTCTTCAATGGACGTAACTAGAAATACAAAATTCTATCAAGATGTCTCAATTTGAAACAGAGGCAAAACCAAACAACTGCCTGCAGATTTTAAGGAATAGGTTCAGGGAAAGCTAGAGAGATGTTACAGCACAGAATCACTCAGCAGCAACAGCATTCCCAATAAAAGCCTATCCTTCACACTTCCCACCTTTTCCCATCAACTGGTTAGAAGAAGATAAGGAAGCTGCACTCAAATTTTGGTATCAAATGAATACACCTTTGTCCCAGACTTGTTTTCTCCTAGGTTGTTTCTTCTGGTGTTTTTTTTTTTTTTTTTATTGTTTGAAGGGTTTTGTTGCTTTGTTTGGGTTTTTTAAAATTATCTTAACCTCGTTAAATCAATTCTTATACTTAGCAAGGCATGACATTGTTTACATAAGACTAAGTGCAAAACCCTGACCTCTGTATTTCCACCATGACCTCAGAGAATAGAGTCCACTCACCTTACCCCAGTTCTTACAACTTTAATTATATTCGACAAGGCTGCTGTGCTTTAAAGGTATCATTTACCGAGACTAAAAGATGTTTATTTTTATTCCCGCTAATCACTTCCCTTTTGTTTCATTCCATTTATACACCCTGGCTTTTGCACTCAGAATGGCTAGCAGATTAGATCACTACAGATGCAGCTGAACAGCTTCTTACTACTATGTAGTCCTATAAAAATCCACACCATTTAACTTTTAGCCAATGTATATAGAATCCATCACCGAAGTTCCAAAGAGCTTCCCAATTGCTTGGCTACTTAAGAAATCTTTAAGGGTGAGGGAGGGAGATACAAGGACAGAGGACACAGACACTACCTGTGTCATTATTTACAATTTTAACATCATAAATCAGGCTGATACCTTAAAAAAAAAAAATCCTGCCTTGTATATAACTTCCCTGATATTTAAAAAATGGTCATTCTCTTCCCACATGCTGTTGAACTTACAGTTTCAGAAATACAGCTAAGTCAGAGAATTGAGTGAAAATCCAAGTTATCAATACTACTTTAGAACTACCTAGAAGTAAAGCTTAAACATACTACAAGCATTTTGTGTTACTTCAACAGGTAATTCTAATTATTTAATGACATCATGAGGAAATCTACAAAAATACATTAATGCTAAAAGTTAAGCTATAATAGTTTAAAACCATTATCATTTAGTTTATCATTATCACTTAGTTTAAAGCCATTTTCCTTTCACTTTACATTTAGATGATGAAGAGCCTAAAAAAAAGTTATTAGATTCAGTCTATTTAATGGAACTTCTAAATTGAAGTAAAAAGTATGTACTTTTAACTTTATGGCAAACTGCACAATAATCCCATTTTCTTTTCTCTACCACAAGCTACTTGCTCATTAGACACAAATGGGTAGAAAACAAGAGTTTCTTTGTTTGCATACATTAACTTAAAGCTGTAAAAGTCATTCAGCCAAACTTTCACCTTTAAACCTTAACCTGATTTGTAACAACATTTGCAGCCTCTAAAATTACACTGCGTGCACCCAGACAGAGTTAATCACCCTTCACTTTTGATGCGTAGAATAATGATCTACCACTTAAACTTGAGCCTTTAAAAGCCTGAAGAAAACTATGTACATATCTGTGTCTTAAATCAGTAGTGAAATAACAAAACTCTACCTAGCAGTGACTAGTTGAAAAGCAAAACAAAAAGAAACATACAACTTCTAGCTCATGGAAGCTGTAAATAAGAGCATTTCAAGTCGGCTCAGATGAAATTCTTGCTTCCCAGCACATGCTATTGATCAGACACCTGGTACTTCTAGGAAAAAGGACAAGTCACAGGGAAAGGTCTGGTTTTATTTTTTGTGTAATTTGAAACTTCATAGGGGAAAAAAAATAGTAGAGGTTTGAAAAGAACATGTTCTAAAACATGATGAGCTTGCTGTCATCTAAGTAAGAATATATTATGGCTCCTTTCAAGTACTGTCTAGAAGGAATCAGATTGTGCTGGCTTTCAAAACTGACAGTTGAGCATTTTTGCTGAAAAATCACAACTACAGAAAACAAAACCTTGGATTTATGTATTATCCTTCCTAAAATACAACAACAAAAAAAAAAAAAAAAAAAAAAACATAAAAAAGAGTATCTTGTACAGTACAGGAAAATTCCTTACTAGAAGTGTTTAGAAAAAACTATCAGAAAAAAAAAATTAAAAAATCAAAGACAAAAATGAGAAGCTGAAACCAAACCAGTTTGGCTGTTTTGAGGGCAGAGGAAAGACTGGCTACCACATAAAAGACACCAACAGCACCAACAACACACAAGAAATTCAATCTTACTATGAATGAAAAAAGAAAACCTAAATCGCAATTTTAAAGGCCATTAAATGTGTCTCATTTTTAAAGTTGAGAACAATTTGTCATCATCTCCTTTTTTGCACTGTTAAGGTTGCTATGTAACATCATGTAGAGTAAGTAACACACAACTCGAGCTTCTGCAAAGCAAGATAAAAACTGACATCAACAGTCAAACCTCCTTTGACTTGAAGGGGCTGAGAACTCATCCGAATTTTGTTTTATTTCCTCAGGTCACAAAAGGAATGGGTTGCTGCTACTCTTTCATTTATGCTAATAAAGAAGAGGGAGCTATTTTTATTTTCCTTTTATTACTGCTTAAAAAAAAAAAAAAAAGGACTCCTCAATTTGAAACAAGTTTTAACGAGTACGATAAAGTCTGCACACATAATGCACTGGGTGGAGTAAGAGCCCTCAGCAACCCTGCACAGAGCCAATAATGGACCTGTCGCCAACACCCTGTGATTTCATGACTGCCAGAACAAAAACAAACGCCACGTTCAGTTCACTGCAAAGAAAAGGACTCATTAACTTGATGTGGCTTTTTACTTGACCTTAGTAAGGTGAGTAAAATAAAATTTCATTTTATGAGATTCAAAATTATCAGCTGCATGCCTGCAGGAATTCTGACGAAATGGCCAAGTGAAATTACTAACTCGGTTTAATTCTAATTATTACTAGACTGTAGGTCACTGTGAATTTCTAGCTGAGAGGTTGCTGCCTTCCCTCCTGTAATAAGGTAACAGAAAAACAAACTTTAAATGTCTTTCTGGGAAATGATGTAAAATAAAATGTAAATTTCTTTCAAAGACGTAACTATCAATTCTGAAGACACAATCTCAATGTAGACTTTAATCCAATCTTTTTGGAGTAATAAATGACTTTTAGACATCTAAACAGTCATGTTGCTGCAAAAAAAAAAACCTAGTTATTACTCAAAAATCAAACAAACACACATACTCTATCAATAAACCTTATAGTAAGAGAATTGGAAAAAAAAACAAACAAACCCCAAGAAAACCCTCCAGAAAACAAACAAAACCGGAACAAAACCCAAAACAAACAAAAAACCCAAGCAAACAAACAAAATCACCACAAAAGTTGACTGTGAAAATAACATTCACTCCTCCTGGTCACAACATTAAAGCACCAGGTCAACTGCCCTACCTTGGCTGTCCCAGCAAATGCAGGGGCAAAACAAAAAAATCCCCATCTAATATGAAGCACTGGAGGGTGGAGGTGGATTAAAAAATCTCCTTCCACATTATGGTCACGCGAACCACATTAAAGTATGAATGAAAGAGATTTAAACATTTTGCTTAAAAAAACCTATATATTATTTCTTCCTTATTTTCTGATGAATAGACCACCATCCTCTCCCCAAATAAATGCTAGATAGCCAGTAAATAAGTTAAAAAAAAAACAATCCAGAATCCAAAACTGTTGTGAGCAGAGATTTTACAGCAGTGCATTTTAGGGAACTTCATCCCCTAACAGGTAGAAATTTAAGCAGAATCCTGTTTTAGCTCCAGAGGGATAATACCTTACTGTAGCTCCCTTTTATTTTCTATCTATGTGAACTTGCTGTGGAAACGTCGTTTTAAGCAATAGCTCCATTAATGATGCCACTATTTGGGTTTGGGTTTTTTTTTTTCCCCCCCACAATTCTGAAGGAAAAAAATCTAACACTCAAACACACACTTCACTGGTTTCTGTACTTGCTCCACTAAAAACTTAAAACTGTTCATATCAGTACTGTAATCCTCCTAGAGAGGAACAGCCTTTGAACATTTTGAACATTTATTCCTGATATGACACCAAGCTACATCACCATTCAGCTCAGCAGCTGCCAGAACCACGCTCAAGGAAAGCTTAAGTGCATGCTATGCCTCTAAGCCTGTTTCACTTTGTGTGTTTCAATATTTGCTTTCCCTACAGGTAGCACAGATTAACATTCATGAGTGGGAGAGAAAACAGAAATCACTATTTTCTGAAGTTTTCTAGAAAGCAAAGTACTCAGCAGCAGCAAAATCCTATCCTGCACACTCCTTCTCATTTCAAGGTCTGCATTGCTACATATGCATTTGAAAAATCACAAAATGCTCCTCAAAACAATTACTCAGAAATTCATATTTTAGTTTCTAAGCTTAACAACAGCACTTAACAGATCTCTCCTTGTATCAAAAGGTAGGGAAGACTTCATTCTGCCCTCTGTATTTAAAGAGGTAAATAAAGCAATGGCTCCTTCTTTCTGCTTTGCATCTACTCCTAAATTTCTCCTTTTAATTTTTAAAGGCTGTACAACCTGAGCAAGGAGCCTCATTAATCACCACTGAATGGTTTAACCCAGCCATTCAGTTCCAGATGCCACTCGGTGCTAGAGATATGCTAATTCCTTCCAAGCTTCACCTCCTTTCACAGTTGAAACCATAATTTTCCACAGTGGTGAAGACAGGATTTTACTCCATGCATGGGGCCTCCTGCCAATCATTTTTATGACTAGCACGGCACAAGTTTCATTCCACAGTTCCATCAGACCTTTGTGCTCAACCTGTTCATTACAAACATCCTCTCTCTCTCCTGCATTCTGCTGCTACAGCACCACAGTCCCAAACTCCAACCTCTCCTCTGCCAACTCCTGCTCTGGGAAGAAAAAAGCAAAAGAGTTTGTTACTATCCTTACTTACCTTGTTTCCTCACACTATCATTTTTTTTTCTCCCTTTATCACCTCCTACCATTAAACACTCTGATTATGAAGTATCTGTCAGCTGCAGTACCTAGGGCCTTACACATATTCCAAAACTAGAAAGCTGCATTGACAGAATTGTTTTGTGAGTGGGAGGTGAGGGGAGAAGCATTGAGAATTTGCAAATCCCAGTTCTGAACCTGTCTGGCATTCAAGAGATCTCCCAGCACAAAGCTACAGCAGGTGCCAAGTTTCATACCAGGTGCCAAGAGGTTTTGATAAAAGAAAAAGCCTGGTGACATTGCTGAGCACTTGATCAAAATATGGTATTTTAGGACCTTGGATTACACTTTCCACACAAACACAGATCCACCTGTGGATTTGGGGGCTGCTGTCCTCATCTTGGGTTTGTATGATTGGGCTTATTTGGCCAACAGGAGGTGTCTGGGTTGAAAAGTCTGCTTTTGACCAGTGTTAGCAAAGTGCACTACAAAAGTGGCAAGCTGAGAAGTTCCTAAAAGAACACATACTCAAACACATTTTTGACTGGCTTCTCACCCTTCACATAGCTAGTGAGGCCCATGCAAATCTAAAGTTATACAGATTTTTTCAGTTAATTGGCTCTTAAGTCAATGTTCACTACAATCTCAGTTTTCACACTGGCTAAGAACCCACAATGATCCACAAACATTTGCAACTGAAGATAAAGTCAAACACTTTAGGCAATTTCATTTAAACACTAGAATCAAGATTTTCAACAGGCACTACTGATTTTAAGTGGCTCCAAATTTAGATTGTAGGCTCCCAACTTCAACCTATCACAAGGCCCTGGATTCCAAAAATCTGAGGTCTAGTGTCTGTAAAAAATCCAGCCACTCTTTCAAGCATGTCCTCCATCAAACACCATTTAATTCTCCTTTCACCTGTTTCCAGAATGAAGTGGAGCCAATGCATATCTCTAGGCCTATACTAAATCCTTGGCCATGTATTAAGACCTAATTTCTAAGATAAAACCTGTTAATGTCTGTTATGCTACTGTAGAAGCAAATAGTAAAACTAAAGTTTTCTATACTTGAATTTATAACCATGAACTTCTCTATGAGTCTAATCTTCCACATAAAGGCATTTGAGCAATTAGATAAGAGGCAATATAACTAACCAACAATCTAAAATAAATACCTTGCCTGAGGACATGCTAATTTCAGAAGGCACGAAAATGCCAGCCAAGCAAGTTTTAATGCAATGCTAGCATGAAACAGTTTAACAGTTCTAAAGAAATCACAATTCTGATTTATGTACAAGACAGCCAAGGGAGTAGAAGACAAAGAGTGCAGAATTGAACAACATGAAGAGCACACAGACTACACAGTTCTCTCATGGCTCTCATGGATGACTCCAGCCTGCACAGATTACATAGGCTGTTCCAAAACTCAGCTTATTCCACTCCTAATTCACCATGAAAGATGAAGAAAATAAAATATCAAGTTTAAGATTTTAAATCCAGAGCTCAGCACGGGCTTGTCAGATTTACAGACCTTTAATCTACAGTCAGGGGTGTTCATATTATTTTAATCATTCACAATATTAGTATTAGACTTAAGGTAATGCAATACCATATTGAGCAAATACTTCCCAACAGAAAAGGGCAGCTTGAATAATTTTGCATATCTGACTATTTATTTCTTCAAAGAAAGAGTATGTATTTTAAGATGGCAACAGTCCAGAAAATATGCTTGTTTTCTATTAAGAATATTCCTACCACTTCAATAATAAAAACAATAATAATGCATTCAACTATCCAATTTGGTCTAAGCTGAATTTATAGTAAATTGTACTAAAATTAAATGTCCTAATTATTTAATTTCCAGTTATTTACTTACATGTAAATAAATAGAAACATTTAACATAGTACAAAAAGCCCTATGCCTCTCGAGAGGAGTACAGACAGAAAAAAATTACTTAAATAGGAGTACCTTGTGGAATTTTTACCTCTACCACCAGTGAGCAAGCCCCTAGAGGTCCTCTCCTGTTGTTTAGATGTGAAATCCAGTAATTTCTATGGAATTTCTTTGAATGCTAAGGAGGAAATCTTCAGCTACACATTTACAATTATGTGAAAGTACAGATGCTAATACAAGCAGTCTGTACATGTCAGCCTTCTGAATGAGAAGATAAATACCTAAGATGCCTTTATTTAGAAATGGTTTTATGCACCAGCCATATAGAGTTTATATACATATAATAAATCCATTAAGAGAAAACAAGAACATGTAAAAAATGAGGCTGGAGATGACATTATGCTGCTGCTTTTACCAAAACCCATGTACTGAACATTGAGGTATGAAGTGCATGCTCAAGTTGCACCATGAGGTCCTCCACTCCTCCAACAGCACATCTGTTCACCAAACCTTTGATGGAAAAGTGCTCAAGTTCTGTGCAGGTCTTTGGGTAGTGGTGCTGAAAGAAACTATGAGTAAACTTGAGGACCTGAAATGCAGCTTCCACCACGACACAAAATTGCTTTATAAACTCGTAAAACAAACAGATTTTTTTATTTAAATCCGCAAGTACATTTTCTGCCTATTAACAGTAGATCCTCCTTTCTAATCTTCCAAGCTTCTGCTCCGGGAAAACACAATTAACATTACTCACCACTAAAACACAAGGCAAAATGTTTTCTATTCCCCTTCTCAGCATGGCTTGCCTCCTTTTGGTAAGGCCACCTTAAGGTTATGCCATTCCATAAAGCATTCTGTCCTCAGCAGAGGTGAAATGACTTGGCTGCTCCTGGGTGTGAGCAGAGCGCTCTGCACCTTCCCCTTGGCTGCACTGCTCTCATGGCAAGCAGGCTCTAATTAAAAACGCTGGCCTGGTGCCACTCACAAATCTCATTACTGTCAATTTATCAATTTTGTTTTAATCAGTCATACACAGACACACATGAGTCTTAGTCAGAAATTTTCCTAAGCTTCAGAACAAGAGAGGCGTGGAAAATAACTACAGGTCTGAGAATAGCTCTAAGTATTTGACAGTATTTAACGTCATTGGTGGTTCATATACTCCTTCACTTTCTCATAAAAAAAAATTAGTTTCCTCACTTTGTTTTCAAAAGACAGGAAAGGAAATAGAATATGTTTTCCCTGAGTCCCTATTCATTATTTTACTTAAGTGTAGGACATTTCCCATACTATTTACACCTGAAATGGACAATCCCACATAAACAAACATCTCTCCCTGTGTGCTGCTGTCATAGCACCAATTATATCATATACATTCCTGGTTTGAAAGGCCTACCTTCATGATGTTCCAAAGCCATATTTCATCATTTTTGTGGATAAATCCACCATTTTTTTCCTAAAGAACTGTGAACCAACAAAAATTCTGACATCCAGAATTAAATTCATATATTGAAATTCTTATTTCAATAAATCTGTATCATCACCTTCAGGGTAAAATAACTCACAGTACTGGCTTTTGTTAATAATCAGGATACCAAAAGATTTAGCTCCTTAAAAATGAGATCTCGAGACCAACAACAGAATAACATAACTTGAACACCTGACTTAAAACTCAAGTCATTATTAGCTTCCCAGGTGTTACACATTTTCTCTGTTGAGATTTTCATTACTACCAAGTCTCAGCTGTGAGAATCCAACACACCTGGCTGCATCTATGTCAGCATTACAAAATATTTGTGCTCATAAAATATTTTTTTTTCTTCACATAAAATGTCCTTCTACCCACAACAATTTAGTGCTGATGCTAAGGCTGACACAGTAAGCCAAGAGACAGCACAGTATGACTGAAATATACATGTATGTATATAGAAAGAAGATATAAACTAGTGAATTACCTCCCCTTAACAGCACCTCTAGCTTTCAAGATACTTAAGAATGTTTTTTTTTGGTTGCTCTACTCTCAGCTTTTGGTCAACCTGCCTATCACTTACAGAAAAATACTCTTAGTTCCTCTGTTTACACAATTTATTGGACTTAAAATACACCTTGGATGCTACTTCAGTTACCTCATTATTTACCTTACAATTTTATGAAGAGGCACTCAGGTGAAAAGCTAAGGAAGGTTATCACCACCAAATGAGATTATATAACAGAGCACACAAATAAAATGTGTCAGGATCTCAGCATATGAAATCCTTAAGTGCCATTTTGTTTGCTTGGAAAGAGCAAGGTCACAAAATAACCTCAAAACACTAACAACTATCAACAAAAAAATGACTCATTCCAAACTATTCAAATACACAAAACCCACAACAATAACTTAGACACTGACAATGGGAATCTTCCCTATGAAAGGCAAATTTTTGAAGGCAAATACCAGGACAGGACACCAAGCCAAGTGACCGCTATGAACACAGCGCATTTAACAGCAACAGAAATTCTACACTGACAACTGCAGCAAGTGACCAGACTTGCTAGGCACCGCAAATTATCATTATATTCATTAGGGAAAGCTATCCCATAATGAGACATAATATTACTGCTGCTTAGGATTGTGAAATAAAACTCTTCCAGTTATTTAGGAAAACTATGTGCCAACCAAAACCTATGTTATTTGAAAATGAGGGAACGGGTTCCCAGATATTTTAAGTACAACCATAGATTTCCCTGTCTTGAATTTCTAAAGGTTTTTTCTTTCCATCTTCTATTGAAAACTAAATTGGTCTTTGACCATAATTTCCAAACATTGTTTGGCAAAGGTATTTGATGTCTAGTATTAACATGATAACACTGATACCTCAGTGTCAGTAGTTTCTGATATTTTTAATGGCCCTTCTATTTTTGTAAATGCAATCAAAATCTTTATCATGTACACTCAGGAGTATTCTTCACATAAATTCATGTTTTCCAATAAAATCTTATGGACAGTACACATGATTCCCCCAAAATTCAGTACCCTGAATATTACAGATGATCCCTGCTAATGAAGTTACTCTTCAACTTCAACAAAAAAACATCTGACAACCAACACTGACTGCAGTGAGCAAAAATCAGCTTCAGTATTCCTCTGGTTTAAACTGAGATAATTGACAGGCAATAGGGAAAATAAAAAGTGTCTCTTTCTAGCTGCAAAACAAAAAAAAATTTCACACTTATGCAAATTGAAAAGAAAAAAGATTTCTGCTCTCCACAGATACTATCAGTACTATAAGGATAACTGGCTTTGTATCAAATACCTGGATACTTGGAGAATATTTCAGCACAAGTAAGGAATTGTCAATTTTAGAGCATGTGGTTATTTCTTTGCTAGCTTTAACTCTTTAAACACAACACAAGTGGGGCAGCTTCTTCAGCTCTAAGCTGCTGGCTCTATCTTTCTTAAATATTATTCCAGGAAAATTACTTAGAACAGCACACAATGCATTAGGGATAGGTGAAAAAACACACATTTTTAAAGTTTTCTTGGGTGACTTATTTGCTTTTACAGATTAGGCATTTAATACTTCCATAATCCTTTGAATTACTGTGTATTTTTTAAAAAAATCTCTCCCAATTTATTACTATTAGACAGAGAATACATAAAAGGAGTACAACCATTTCCAGAAATGCTCTAGCACTCCATGAGGGAGCTTTTAAGTACAAACTTCTGAAACAAACAAACAAAATGTATCAAGGAAGGGGCTGATTTATTTACTCCACTAGGTAACTTAGCCAGCTGGAAAGGACTTTGGGGACACTCCATGGGCACCCTTAAACTATTAACCACCAGAAGGTAACTCTCCCATGAAGGAATGAATACAAGAGACAATTTTGCCCTCCACTGGCTAGAACTATCACTGAAAAACACTCCTGCCTTGCTGTGTCAGTGCTGCCGGCTCCACACAGCATGGAAAAACCTCTGGAGCAAAGGCACCAATCCCATTTCAGGGGCAGTAATTAGTAAGGGATAACATGGACAGGAAAGGGGGAAAGGGTGGGTGCTGAGCAGATGGGAATCAGCAATGCAATGAAATAATTAGTCAAAATATAAAGATTTCCACGGAGGGAAACAGAAAAAAAATCACAGAGTAACATATTCAGCCTTGAGAATTGCTAGAGCACTGAACACCCATGTGGGAAAGCAGAACCTTGACACTCATTCCCAGCAAAAATGTTCTGCATGTTGCCCTTCAGATAAGTGAAAGCTTTTCTTTTTCAAATATACTCATTTGATGCTGCTGCTTCCTGGGGAGCAGAGAGATGAAAAATCCTTGGAATCTGAAGCAAAGTGTGCCTCAGAATGAAGGAGAAAGGGCAGAAAGTAGGTGAATACTCAAGAAAACAAGGATACCAGAGAACTATCCCTTAAAGCAATTCTTATTCTGTATGCAAAGAAGCATTGAAATTACACTGGGAGAATAAGGGTGGAAAGCTGCTATATTCCAATTTTCAACACTATTCAAATTTAAATGTATTCAACATTTATTAACCACAGGCTTACATGAAAGAAGGTACTTCACAGGATCCCACAGAGACAACACCAAGGTAAAAATTAGGGGTTTTAAATTTTAAGTGGTTTACCAATTACAGTTTTAACAAACATTAACCCACTTACTTTTTCTATTATAATTCTTTTTTCCTTTTCCCATCCCCCAATCATTTCCCACCTCTCAGCAGAAGTTCCTAACATCCCATTTAGAGTGTGGCCACACAAACCATTGATTCAGCAGTGGGTGTAAGTGAGGGAAGTGAGACCCTTCAGTGGAAGCGGGAGGAAAGGATCAATCAACTTGCAAGATCAGCTGTCAGCAGAACTCAAAGGATTTCAGTGTGGAAACTGCTGTAGATGACTCCTGTCCTTCCTTCTGCACTGCAGCCATCTGCCCTCAAACTTCATCCTGCCAAAGGTTTCTGGCATCTCCATTGTTCCAGACACAACACTGAGTATTTGACCACACTCTACTTGAGGGGAAAAAGAAATTCCTCGTGGTGAAGGAGCTGAAACAGCGTTATTATCTGGTGCTTGTCTCTTATCTTTGTTACTGAGTTTGCTTACATGACAAAATTAAAAGCCTTCATAAAAAATCATGGCTTTTTCCCTTTTTTTTCCCTCTCCAACTCAGCTGGAATCAACATTATTAGAGATAGCATCCCTACCATGGGAGGAAGAAAAAACTTTACAAAAAAAAATTGCATGCAACTTTATTGAGCATATATATGATTAAAAGATGAGAGGAGTAAAAGATAAATTAAATAAAATGGTTTCTTAGGAGTTTAAAACATCCCAATACATGGTCAACTTAGAGTACACTTTCTATGAAGTCAACTTTTCTTCATAGGTGGGGATGATTGCCATGAAAGGTTCAGAAAGAGCAAATGGGTGCAAATGCTCTTCTCCATTCCATTTGTTTCTTCCATCTTCCATTTGTTTCTTTCCATGTATTGCCAAGGAGGCAATACAGAGAAAAATCAAATTAAAGATGGCATGACTGGCATGGTCAAAAGTGAACAGGGCCAGAGCTACTCAGGGATGCAAAGTTTGCTATATCCAAAGCCACAAGGAACAAACTAATACCTAAGAGCAAAACTTCAGTAGGTAAATTTATGATATAATCTAGAAACAGACATAAGTTACTACAGTTAGTGACATAATTAGGACTTAGAGCTTCAGGCAGTGAACTTAAGCCTTTCAAAAACTCCATTCATTCATTCACTGACCAGATGTCTCGTGCTACCATAACTTTAATGACTCAAAGGGTTCCTCTACAAACTTACAGGAATCAATTAAATAGAGAAGTTAGTGCCCAAACCAACCTCCACCATGGCACAAGCATTCACTGCGCTCACTTAGCCTGTGACAAAAGGCGTTCCTAAGAGCGAGAAGCAACACTGCGGGGAGACAAACCCGTTCTCCGGAGGGAGACAAGGTTCTTGTGCAGAGATAAACCCGAAACCCCCCTAAGCCCCGGCAGAGCCGCACCCAGAGCGGGGCGCACGGAGCCAAACCCGCCCTCCACACTGCCCTCTCGGATCTGTAACCTACAGGCACGATAGGATGCCCCAACTCGCATAAGCCCCGCGCAAACTGTGCCTAATGAGCACTAATCCCCCCCTATCTCCTCGGCCATCTCCCCCACTCCCCATGAGCACGCCGGCGCTCCACTTCACACACGTGCGTAAACTTTATTCACAAAACCCATCCCCAGGAGCCCTCCCTTGCCTCCCTCACCGCCGTGGTCCCTCCGGGGGCGGCTGCGCGGGGTTAACCCGGCTCGGGGCTGCGAAGGGGGGATGCGCCACGGACCGCCCGGCCCAGGGTGCGCGGTACCCGCGGGCAGCCGCACCGAGCGGCACCGCAGCCACCTCCCACAGGGTCCCAGCCCGCCGGAGCTCAACCCCAGCCCTGGTTACATCAATGGACCCTCGGTGGGAGCCCTGGGACCAGGGCAGGACCCGGCGCCGCGCATCCCCGCGCTCCCGGCCCCGGGCAGCCCGCACGGCCCGGGCAGCTCCCGGAGCAAAGGCGGGCCGGGCGCCCGCAGGGTGGAAGCCGAGCTTCGTTCCCGAGCAAAGGAGGGGGCCGGGAGAAGCGGAGGGGCCAAACTGGGGGAGCGAGGGGGTGAAGAAGGAGAGTGAGGGGGGGAAAGGAGGAGAGCGGTCGCGGGAGCGCTGCCACGGCCACGGCCGCGTGTGTGACCCGCCTGCGTGAGGTGGTTACCTGAGGTGACACATATGAATCCAAAGAGGTAAAAGTGAGCAAACTCCGCGATCATTGTCCTCGGGTGGTGCCTGCAAGCAGTCTCATGCCAGAAGAGCGGGGGGAAGAAAGGAAGAGCCCCCAGTTGTAATTCCACAGAAGCTTAAGGCAAGCGAGGTTCTTTAATCCCGCCGGAGTCCGGGGCGAGCCCCCTCCGGGCACGGCGCTGTCAGGTCCGTGGGGCTCCAGCCGCTCGCCAACTCCGGCCGGCCTCCCCTCTCCTGGCCCGGGCTTTCCTCAGAGCGCCTTGACACTTCCCAGGACTATCCAAAGCGATAGGAGACAACAAAAGATCCTCGAGTTCCCGCAGCGGAGCTCCGCCGCCTCCCGAGCACAAGTTGCTGCCCCGGCCCCAGACTCCGGGACCAGCCGGTAACGGAGCGCAGCCGGGACGGGCAGGACCGGCCACCGCCGCCCTCCGTGAAGGCGAGGAGCGGGCAGGGAGCTCCGCGAAGTGTCCCCGCCGAGTCAGTGCGCGCCCGGCGAGCGGCGGGCAGAGCGCGGCGGCGGAGCGGCGGCAGCGCCCGCTCCCATGGCGGGGGAAGGAGGCGGGCGCGTCGGGGGCCGCGGCGGAGCCCGGCCGCGGTCAGGCGGGGCGGCGGGCAGGGGAGCCCCGGCGGCTGCCCCGAGCCCAGCCCAGCATCGCCGCCGCCCCCGCCCCTGCACGCGGGAATCCCACACTGGCCCCCGCCCCACGCCGGAGGAGGGCACAAGAGGGGCGATGGAAGGAAAGAAGAAAGAAAAGGCAGGGAGAGAGAAGAGGGCGAGCAAAACTTCCCCGGGCCAACGCCCCCGAGCCACCCACCCCAACCGCCCGCCCTCGGTGCGGCGGCTGCGGGAGGAGGAGAGGGAGGAGGAGCGGCTCCTCGCCTTGCCCCGCCGCCGGGGCAGGGGTGCACGAGTCAGGCGGGGCCGAGCCTGAACTTTCTGCTGTCACGTCGAGCCGCTCGCCTCCGCCGCGGGTTTCCCCTTCCCCCTCCCGGCCGCCTCCGCCTCCTGCCCGCGCTGCTGCTGCTGCAGGTCTGGTGCCGCCTCGGGACACCTTAAAGGAGCCGCACCTACGCGGCCCCCGCACGCCCCGAGCGGCGCTGCCCGGCCCGGCGCTCCCGCCCCGCCCGCCCCGCCCTGCGCGGAGCCGGCGCCGCCTCCCGGCCCTGCCCCGCCGAAGGTAACGCGCGGGGCGGCTCCCGGAGCCCATCCCCACACAGGAGCGCTGGGAGGGGATGGCGGTAGCCCCGGGCGCAGATAAGTTCAGATTCCCCTCGCCCACCCCCGCTGAAAACAAGCAAAGACGCAAAACCCCCGCGCGGGTCTCCACCGGCATTCCCGAGGCTGCGCTTCGCCGGGTGGCTCCCAACGCCAAGGCCTGGCCGTGCTTCAGGGTGGACCAAATCTCTAGGAGAAGCATCCTCAAATCGTCACTCCTGCGGTTGAGTGCACCGACAAATGCTACAAGAGCAACTCTGCATGGCCATGTCACACAATGAGATGTAGTGGTAGGGAAAGAAGGGGAACACTACAGGGAACTTGGAAGTTACACTACCACCTCACAGAAAAGCTCCAGCTATCCCTAGATTTGATTCATTGAGAATTGAGTGAGGCAGAAGAAGAAATTTCATTTCCAGCCAGCATACTGAATATATTAATCCCATTGCAAGCAAATCTGCCGTGGGATAATCAAACTATATAGAAAGACTCTTGATGTACTTCCTGTCACAGGATTCATACAGACCCCACGCTGTTATCAGCCAAACAGGTTTGGGAGCTGGCAGCCACCACCATCAGTCAAACCACAAGGAATGTCACTGAGTTTGCCCCATGTTGCATCCCTCAGGGGAAACTGACCAAAAGTCCAACAACAGAAAGGTCCTGTGCATTGCACTGAGTCTGTTTCAGTCCACTTTTATGAGTATGAGATACATAAAGACAGATTTTCAATACTGTAAAGCAAAACTGGTTTACATTGGGAAAGGAGGCTCCTGGTTAGTGTATCTCTATCAGCAGCAACCAAACTGGCAAGATTTTCTCCTAAAACTGATAAGAACTGATTAACACCCAAAAGTTAGAAAAATAATCTAGTGTTTTACACCAATTAATTTTCACAGAGAAAAATGAATTAGTGTCCTACTTCAAACACATTTAGAAAGCAATCATAACTGTGAAATCAGTAGCAGTGAATAATTTTGCATATGAGCACATTTCTTCAAGCTGTACCTAGCCAACCATTTCTCTTCCTGTTGTGACCTCATGCATAATCCTGCCCTTTATGAAAGAAAAATGCATTAGCACCTCCACAGTTAAAAGCACACAGCAGAAACAGTGAAGAGCCCCGAGATAATCCTTGAATCCTAGTGAGAAGTTTGAGATTTCAATAAATTAGATTTGGGGTTGTTCTTTTGTAATTGATTAAATAAACAGGAGTCACATGCAGGGCTGAAAATGGGCCTCAAGAGTACATTTATTTCACCTCTGTTCCCAGACAGGGTCAAATATAAGTAAGACCCTAACTAGCAGGTATTTTGTAATCCCTCTTCTATCCATTTCTCATGACTAGAATTTCATACTCTATTTAGTTAACCTGTCCCGATTACTGTATAGTCAGATTTCTTTTTTTATTTAAGCCTAGACCAAATACTCTTCTGGAAGAAAACACACCACTATCACCACCAATAACATATTGAAGACCTTTTTTTTTTATTACTTCTGTAGTATCAATATTTGGCAGACTCCCATTCTACCACATTCTCTACATATTTTAAGTGATTGCATCTCTTTAAAAAGCAAATCTACACATCTACCAGTAGGCCACTCTAAAGGAAATAAATAGGTTCACCTATTCTATGAATGTACCATCACACATATATTTTACGTGTACATCTATTTATTTACTTGTAAAGGATAATTCTTATATATTCCTCTGATTATATGGGATGTATTTCTTCTAATCTTTAAATATAAAAGGTAATTTTAATGCTTTTCTATGGCATTTGTAATTTCTAACAACATAAATGAATGCATTTACTTTGTAACTGACAAGAAACATACAGAATGTGTACAGAAGGTAAACAAAGCATTTTCCTTATTCCCAGAGAGTTTTCTCAACCCAAGATGAATCTGTTTCCTGTTCATTAGTGCAATATAGATTTCTAGATTCACTCACACTTTTGCTTATGTAATTTAAAAAAATAAAGGGCCAGTAAAATTTTATGCCATGTCAAAGTCTTGTTATTTGCTTGTTTTCAGTCTTGCTGGCTGATAATTTGAAATTCACAGTCAGAGAAATTCACCATAGAGCAGTGGATTAAATCTCTGAAGCTTGAATGACCTTACCATGTGATCATGAGATGAGCCTGCGTAAAACAGTTTAAAGCTTTTGTGCCACACTTACCCCATATTTAATGAGCCTCTATGACTGTTTCAATCACTATAAAGAATTTTTTATCCTTTGAGAAGAACAGAGTCATTCTGCTTTAGGTACCTATAGTGAAAGTACAGTAGAGCTTCAAAGGCTTGTTCAATTTGTACTGTCTCAGATACTTCATAACATAATGTTTAGCTGTCAGTGCTTTCTTACTTCAGAAAAATTGCTAGGAGTGAATGTATACTGCTCTAATTATCTTTCTTAAAATTCATTTAGATTGTAATAATATATAACAGCTGCACGGCTGAGTGAATCTCTTCAAATTGTAAGCCTCCAGAATTTCATCAGAATGTCTTGTAAGTAATTGACATCATCTTTAATTCTGCAGATGTTCTTACAAAATGTGTGCTATTAAAGCACTCTTATTGTCCTTGATACTGAGACATAGAGACATCCGTGTGAGAAACACACGTATGTGTGTGTCTGTCAGAAAACGTTTCTAGGAAAAGAAACACGGCTTTAACCTCTTCAGATGTGGGGAACAGTACATCGATGAGGATTATAAAGCAGATGTACTTGCTGTGTTTATTCTGTAATATTTTAAGACCTACACAAACATGTAATTTCTGGGAGAGCAGAACTACTTTGAAACACAAAATTACACACGCTGCCTGAGTTTGAGGCACAGGACTTGCATGAAACCTCCAACAAAAAAGGTTCTCCAGAACTGATAGTTGTGATTCAGCAGATGGCACTCTTCCCTCAAAGTGACTGAAATCAGTTCTCCCTCTGATACAAGAGATGATGTGCTTTGAGAGATTATTCAGAAGAACTTGAACTTCTGTGAGCACTGCAGATCCCAGGCGCTCCTCTCCAAGGGCAGAGACACGCACATGACATCTGTGAGAGGCAAACACGGTGCCTCTCCACAAACCTCTTTGAACTTCAGATGGCTCTCCCCCTTCCTGATCTCCAAACCAGCGTGTAGCCTCCCGGTTATCAGCGGGGCTGGCTGCCAGGAATCCCTCTGTGTGTGCCCTGCACGGTCACACGCGCTCGTGTCTGCAGAGGCTCACCGAGTTTATCGTCCCGAGGCTGGCAGCCAGGATTACTGAATCGCTGCCTTTATTCTGCAGGCTGCAGCTAAGCTCCCATTGACATCACAGGGATTATATGGATACAACCAAGTTTCAAAAAGTCCTTCTTCCAGACTCTTTAGGACACCGTGGAAGTGATGCGTCGCATTATTTAGTGAACTGCCTTAAAAAAAACTAGTATAAATATTTTTTTTTTAAAGTGTAAATTGAACTTAAGTGGAAAAATATGAGGAATTATATATACGAGGAATTATATATACATCTCTCTTTGTGTATTTGTCTCTAAGTATATTATGAGTATATAAGTATATTCCTGGCATTAACCATGCCAGGAATCCTAGCTGAAGTCAATAAATCTACCTGATCAGTACATTATTAGTACACAGATAAACATACCTGAACAGTACATTATTTCAGTGGTTTTTTCATTAGGGAAAAAAAATTGGATTTTTCTACTTTAAATCTAAACAAGCACTGATATGTTAGAAGAAGGAGCACTGCAAAGGACATCTGAATATAAAAAGTGCATGAATAGCAAAAGCTTGAAAACCTACAGTTGCCATATAATTAATTGGGATAATTATTATGAACAAACAAGTAATGTTGTGATTTCCATGCCCATATAAGTAAATTTCTGTCTCTTTCTTGACCTGTCTGGTTACTGTTTAAACATGCTTTTCAAAGACATTGTTTTCTTGTATTTGATTGCTTGGGCCTTACCATGATTTTGCTTTTATTTACATTAATTTTATGATGTAATCCTTATTTTCTTTGATGTTACTCTTAATTACACTACTAGTGAATTCAGACTTCCAGTGTCTTTCACTACATACAACATTTAGAATAGCACTCGAGTCATTACAGTGCAAGGAATAATAGCAATAAAATATAATATTTTAAAATATATTATTTTATTTGCTATGATGAATTCAAAGATAGAGACCGTAAGGAAGCTCAAGCCTCATTATGCTAGGTGTGTAAAAACACCATGATAAAAGATTCTTTCTTCAAAGGATTTATGAAGCATCACTATCAACATAAAGAACTTAAAGAAAAAAATCACCACTGGCATAAACATGCAAAATCCCATTGAATTTTATCCTTTAATATTCCTTTGTATTAGGGGTGAATGGGTCTTTTCATTTCTGTTCAAAGATGCTATAGCACATCCCCACTGGAAAAAAAAAAAATCACTGAAGCTATATTCCTTCTGCTGCCCCAGTAGAAAATGCTAAAGGCATATTTGCTATTCAGTCTACTCAGCAGACTAGCTCAAACGCTTTTAAAAATTATTTTAATTATAGGAAATATTGCCTAGAACTCCTGCTTTGTGGTTTTGTTCTTGTTAGTGACAAAATGCTAATCTGCTTAATATGTAATTTATATACAAACAACACAGTATTTATTACAAAACCAGTGTTATCTCTGATATTGCCAAACAAAGAGAGACCTGTCCCTGAAATCTCAGTATTTGCTTTAAATGTTTAACAAATGAGCCATTCAGTACTCACTATCTCCTCGCCTCACTACGAGGAGTATGAGGGTGTCACCTAGTGGATTGTTCTGGCTGCCTGGAGCAGAGCTCACAAGCCAAATCAGCCAAATGGCATTGAATGAACTAACAAAATGAAAGAGAAAGGCTTCTTTTTTTCTTTATTTAATTACTCCGGGAATTGTGAGAGCTTCAACAGAGCGTTATTGTTCTGTAATATCTGCCTTTGGGTTCCCATTCATGCCACAGAATCTGTTGGCACTGAAAAGGGCTGCAAGAATGATGCATCCAAAATTTTGAAGAGAAAATTACCTATGTTCCTGGACCAGAGAAAAGGTTTAATATTACCAGAGACAACCATTTTAAATGAGTTGCACAAAACTTTTGTTTGAGATTACAAATAATAAGTGGAAGAAAGTGCCTGTACGTTTCATCAATTAGATTTTTAAAGAAGGAACCCGTCCATGGTTTTCAGCAGGCCATCAAAAAAACGGGGGGTTTGCATGTATTAATTTGAGATTGCTGTATGCATTTATAATTCATGAATAGTTAAGGTTAACCTTAGCAATCTGGAGATGAAAAGGATTACATAAACTATCCATCTTATTTCTTTGATTGAATTACTGCACATATTTAAAGCAGACGCCACTTAAGAACGGAATACCTGCAGTGAATTAACTCAGTCAAATGCAAAGCAGATACCCAGCCAGCTCACCCAGTACCATTGCAATTGCATGTTGAAATTTAAAATAACCAGCATACAATTTATAATTGCATGATGAAAGCCTATCTGATCCCATATATTTAACCTCTTTTAATTAAAAAAATGCTTACTATAGTTTTAATATTGCATTCTGCCCTTGAGTGGAGGAAGGGAAGAAAGCAAGGATGGAACTACAGATGATAAAGACATCCTATTTTCATGCCTAGAGCGTGCATTTGAATTACACCCCTTGAAATTCTTGAGTGTGTGCTGTGTGACCAGCATGGGAAGAGGAGCAAGTCTTTGCCCCATGATGGTATGCTTATTTTTTTGTGCCAGAAGTACATCCTACCCATCAACAGACACAGTATGGTACTGGAAGCAGCAGCAAAAATCTTGCATTAGCAGTACACTTTGCTGGCCTTGCTGCTGGTGCCCTGCCTTAATATGTCTGTTTTAATGAGCAAGTGGATCTGCCTTCCTCTGTGTAGGAGGGCTAGCACATCCTTAGCCTTTTCCCTAAATACAAAATAGACACAAAATTCCTTGAAAAATACCCCTGGTGAAAAGGTATGAAGAGCCCAGCAATCCTTATCCATATTAAAAGCTCTCAGAATCACACTTCAAGAGAACTGTGAAAGCATATATTACTTAATTTAATTAGAAAAGGAAAATGTATAAAGTTATTTCAATTGTTTGACTACAAACTATCTCTACTTCTTGAGGTAGAAAATGAAGAAAGGGGAAAAAAGGTTAGGTAAATTCTCTCAAAACAGAGAACAGAGTTCTGTTGATCAGAAGCATCTTATTCTGCTAGATACTAAATGTTTTGTGGCCCTTAGAAGCATTTCTCCACTCTTTGGGACATAGAATTATTTAGGATTTTTCTTTTTGAATGTATTTTGTCAACAAGACAAAAGTAAGTTGGTCCAGATCCTAATGGATTCTGCTGTGAAGTGCCCAGGTGATGCCCATTGAGGAGTTCAATAGGAGACACTGACAAAGTACTAAACCTACTGGGCAAGTAAGGATTACTGCTGAGGGAGGGAATACTGTCAATGAGCCTTGTATACCCATTTATACAGCAGGATATTTCATTTTGAAACAGTTCCTTCCAGCACCAGTACCAGGCTCCCATACCTCATACATCTCCTTTTGCACAGAAGGTCAGACTGCCTTCAGAATGGGGGAGGAAAAAAAGGAAAACAAACTAGAGGGAAGGCCTTGGGCCCCAGCTAAATATTTCATTAGAAAGAAAACTGGTCTTGCATGTGTTCTCTTTAAAACCTCCCAAAGGACAAATCTGTCAGGGAACGTCTACATAGTTAGGAGCATCCAGCAACACAACCATTCCTCCCGCTCTCCGAGACGGCCTGACACGAGCCAGCTCCGGCGCAGAAGCTGAGTAAATATTCTCTGCTGGTGCCAAGGCTGAGCTAACACAGGTTGTGTCTCAACAGGCCTTATTAGCTCAGGCTCATTACTGTAATAACTGGGCTCCGTGGCAGCAGGAGCTGCTCCTGGCGCTGCAGACATGCCGTCAGCGCGCTCCTCCTCTTCTGCCCGCAGATTCGCTCATTGCATTGCAGCCCGCAGCTGCTCCTCTCGAAAAGCTCTCCTGGCATACAAGGCCGTGTCAAAAATAGTGGGTGGGTTAGTGGAAGGTTGTGAAGAGCTGGCAGGGCAGGGGATCACCCCACTGCACTGTAATGGCGTTTTTCCCAAGTACAAAGCACGACCTTAGGCAAGGATCACGCAGGTATTCAACTTCCACTTTCCTCTTCTGTCACCTCTTAACAGAGAAAATTACACACTGAGCACCTTAAAAATGCAGCAATCTGCTTTCGAATAAAAAGTTGAAAATTCTTTTATATAAATGAGCAAGTTCTGTACCATCCTAGCTGTTACTCGGTAAACACAATTTAGCTTTTACCCTCAGCTGCACTGCTGGACAAGCAGCCTACTGTTTAGCTGGAGTGCACAGTCAGAGCTCCATGGGCTCACAAAACCCACTTCAAAGAACACAACAAGAGCAGAAAAATTGCTTTTTAAATCTTACTGCTGTATGGGCACAGGACCAGCATGGCAGTTCAGATAGCAATATCAGACTAAATAAATATTAAAACTGAAGAAAGTCTCAGGCAAAGTTCCTGCAGACCACAATAGGAGAGGATACTATCTGGGATCTACACCTTCCACTGTAGCTGTAGTTCTTAGGTGAGTAAGAGAGCTGCAGTGAGACACAAACATTATGTGTCAAAACCATAATTTGAAATTTACACCTACGCACAAAGGTGAAGAAAATTATTCCAAATCGTTTTGCATTATTTATTTATTAAATTATTTCAGGTTTTATTTCAACTGACAGTTTGAGGTGTTGCTTCATAATGATGGAGCTGAGAAACTGTCTGGTTTTGTGTGTTCAAAAGAGATAGTCTCACATGGAGGTAATAACCTTAGGCCAGGGGAGATTTCATTGGCACTCAGAGGGTTTTTAATATTGAAATTTTGCATATTGCCATGGAAAGTTTCTACTAACCAAGAGGAAACTCCTTTTAAGTGGTAGAATAAGCTATTCGCTTTAGTAGAAGTTGGAGAGATTTTATTCAAGCATATTCAGTTGGTTCTCATTATGAAAAACTTTATATTTCATTGTAAAATTTTATATTTGCTTCCCAACTTTTAAGAAAATATGCACACTTACTTTTTGAGACATATTTTGGTATGCAATATTACTTGTATTGCAAGATTTACATTTTGATTTATTGAAGAAAAGCAGGTTTAAAACCCTGACTTATTATAATGAGGAAATCCTCACAAACAATTCAATGTGATGATAAATACATGTCTTTCAGTAAAGTACTTATCTAACCTTCAATGTACTTTGTTCTTATCTGGATGGATTCCAAAATATACAGTTTCAAGTGAATTATGCTGTAATGCCCTCTGCTGGTCCTGAGCTAGTCAAAGCACTCTAAATTTCCTTTGTAGCTCACCTGAAAAGGTACAAAAATGGCATGAAGACCTTGGGCTCAAACCATCATAAACTTCTACCAGTACCCTAGGCTGATTATAGACTCTCATGAGACATTTTTAAATAAAACCGGCAAACTTGATCTTAAAAAATACCAAATTTGACATAAACTTTTTACAAAGTTGCCAAGACCTTCAAGGTTTCTCAAGAAAGAATATTTGCAAAATTCTCAAAATTCTGTGAAAAATTCCATAGCTTTAAGGAATAAACTATTAAAGATCATCAAATGAAATTTATTTAACTTCAAGAACTTGATACTGCATTAGGAAGTCAAGAGTGAAAATCCTACCAGAGTGATAATGCTAGATTTCAAAATTTCAAAGCCCTTTTCTTATATTGCACCAATCCAGCACCTGGCAATATCCAGAGGCTGAAGCCACTCTTCAAGTAAGGAACTGAATATATGTACTAGGATTTATATTGTAACTTTGGTTGATATTTTAAATGTCTTAAAAATAAAAAAAGGGAATGACAACTCAGACAGTTAAGTACAGCTGTACCAAAGGATCCTGCTTCAATACTTTTATGGCATGAATATGCGGAAAAAAAGGAAATACTGAAAAATCAACTTCAGTTTTTCCCTGCTCGACTTGCTACTGCCTGACAGAAGGCTTAGTGAGAAGCTACCCATTCCCAAGGAGTTAATTAGTACCTTCTGTGAATAAATACCAATCACACCAACATCTTATATGCAGCAAGATTAAACAAGTAATGTTTTTTAAAGTTCCGTATCCTTTGAAGTATGCTTGGTTAAAATTGCCTTAATTAGATAGCATAATGCTAAAATAAGGTTAGGGTATTCTTGTTTTTGTCTTCCTTTTCTCTCTTAACACAGAGTAAAAATTATAAACCTGGCCCAAATTTGGCATCATGGAAACATGAATGAGATTTTCAGAAGTGCTTTGCGGAGGGGGATATTCAACTGCCACTGAAAGAACTCCCCTTGGTATTTTTGAAAATCCCACCCTTAACCCTTTATTAAGAATCCCTTGAAAGAGATTTTTTGCTTGAAGCCATAAATCTGCCCATCAGATATGCAGGGCAAATCAGCAATTAACAGGAGACATGAAGGATTTTCTTGATTACAGTTTGGACAAGCATTTCTCTGGAGAGCTGCTGCTTTTGTTCAAAATCAGCCTGTCTCCTCCATGTTTGAGCAGGCTGTATGCTTCACCATCAGAATAAGAGAATTTTAGTGCCACAGAAACATGGCCTTGAATGGCCCAAAATGTTTATGTTATAGATTAGGTAAAATCTTATTGTTGTTTCACATCATTTCTGATGGCAAAAGCTGACATCTGAAACAATACTCTGCTTTTGTGGGACACAAATGATGAATTTATGCAATGTGGCAATAAACATGTTAGAGGCAAAGATTTGCTCTCAAATTGTGTAGATGTAGCCTGATCCTGAGAGGATTTCAGGTTCTTGGATCTGCCATGTCCTAAGCTGGCAGTAGCTTGAGGTGACAACCCGCTGCCTGAAAGCAGGTGTGGGAGGCATGCCTGCCACTTTCCAGATATGTGGGAAAAGCTGGAGTCCATCTGTTTTCTTCCCCAACATTTATAATGATTTGTCCTGTCTCTGATTAACTATGTTATTTAAGCTGAGGAGACAAATTTTAAATAGCATAATGTAGTTCTCTTTGAAATCTGCTTTATTATCATAAAGACTGTACTGACTTTTACTTCATCTGTTTGGGTTTATGTTTGAAACTTAACTTACTAACTACAGGAAACACTTATATCAATGATCAGATTTCCTATCAATGAAATAATGTGATGCCTAGCTAGCCTGTGAAAAATCTGCTTTGTTGCTACTCTGGAAGATATTGCCCAATGTAGTCTAGAAAAGTAACATTTATGAATTTTCTCTCGTCACTACTGGTAACTCTAGTCCCAATTATATGTAATCATTTCCTACTTAATGTCTGTATTGTGTGCAGTAGTTAAAACAAGACATGGTGAAGAAACAGCCTATTCTGTTACTACCCACTGGATTCAGGAGAAAGTATTAATTTGACATTGAATTCTCACTTAAATGGCAGAGAGACTGAGGTCCACTGTGAAAAACCACTGTACAGAGAGGAGATGCCATTTTTCTAGAATCTTGCCGCACAAACATAGATTGGTGGAGAATTTTAACAATATAAATAAACTTCTTCCTCAAATGCTCCCATGCTTGTCGTGACAAAACATAGGTCTAGTTCTGAATAGCAATAAAAGAAATCTTTCTTGGATTGAACTTTGCTGTTCCAGGAATGGCAGCTATTCCCATGGCACAGCAATATTCCCTATTTCTCAGAAACAAAAACACACTAGCAGCAATAGGCAGAGGGGAGGACAGAAAGGCCTTGACCCCTCTATTTCCAAGCCCCATAAGTCTGACTGAGATTCCAAGGCCATAAACTGGAACCAGAAAACCCATAAGATCCAAAATCCTTATGTTCTGTCTGCTCATCCTTGCCATCTGAAACGCTGCCATGTCCAAATATCAACACAACAGTTCTGCCTCATGAGGCCTGAGGTCATGAGTTGTGGGGAAATGTCAAAGTCTTACTTCTGTCATATCCTGGAAAACCAGGACCAATTGTACCCACAGGAAAAAAGAAAGAAATAACAACAGATAAATATCTTTTTATGCCTATCTGTTAACAAGTTTAGTGAGACATGAAATAGATCTCTACTTTTGAAATCAAGCAGCAGGTTCTGGAAGTGATACTTACAAACAGATTATTAGTACAAACAGCCTCTAATAACACAGAGCTGAAGAGTCAAGGGAATAAATGGAATTTTCATTTCTTGATCCCTGCAAATTAAGATAAGGTGCTTTTCTGGAAACCTTAAGTAAATAGCAGTGTGTCTTATGGATCGCAGCAGAGGGGTTAAGTGGGTGAAATTCAAATGCCTTTATCACAATTAATCAAGTGATCCTTTTTTTTAATCATAGATATCACAAGTTGAATGATATCTATGATTATATAGATATCATTTAGATATCAATATATTATTTCTGAGATGAACATAAGTATTTTAAAAAATTATATATTAGAATTGATTTAAAAGCTTTCATTTATATCTGTAAGTATAACCATGCCACAGCTTGCAAGTGAGTCTTTTCTAGTCTATTGACAAAAATGAACCTAGATGCAAAACATGATAGCCCATACCCACAAAATAGGGATGAATTATTTCTTTGTCACCCCTTCAGTTTGTGGTTTACCAGACTACAACACAAGCTGATTATATTGATGTTCCTAATTATGAAAGTTAGGGAAATTTTCATATCTTTCACTGATGTAATGTTTTCAGTTGATTAGAAGTAAGATTGGAAAACAAATATTTCAATGAAATATGCAACACAGAGTTCTACTAAATACAATCACTAAATATAATCACACATTGCTCAGCAAAGCTGCCAATAAAGTGAAACAAATACAATTCCTCAAATATTTCAATGAAATGAGTAATTAACAGGTTTCTAGTATGGAGCTTCATGGAGTACAAAAAATAAATCTCATAAAATAAAGGCAAGACACTAACAACCCAATTTCATGCAGAATTCCAACTCCTGGAAGGTCTGAAGCCTCAGGCACTTAGAATTTACTGTTCTCATTCACAGAAATGATTTGCAGACCTAAATGAATATTTTAGAGTATTTTCTTGGAGTCAAATGATCCATCTGTTTACTAAAACAATTCACCACAAAGCCAAAGAGGTCATTTCAGGGTAAAACCTCCATCTCAGCAAAGGGTAAACCAAACAGGGTGTCAAGTTGAACTATTTGAAGTATAAAGTAACATGAGATAACATTTGATGGTGGTCAGATTGTATGATCTTTCTGCTCCAGCATTTTTAAGACTGACATACAAAGAATGATTTTCTTGGAAGGTATTAAATTAACAGAGATTTATATTTCTATGGCATTATCCCAGTCTTACACTGCTGAGCAGTGTCGATAATAAACATTATTTGTAAAACTGAATATATTCTCCAGCTTACAGCCACACCACTACACAAGGGAGTGTTTTCAGCAGGCTATGAATGTGTAAGTTGAATCAAGGCAAGAGGCATAAGCCACACAACTTTTTCATCTTATTTCATGATATGGGAAAAGCTGAATGGAAGAATGAGAATGAGAGATACTATTTATTTCAAATTGTTAATTTGCAGTAGAATTGCCATGTTTTGTGTGGGACTTGGTGGCAAGTGAAAACCAGTAAAATAAATTCAATAGGAACATGTTTGTCTGAACTGAAACTATACCATATCTCCTAATTTTAGCATTACCAAAAATTTCAGCAGTGTTAGACTTACAATACATCTTCTACTATAAAAAACTCCCTATTGCTGGCTATATTCTCAAAATTAGAATCAAGCTTTTCTTCCTAAAATAGAAAAGATAATAGAGTATCTGTGATAATTCTTCAAATACAGTCATCATTACCAAGAATTACCAGAATCTATAGAAAATAAAATCTGTTCTCAGTGAGCTGATTCCCTCCAGTTGTGGTGCTTCTTTTTGCTAATCCTTGCACTGGAAACAGGCAGGTGTAAACACTGAATTAGATCTCAGTGTTCTGGGTTGGAGGAGACCCACAAGGATCATCAAGTCCAACTCTTCCATGAATAGCCCATATAAAGATCAAACCCACAACAGTGCAGAGTCTAGAGGAGGAAAATAAGCATGAAAACCTGCATTGAGAGTATTGTGTATAATCTTCCAACTTAAAACCTTATCTGATGGGTAGAAGTACAGCTCTGGGTTCCCATCAGAATTTATTGATGCATTTGCATCATCACACACAGTACAGCTCCTTGGACCTCGGGGTCTGTCCTGGTTAACCCAGATTTCCTATCTATGAACATAAATATCAGTCATCCATCCTCCATTAAAAAATTCCAGGATAATTTGTTTTACCCATATACTTTTCAAAAGGTTTTTTTTTTTTTCCCTAAAGCCAGAGTGGAAATTTGTAGACGTTTTTGGTTTTGGTTTTGGGGTTTTTTTCTATTTTTTGGTAGGTTTTTTTTTTTTTTTTTTAGTTTTCTTTGTTTGTTTGTTTGTTGTTTTGCATTAAAGGATTCCATGTACCTGATTTGGAGCAGTGTTTCAAAGGTCAGCTTTCTATAAGCGAGTTCTGTGCTGGTTCCATCTGCAGCCAACAAGAGAAATAGGCTACTCCAGAGGCTCTCTAAGGGATGATCTTAACATTTATTTTAGAGCTGGTGAATCATCCTCTGCAAGTGCCTCTTTCTGCCCTCTTACTGCCAGACTGGTTTAGATTTTTCATACACCTAAAGTCAGGCAAGATAAGTCCAATCTTTACATGCAATACTTGAGGACTTTGCTTTGTTTGGAAAAGGTTTTTACAAAAAGTGTACTCAATATCTTGTTTTAGATTTATTTAACGCAGGCCTTTGAGTTAGCAGTCTTTTCTGCAAACTCTTGAAGAAACAGTGGAACTCTTTTTTTTAACTATGAGTTCTGAACTTGAGTTGTTTGGCTGAATCATGGATCATCTGATTGGATCATCTGAAACAAGGAGCTCAGCTTCCTTGATTATTCCCCCTGAATATTCTACAACAGTTGTTTGAACACAATTAACTAGAACCTGGAGTAGCTGTAAGAAAGGGGTGGACTAATTAACCTACAGTTTCCTGTAACACCTAACAATTCTCCTACTTATTATGCGAAAGACAAAGAATTTCTTTTCCTAGCCAGAAATTTTGCAGGACAAGAGGAAATTGCTCAAGCCACAGCAAAGGACTTCTATTGACAAGGAAATGAAGAAAGAGGGAAAGGAAGGAGGAAAGAGAAGAAGGAAAGAGAAGAAAGAGAGAGAAAGAGAGAGAAAGAGAGAGAAAGAGAGAAGAGAGAGAAGGAGAAAGGGAAGAGAAGGAAGGAAGGAAGAAGGAAGGAAGGAAGGAAGGAAGGAAGGAAGGAAGGAAGGAAGGAAGGAAGGAAGGAAGGAAGGAAGGAAGGAAGGAAGGAAGGAAGGAAGGAAGGAAGGAAGGAAGGAAGGAAGGAAGGAAGGAAGGAAGGAAGGAAGGAAGGCTAGTTGTGTCTTCTGGCTGTGAAACCACTAGAGTTTCCTGTGTTTTGCCATGTTCTGTACAGTACATATGAAGTGTGATGACAATGATGGTGGTAAGGAGTTGATTCTTGCTTTAATCTGTTTTCAAATCTCTCTTGAGTTTTAACACCCAGACAAGTGTTTAATCCTTATGTCTTGCCTTCAAAGCCACAGACAGATTCCTACAAAGGTCTTTAGATAAGCAGTAAAAGTGCTGATTGTTGTGAAAACATACGTGTTTCTTCTTTCAGATCCACTCCTTTGTATACTTCTTTTTATTAGTTTTGAGATTATTAGACACACTGTCTAGAGATAAAATACTGATATTACATAGATTTAATCTCATAAGAAAACAGATGCCATCTTTAAAATGATTTAAACCATACAGGTGCTTTATATTAATCAAATTCTTTTTTTGCTTTGAGTATAACTGTGTCAATTGAGGTGCTTATCTGTTCATGTTCTGTTCAAATAAATTACTGCTAATCATGTTTGAGGCCATGTTTAAGACTTTTTAGACTGGTAATAGATATTGCACCTTTTCAAAACTATCATAAATATTATACTGTAACAGCTATAGTGCATCTGGATAACATTCAGGGAATTGAATTTATTCATAATCATTGCCACCTACTGTGCTGCAGTAACCAACCCTAAAAGAATGTTGTTATAAGACTGTGCAGAGTACACTTGAACTATACAGTAAATATTTTTGAGGTGGGTACCACAGCCTCACCCATTTGACAATCACTTTATATTCCTGTATTACAGTTTTTAAGTATTTATTGCAAGATTGTGACCTGTGCTATATATTCAAACTTGTTGTGGGCGTAGGCTGTTAGCAGGAGAAGCAAAAGAACCAAAGATATGATTTTCATTTCTCATTGGGAAACACAGTTTTAAACTGGGGGAGGATACCAGCATTCAAATTTATTCAAGTGAAAAAAAAAAAATTTTTTTTAGACTGAAAACACAAAGGTTCATGTGAGGTACTTCCACTGAGCTGTAACCCTGCTGTTTTAAGTATCACTGACTAAATTACTTTCAGAATGGAAAGATTATCAAGTTTTTTTTTAAGAATGGAAAAAAACAAAGTGCTCACTGAGAGAAGGGAGTGGGAGAGGGAAAAAGGATTTGGAAAATTTGACCGTGAATTTCATGTGATGATATTATGCTACCAGAAGGAGATAAGGGGGAAAGTGAGGGATGGGAAATTGGAGAACTAATACTGAGGAGAGCTCAGTTAGAATACACTGAAGGGAACCAGGGAACAGGCAGATGCAGAAGCTGAGAAAAAGTGACAGCCATGCCCTAATGAGAAAGTGGAAAGGATTAGAATGGCTTCAGTAAGTCTAGCAGCACAGCATTAACCTGAGAAACCTAATGACATTTGGGAACTTAAACACAGACTACTATCTAGTCTGGATGCTATCAAGGCAAATGAAAATCTTTAGCAGCAGCACCACTTGAGTTCTTATTCCAGTGTTATGACAGTTACTGTTCATCAAAAGGCTGCACTGTTGAGAGCAGGACTGGCTTATGCATTAAATATCTGAATAGAAAAAAAAACCCCTCATCTTCTGAGCATACAGGAGTTCCTATCCCTTTCTAAATAATGCTCCCCTCCTTATTTTCTTTGACAGGAGTCAAAATGTTCAGTGCTTGACAGGGACTGAGCCTTAAGAATTGTCTCCAATCATCACTGTCTTTCCACTTTCCTCTTGGCTGCCTATTTTGTGAAATATGATTTCCCAAGCCCAGTGCCAGCCACCAGTGTTCTTCAATCAAATTCTTCATAGAGACTCACAAGTGTCACATCAACCAGTCCAGCACCTCATTATAAAACAGAGGGTGAAACATTGGGAAAAGAAAGCAAACAGAAAAGAAAAATGTAAATAGCATCACTTCTTGGTTACCAGGTGCATTTTATCTTATCTCTCTCTGTCTCCCAGGCTGTAAATTCCTCAGGGATAAGGGCTGTTTTAACAAGTGCCTTTTTCAGTGTTTATCACAGCATCATGCATACGTTCTAGCACAGTGACAAATCTGTCACAGAGCTACTTTTCAGCTATTGTGTGTTATCTTATGCGATACTTCTTTGGGGTTATTAATTATCATGTCACATGATTTCTCTTTTGCCATGGTAAAACAAAAATCAAGAAATTTGGATTTCATTGTCCTCTTTCTAGGAGATTTGTGCCAAGCCCAACTTCTCATCAGCCTGAAACAAGAGGCATTGCATGAATAAAATAAGTATTCAGTCTTCTCACTCTCACCTTCTTTATGCTGATATGAGATGTTGCTTTGTTAAATTTCACCATGCTGGTCAGATTACATGAGATTTAGCAAACTGAGCTATCTTTATTCCAAATTTCAGAAAATTTCTAAAAACTGTCCAAGCTTGCCCTGCATTCTGAGCAGTACTGTGCACCTATTAGTCAACAGCAGACAGTCAAAGCATCTGTACTTTTATGTCTCCATCCAATATCTTCTTGGATGTATTCCTGAATAACCTTTTCACTTTAAGATAATTTACCTGATTTCAGGTAATGTCAATGTAATTAGTTCCAAATTCATGGTATATTGTCTTTTTTAACCAAGCCCTGTCTAATACTTATCCTTGGAGCAAAGGTGTGTGGGTGAGCACTTTCTTTGCACTCTTTCTAGCCCAAATTTGTACTTTTTCCTCCACCTAACAAATTGAAACTAAAGGAGGAATTTGCCATTTTTTCTTCTTTTGGTAAAGTGATCCTTTTTACACTATCTATTCATAATCCAAAATTTCGATGGTAATATTTCTTTTAATAAATTTATTTTCTGCAGTTTCTTAATCTGTTTTTTTTACTATCTCAGTGAAGTGGGTAGATTGTATCGGTAAAAAGAATTTTTCCTGGTGGTTTGATTTTGTCAGATGGTTAAAAAAGTATGATTTATGGTCTGGGGTTAGCCCTGATAGATCACAATTTGAGAAGGTAAACTCCAATTGAATTTTACACCAATATAAAGTGGAATTGCAATTTGCATGCAAGCCTAACAGCCCACTCAAAAACCTATATGTTAATACATGTTTTATTCCTTCAGGTAAACCAGAGCATGTTCATACTAGGACTGTGTGAGAACTGGTCATATGGCTTGTATTCAGTGAATGAGAGCAATATTTCACATTTGAGCTAACAAGACACAGGAGAGCTGTTCCACAGCTCTCAGCCTCTTATTTCTCATGTAGAGACTTCATAGTTGCTGGTATTAAGAGCAGAGCTAACCCCAAAGTTTCAGTGGGCTGACAAGCAACGTCATTTGTGTCACTCCATTTCCTTGGAGAGAGGAAATGGGTGTGCTGTTGCATAACTTCCCTCAAGCATCCATGTGGAACAGAATTATGTATTTGTGTTTGTACACCACCATTTTGTGGCCAGTCCTAGAAAGAAAATACACACCCTTTTGTGTGTGCCAGAACACAGCCATACACTTTCAAGTGATAAAAAGCAGCAGAGAATTTGGGGCTATGTATTTTTTTTTTTCTTCCTAAACCTCAGGTTTTAGAGTCCTAGTTCATCTAAAGCTACTTTAAATGAAAAGTACTGCTGTTAAGCAGGACTTCTAAGTCCTACTGCTTGCCAGAACCAGGAGGTCTGAGATTACTGATCACTTAAAAAAAACTGATTTGGCACAAGCTGCAGGCTGCTGAGAAATAGTGCAAATGCAACCAATGGCTTATTTTGTTAGGGTTTGGTTGGTTGTTTTCTTAGATGGTGCGTATGAAAGATTTAGGCAGCTGTAAAGGAGGGAGCTGAGATTCCTCTCATCTGGTGTGGGGAAAGCCAGCCAGGGAGTCAGTGTGGGATAAAACAGGCTCTCCGGTCAGGTTTTCCCTGGTAATTGCCATGAGGAAGCAAGGACTCGCTAGGATCTCCATTTTGCTGTACATCCCCACTGCGGAAGGGGCAAAGCAAAGGTAATGCTTATTTAACAAGGTTCCATGCCTATGAATAACATTTTCTGCCTCTGACTCAATTCCAGGTCTCAACATACGTGACAGAAATATATCCATTTGCTACAGGATGAAATGCTACGCCTAACCTATAATCACTGGAAGGCTTATTTTTTAAAACTCTCCATTTTGTGTTGATATAAAGACATTTTCCCTTTAAAATGAAAGAACACTAAAGACATCATGCTGTGGAAATTATGCAAATTTAACAAAGTCCATACAAACCAATTAGTTTCAAGATCAGAGGTGACATATTTTCTAATTAATACCCATTTAATCTTCTATTTATGAGCCTATAAATAAATATCCCCTCACAGGAACATGTACAAAAGAAGACAGACTATCTACAGAAGAGGACCAGGTTATTTTTTGTACCACTATGTTATACGAATATAATAAATATTATATACTATATATATATACTATATATATTATACTATATATTATATAGTATACGATACTATAATATATAATATATAATATATAATATATAATATATAATATATAATATATAATATATAATATATAATATATAATATATATTTTTATAATATAATATATTTTATATAATAATATTTATAATATTTATTATTATAAAGCTGTTCTGAAGAACAGCTTATTGATAATTTACAGATTTTCTATTATTGCCCTATATTTATGAGTTTACACAGGAGTTACAGACTCAAAATTTGCTAAGACCATGGACATAATGGCTCAGTCCCTGGGGAGCCTTATAGCAGAGCCTTTGATTCAGGATATACCACAGCAAGCATTCATTTGGGGGCTTTCCTTGTGTCCACAGTAACACCACCTGCCTTAAAATGGCTGCTTTGAGCCAGCTCTCCCCCAGAGCAGGCAGGCAACTACTGCTCTCCAGTGCATTGCTGCCCCTTAATAGCCATGCACTACTTTTTTTCCAAATTCCATAGCATCTATTCATTTGGGGATCTGTGGCAAGCTGGACTGAGGCCAAATATTAGTTCCCCTGCTTCTGGCAGAATGGCCATCCACAAACCTGCTGCTTGGAGCAGGATTAGTAGAGGTGTGTGGAAATTGCACTCATGGCTTCAAAGGGAACTTGCAACTCTCTCTCTTTTTTACTGCTCAGGAAAATTTCAAAAAGAAGACATAAAGCCTGAAGTATTTGGTAGCTGAAGAGGATGTTCTTTAAATATCTCTTTACTGCTAAAGTACACAATCAGTTCCACGAGAAGCATTTAAAAAAGGAAAAATCTCAATCTTTCTCCTATTAAATCACTGCATTTTTATTTTCTCCTTTTACCCTCTTTAGATTATTTTTCACTCGTCTGGTATGTTTTGATTTTGATAAATCACCATTTCAAAGGGAAAGTTGTTTTACTAAACATTAATTCCCATTTCACACATTAACTTTCCTGCCAGAGAATTTGATTTTGCACCAGCTATCCCCGTAGGAAGGCTGTGCCAGAATTTTACTCCTCTGATGCACAGATGCATTTTCCTAATTTATAAGTCTATTTTTAGCCATTTTATGCCTTCTTAGCATTATGCCAACATCACCTTTATGTTTGATCATAACCTTCTCTTTCTCTGATGTATGCTTTTGGGAACAAACCTTCTTTCTCAACTTTATTTCTGCATCACTGTTTACCAGTTGTCATCTTGTGATTGATATGTACACTCAGGTGTTTTTCCTTTATCATTCCACAATTGTGAATTCTCAAATTTGTGGTAGATAATCTAGGCCCTCTAGTTTATGACCTTGTTCTTCACATACTCAGTATTACTTCAGTTTTGGTAGTCCTTATGGTCAATTCAAATTTCTCTGAATGTTGTTCTGATATCCTTTTCTATTTATGATATCTCCAAATCTTGCCATACATCATATTCTTATACAAGGATGGTTAGGGAAAAAAGTAATCTAGGACAGAGCAAAGACAAGTTTTTGAAAGATAACTACGCTGTTACTTTACTTCAGCTTCCATATTTCTATAGTTTAGCATCACCCTTTGGTTTTCTGATTCAGCTTACTGGTATTTATACTAATTTCAGTCTTCTGCAGTGTACTTTAATTTTTTATTATGTTGAATGAAAAAAAATGTACCCAAGTCCAGGTATATAGAGTTTCAAAGAATTAGAGTTTCAAGGAGTTTCATCTCAAGGAATCCGTTATCAAAGACAAATAAGGCATCTGATAACTTGTCTTCACAGTTATCAAGTATATAAAATCTTATCACACTTTCCTTTTCCCCCTTGCCTTTGTCAGTCATAAATATGAATTTCATTAAGCGAGACAGTGATCACAGTGTTTTTCACAGTAAAAATCCCTGTGTCAACGCACAGTCTTTTCCCATCCACCAAAGTCTAAACACAATCCATGCAAACCCTCAGTTTCTCTTCAGTTGAGACCCAATACCACCAGTGCCCAGATTTAAATGTGCCAGGCAAGTGTGAGGAGCTGAAAGACATCTCCCACCTTGAATTCCAGTTTCCTGCCAAACCTTCCACACAGTCCCTGGTCTTCTACCACCATGTCCTTTCTACTTTAGTTTTTTACCTCCCTCAGAGAAACTCAGCCTTATGTCCACTCCCTCTGCCTCCATCAGAATTCCTACTGCTCCCCTCTCCTCCCAGGAACCATGCTCTGCACCTTCTGCATTTCACTACCTTGGCTCATGTTTCTGTACCAGTTGTGGGAAGGGGAGAACTCATGCCCTTCGCCAAAACTTTGCTTCTAAACACACTTTTACTCAGAATGAGCGTCTTTCATTTTCCAGGCATCCGTGCTAACATTTGTGGCGTCTGGCAAAAAACAAAACAAAACAAAAAAATCTGTTAAATCTGGTTTTAATATAAAAGAAGCTGAAAATGAAATATAGAAGTCAGCTGAAGTATTCTTTCCAAATTTGGTATTTCCAGGAAGTTTGCTTTTCTTGTACCAGGTTCAAGCCTTCAATCAAAGCCAGCATATCCAAAGGAATGAGCTGTAGCACCAGATGAGATCTCTTATTAATCCTTATTCAAATTAATTAAAAATAAATCTGAAAAAATTTAACATAAAAGAAAATAGAAATCAATAGGGTAGGTAAAGAATCCTTCTCGTAACTGCTGTAACTAAACAGTAAGATTTTTTCCCCCCAATCCAAAAGTTTGTTCTTAGCATCCCCGAAAATTCTACAAGTATTCCAATGCACCTTGTTGTCTTTGCAGTGGTAGATTCTGTAGAACAGTGGAACAGCTAAAGCTTCTGAAAAGGCCTGATCCTTTGGGAAACAAATAATCCATGTTTGCTTTGCCTGCCTGATTTTCTATTCTTGTGAAAGATGAGACCCGAAGAAAACTGCAGAGTAACGCTCCCCCCACCCCAAGCACACACACACAGACTAAAACACAGCCCCTGGCTTAGGGACCAAGAGAATGGCCGATGGTTTTGGGGGCACCCCGTGCCTGGGAGCAGTTCCCACACTCAGCTGCCTGTCAATGGTGGTGCCAGCGAAGCGTTACGCAAAGTCCCCGCGCACTTTGTGAGCCGGGATCCGGCGGCACAATGGCAAAGTTCAGTCCTGGAAAGAGATAGTGTGCTGAATGCACAATGCCAGGCTTTGTCTGAGGGGGCTTCTGTCGAGGAACAGGGCTACTTAATCTCCCCACTTGCCCTGGGGATTCTGGCTGTTTTAATGTGTCCTTTTTGAGAGCCTGTGAACTGTAGAATATAGGCTGGTAACAACTTTCTTTGGGGCTGCCTCCGCAGAACCAAAAGCTGCCAACACAGAATACCAGCACAGTGGTGTTAATGAGCACAAAGAAGACCTTTAACTGTTTTTACAGCTACCATGGCTAGAGTTTCATGTCATTCCTTGGTGAAGGAACTAATTCTTTGGCTTGTTTTATAGGAGCCTAGCTTCTATCATGCAGCAGAGGATGGCCTCTTCACCCATTTTTCTTTTTCTTTCCCTCTTTTTTGAATGATAATAAAGCCTGATGCATCTTTAATGAACTCTGGGGCTTTCAGAGATTTTCCTTCTTCTTACTATAAGGTGTAGATACACAGTACATAGAAAAAAGAAAAAAATACAAATTATTGATTTGTTGAAGGATGAGTAGCAAATGCAAATCAAAACCACTGACATGTTTAAACATTCCAGGATAAACTACTAAAGTCACTGAAATTCCTGAAATCAGAATAGAATAAATGAATAATCTTTACTTCTGACATTTTCTAGTATTTCTATTTTTAGAAAATAGTAATGGTTCATTTTACGTAATTTGAGCCTTTGGCTGTTTATTATCTACTACAAATGAAATTGTGCTATGCCTGAGAAAGATACTGTAAAAATGATGCTGTATATTAAAATGGATGCACAGTGGAAGCACAAAGAGCCTACAACCAGAGTACAACATCAGAGACACCTTTTAGAGGAATGAATGACCTGAGGCAATTGAAGGAGTCTATATCTAAACATTCCAACCCAAGGGCTTTCCACTGTCCAAACAAAAGTGTTTTCTTTATTAACTGCATGCCACATTACCTATACGTGGACATAAAAAGTATAAATCATTTTAGGGTCTGTGAAGGGTTCTCTCTGCATCAATCTATTGGCTGCACTTGTCAATTCACCCACAGTATTCTACGTGAACATTTGTGTTTGACTGCTCTCTCCTTCCCTCCAGGTATCCAGACACCATGTGAAACCTGCATGTGCATTTATCCATATTGGTCTCTGAATATCCCTTTGTTTCCTTTTCATCCTCCTTCACTTTCCTTTTCCTTTCTACTTCTCTCTGAATTTTTGCATTAAAAATTAAATAGATACAGCACAACTAAGGTTGAAGTGTTAATGAGCTACCCAGGGCAAAGGACACGTTCAAAAGCTGCAGTAAGTAGCTTTTTGCAGCAGTAGCATAAGACAAAGAAGTGCAGTTGTTCTTTGTATGTATATTAGCACTTCATATCAAATAATAAATGGACAAATAAGCAAGGAATTCTTGCACATGCAAGTCCAAAATGCAGCTGCATGTTTCGAAACTCACTAGCTTGGTGCTTGTGTCTTTGTGAATGAATACACTTTATGGTCTCATGAGAAATCACAGATACTTGCTCATATAACCAAATCAAAACCAGGCTGATCAGGCTGACTCCACGAGAAATGCATGTGTGAGTTAATCTGGAAGCATTAAATTAACTTTACTTTTATTACTTTGGGGCTTTCTCTATCTAGAATCATTTACACACCACTAACTTTTTATGTAGAAAGCTCAGCTGTGAAGCAAACCTGCTTTAACATATCCTGATGCCTCCTGAGACTCTCAGCAAGGTGAGAACTCATGCTGAGACACTGGCTTTACACCTGTATGTCACAAGCCAAATTCACAACCTATTTTAGTAAATCATTGCAGACTTCTCACATAGCGGCGCAAGATGGTCCGTGAGGTCAATTAAATAATGTGGTTTAAGAAGAAAAAATGCCATTAATAGAAAGCTGTAAAAATTTCCTTCTAGTTTATATTAGAATCATGGGATACAGATTTAGGAATTTAGCAAAAAGATAAACTATGCATGGGATTTTACAGGTGACAGAGTTTTGATTGGCAGCAAACATTTACTGAGAGCCAGAAGGTCATACAAAACCAGCAAATCAGTCTGGCTGTAGAAACTCAGATAAACTGTTTTGCTCAAGAATTTCTAGGGAACAAAACCAAGTCCTACAGGGTCAATAATCAAAGATGTCTTTATGCAGCTAGCCTGACAGATTAGATTTTCCCTGGAAATTGTTGTCTCAAGTCAAGCACAAGCAGATGCTCTCATTTACTTTTTCCTAATGGTATTTTGAACCAAACATGTTCCTATGGAATGTTACTGTTTCAAGGATGACTCCAAAACACATAGCTGAGATAACAATTATGTTAGTGATGCCAGCATTTAATTAGTTACAACCTCAAACAAAACAAAACAGAACAAAGCAAACCAGAGTGTGTTGGTTTTTGAAGACAAGAGGAAACATGCAAACATGCCGTAAACTACTAATGAAAAACATGGAATTTATTATTCAACTTTGCAGGTAAGTGTAGGTTATCTAAACCATGCAAAAGTTGTTGGATGAACCTGAAGAACAGGGGGAAACATCTATTGTTTGTCTTCCTCATGGGATAAGAAGTCACAAAGTAGTATGTATCAATGCAGTTAAGTGTCTTTGAAGTGCCATTATGCCACTGGGTTAGCTTATATTTGTCTGGAGAAAATGAACACGAGAAGATGTGATAGGTGTAGAAATCATCAGTGGCATGACATTTCTACAGGCAGGTTTTCTGTCACTCGTAGTCACAGGCCCTGGGGTGGTGGAACAGAAGTAAATATTTGGTGAAAGGAGGATGGATGTGACTGGAGCGAGGTCATGTCCATCAGCTGCCAGGACATAGAGTGGGTGGATTGATACATGTCATTGTGTTTGATTACCTTGTGGGGGAGAGGCTGCTTTGGATAGCAAAGGCTAAAGGAAAAAATCTTTTTTCCAGACTCCAACAGTGAAAATTAATCTTTACATTAGTGGTTTAATTTCTGACCTAAAAAGAAAAGTTAGTTGGCCACAAGAGATTGACTCTGGATTCTCATGAAACAAGCAAAAAAGTGAAGAGGCAGAGAAAGGGAAATTAATTATATGAAAGCTACATCCACATTTCCCTCTCTGAAGCTGAAGTCCAAACAGAAAAGCTTCTGTGGCTTTGCTTTGCATGGAGCCAATGCCTGTGACTCTCTGTGGATACAGCGAGCCCCTAGGTGACTATAAATTGCAGATACCTGCATGAACACAAATATAGCTGCATTCACACATCTGTGTTTTATTAGATCAATGTTGGTTGCCAAAATAAGTATTATTATTTCCACTAATAAATAAATAGCATTCTTAGGACTAGTCACATTCAAACTCAATTTTTAGACAGGCCTGCTTCCATAGAGAAAAGCTAAGGCCTTGTACTCATTATTTTTATGTACAGAAAGTTATTTGATAGTGGAGTAATACAGTTTCCAGAAATTATCTGCAGCAGAATCTTACTAATTCATCCTAATAAACAGCATTGTTATTTGTGATTTATATCTTGTCTATATGAGGAAATGAATGCACTGTGAGCTAGCATGTGAATTAAAAGTATACTTGCTACTCAGCACCAAGTCCTTGTATGGATATACTAAGATCTAGATTAATCCACCTAATTTTGGGCATGTAACTGAAGAATCCAATTTAGGAGTATAATCATCTTGTAGTTTCATTCTATTGCCAGTGAAGAATCCATTTCAAATTTCACTTATGCTCTAGAAGAAACTCTCTTTAGCTATTTACCTGAAGAGAATAAGTAAATAGGTTGCCTCAATTGCCTCAATTTGCCTCAATTAAATACCAAAAGTTAGGTGAGATGTGTCCCGGAGCTCTAAAATGGTGAGCCAAATGTATGTGCAAGGAGGCACCTTGAGTAGGTGTTGGGCTGGCTCCTTAATTGTTCCTTTTGTCCCCAGCTCAGCAGTGAACAGGGGTTTGTTACTGTGACTAGCTCTCTCCATGAAAAGAAGAGCTCTGTATTTGGGGCTGTCAAATCAATACTTCTTTTACAAGTTTCAAAAGTTTACAGATTTCTATGGGAAGAGTATAAACGAAGAAAATAAAGTCTTCAGGCCCTTCCCCTCTTTCACTCCCACTCCAAAAAACATTAGTATGTTCTGTCTGGTCTCTTTCAGCTTTAACATTTCCTGCTACACTCAGTGAAATTTAAACAAAATCACTTTTACAAACATTTAAATGGAAAAGTATGGAGTTTTGTCATTTCCCTCCTTGTGTAGCACTAATTAACAAAGCCTTTTTGTGAGAGCGAAAAGCTTTCCTTTTTTAGACCTGGCATGCTCCTCCTTGCTGATTCCCAACTGTGGTGGCACAATCCAGTATTTTTTGAACAATGATGAGAACAGAAATAGATGGAATTCAATAGGAGCGTGAATAATGGCAACCAGAAACCGAGTGGTGACATAATCTGTCTTGCAAACTGCCTTGAGATATAGTCAAGAAACACCACATTGTGTCTTGTATGTTGTGATCATCTCTGATAGGTATCACCAAATAGTTTTCAGGACAGATTTATCCACTCCAGTTAGCCATTTAAACATTTTTTAATGAAAGCTAGCTTACACACTTATGTCATATATGCCTTCAGTTCCCACTTCCTAATGATTATCAGCTGCTTATTTTCCCTCTTGTGCTTGGAAAAAAAGTGGAGGTTCTACAGTGTTTTGTCCATGTAGTGGTTTCTGAAAACACACTCAGGAGGGATAAGCCACATGAAACCCATATTGAATAAACATGTTCAAGGGGGTAAAAGAGGTGTAATGCTCAGGAAGTGTAAAGATGCGTGAATATACAGCAGAATAACCCAGAATGTGGTAGGAGGCTGTTAAGATTTCAAATCTGAAGGAGGTGGAAGAATTCATTTTCAAGACAACAGGCCCTGTTTCCAGCTGATGCTATGTTTTTGTTCCAGCACCTAGCTTTAAGCATGTTTTCTCAATACTAGTTAAGGGTATCAGAAAGATGAGAATATTTTTAAAAGTGGTATCATTTTGAATGTCTTTTTCTTTTTTTAATTAAAAGCCACTCTAATCCATTACTAGTAAAATAATCTAACACAGTGAAGATGCAAAGTACTTTAATACTGATTGAATTTACAGTCCTTGGAGGGATATGAAGCCTTACAGTTTGCCTATTATTATAGCTTTTAGGGGAACAAGAGATGCATGGCTGTTAAAGCTGTGCTACGATTTATCACAGTCTCCTGTTTTCATTTGTTTGGGACTTTCTGAAAGAGTCTTTTTTTGGGCTGAGACCTCTATAATTGGTCTCAGCACAATGGAACTCCTCCTCACTCATCCCTCTTCCTTTCCCATCCCCCTGCCTTCAATCTGTTCAACATTTTTGTGCTAATGGTGAGTGGTAAAAAATAGTGCTTATTAGAGACTTTTCTTTGGGCTTCACTGTGATTCAAAAGCTGTCTAAAAAGAAACCAAGAGAATTTTTATTTGGCACAGAGAGCTGTGCAAGCTGCCCAGTTTAAAGGTGCAGTTGAAATATACTGGCAAAGTGCCCTAGGAGATGTTTTAGTTATCTTTGCCACAGACAGGTAAAATCCTTCCAGTTCCTTCCTGCTCACTGACATAACATCATGCCCACAACTCTAGAACCTTTCTGATTGTGATTGCCAAAATCACCTCAAACTAGCGGGAGCACACAGAAGTCAATAAAGCAGCAAGATCAAATGGAGCACAGTGAAAGGAAAGGTGTATTTGGAGCAACTGTAAAGGCTTGCCAGCTCTTTAAGTAAAGCCCTCTCCCCCTTCTTTCAGATGGATCTGTACGTTATTTTCATCTCCGTTTCCTTTACATGCAGCAAGTGCTCCAATTTACCCATCCTCCATCTTTTTTCCTTCTCCCCCTCATTTCTTTCTGATCTTTCTTGTCCCTTTTCTTCTAGCTCATTGTGAAATTTGCTCCTTGAAAAAGACTTTGGTCTTTTTCACTTGCAAAGCCATTCTGTTTGGTTTTGTTCTGCTGCCAGTGTCAGTTCATGGAGGTTACATGCAGCCCATAGTAACACACCCCACAAAAACTGTAGGGCTCCTACAGTTAAAATTATTATTTTATTAAAATTTATTAAATTTATTAGAATTATTATATTATCCACTGATAAAATTAGCACAATTCTGAAAGAGAGTTCAAACCCCTGCAAAGGCTGAGCTATAGCTCAACCATACAGAACCAACACAGGACTGCACCACAAGGTGTCTATCAGAATCATGAAATTGTTCAGGTTGGCAAAGGCCTCTGAGATCCTCAAGTCTAGGTGTTAGCCCAGAACCACCATGTTCACCACTAAACCACGACCTCAGCTGCCACAGCGAGATGTTTCTTTTGAACACCTCCAGGGATGGAAATTCTACCACTTCCCTGGGCACCTTGTTCTAATGCCTGGCCATCTTTCAGTGAAGTAAGTTTTCTTATTACCAATTTTAACTTTCCTTGGTGCAACTTGAGGGCATTTTCTTTTCTCCTGTCCCTTGCTACCTGGGAGAAGAGACCAGTCCCCACGGGCTGCACCCTCCTGTCAGGGAGTTGTAGAAAGTAATCAGGTTCTTCCCTGAGCCTCCTTTTCTCCAGCTAAACACCCCCAGCTCCCTCAGCTGCTCCTCACCAGACTTGTGCTCCAGACCCCTCCCCAGCTCCATTGCCCATTTCTGGGTGCTCCAGTGCTTCAATGTTTTTCTTGCAGTATACATAGGTTTTGAAGTTCAGCCTCACCAATGCTGAGTACAGGGGGAAGTCCAGGTTGATTGGTAACTTTTTTTGCACCCTGAAGCACATCCTAACCTTTGTGTGTAATAACTGGGCTCTTTGGAATGGTTTCTCAGTATATGGAAGTGCAAAGTTTAGGACAAGAAGACACTGGTTCTATTTGGGGTCCAGTGATATGATTTCCTTGCCTATAATTAATCACTGCAATGTTTCATGTGGGTTCAAACTCAAGACTTGCTCCTCTTTTTCTTCTGTCTTGAGTTCTCAGAAGCCATTTGGGCAAAGATGGGCCCTGAAGTTTCCTTTCATGCCAAGTCTGCACTGGTGGAATGGCCCAGATTTCACTCACATTCCTCCTCAGCTGGATGAGGTCAAGGGGAGAAATACTCACAGTGCTGTGTTGCTGGCACTTGATTAAATACACTGACACTACCATTAATCAAAGTTATGTTCTAATGGTGACTTCACTGTGAAATACATGATTAATGCTGTTGATATCAGAAGAATAACCTTCTGTTATCTTGCAACCATTTTGTCTTCTTTAGAATGATTGGCACTTCACATTTGAGGGTATACATGAGTGAATGAATGCACACTTGTATTTATTAACTTTTATGTGTTTATCTATAAATAAAGCTGTTTGTTAGCTTTTATCTATTTATCTACAGTATCTGTAATGCAGATTTGCTTCTCTGGGTCTCAGGCTGCCACAAGTGATATGTGCAGAAGCAATTTTGTTATTTACAAGTGTGAATCAGCAGTGGATGCTGCTCACTACACCATTCCCTGGCATTCAAGGAAAATCTGGGTTAGCTGAGCCCTAGCACCCTGCAGCAGGAGCTGGGGGACATCCTGCTGCAGGGAGCTGCCCTTTTCTGAAGGCACAAAACAGGGGTGTGAAGGAGGGAGAATATTTGGCATGACGTTGATTTATGGGGTGCAATGTACTCCTTCTGCATTCCAAACACAGAGTGCAGGCTGGCGTGGAGATTAGAGGAGGTGAGGCCATCCTGTACTTCTGTCCCCTTGAGGGTCTGCTGGCCCAGTAAGGATGAGGGATAAATAACTCTCTGTAAACACCTGTTTCTCTGTTTTTCCCTTTGCCTTCTTCACTGTTGCCATAACCACAGCAATCTAGCCCACATATTAATACAATTCATTAAAAAAAATAAAACTGCAATCCATAAGGAACAGGTTTAGCAAGCAAACAAGTTACATTCCTAGCTGCTCTCTAATGGGCCTGCTTCAAGGCTTTGCAATTCCTGTCCCCATGTTTGCTTCATACACTGCTTTTCCCTAAAGGAACTGACAGAATTTGTCTTGATTACTGAAAACAGATGTTTGTAGCACATGCATCATGTGTTACAGATCTGCTGCATGAAAAGCTGTGGAGATAAAATTCAAGTTTCATCTCATGCAGAGTTATAGGATTCCACTAGAGGGAGATCAGTAGATAGCAGAAAAAAACATCCTCCATCCAGAAAGAATGACAGCAGCATGATCCTATTTTCCCCTAAATTGGCAGTTTTAGGTATGTTGCTCATTCTGCATTCTTGGCTAACTAGAATCTACCTATATGTACTTTTCAAGGTGTTTTCATATTTATGCTAGAATTTATGGATTTCAGTTATTTCAAAATTGTCTTCTCTATGAAACTAAACTGTTGAACTAAAATATCTACAGCGAGGATTGCATATTTAGCTTTTTATGTTGAAATTTTGGTGTATATGTGTCTTGCAATTGAAAAATAAATATCAATACTCAAGAAATACAGCTACTGGATCACACTGATGTTTTGCTTTTGTCTGACCTTCCTAATTTTTATTGCATATACTGTAATCTGAGATTTCTGGAAATAAACATGTAAAATACTCTATATTTATGTATTTAAGATTATCTTTCTTATGAAAAGAAGAAGATAATCCTCTGGAAAAGAAGAAGTCAATCTTTTTAGCATTTAGAATATATAAACAGCAATAAAAATTTGAACTTTTGCTTAATAAATACATATTGTACTGTTGTGAAAGGGAAACCAACACAACACAGACATGGTAGAGGAAACTTGAGAATGTTGTATAACCATGTCCTAGAATTTACAATTTTCATTCCTTGTTACCAATCATGTATAATCAAATTTTTAATCTGCTGCCCCTTAGAAGGAGAATATTTTCCTGGACTTTGTGTGTATTCACATGTTTTTCTAACATCCATGCAAGAGTAAACTCCACTCTTAAAAGTAGTGGGACAGACCTCACTATAATGACTCTGTTGGCTGTTACTTCTGACTATTTTAGGCAATAGCCTGAATGTGGCCTGGCTTGCACCCAGAACAGCTATAATTTTTAAGATAAAGTAACTGGAAAAAGGAAGAATTCTTTCATGGGCATTTTCAAGCTAGGTCCTTTGCCCACAAACAGGAAATAATTTGTGATGCTATAAAAAGGTTAAAGCCTCTTTTATTCTTATTGAGCATAGCCTATCTAGTCCAGGAGCTGGTCTCTGGGACTAATGAGTAACAGCGAACAAAAACTAATGTTACTTCATAGTAGACAATGAAGTTAATTCAATGCTACAGAAGAAAATATGGGCAGTTAGTCCATATTGGGAAACATGGTCTAATATTTTCAAGAAACTGCTTTTCTATATCTCTTATCTAAATTTGTTGTGTATTTTTACATTCCATCCTAAAATAAGCTATTTTTATGTAGTCATGCTCATTTTATCTTTATTTCATCCAACTTCAATTGTTCTACCAGGACTGAAATCAAGCTTTTGGTTTTTAAATTCTTATGTCTTAATGCCAATGTCTGCTTTATTTGAAATACATGTACCACACAAATAGAAGTAACACAGCAATCCAGTAGATCTATCTACAGTTATGTGACTTGCTGTAGGAATAAAACAGAATATTTTATTTGGAAAGGACCTCTGCCAATCCCCTAGACCAGCTGCCTGACCATGTCAAGGCTGATCAAAAGTTGAACCATGTTGCTAAGGGCACTGCTCAAATACCTATTTAACACTGACATCTGGGATCATTGGCCACCCCTCCAGTGTCCAACCTCTTGGTAAAGAAATGCTTCCTAAAGTCCAGTCTGAACCTCCTACGGCTTCAAACCATTCCTACACATCTTATCTCTGCATCCCAGGGAGAGGAGATCAGCACCTCCCTCCCCACTGTCCCTCCTCAGAAATCTGTAGAGAACAACAAGGTCACCCCTCAGGTTCCTTTTATCTCAACCTAACAAACCCAAACTCCTCAGCATCTCACAGGCCATTCCTTCCAGACCTTTCACAGCTTTGTTGCCATACCCTGAACACATTCCAGGACTTTCATATCCTGCTTAAACTGCGGTCCCAGAACTGCACACAGCACTCAGGTGAGGCCACAGCAGTAGTGAATACAGTGGGATAATCACCTGTCTTGACCTCTGTCCAGATCTCTTTCTGCAGAACTGCTTTCCAGCCACCCCTCTCTCAATTTATATTTTTCATCTGATGTTACCCCACCATGGGTGCATAATCCAGCTTTGGGCTTGTTAAATTTCATCCCATTATCATTGCCCCTTGCTCCAATCTATCTGGACCCCTCTGTAAGGCTTTTTGTCCCTCAAGAGAGTCCACAGTACCTCTTGGTATCATCAGTAAACTGCTTTGTTCCCCATACTTCTGTGAGTTCCAGTAGAGATGAAGGAATCACTTCCCTGAACTTTGGACAACACCTTTCTTCAGATCTCCAAGTAATTTTTCCCCTCCTTCAAATATGCTTAGTAGAAGCACCAATCTTTTCTCAGTAAATTCTATAATAATGAAGGAAATGAAGAAGAGGGTGTGAAATGTAAAGGTGTAAAATTTCTCCTTTGGCAGGAACTCTGCCTCAAAGCACAGTCAGTCATGTAATTAATGGCAACATCTCTGTGGAGATAATGGTATCCCACTCAAAATTACTTGGGAACCCAGCGGCTGCCTTTGTAATGTCATAGGTACAAGATTCCAACTTGCTCCTGGGGCAGGCAGCGACTCCAGCCTGTCCTAGCAGCAAACACCACAAACAGCACCAGGGCACTGATGATGACCCATCAGAAGTGTCCCCACTCCTCCTGTGCCTCCCAGCAGCTACAGCTGTGTGGCAGGAGGTGGATGCACTTCATTGTGAATTCTTCAGAAGAGCACAGCCACTGAGTCAGCAAAGAGCAAATTCACAGTTTGTATTGGAGCACACCAGGGACAATGCACCCTGGAAGGCAGATGGCTAAAGTTTTGTTAAACAAAGCTATGTGAGATCAATTGGGTTCACCCACTGGTAAACAGATGTGTTTTTCAAAAGCTGAGATCTCTGCCTGGCTGTCTTTCCTTCTCTCACTCAAGCAATAACACACACATGGCTAACAGTAGATTTTGCTAATGTTTATGCTACTTAGATCTGGGACAGTTATGCTCAATTGGTATCCTAAATCTTGATTTCTGGGAGTATAAACTTGTGCTTCCTAAAAGCTCTTCTTTAAAAAAATTTCTATTTTGAAACCTGTTTTGCATTTTTAATTGTAATTTCTTTTTTATGAGTTCAGAATAAGAAATTTCTTAGAATTTGCTTAAAATTCAGAAATACTAATCTACCTGTAAATTTAAGTGAAACAAATAACTTAAAGACAATTTCTTCTATCACATGACATTCTCTTTCCTGGGATACCAAAAGGCAAGCTTTGAAAAGAGAGGAGCCAAGGAGACGAATCAAATAATTTACCCATCTAAAAGGTGACAGAAGTAGACTGGAAAAGTTAGCATGCAAATAACAATTTTATGCATTTATATATATACACACTATATATATATATATTTACATTCACATTCAGAGAGATGATTCATCAGTTTCATTCCACCCTGTATGTTCAGAAAGTTGATATTAAATAAACCAAAATAAAGCTGAAAAATGGTGCAGTTTTTGTGCCACCTGACTGTGGTGATAGATTTTTTTTTCTATCCCTTGAGAACTTTTGCTTTCAAAAGCATGAGACATTAATGTTCTCCACTTGGCTGATTCCTGAATATATTTATTCATAAATATGGGTATAGGCTTTACTCTACATTCACAGAGGTAGGGGTGTCCTGTTATTTACAGCACTGTATGTATATTATTTGTGGTACTACAGCTTACAATTTCATGGTGCACAAAATGTCTGCAAGAAGTCACTGCAGGATACAGGAGGAAGAGTAAAAGTTGCACTAATTTGCTTCAGGAGAGATAGTATTAATTCAGTTTAACTTGCACAGTGATTTTCATCCAGCTTACAGTAGGTGCTTGCAACACAAATCTTCTTTCAGCTGAAGCTGTGTCAGCTGGAGAAGATTTATCCATGAGTCAGTGCCTAACACTTCCCAGCTGGATGTCAGGTTCCTGTCCAGTTGCCCCCTAATCTATCCAGTGAAAATGAATGATGTGAGCTAAGCAGGGACTTGCAGGTCTCCTTCACTCTTTTTGAGAGTGAATCCTTCCCTCATTGGTTTGGGAGCATTTGCAGGAGCAGCTGAGCCAGCAGCTCCCTACTCTCCAGCAGGGTGAACCATGGAAAAGAGAGGGAAGAGCAGAGGTGTGAGCTGAAGATGTATGAGCAAGGCCAACCAGTTCAGGTAGGTTCAGCTGTCAGCAGAGTGTGAGACTGATGTGAAGGTTTAGGAGAAGGTGCTCAGTGCATATCCCCATCTTTGCTGCAGTACTTCTGCATAGCATCCTGCAGGAAAGCACCAGCCATGAACATCCAGGTATAGTCTAGGTCACTAAAGCTTAACAAGAGCACAGAAACACTGGCTGCTATTAATTCCAAAGACTGTGAAACCCTCTAAGTTATGTAACAGAATCACAGAACCATTTCAGTTGGAAAAGACCTCCAATACTGTTCAGTCCAACCTCTGAGCCATCACCACCTTGTGAGCTAAACCATGGCACTCAGTGCCATGTCCAGTCATTTCTGGAACATTTCCAGGGATGGTGACTCCAGCATTTCCCTGGGTAGCCTGTTCTAGTGCTTAACAATCCTTTCCATGAAAAAATTCCTCCTGATGTCCGACTGAACCTCAGCAGCTTGAGGCCATTGTTGCCTTGTCCTGTCACTCTGTCTGGGAGAAGAGGCCCACATAAATAAACCCCCACATAAATACAGCAGCCATTTAATTTTTTTTTTCCTTCTGAAACCTGATCTAAACAACCTGCATCACAGAATGAACTACACTTCATATTTTAAGCATTTGAAATGTGAAATGATGAGGAACTCAGTGCTTATTTATCATTAGGTTAAAATATGTTGCTTCTTTCTCAATCAAATATCTGTTTTTAACCACCATTCACTGTTCTGCTCTGTGCTGCCACATTCCACATCAAGAGACCTTTAGTGAGGATGATAACATACTCTGACCAAATTTCTCCTTGATCTCACTTGAACAAGCTAAATAAACTTGGCTGATTCGTCTTCCAGTAAGCAGCACAGAACAGATTGATGCCCTCCTGCATTCAATTTTTAGTATCTTCTGATAACAAATATTGGAAAAACTCAAAATATAGAACTTCTTTTATCATCTGGATTTGCATCTAAAATCCCAAACTACATAAATTGTATCACAGGCAGATTGAATTGACACAAAACAACAGTTTAGCAGGCTTTCTGTCGATTTCAGATTCTGAAATACTCTTTTCAGTCTGGAGACATTTGTTTCACTCATCTACCTTCTAAAGCTGCATGTGGAGAGTGTGTTATATGTCAGCTATAGTGATAGGCATTTTGTGGATGTATAATTATATTGTTTGATATTAAATTATAATAATCAAGCATAAGGGGTGGATCATTCTGTAGTTTGAATACACAAGTGCTGTTTAGAATGAAGAGTGAGATCCTAGACTCACTGAAGCAAATGGAAAATCCTGTTGACTTCACTGGGGCAGATAGTAAGCATTTCTATTTCTAGAGAAGGATTAGCAGCAAAATAATTATATCTTTTTAGTTGTTGTTTTGGGGTTTTTTTATGTTCTTACTGCACTACATAAGAATGTTAACAGATTTTTCAAAAAAGGTAGACAAATAAGGTAGTCAAAAAAGGTAGAATAATGATGAAGTAAACCCACCATGCACACACAAGCCCCTGTCATTTTACCTGCAGACTTTCCAAAGAAAATTTGGGATGTTAAGTGTTGCTAATAAAGGAAGCTGTTCTAGCCACAGAGGTGCTATGAAGGCTGGAATACTAGGAATTTTATTAATTTTATTCTCTTATGAACTCTGCTTTTTATTAAGACAAATTTAATTCAGTATAACATTACTTTTCTTAGCTCTTTAAAGTCAAGTCATTCCTACCTCAGATTTTTCCCATATATATGGATTTGATAATATATAAAATGCTAACAGGAATTAGCTGTTTATGATTCTTCCCTTTCAATTCTGAACCAAGCTCTAGAAACACATAGTTTTGTTTTCCAGTAAGTCAGTTTTTATCCTATAAGCCAATTGACCCGAATATTTTATTTTCCTTTAATAATGGTATAGTCCTGTTTTAATCTCTTAACTACACACAACATTTCATATAAAGCTGTGAAAACTCAAGACCACTAATAATATGATGGGTCTCTTGTTCCCACAACAACAAGAAGAAAAAAAGAACACCTGTATGACTTTTAAGCCACAACACTGAATCATTTGGCAAGAGATCAAAGAAAGCAGCATTGTTTCCAATTGCTATTCATTTATGTGCTGCCAAAACACATTATACTGCTTTAAAAGTGTTGTGCTGATTACCACTTCCAAAGGAGATTGCATTTCTACAGGTGATGAGCTCTGCTTCACTGACTCTCAAAAATGAACACTTGCATTGTAAATGCTCACTCTCAGGTTCTAAAGCACATAAAAGGGCTTTCAAAGTTTGTCAGAAATATGAATAAGATTATTTAAGTGGTAGTTTTTGTTGGTATGAGATCTAGGAAGCTTAACCTAAATAACACCTAGGCAGGTGTTGATGTTGCAATTTTGTAGTTTTCTAAAAGACTGTGGTTTTGAAACAACCACGACTGACATCAACAGATAATTTAACAGTGCATTTTCAGTCAAGCCCAGAAACCTCTTTCCAAATGAGCAATACACTAAAGTGCATGAATGGATTGATTTTGTTTGTGGGGTTGAAATTGTACGCAGAATCAGTGTTGTGGTGAACTACTCCTTCAGCTTTCAGATTTTCTGACTAGTCATATCTTCAGAACTTCAGCACACCTATAAGTAAATTAAGATTATTCATGCACTCATAGCTATGCACCTACATGACTTGCAATTACAATGTGAGTGTGATTTTTGGACTTGTTAGTGTTGAATTGCCATCACCCACTCAAATTGCAGGGCATCTGCCTCTTGACTAAAGGGTTAATGCTAAGAAGTGTCAATTGAATAAAATTAAAATACAGCATTTCAACACTAATTTACACATTGTATCAAAGTAATTTTCATGAGTAGCATGAAGTGCATCTTATAAAGCAGGTGGAGCTTTCATGGCTAGATTGTGCCTTCTGGGGCAAATTGAAGGAAGAATATATCAGTGAACAAACTGCTGTGACATACAGAGCACCAGGAAGGATTTGTGATGGAGCATAGAAAAGGTGAGTTACAGAATTTAACAAGGTCCATCTTTTCAAAGTAGACCTTCTCGTGCTTACTTTTCAATAAAATAAAATTATTAAAAAAATCAAAACAAAACTGCAACAAAAAAACCTTCTTCCATGGTTTTCTTTATAATATGAAAGGGAACAGAAAAATTACTCAGTTTCTCAGGAGTCCACTGCCAACCAAAATTGTTAACAAGACTTCCAAAGTGCAAAGAAGATTCAATAAAATGACAGCCATAAAAAGCTGTCTTAGGTGTTCTACAAAATGAAAAGTTATGATTCTTTCTCTATAGAGTTCCTAATCTTTGAAACAACTAAGGATGAAGAGCAATGGAGGAAAAGAAATCTATTTCAAACAGAATTACCATGGGGTCTCTTTGCCACAATAATTTCTGGTTGCCTGAAACACATTTTTACAACATGTGAAAAATCTTGTATTTTTCAACTGAGCTGTTCATAAGAGCCAAAACTTGAATATTCATCACACAAAGCTGATAAAGAGAAGCAATCACTTAACAAAGACTGATCAAACTGAAGTAATTTCTTTTCTTTCCTACTACAGTTACATGCCTGCACGCTTAGATCTAATGCACTTTCATTTTCACATCCAGTAAAAACTATATATAGTAGAAAAGCAATTGAAAAAATATCTTGAACACAGTTAAAATGCATTTTTTACTAAAATGTCCATGTTTTCATGGAAAAGACAAAGACTTTTTCCAGAGACTGATAGCTTTTATGCAAAATATCTGAAAACACAATCATGTTTCAAACAGTGTTGCAAGGAAATTTCAGTCTTACATGATAAGAGCCTAACTGTACTTGTCTAAAATACATATGCATAAATGAAGAGCACATCCTGTCAGAAAATAATCTGGTTTTGGATAAATCAAAGTTTAAAAAACTCCCAACTACTGCATTTTCAAAATTTAGGGTTATCTATTACATTCTACAGCAAACTCACACTCATATCAGGACAGCCAGTACTATTTACCCCACACAGTTAATGAATGATTGTGGGGAAACAACTTTTTGTTAACTGTTCTAAGCCAAAAATTGTATCACATCACACTAGGGGGGCGATTTCAGATCCAGTTTCCCTAGAACATAGCATGTATCTGGAGGTACCCATGGGAAATGTTAAATGTCAGAATCTGCCCTAAGGATTTTTCTTTTGGGACCCACCCAAAAGGGGACAGAGACTCTTCTTCTGATCTGTTTTGACCAGCTGTTTTCAGGGTTTTCAGACTAAGATAAAAGAAAACTCAAAGGAATAAATGACCTCATGAGATTTCCACTCCTTAGGGTAGAAGCCTACTAAGAGCAGTTTATGATATTTCCCAGCTGTCAAAGTCATAAGGAAAGCCTTACATTAAATAATTTAATATAAACAAGAATCTCCAGACTCCATTGACTTGGCTAACATCAAATTTGCTTGTAAAGATGTTCCAAAAACTAAAAATCTGAGTTCATTTTCCACAGATATATGAGAAGCAATTCCACAAAATATAAGTTTTACAGAAAGCATTTGACTTTTCTTTCCACAATGTATCTGTTTTAATTAGCTGAATGTGATAATGGAACTGCATCAGTTTTCAGGTTTCTGGCTTTTAAACCAAATATTTTAGTTCACAAGGATGGGATATTTCTGTGGCAGGCGGCAGCCTGCTTTCTTTCAACACACACTCCGCATGCATTCATTAAAAAAAATTAAAATAAAATAAAGCACTGTATAAATTCCAATTTGGCATGATTATGTGATGTGTGGCCTTGTGTTCATGGAAACTCTCACCTATTGGCACTTGCAATTTTAGTATCATGTAATTAAATTGATTTTTTTGTCAAGTCAGTTTTAAACTATGTCTTTGAGGTAAAAGGCCAGTGCATTAATCCACTGTGGTATTTATTATTTAAATACTAATCAAGAGGTCAATTAATGTTTTCATTGCTTTTGCAAATGAGTAATGGAGTACTGTTCAGAGCTCTTGGGAGAGTCTACTGTTAAATAGGAATCCAATTTCATTCCTTCTTTTCAAATGGCCCTAAATGTGTGTATTATGCTGCTCTTACCTTTTTTGTAAATGACTGGAGTGTTTCACTTGAGCTCTAATGCCTATACTGCACATCCAAAAGCTTCTCAAATATTTTAGGATTCTAGTTCCACTTTGCAAGTCTGTACCTATTTTCCTGTAAAAGGGTGTGATGAATACACAGCAGATTTAAATGTATGAATGAAAGTGCCTCCCTGTGCCAGACATGAACTAGGAAGCTTCTATTTGATTCATATTATCTACAATATTGAACAGAGGGGAAATTAAGTCAGCAAGGAATGATTAGCTCCTTTGCTAGAATTGATTTATGTGTATGGAAAAAGAGGTTTTGATATATACCTTCCCATGTTTGTTAAACATCTATATAAGCTCTATTTCCCCCACTCATTAGGGATAAGATTAATTAATGCATTTTGTGTTAAAGCCAGAATTTCAGTTCCTTTATCCTACAGGAGTCAAGCTTGCACAGCTACTTCATCACATAATGGGGCTCCACATTGCTATAAAGTGACTTTGGTGAAATGTTCCCCTCATGATTGTCTGTTTCATGATAAACTGTAAAAATCTTTTGTCCCCAAATCGTGCTGGTTATCCCAGCTTGGAGCAGGGATGCCAGATGTCAGCACAGGAGAGGAACAGGTTCAAGATCTTCATCCTACCACAGTCTTCCTCACAGTCTCCATAACATCTCTTACTTTTTGCTCTATTCCCTTTGTTCTCTTGTGCAAAGTAGAAAAATCAGACAATTGTCTACATGTGATTTTAGACATGCAGACTAAATGGACAGATAGACAATAATACCACTTTCTGTGAAAAACTTCTAGAACTTTTTAGGAAGTGATACCTAATTTCTTCCTGCTGCTGCATTTGGGAACAAGGTTGATTGACCAGCTAAAATCTCATTTCACTACTGTTTCTAATGTTATACGAGCAAGGAAAAGCTATAGAAATAGCCTAGACCCTCTTAAATTGTTCAAATGCATTCTTCAAGTTAGGTCTTTTATATGATTTTGATGAATTGAGTAGTTAGACTAGATTTTTTTATCTAAATGAGTAACAATAAGTAACGAGCAAAATTTGGTTCTCTGTAATGTTTTAGTGATTAAAATTATTTTTTAAAATGTCGTAAAATACAGTTTAGAAGCCATCACTACTATTTCTACATTCTACTAGATTCTACAGCAAACTCACACTGGTATTGGGACAACCAGTACTATTTACCAACACAATTAGTGAATGATTGTGGGGAAACTACTTTTTGTTAACTGTTCTAAGACACATAAATCAAACCCAGAAATATATACCTAGAAGTGAGACTTTGGGAAGAATTTTAAGTATTTTAGCCCCTCAGAATATAAACTTTAGTAAAGTTGAGAAAAGAGTGGGATGCAAGAATGACCATTAAAAAAAGAAATTAAAAAAACCTCAATGGACACTGCAGAACAGGAAGCACGGCTGAGCTCTGCACTCAAATACAGAAAATTTCCTGCATGCCCTTTGAGTAAAACAAGCTCTTTTACTTGAGTTGCAGACTGTCTGCCTCTTTTTTGACCTTGCCCATCCAGCCCTCATCCCTGATGTATGAGGTGCGAGGGGAGGTGCTGAAATGCAAATGGGGCTCCAAATGAGGATTGCATCTGCAAGAGGGGTGCTGGGACCTTCAAAGGGGCTCTGAGAGCAAATCCAGCACAGAAATCCAGCATTGCTGCTGCTCATCAGGACAGGCATGCTCTCAAGGCAATCAAGGACGTTGTCTGTCACTTAGCAGAGGTAGTTAATTGGCAGTTCTCCACATCCACTTGAAGAAGGGTGCTCAATAATAGGATTTTCTGTCTTGGTGTAAGGGATGAAGCTTCGTCACTGTGCAACAGATTTTTTTGTTTTTCCATTGGACTTTTATCTGGAACTGAAGCTTTGAAGGCTAGGGTCCTGCTGTCAGGCTTATTTCTTTTATTGGCTCTTGTTCCCTCTCAGACAAAAGCAATACAAAAAAAATTCAAACTGACCTTTTTTTTTAATTACTAATTATTTTTCACAGTTTTTGGACTTCATATTCAAAGATTTGCTCTCTCAGGAAAAGAATATCATGTTCAATTTATATCACAGTAAGACCCAAAAGCTTACTTTCAGCCAAGTGCAATATGATGCTCTTAAAAAGAGAGTTTTACAGTATTTCCAACAGTTCTATTTCTGAGTGTGCTGAATGCTTAGCCAAGATACAATTTGACAAATGAGGTTCAGAATATGACTACAGCTAATTAGAGGGTGTTAACAACTGAGGAGAAGCATGTGGTACCAGTGCTCCGAGGCCAGCAGGGGGAAGGGGTTTCCTCAGTGATGAGAGGTTGCTCACAGCATTGCACGGGTTCCCGGAGCAGGTCTATTGTTGCTGGCACCCATGCTGGAGGGACAAGGATCTCATGGGCTGAGTGCAGGCACGAAGCCATCCCAACAGATGGCTCCTGTTGTGGGCACAGCGTGTGTGCTGTGTGCAATATGTCAGGGCTTACAACAAGTGAAGTGTCTGCTTCACCTTGATTTTCCACACTGCCACTGACTCGGTTCTCGAGTCAGTGCATTTCAAAAACCTGTTCACAGAGAGCTTTGTGGTGTTCCTGGACTTGGCAGAGACCTCAGAGGCAAGAAGGGTAACAATGACAAACCCATCACCACCTTTCTTCCTTCAGCTAGAAGAATCCAGCGGTACAAGCCAAAAAATTTTTGGTAGGCCTGCCAAGGTTTGTAAATACGTCAAGGAGGGGAGGAAACTGTGTGACAGAACCTGTGCTTGAACAAAAATCACATGTGGACAGTTCACTCTCTGGTGCTTTAAAGGGAGAGAGCTTTCTGAGTAAGTGCTGTTGCACTTCTAGACACTGGAGATGTTTTAGCTAAGTGTGCTCACTCTCCACTAAGAAACAACATTACACTGAAAGCATTATTCCTGATGTTTTGTCTATTTACCTGCTTCACAGCAGAAAGTAATATAATGCTCCTGGAAAAAAAAATAGTCCCTAAACCTGAGAATGGATAAATTATTTTCCTTAATATGATGATAGCTTCACCTTTCTTTCAAATTATGCAGTAATTGCCCAGTGCTATTGACCATGAATAATACACAACAGCTCGTGGCATGAGAACAAATGGCTTCCTGAACACCCAGATCAATGAGGTCTGGTTTCCTAAGGATTTGCCTTCTTCTCCTAGCATTCATGTTGCCACAATTTGGTGCTGGCTCTGGTTGTGCTTTCTACACTGTGCATGGTATGATGCACCCTCACCAGTGCTCCCACAGTGTTCCTTGCACATCAAACACTCAGCTCCTTCCTGTGCCTCCATTTTACCATTTTGGAGATGCTGGCTGGCCAAAAGTCAGTCTGTGCTTGAAGGCAGCCTGCACGTACAGATCTGTTCTTTTTTCAAGCAATCCAAACAGAATGGGACCTGCCTTCTGGAGAGCAAACCAGGATCTCCCTCCTCTGTCTAATTCAGTTGACATTCAAATGTGAAAAGCAAGACTGCAATCACAGAAGTTTTGTTCATATAAAAATGCAGACAAGTAAAGACTGCTTTTGGCCTTGAATCTAAAATATCTGTATTATTTGTATGCATTATTCTACCTCTGAAGCAACTCAACATTCACTATTTTCTTTGCTACTTAACCTGCCATCATAAACATTTTATTGAATCAAAAATGTCTGATTATTATGGTTTATATTCTGTACAGAAGCAGCCCCTGATGCTCTTCCTTTGCTTTTCAACAGAGATTTACTAGAAAAGGCTGAAGAGCAGTGCTAGGGAGGTCCTGAGATATACAGTATATCATGATTTCAAGCACTTATTCCATTTTCATTACTTAACTGTGCTTTCCAAACAAACTCTCTGTCATATAACAAAATGTAATGTACCTTCAATAAATATTTTCCTTTCATTTAGATTCTATTTACTCCAATGTGCAACAATTGCAACCATCATTTAAAATGAGGTTTTCCTTCAGAAGGAGGAATATAAGAGGCTCTTTCCTATTCAGTTTGAATTATACAGATCATAAAGTCAAGAAGAAATGGAAATCGAATTAAATTGTGAAACACAACCTTCTTATGAACCCTTGTAATTCATTGCTGGTGGATATCATTCTTATTTAACCAGAACCCAAGAGGGAATATTCCAGACAGAACGTAAAGCTCTTTTCTGTAAACCTTGCTATATGTGATACTGTATAAAACGTATAACATCATTAGATTGCCAGCAGCTTGTTGCAGTCAGCAAGGACAGATGTTTTCTGATGTTTGTTTCACTTGAGAAGCTTATTCTTGGTTTCTATTGATTCTGTCTGATATACAGCAGCTACATTAGGAAATGTTCTATTCTCTGAGTTCTAAACAAAGGTTACTTCAGAAACTTCATGCATTTCTCTTACCATTTTATGTGATTATCTATGAAAATCACATTTAATATTGTTAATATAAATATCCAGGCATTTCTCCATCCACTGTAACACTTTCAATGCTCAAACCTAATAGAAATCCATTCATTCTGACATACAAAGGAACAATATTCATTTCATCATTGATTTCTGTTTATGTTTACTGTTCATCAATGGAAATGTATTTCAGTAATGCAGTCATCTGTGAAATTCTACATGCTTTAGTCCACAGCTTTATTTGATTAGTGCTCTGGACCAATAATTTGCGTTACCTGTCTTGCCATAAAGTAGATGTGTGAAAATTAGCTATTTTAAAATCTTGTTTACCTTGCACAGAGGTTATTTATCTAAGTCTTTCTAATTTACCTTCCTTGTTTTTTATTCCTTTTCCTAACCAATGCCTGTATTTTAAGAGGAGAATCCTTATTTATTCTATGACAAAAATGTTACAGTTTACCAGCTGAAGAGATTGCTGGTCATTCCTTCCTTGGTCATTTCTTCCTCCTACCCTCAAAGGCTGCTAAAGGAGTAGAGAACTGGCAGCTGCAGAGTGAATGACATGTTCACCACTTCAGTCACATAACTAATTATTGTTCTATTTGCACACCTATCTTGGTAAAATTCCTTTGATTTAAATCCAGCTGGATCTATTTCTGCTAGTTTTGCTATAGAATATATGTATATATATATATATATATGTACACACCTTCTTTGAGGAACAGGTGTGGAGCTTGCAGAGGTCAGATCCATGGAATTTCAGGCATGGATCCATCCAAAACCTTGTCCTTAACCCTTCCTTTGAGCAGTACTGAGTAAAGGACTGGTAATCAAAACCAATACCCCCAGAATTTCGGGCCACTTGGAACTGAACCACATCTCCACAAACAATTGTGAATTCATTTGTAACTCTATAGGTTAGAATAACCAGGATAAATGGGACCATGGCATTCAGTAACACACATGAAGCATTTTAGTGTGGAATAATTCAAGACAGCACTTGGCAAAGACCAACAGGCCCAATCTAACTAAGTTTACCCATGCCAAAGGGGGTCTTTAATGAGAGTTGGATGCCACATAATAACTTTTGCCAAAATAATGCTTCATCTGCTGGTGTTTCGTAGAAATCACGATTTCCCAAAGATGTAAAAAAAAAAAATTATATCCTTGTGTTCAGCAGTCTATTTTTTTCAACTGCTTGATAAAATAAGAAACCCCCAGGACTTTTATTGAGAAATCCTTGTATTCTTACTTTATAAGTGGCAGCTAATAATACAAACCCTTCAATACTCCACTCACTTGAACACAATGAAAACCTCTGGGGAGATCATTTAAGAAAATTAATGATATGGAGCCACCACATAAAATTCTGAATATCCTGAATGGTTTTTTTTTTTTAAAGAGATTTTTGATATATATCAGGCATTACAGTAAAATCTCTTTAGTGAATTAGAATTTTCCATCCTATCACACTGAGAGCCATACAAGGTGTAACAAAAAGGCATTATGCTTGATTTGGTAGCCATGAGGAACTTGTATCTATCAATCACAGATGGACTGAATGCAACACACACACCAGGCACCTTTGGGGAACATAAAGCTGTGAAATGTACTTAGAGTGTAGCAGTACAGTTAATTTCTACTATTTCAGTATTATATTCCCAGGCTGTCTTTAGGCAATCATTCTTTAAAGGAAATTTAATTGTTTCAAATCCCTTATGATTCTTGCCTGTACATGAAAGGACACACTGAAAATAAAAACAATTTCAGAATGACACAAAGCTACTGCTTGCTGCTTTTATTCTGTGGCACTACTCTGGGCTTCTTATTTGAATATTATGTATTTAACTATTTTGTTTCTCTGCAGAGGAGGTACTTGTGTTGCCCATAGGTAATTTAAATTAGAAAGAACACACCTAGGAAATAATTCTTATATTATATAAGCATTGAAGGCATTCTGGCCTAATTTTTTTGCATCCTTAGGTTTTGCTATAAGACCTTTCAATGTTAAAACACTGAAAGATCAGCTTCAGTGGAACTGAAGAATATTTATGTAGTAGGTAGTAGAATATTTATTAGTAGTAATTTTTATGTAGTATTTAAAAGAATATTTATGTAGTAGGTCTGTTAATTGCATTTAAAATGAAGATGAACAAAATCTTCATATTTTATTTACAAAATTATATTAATTTAAAAGAGTTAATGTTATTCTTATATATATATATTTATATGTTCATAAATAGTATTTTACCTTTTCACTTAAAAACCTTGGTAATGAAATGCATAAATTGTTACAATCTTAACATCATAGCTAACACACTTATTCTTCTCTCAGATTATTTTCTGAATGCTCTTAATCAAGGAATTCATTGATTTGGAAAGGAAAATAAGGTGTGTTATTGTTTTCATTTAGTAGCTAATATGATAGATTAATAGACTCCATTTTAAAGAAAATGCATCTGCTGTAGAGATTTTTTTTTCCCATTTCTGTCTCAGGAAAGTAGAGTTTATTGTGCTAATGGCAGCATATTTTACATATGCCTAATAATGTAATATCCTTGCATGGATAAAGGAGTATATTTGTAAAAAAAAAAAATAAAACCAAAAAGAAGTAGAGACGATTTACTACTAGATGAATCAGAGTAAGATTTCATTTCCCAAAAGAAGGTTATCTTTTCTAATTCCCCGAAAAACTATTTAAATGAGGTCTCATTAGCCTCAGTGATTGGTGCTCAAGGTGTGCTGCTAGGTTTGCTAACCTTTTGATGAAATCCCTGGGGGTCCCTGACCCAGTTCTTCCGTGCTGACCATCTAAAATATGTTCTGATGCTTGCTGTTGTTAAGGTAGTCCCACCACCAGTATAATTAGTGAGCCTTAAGCTATTTAGTGCTTGAAAAGACAAGAAACCATTCATATGGAAACTCACACCCTTGGTGTCTCTCCAAATGGAATCAACAATCATTGTGTGACCCTGGGAGCTTTTAACATACCTTGTAAAATTAATTTCCTATTTAACTCTCTTGCGTCCAAAAATATTGAGATTTATAAATACAAAATATTATGTTGACACAGCAGAATTAGACGTTCTTAATAATGGTGCAAAGAAAGGACATGAGAATAGTAATTAACAGCATTTTTTTAAATGCAATTGTTATTTAACTCTGTTGGGAACAAAAGATATTCAAATGCTATGCAGGTATTTGAATTTTGGAAGGTTTTATGTCTGTTGGAAAGACATAGTCATCTCTAGCTAAATGCAAAAGAAGTCCCTCTGGGCTTTGTTTTGAGCAAGGTCACTGAACGTTACAGAAAATTCAAGTCAAGTTATGGCTAGTATATCAGTTTGATTTATGAAAACAAACAGTCACTGAAGGGTTTGGGTTTGAAGGCACCTGAAAGATAATCATCACAAAATTCCAATCCCCTGCCATGAGCAGGGACACCTTCCACTAGACCAGGTTGCTCAAAAACCCCATCCAACCTGGTCTTGAACACTCCAGGGATGGGGCATCCACAGCTTCTGTTTGTTATAGCCCAGTGTGTTCTAAAAACACAGAATGTAAAGAAACCTGGAAATCAGACAGCTGCAAACCATATTGTCATGCCATGAGTCTTAATAGTTTCTCTAATTTCACTTCTATGGAATACACAAAAAGTACAGAAAACCTCCAAACTGCTCCAGTCCTCTACAACTTCACCCCCAGAGTCTCATTTTCCTTCTACCCTCGTAGTGGCACTAAGAAGCCAAACTCACTGACTCAGAAGGAAATGCTGGCTAAATAATTTGTAAGGAGCAAGGAAAACACCAGCTAATCACTCAAGCTCTTCTCCAATGCTGCTCCATTTCAGCTGAAGAGGCAAGTGGCCAGCAGGTGTTTGCAGTGCTGCACTCACTGATTTTTGTGCAAGATGAAAATAAATATAAGATTTCATTTATATGGAATACTTCACTTTATTATAAACTACAGGTTCTTTTACAGTTACATGGAATACTTCACTTATAATGAACTACAGGTTATAATCCAAGCTCTTGTCCTGACTTTTTGACTGCTCTAATACGACCCTGAATGTTCTTTATCCTTACTGGAAAAGACAAATAAATAAGCAAATGAAAACCTCTAATTAAGAAATACTCTGTACCTCATAGGACAAGACTTTCCATTATCATGGTAAAAAAGAAGGAAAGTACATTTGAGAACCTGCTAGAGGACTTAGGGCCGTGTGTTGTTCTGGTTGGACTCATTCTCTTAACTCAGTTTTAAGTAATTTTTTTTAGATCATCCCATGGATAGTATTTACTGAATCCACTGCTTGCTGAAATAATTCAACTGTAGTTGGTTGGATGGGCGTTGGATCAGCCTTACCATGAACTGATGTGTTATGGCTAGAGGGAAATTAATAAAAGCAGCAAGAGATTGTAGTGAATTATAATTTCTCACTATGTTCAGTTCAAGCTGTGTCCTGGTGGGTGCACAACACTTCCCAGCAGCACTGCAGAGCATATCACAGGGACACAGTTTTGGGAATGCTAACTCAGCCTTTTCAAACTGCATCCCTTTGATGCACTTGTCTGCCTAAATACAGCCTTCCAGCTTTGATCAGGCTGCCAAAATAACTGTGTCGTGACGCTTTCTCTTTATCTCAGGGCAGCTTCTGGACAGCAGATTTGAAGAGCATCTGCAGCTACAAAAAGATCTTAACCTTAATACAAGGGCATTTCCCAACAAAAGAAAGAAGTAGAAAATTCATAAAGATGCCATATGGGTACTACAAAAGAATTAATTATTCAGAATTGAAAACTAGATCCAGTCTTCAGAGAACTTTTAAAGACCAAGATAAGAAGGAGATCTCAGCAAGTATTTTCTGTCTAGGTATTACATTTACAGTCACGTGGGTTTAAAATAGAAATAAATCATTTATTCTACTCAATTATATAATCTATTCTATTCAATTATAAACCATTCTGTTCTCCTCTGAGACCCTACTCTCTTGATATTTGTAGCTGCCTTGGTTTGGATCAATATTCAACATGTAGGTAGATTACATGATAGTCTGTGTCAAATATCATGAAGAGAAACAGAGAGACAAGCTATCCTGAAACACTTGTGTGTGTTGACTGACATATTGAATTTATATATCAATTAATTAGTTTATAAGCACATGAAGAGGCATATTCTAACACACTGGCATGGCAAAAGCTCATCCCTCTCAAAAATAGGGCTCTATAACTCTTGTGCTTCTGGAGTAAAGAGCAAAGAATTCCTAATCTTGGTGATGTTTTCCATCTTTTTCTGGAAAGAAAATGCCTCTGCATTCCAGACTTTATGGGCAGACAAACAATCTTGCTGTTCCTCACATGAGTTTTTTAGTTTTTCAAGGAACACTTTTGGCCAAGGAAATAGTTATCTTCAGGTAGGTTAAGATCTACAAAGCTTTTTTTGTGTGTAAATTTTTACTATAGGATCACAGACTGCTTGAGCTTGGGAGGGACCTGTAGAATTGATCTTGTCCAGTCCCTCTTCTCAAGCAGGGCCACCAATAGTTGGGTGCCCAGGACCTTGCCCAGGTGGCTTTTGATAATCTCCAAGGATGGAGATTCCACAGCCTCTCTGGGAAGCCTCTGCTCAGTGCTGATTACTGAGGATTTTATTTTTCCCTCCAAATCTTCAGTTCTTGCAAAGTCCTTCAAATACATCTATGGAGTACTTGTATACTGAGTATACAAATATACATTTGTATACTCATTATACAAATGCTGAGTGTGATATCTGTATCTGCTCTCTTTTAAAATTTCCTGTTTTTTACAGAGGCTTTATTTAATTGCTTGCTGCATAATATTTTTTTATCATGTTCTATATATAATTTTATTAATTCTTAATAAGGACAGAAATAGAAGTACTTATATATATGCATTTAAATTTTGCATAAAAATCCAGTCAACTCATGGGTGATGCTGTGTGCTCCAGAACTGAAAATCATTTGAGTGCATATTGCACAACAGTGTTCACAGTATTCCCACAGATTTCTACAGTATATTTCACAGATAAGTTTCCTATTTGATCCCTCTGATAATTGTCTGGATGTTGTAATTAAACAGATGGAATTGTGAAGGAAAAGTAACCTTAAAGCCATTTTCAGCCTCCTGCAATGCACTTACTGTCCATTAAACATGGTCTATAAACTTTCTGCAATACTTGTACACTGCACAGTAGTTTTCCTATGTAAAACAGGCATCTTCTTTCCCACCAGACTTTTATGCTAAATTTGCCTTTTGAGGTTTTGGAAGAAATCCTGGACACCAGCTTTGTAATCACTTGATCAAAAAGTTCCTTTTACCTTCTTTTTCCTTTATCTTGAGCTTCCTGTCAAAGCTAATAATTGCCATTGATGGAAATGCAATACTATCCACTTGTTTTTAATCAAAAAATAAAGTAATCTACATATGAAACGATGAAAGGCCTCATTACACACCAGAGCACAAGTAAATTACCTTGCTGAAATGGAAGAAATTATACTTTGCTATCAAAACTTTAAATCTACTGAAAAGTGATTTGGTCTCCCTTGGGCAGTACTTACTCCTAACAGAACATGACAATTTTTATATTTGGTTTTGCAATACTCCAGAAGCAAGACAGAGAAATTTGTTCTGCAAAAGATTAGACAAAAATAAATACAGAATAATGGTTCTTCAGTGGGTTTTGAGTGGTTAAGTTATGAATGTATGAGTGGGCTGGTTACTCTATTCCTTCTTTTCGTGGTAGTTATTCAGAAACAAACCATGAAATGAAGGAAATAAAATTAAAGAAAAGGGAAGAAGGATGAAGCAACTGGTTCTTATTACCTCACAAGGACCATCTGATGGGAAGAGAAGGAAGAGTCTAAGCAGAGGCAGAGAATCTAATAAAAAGGCTACTGGTTTGGAAGAAATTATTTCAAAGTACTCCCACTTGAAAAACAACAGAGTTCTGCTTATATTTAGGAGTGAAAAATAATTTGGTATTTTCTGCAATAAAGACACAGCAGTGAGTTTTAGTAGTAGCTTTTTCACTGCCTTTTAGGAAGTATTAGACAAAAGCCCTATAAATAATATATTCTCCAGTAAATTGTACCTCAGAAAAACATCTCCCTCCTTATACAAGGGTCACTGAAAATCAATACAGTTCCTTCTAGAAAGCTCCCTACAATGTTTTAACACTGGTAGGTGATGGTTCAACTTGTTAAGGTTTATGGATAAGCAACACACAAGAATCATGTACACACAAAAGAAATGGCTGGCAGCACTTCCAGAGGGATCTGACAAAAATAACTGTGGATTTGATAGATTTTGATCTATTAACTGTGGGACAAGAGCTGCAGTTAGAAACAGTGCAAGCAGGGGAGATCAGTTTTGATGGGAAATCCTGAATTGATAGCCTATTTGTGTTTTTAGACTTCCATGTAATGGGTTCAACACCATCACATACACACACAAAACACTGAAAAGAAATTGCTGGCAGCATTTCCAGAGAGAGTTGACAAAAATAACTGTGGATTTGCTGATAGATGTTGATGTATGAACTGGGAGAAGAGCTGCAGTTAAAAACAGTGCAATCAGGGATCAGTTTTGATGGGAAATCCTAAATCGACAGCCTATTTATGTTTTTAGACTCCCATGTGTTGGGTTCAACACCATCTCGCCCAGAATTCTTGCATCCAAGTAGGGATGTTATAGTCTGGATGGGTGAACTACCAAACAAGCAAAAACTTGAGGATACACCACCTCAAAAGTTAATGATTGATGGGCTGCAGCCTACCCAGAGAGCTGTGACAAAAGGGACCTCAGTGTCTGTATTGGGACCTGGCCTGCCCAAGGTCCTTATCAGCCACCTGCCGGAGGGCAGGGAAGGCACTTTCCTCCTGTTGACAGGCAAAACCAGGCTGGGGAGCCAGTCCACATGTCCAACAGCAGGGCTGCCAGCTGCAGGGAGCCAGGCTGGAGGAATGGCCCAACAGTGACGGTGTTCACAGGGGTCCGAGGATGAGGGGAGAGATGAGGATCTGACTCCATGTTTCAGAAGGCTTGATTTATTATTTTATGATATATATTACATTCAAACTATACTAAAAGAATAGAAGAAAGGATTTCATCAGAAGGCTAGCTAAGAATAGCAAAAGAAAGAATGATAACAAAGGCTTGTGTCAAGACAGAGAGTCTGAGCCAGCTGACTGTGATTGCCCATTAATTAGAAACAACCACATGAGACCAATCACAGATGCACCTGTTGCATTCCACAGCAGCAGGTAATCACGGTTTAGATTTTGTTCCTGAGGCCTCTCAGCTTCTCAGGAGGAAAAATCCTAAGGAAAGGATTTTTCATAAAAGATGTCTGTGACACAACAGGAACATAATGACATTTAACAAGGACAGGTGCAAATCCTGCTGTAGAAAGGAAGACAGGATGAACCCCTTGCACCCAAACAGGCTGGGAAGCAGCTCTGCTGGGTGCCACTGAGGCTCTGGGCCAGCAGCAAGTTCAGCCTTTGCTGGCCTCCCAGTAAACCATTGACAAACTGGGCTGAGCTCAGCAGAGGGCCAAGCAGGATGCTCAGGGCTGGAGCGCTTGCCTGGAGGGCTGAGGAGCAGGGCTTGCTCAGCCTGGGGAAAAGGCAATCACAGGGGACTGAAAAGGCACTCACAGGGGGACTGGAAAGGCAGTCACAGGGGACTGGAAAGGCACTCACAGGGGACTGAAGAGCCAGAGTCCAGCCTCCCTGCCTGCTGACAGGAGTCACTGGGCACAGGGAGACCTGCTCCTCACAGAGGGCTGTGGCAGAGAGAGGGACAACAGGCATAAGTCAAAGCAAGAGAGGCTCAGACTGGACAGGAGAAGTTTTCTTCCCTATGAGGACAGGCAGCCAGTGGAGCAGGCTGCCCAAAGAGGCTGTGCCAGCTCTGAACTTGGAAGTTTTCAAGACCTAACTGGGTGAAGCCCTGACCAGAATGGTCTGACCTCATACTTGACCCTGCTTGCTTAGCAAGTTAGACTTAAGACCTCCAATCATTGCTCCAACCTGAATTAGCCTGCACATCCATGCTCCTATATAGCAAATATGATGATAAATAACCAACAAGGGTAATATCCAAACTATAGAAAATACATTTCAGGGCTTTTCTTTTCCTGTGCTACTCATGAAAGTGCATTATTGTAGACACAATAAATTAATGTTCTCATTTATGCACTGCTATGCATGTAATGTAATCATCTGCATTACTAACTTCCTGCTTCTTTAAATAAAACAATTTGCCTGGCTAAAATCAAAGACTAACTTGTCTAACACCCTGATGAAGATGATGGGGAATGATGTCCTCTTACCTTGCTCATCCTGTGATAATTCATACTCTTTTGACCTAGTGGCAGAAATTTGCACTTCAGAACATCTTCACAAATTGCTTTGCATACTTAATTCACTGAACTGACAGCAGTGTCTGAGGGTAATTTGCTCTGTCTTTGCTCTTGCTAGGAGGCCCTCAGCAGAAAGCCTCTCATCAACTCCAGGGGTTCTTGTCTGTGACAGCCCAAATGGAAAAGAGAAACTATAATATGCTGTGAATGCATTTTATTTTGATTTTACTTGTCTCATAATTAATTAGGAACATGTGAACTCAAGATTAAAATGCTCATCCTGGGGAATCAAATCGAGCATGCACAGCCTCTCATAGCCTGTCACAAATCTAAATATATGGAAAGGAGATTTAAACCCCTGGCTGAGAAGTGCTCTAGAATCTGCTCCTGTATCACATCCTAAATTTCTATCCTAAATTAATTAAAGCCCATTTTTTTAACTGCTTCCTCTTTTTTCAAGGGCTAACATGAATAAAAGTTTAGAATCTCCTATTATAAAAGCCCAGATTTTGAATACTGTTTGAAGATAGGCTATTTATCAATTTCTCCAAGTTAAAAAAAGCAATGTGCTTTTTTTCTATTTGTTCTCCAAATCACAAGGCTGCAACAAATGCAGTCACATCTCCCTTTCATTAAGGCCTCCATCAAAATAAACTTTCTGTTCCCTAACTATTTTAGTAGCTCTTTCCTGCACCTTCTCAAACTCAAATTCATCCTCTTGAGATATGGATGTTTATAAAAATTCCTAGCACCTCAACTATAAAGATGCATTTACTGCTGCTACAGTCAGTATTAGACAAATCCATCACACAATATTCTGGCTGTCACTGATTGAGAAACACGGGACATTGCCATGCTTTCTGTTTTAATAACAACTCTGCCTTGAAGTGTAACATGATATTTGGAGGAGGAGATTTCCTATTAACTTTTTCAAAAAAATTGGCAGTGCAAGATTTATGTAAGTGGGAGTACTTGTGCTCCAATATTGCTAATATGAGTTTTGATTAAGTTATTATTGCTTTAATATCAGCTTTGCCTGCTGTCATAGACAGGCAATCCTGTTGAATTTTTTTTATATTTACATCTATATTTTAATACATATTAAAAGCAAATCCTCACTATCTGTGTCAGAAGACTGCCTGCAAAGAGAAGGATAAAACTGAAAGGACTTTTCTGGCAGTTTAGATTGACATGGGGAACAGAAAGCTTTGCTGATAGACAAGAGCAGGGGACCTTTTTTTTCCTTTTTTTTTTTTAATAGGCATAACAGCACCCATCTGTTCCTGGATTTAAAGTGCAGATGTAGTCTAAGAAGTAACTTTGTAAAATTGGAAAATTGGTATCGTGGGGCTTTGTGTTCATTCTCTCAGTTACTCAAGAGCACACTTGCTCAGTTAGCAAGTTTTAAAAGGAAAAAGACTGGGAAAAGAAAGGATTTGTACATATCCTGAGATGTAAATGCCCAGCTGAAATCTACTCTGTGGTACCACTAGCAATAAAGATTCTGTAACTACAAAAAAAAAATAATCTTGCAGCTATCTGATCTAGTGGTTCATTCAACCCTGTCAGATGTTTGTGGGTTCTGCAGTGCAAACAAGTGTTTGTTTTTCTCTACAGGTGGTTGCCCTGATGAAAGCAGTGCAATATGAGACTTGCCAATAGCTCACTTGGAATTCTTGCATGGAAATGAGATTTTTGCTCTGTTCAGACATCACTAGCTACCTGCTTCCCATCTGAAATTACAGCCTCCTCCAAATCAAAAATATCCACACTGCAGCCTACACCCTCATCCCTCACTTTTTGCAGACCATTAGCCAAACTGCTTTTGCTGGGTGGTTTTTTTCACCAATATTGGTCTTTCTTTCCAATTAACACAAAAGATGTTAATTTAGAAGGAATATCAAATAGTAAATATTTATTTCCAAAATTTTTATTTCTCATCCTGTTGCATATCACAGCTTTTTCTCTTCTCCCCTATTTCTCTCAGCCACAAAATCTGTATTTACTACATTTACTACATCTACTAATCTTTAAAAAAAGTGAAACATACTCCCATTTCTCACAAGGTATTAGTGTAGATTCCCACCTTTGATGTCTAAGAAATATTTTTAACATGTTTTCTGAACTACCACTTTTCAAAACAAGCACCCTGTAATACCTATGCAAAATAACTGGACTAGAGGAAGAAATGTCTCAGACATGGCCATGAAATGAAGATAGATTTCCCTTTAAAATGCTTTCCAAGGCCAACCTGTCCTATTTCACATGGGACAAGCAGTGATCCATTAAGAACAATTCTCCTGATGACATAACAATGTAGTATTAAAGAAGAAAGGCAATGTGAGAAAAGAGGAGTCTTTTGTTATACAAAATAATACCACCACAATATTTTCAGGATTAAAATCAAGGGGGAAAAACCTGAAGACAAATTTCAGGTCTCAGCTGGGAACCACAGGATTTCTCTGCATATTGGAAGAGTTATCTGAGAAAACCAAGAATAAAAAAGTATATGGAAATATCCCTTCAAAAAGTTATGACTCTACTTAATGAGGAGTGGTGATCCTTGCCTGCAAATGTTTGGCTGTGTAGTGTTAATTTAACAAGCCATCCTCCTGGTGTCTGCAACACAAGTGATACTCTGTGATCTGGTAAATGATCCCCAATATTTATGTCACAGTTGATTTAACAGGAAATGTGCTACTTCCTGGGATATCCTGCATGCACACACTTCAATAGCACAGCACAATGCCATCTCAGAGATTGCTCTGCAGCCACTGATTATGTGGAAAATAACTGAGCTTCATACTTGACACCTACTGCCTTTGCACTGCTTTGGGGGAGGAAAAAAGAAGCCTGCGAGCCAAGAGGAAACATTTTCTTTACTATTCAGGCTGGCACGCCACATGTGGTATCTGATGTGGAAATATTAATTACTTCAGCCTTTTCTTGAAAATCTGTTCCAACAGTAAATATTAAACAGAGACATCTGTTTAGTAGCTTTAGTCAAGATGGTTTTATCCTATGGTCTTCAGGTTCCCCTATTCCCTGATGCAGAGTTGTGGCTCTCAGAGCTTCTCCAGTACTATGGGACATCACTCAACACATCATCTGCTCCATTTAGTGACTAAATACAAGCCCTTCTCTTGGAAACCCTGATGTTTTTAAAGGCATTTCCTTCTATGACCGTTTTTTTCTAAATTCTCCATCCCCTGGGTTCCTCCAGTATCTTATTCAGGTGATTTTCCATATTCTTCCTCTGATATACAGTGGTAACTCTGCTAGATCTTTTTCCTTGCTTCCTTTCCTCTTCTGTTTGTCCCCATTATTTACTCCAGGAATTATTAAAATTAAAAAAAAAAAAAAAAAAAGATCAATGATGGGTAGCTTTAGGATTTCTTTCCCCTCTAAAACAACTGCCTAAACAATAGCTTGGTTTGATATCTCCACAGCCTAAATCTGAAAAAGAACTGAATTCCTACTTGCATCTTCCATTCCCCTGTCTTCCTTTAGTGATCAAATTAAATTTCATTCTATTCTCTCACTCCTATCCCCTGGTTCTCCTTAGACCCAAGCTGATGGGGATGTGAAATTTCGTGCAATCATTTTTCTTAAAGTCTGTAGAAAGAGAAACAAATGTGCTCATGCAGCATTTCAGAAACCTACTTTGGGTGTCTTCCTTAGGACAAATTAAATACAACACAAATCATCTAACTCATATTCTTTTATCCCATTGAATCTCACTGTGATTTGGCCTGTTCTTTATGCATATTATTTGAATAGCTATTTAGATTTGTGCTGTTACACATCTTAACAATGCAATTATTTTCCTATCTGACCTTGTCACTGTAGAACTGATCTTGTGTGAAGATGCAGACAAGGCAATCTTCCAGCCTCATTTCTTTACTGTGACAGAGTTACAGTTAAAAGTTCTTAACTTTTTAAACCCCAAATTCTTTGCTGAATCAATTCAACTACATCTAGCATCTATGCTGCCTGTGGGGTCACATCAGCTTTCAGGATTTTTTTAAATTCTTTGGTATTTCTTTGGTATTAAATATGCATTAAACCCCCCCTTCTAATGAACTCCTTCAGTCTAATACCATTGTCATGCATATGGAACAATCCTCAGTGTCTGAACTTCTCTTGATTGTGTGGTTTATTCAGCCCCTACCTATGCACAATAGAAATGCTTTCTGAAAATAATTATCTTTAATATAGATGCATATAAAGCTTCTCCAGTTGTCCACAGGTAATAACTATTAATAATTGTTTTGTTTATAAAACCCTGATGATCTATAAAAAGTGTAATGTCTAGAGAATGTTGCTTTACCATTATGATTTAAAAAAATACCTAGATTTCAGTCCTATAACATACTGGGAACCATGAGAGATCAAATAGAAGTTCATAATTTCCTTGTTGTAATAATCTTGAAACGTATTAACAACTTCAAATTTATCTGAAATATTTTGGGTTGTTATACTTAGGAAGGAGTCAGAATTTTCAGTACAAAGAAGCTTTTGGAATGTTTTTTGTTTTGAAGAACAGAATTCTAAAGGTAAGAGAGAACAAAAATTGTCTAAGAATACTTCTGTAAAATCCATGAATTCCATATTAGGCCCGTATGAATGAGCCCACAATTAGAAGGGGAAAAAAAAAAGGCAACTTTACCTATAAGGTTGCATTCCAATGAGTATTATTTTTTAAACTCTTACTGATTACCAGAGAAACCTGTTGGACTAATTTTAATAAATACCTCAGGGCTTTTCCATATAAACCAAGGTGTGCACACAGTGCTACTGATTACTATTACACAGAGGAGAAAAAATACTGGATCATTAAATCATTAAATGTATAAAACTTGGTCTTTCCTTTGCTTGGTCCTCATTCAAATAGAGGCACAAAATATCCAATTAAACAAGACCAGTCATTTTCTAGGTGCTAATTTTTGTTCAGCTTGTGTTTGCCTCTAACTCGATCCTGACTTTTGTGCCCACTTGGAAAACACCTATTAAAATATGGCCTGCAGTTGAGAAGTGGAGCCTCTGGGGAGTTACTGGAGTTGGATTGACTTTGTCAGTGCTCTCAAGTGACCCCATTATTCCCTCAGAGGCAGGTTAAACAGCTGCAATGCCCTGCAGAGCCTTTCCTGGGATGCTGGGATGCAGTGCCCAGCTGCTCGTGCACACCTCGGAACAGGGCAAGGATCCTTGGGGGTGCCACATGCAGAGGGGTCTGTGCTCTCTTTGGGACATTGTCCCAAACCCCCAGGCTCAGAGTGGAGGAACTGTCTTGAACACTGCCTGATTTGCCTTTAATGCTGGAGCAGGAGTGCCTGCAGCCCTTGCACCCTCTGCCTGCCATCATCTCCCAGTGCACTTGTCATGGGAGCGCCTGCTTAAAGCCTCCAGACCCTATCAGATGGAAAAAATCATGGAATCTCCTTCTAAATCCTCACCCCTGTTGCTCTGGTGCCTAAGGGGGCTTTTGGGGTGCATATGAGGCAGGTGTGGGGCTGGCAGGTGCAGGAATCTGCCTGCAGAGCACCAGCCCCAGACCTGGGATGTGTGGGGAGGATGGAGGGGAGCTGACTGCTGATCTCCAGGTAAAACTAAACCAGTTTATTATTAAAAGAGTCTGACTCTCTGTTCCAAGTAAATTAGTGGCTGTTTAAACATAGGAACCAGGGATCATGATTCCCATCCCTGTTTTCAAAATCAAAAGTCTAACTTACAGTAAGGAAAAAAATTCATTTTTAAAGCTGCATTTTGTCAATATGATGATCCCATATGCATCAGAAATGAACACGTGACAAACTTGGAGCATGCAAGGGGAAGAATTTAGAACAAAATTAATAGGAATATTCAGAATGTAGAAAAGTCTAAATAATCCATGTGCAGCAGGATTCATGTGATGTTTTCCTAAAAAGGCATCTATCACGACTGAGGCAAAATTTGTATTGCTTTACTTTTTTTTTTTTTTTACCTTTTTAGAAAAAAAATATTTCAAACTGAAATAAAATTATGTGTCAAGGTTTTAAACCACATGCAGAGATGATTGTGAGGGGCAGGTGATGAAAGCTGCAATCACTGTAAGTGGCATGTAACAGGGCCTGAGATTTTATGAATAGACAAGAAATTGCTCTCTCTCTTATATACCTGCCTATCCTCCACTTGTACCCTGCAAGACTGTCTCAGTTAGGAATATCTGAGTCACACTGGACCACCAGTACCTCATGAAAACTCGTGGCTGCAGCTGACATGGGCTGTGGTCAGTGACTCCTGGAGCTGGGAAACATTTCAAGCTGCAGAGGAGTTACAGGATTGGGTTCCTCAGAGATCACTGCTGTATGGTGCTACTTATTCTGTGGCTTTTCTTATTTGGCCTAGAGACACATTTCTGTAGTTTATGCAAAGCAGAAGTCAATGAAACACACTCTTCTCCAATCACATTTAGTCTCATTTGGGTTTTCTTCCCTGCTGCAACGTATTTTACTTTTGTTTATAAAAGAAACAAAGCAAAAAAAATCCCCAAATAAACATATGGAAAAATCCCCTTGGTCTTTGGAAAATTTTCTTTGAGATGATACATTGCCTCATGCACTAATATATACAGTTCAAAGGAAAATAATGGGTGCATTGTCTCAACAAAGCAAACTTAAACATTTAAATCATTGACATGTACTAACACGCACACACAAGGACACTCTTGGTTAGTTAAAAGGCACAACAATATTTCCCACCAGCGCTAACAACGTTGAACTTCTAAGGGCGATGGAGAAAGAGAGCCAGCTAGCAGGGATGATTAAAGGAACGCGTACAGGTGGCAATGGCAGATGGGGTGGGAAGTGTCAGGAGGAGGCAGCCAGGAATATTTTGGAAAGGTGCACTCTACCTGTGTAGCCCAGCGAATTGTCGCCGTGATCAGAGGTGGGGAGTGGCGTCCCGCTGTCGTTCCCCCTCTCTGCGTCCTCGGAGTCTGTCGGAAACAACACCAGAGCTGCTGATGGGGTCACAGGAGTAACAGGAGTTGCCATTTTGATCACAACACGTCCAGACACAATTAAATCCACACATGACAGCAAGAGCCACAGTGCCAGCGCACGGCACACCTCGTCCTTCCCCTTCTTGTGTGGATGAGCCTGTGAGAGCATGGTCCAGGCTCCCCAAAAAGCTGTCCCCTCTTGTCCCCTGTGCCAGTGTCGCTCTGCAGCTCTCCAGGCACGGTGGCCACCCTGCTAAGCAGCCAGCACAGGCTGTGAGAGGAGCATATGGGGACGGCAGGGCAGGGGAGCTGAATGCTAGCATCGCTAATTTCCCACCTTATTGTTAATCAAAGCTATTGACTGTGATCACTCCCCATCATCGCTTCATCTCCTGGCAATTACAGACCCAGGGGACCTCACCTCTATCGAGGGGAGGAGGCAGGGGGGCGGCTGGGGCTGGGCGAGCACCGAGGGGCTGCGAGATGGGGCAGGGGATGGGGGCTCAGCCCCCCACCCAAAGGAGAGGCTCAGCATCACCAAGATGCGCTTTGCGCCACAAGATCCTCGCAAGGAATCTCTCCCTTTTCATGTCACATTGGGAAAAGGGAAAAAAGGGAAGGCAGCTGGTCAGCTGAACACATAAATGAACAGATGTTTAAGACCTTCATAAATGAATACATGTTTTAAGGGATAAATTGTAGATCAAAACGCCAACAATTGCAATAAATTGCAGATCAAAACGCCACAAAGCAAACACCACGAATATAACTCGTAACGATGAACTAAATAATTTGAAACAAACAACAACCAAAAAAGAATTAAATCCCCGTTGCTCTGAAAACAAAACATCACAACTCAAGGGAATTTGTCGACAAGATCACTGCCCCTTTTACTCTCAATGTAAAATTGCTCAATAAACTTAACTCCTATTTTACTTTTGATACTGCACTGTCCAGCAGATAATACCTAAAAAGAAACATTAGTATTTTGTTTAGAAGAAAACTTCAAGAAGTAAATGTCTTTGTAAAAATAACACTGCCACAACAATAGGCTGCTTTTCTCCTTTTTTCTCTGTTGACAGGTGTCAGATAATTTATTAATTATTGCAAAGACATGTTTTGCTCTCTCAGACATATTCTGGACTTCTGCAATGACTGAAAATAACTGCTCATTTTCAACAAAATCCACACTGCTAAAAATTACTCTCAACTTTGACAAAACACCAAAAGCAACTGTATATGAAACAAACCTAGAAAAAAGAAAAAAGTGGACATTTTTTCTGCATGCTGGATTTTACTAGCTCAGCCATTCTCATTTTTAAAATGCAATGTCAAACATTCATTTCTCCATTTGTTTTCTAAACAATCTTAGAGACAATATCTTTAAAAATCAGAATATTTTTAATGAGTTAGAAAGGAAAAATATTAAGAAAGCCAAAATCCTCAAGACCAACCCACTCACGGGGACTTATTGGAAAAAAATATTTCTTTAGAAAAGTCAATTAAAGGATTGATAGCATGCCTTCCAAAATACAGTCGTGCAAATTAAGAAAATAAAAGACCAAACAACAAAAAAGCAGCCGAACACCAAGATGATGTTTCATCTTGGCAGATGAAAGAAGTGAAATATGTTCGTTTATTGGCCCATTCATCTTTGCTGGCTCACTAATGGCCAATGTCACGTACATCTTTAAAATCTGCTCTGAAAATGGCTGCAGATTGACTGGATCAACACTCTCTTTCTCCAGATTGCTCACTCATTTGCATTCAGGGGTTGATTGGGTCAAAGTTTTAAATTACTGCAGTAAAGGACAGAAGGATGGGTCTTCTTATTAATTTAAGTGGCAGAGGCTGTGCCTACCTTTTTTGGTGCAAAGGTTTGTAATTGAGTACAGGGAGCCCAGACTAAATTTGAGCAATGAACCTGCTGCTCATCATTCTGAGAGACTGATTGGATTCTGGGAAATTTAACCACACACTGCTCAAAATGATTGAGGGGGAAGAAGATGCACTGAAAGCTACTGGAAACGTCCTGTGCATCACTGGAATGTTTGGTCTCATGTACAAAATATAATTGCACAAGGAATTGGACTTTTTACCCAAGACAGCCCCTCAGAGATGTGATTCCAAACAGTGGGCATCCTCCTCACAGCACCTCACAACCAACCAATGCAAATGCCCCTAACAAAACTCAAAACTCCCCTTAGGAGTTTTAACAGGATCAGTCTCCAATAGAGAACTGCTGTGACTTCAGTAAAGCCAGCAGGCTAGGAGAGCAGCAGCTGTAAAAACCAGGATACAGCTACTGGGAGCTATTTAGGCTTGCAAGTCTTGGCTCCAATCACTCAGTAAAAGTAAATGAGGGAGGGAATTAGTCTTTTTGAAACCACTGATACTTACATGATATCTGTTAATAACAACGCACTTGTTATTTACAATCCAAAACTATACAGACCTTGTTCACTCTCTGATTCTTTGATAAATGCTACTTTTCCACCTGATATTGAAAATTATATTCAACTAATGTTAAATTATGGTCTCTGGCTGGAGATGACTTACTAATGATGAATTCTACCCATTTCATTGAACAATAAGTGCTACATTTTTGGCTGTTGCCCTCTGTGCTGGGCTGAATTTAATTTCAGCTCCGTCAGAAGTTCCAGCTTTGCTTAGAGTCTCTGTAATAACTTAACAGAGGTAAGTAGTGTTGACTTAAATAACACATTTCACTGTAGGACTGCTGTGAAGGCACTCTGTTGAATGGCTAGTAAAAATCCTAAATGTTAAGACATGATGTATTTCTTATGACTGCCATGCTGTAGGATCAGGCAATTTTCAACTTGGCTCTCCTAAACATAATAAACATTTTTACATCATTATACTTTTTGAACTTGTTACAATGCCAGAAAATATGAAGCAAATGAACTATAAACCCAAGAACAATTCACCTGACATATGAAGAATTTACATTTTTTTCTGAGAAAAAGCAGAGGCTGACTCTTGTGCCTGATCCCTCAAAGAAATGCCATAACCAGTCCTTAAGAGGTTTAAGAGAAGTGACAGAGTGAGATGTTCCTTTAAAAAAAAAAAATCTCTCAATGTGGTTGGACATTTGGGTTGAATTTCTACATCAGACTAGAAGTATTTAAACCAAGGTTTCTATTTTTTCTTAACTGCCCAAAAAAAAGAGCCCATTTTCACTGAAATAAACCTTAAGCTTTAAAAAGATGCCTAGGCTGTAATTGGTTGATTCATAACATAAAAGAAAAAAACAAATTCAAACAACAAAACCAACAAAAAAGCCAAATAAACCGACACTGTTCACCCCCCCCCAAAAAATATTCAAAATAAAAAATACTTTTATCTATAAGTATGCAAAACTTCAGGAACAAGTCAAAATTAGTTCCTCTCATTTTCTTTTTTTTCCTTTTTAATGTAGCCCCAAATGAGTTTATTTGGGAAGAGGAAGTTAAAAAGTGAAGCCCTGAGTAACAACAAATAAGGATTGAGAACCCCTTAGCAATTGCCACTACCCTTTGCTTTTACAGGAGCATTGGAGATGCTTTTCATTTGAGAGGGACAACACCCTCATCATGGTGAAAAAACCTCATTCCCTGTTTCCATGGAAATTTTCAGAGCCACCATTCATTAAGTTGGGCAAGACATTAAAAAAAAAAAAAAAAACAACCAAAAAACCAACAAATACTTACTTGGACTTGAGAGGAGAATGTTAAATTTACCATCAATGACAGCTCCAGCTTTTTGGTGGAATGCTTTCAGGCTTAGTCAGCCCAAGCACACCTGACCCCTTCCAAGCATAAAGAGGATTTTGCATAATCATACAAGTTCAGAAAAATTTTAGGTGTTGATAGCAGTTGGAGAGCACAGATTTACATGATAGTGAGGAACCTTTTCCAATTAAATTTCTACTGAAATCTCTAAGTTATTCCATTTTATTGGATGGCCACACCATTCATGCTTTAATATACCTATCTTTAGCTCTTCAAAATTTTAGAAAATCCAAATAGTAAATATTTACTATTGCTATTTATTCTTTTGGCTCCTAGAACACCGCTAACTAGACAGACACACTTTTTTCACAGCTATTTATATTCAAGTGCATGTTACAATCCTAACTTCAAAAAGTATATTAAACACGTTTTTAACCATGGCTGTGCTCTTCACAGAAAAGTCACCAGTGATTTTTTTCCACACTGGTAAGAGAAAGTGATGCCGTCAGTTATTGCTTCTTTTGAACCAGGAGATATATCTGGATGACACATTTTATTGATGATGCATCCTTAAAAATCCCCAGATGATTCAGTATTGATGCCCTGGCCCAGCCTCCTGGTGGACATAAAGAAAAATTGAAAAGATGTAAACAGACACAACTTCTTACTTCTGTAAGAATTTCATGTGTCTGACTTTCTACACTGGTCTTTGCTTATCTGAAATTAAAGTCACCTACTGAAAAACATCTGACTACAAAAAATAGTAACTGTTACCATATTTAAGTCCAGAATTTATAACTTCATTATTTCTTGTTATGCTTCTCTAAATTTCATTATCATCAGCAGATTGGGGGTACAAAACTGGAAGGAAACATCATGAACAGCATTTTGCAAATGAGCATTAATAAAAGATTAGGATGAAGCAAATGAATATAAACTACTATCAATATTAGAATTGTGTTCTACAAATTGGATCAATTCCCATTGATTCATTTCTAGTGATCTAGATGAATTCAGGAAGAGACATCAGAAAACAAGCCCAACTGGGACTGCATCAAACCACAGTCTAAGATGAGGAACTAAATTAGTAAATTAATAGCAGAGGTTTTTTTCCAGTGTTTTGATTTATTCTAGGTTTTCTTTGGAGCTACAGTAGAAATACACTATAATATGTCTTACAGAATATTTAATTTATTCCTATTTCTTCACTTGGTTGTACATAATGACAAAACAGTTTATGCTCTCAGAGTATAACTAGGGATAGTGCCTAAAGGAGAACTTATAATAAAAGTCAAATCATTAAATCCACAAAAAGCAAATTTTGTTCAGGGAAGGTACTATCTAATTGAATATGTTTATTTAGAAAACTGCAGACAAGCTTTCAAGGATGTAGAACCATTCTTCAGATCTGGAACAACAAGGAAAAACTTCAGGCTATGTGCAGAATTGGGAATAATTATGCCACCTTTAGACTATCACAGCTCGGTGAACACTCACAGGTCTGTATCAGAAACCTGTTAATCTGATTAATATCCTCACCAATATGTCATAATAGCTCAAAGGAAGTATTCTTTTTCATAAGACTTAATACAGCATCTTTCTAGAGACTGGCACATTCAGCCAGCTAACTTGTTTAAGCTGGATAATTTAGCAAGTTATGACCACTTTCATCAACTAATAATTTCCACAAGTAATAAGTAGTTCTTCATTAAAAATTTACACTGCTCAGCTGCCTCATTTCAGAAGTTAAGAAAGATTCAAGCTAAGGGGAAAAGGCAAGAATTTGCTCTCCCATAATGTCCTTAATGGGAGGATTTGGCTCAAGTAAATGGTAGATAAATCCACAAGGATGTTTTTTTATTAATATCTTGTACAAGTATGTTCTAGCAATTCAATAAGTAGCCTAAAAAAAGAATGTACACTTACACATGGGTACAGAAATGTTATTCATTACACTCAAAATATTCCTTTGATGAGAAAAGAACACTTTGTAGTGTAAAAGAAACCCCTCAGAAATTATTTTTTCTAAAACAAGGAAGAATAAAAAATTTAATAATGGTTTGAATATCTCTTTTTTGCTCATCTTCAAAGAGCAGTGTATGACTGAAATCCTGACAAAACCTCAGTGAGGATGCTGTTTAAAAACCTTTCCTTCCCTTTGTTTTCACAATAAAGGTTGTTTCATTCAATAACAGCCTTTAAGTGAGAACAAAAAGTAAATGAGTGAGGACTTTATTATGCATAAACAGGAAACAACCTTGTTGTATCTTTGCAATTTATTTATTTATTTATGCAGTAGGTAATAAACAAAGATGTGGCAGAGCCATAAGCAGAAGTCTTATGTGGCATCAGCCACTGTATGAATCCAAGCACACAGAAACATTTCTGACTGAACACTTGAATTTCTCAAAAATTAAAATTTGGCAGAGAGCATAACAAGTTTGCATGCAAGACTTTGATGCTGCCAAACCTGCCTGTTGTTCTCTCTCTACCTGCCCTTGCTCCTTGAATTTTCTGGCTTTTCCTTGCCTTTCTTGGGCTTTCCCTTGCAGCACTCTCTCCTGTTTGGCATCTGCTCCCATTTCTTTCCCTGCCAGACAAATCTGAAGGTAGCAGCCACTCAGGCTAATTAAATGGTGCTGGAACTGAGTTAACAGGTGGTGGCCCCAGCTGCTTTTGTTGCAGGGGCAGATAAGAGACCCATCAGTAGCCTGTGCAAGGCACGATGATTAATTAGGACAAGAAGCCATTTTCCAGGGAGGGAGAACAAGATTTACAACAGAATTTTCTACTCCAAGGGAACAAGCAATGTTTCTTCAGAAAATGCAGAAATAAATGACTTTTTTGTAAGTGCTCACCAGTCATCTTGACTATGTTCAATATGGCATATGCACAAGACCTACTTGACATGGATTTGTTCATACCAGGATTTTCTTTATACCAGTATTTTCTCTTTAATGCAAACTATGAGTTTTAACTTGTTTCAGGAAATGTTCTCTCCCTCAGAAGACCCCTTATTTTGTTTCCTGCCAAGTAAACTTACATGTTTGTCGAGAAAGTTCTGACTGCTGTGGGAACTACTATCAAGACATTTAAATAATAGCAGCTAATACCATGTACAGCTGAAGAACTGGTTGTGCAAGCTTCCCATGCAATCCTCCAATTCTCCTGGACTTCTTGCAGTAATCCCTTAATATTGAATTAAATTCTCTGAGTCTACACCCAGTCCTTCAGGCATTAACCCCTGCAGCTCCTCTTCCATGTTTTCAGTTCTGCAAGGATGTTTTGAGGCTGAATTATGCAGCTGCTTTACAAGAAGCTGCCCCCAAAATAGCAGCATAAATTTGGGTTCCCTTGCTCTTTGCTGTAGAGCTGGAACACAGCAAGAATCCCACCATGCTTAATTACCCCTTATATTTTTCAGCTGAGTGGTGAACTTTGGGAAGGTGATGAATTTCCCTCATTAATAACAATTACAGACAAGAAAAACGCAGGAACTAATTCAGCATACCAGCAGCCTTGCAGTGACATGATTTGAAATTAAAACTACCATGAAAATGAATATTGAAGGGGATGTACACAATCCAACGGCTGAGAAAGTCCTTTCTCATTGCCTTGCTTTTCTGAATATGCAAAGTCATCTTGTGAGTTGTCAAAGATATATCTGCAGCACAGCTGTGTCATTTGCATTTTGCCAGTCTATCTGCAGAGCTCAGCACTAAGAATAATGCTAAATCAATGTGTGTCAATGCTTGCTTGAAGAAAGAACAGACATTCTTGCACTAATACACTGCCCAGCAAGGAAAGACATTAGCACATTAACTCAGCCTATTAAGACAGATATTTAAGCAAAAAAGCCTAACTGATATCACAAGAATCACAGCTGATTTGCCTTCAGAAGACACTCCTAGCCATTTTGAATTGGTTTAACTTCCCCTCCTTTAAAAAGGGCTACATTTTGAACAATTTTGCGGTTTCCAACACATTTTCTACCTTCCAAGAGTGACTTCAGCCACATTGTGATTACTGATGCCTTTAGCATATGGATTTCTTAGAGGATATATGTCTGGTTGTTGCTCTTCTGTGTTTCCTTTCTTTTTTGTCTCCCACATCCCAGCTCTTTGGCTATGACAACAAGGCCAGCAGACAGGACAGGCTGTAAATGTCCCTGTCCTTCCATACTTGAAGTCAATTACATTTTATTTACCTTGTCTTCTGTACAAGGCAAAAGTATGCTATAGCCTATGGGGTGACTCAAGGATTAAAAACAATGAAGGTTTAACCCTGTTTTACTTTGAAACTTCAGCATATTATGGTACTGAAAATCACGGTGGCCTACCAGGAAAGAATTTGGTAGGTAATGTAAGGGAGGATTTTGAAGTGTAGTGAAAAGGTGACTTGCACAGTAAACAGATATTCACAGTGACTTATAAAAAGGCATGGAGTTGAAAAACATGCACTGTCAGTCAGTATTTCTCTGTAAGGATAAATTTACAGCAAGCTACAAGCATCATCAAACCACACATACATATCCATACAACATGGTAATAAGTCAAGCTGTCCAGAATTCCCCTTCCTGTTCACATTCCAAATGTATTAAATGAAACTCACTTGCAGCAATACCTTTTTAAAATTCTTTTACAAATCCAAAGATTAAAAAAATTGTCTTCCTTTATTCACGCTAAATAGAAGTAAGGACTTCAGGGATTTTTTTTTCTTTTGTTATTTGATCATTCAGGCATTCTCTCTGAAAAGTTCTTCTGAAGAATTTCTGCTTTTTGCAGCCTAATGAAATGCATTTTCCAAAGTCAGGTTTTGAGTTTTGGAGAGAAGCCCTACAACAGGTGTTCCTGCTTGCTTTGTTTACCTGAGCTGACTCCTCACTGCTCAAAATCATATCCTTAAGAAAACAAATGATGGAGCATGTAAGCATTTGCCTGGAAAATTTGATATTAGGCTTGAAGCCCTTTCTTGTTAAAGCAGCAAAATGCTCCCATTGACTGGATGCAGGGCTCTGTTAGCACAGCTGTGAATACTTCAGGGAAGTGGGAGAAAGAGCCACAAATAAAGAATTAGCAATTACTATCTAGCTCATAATGAAACATACAGATATGTCCCAATCAACTTAATAATTCTCAGCCTGAACCAGGAAAGATAAAATAGTGGTCAGTTAATGTAATAGTTCCTAATGGTTCTTTAGCATCTTCCAGCTGGGAATCTCATTTCTCAGTGTGATTAATGTCAGCCTCAAAAGAAAGCACAAGGTCAAAAATTACTCTAGGTTTATGAACTTAAACTCCAGACAAAATAGAACAATGATGAAATGAAATAGCTGAGAAGGAGAAAAATCAATAACTCTTCTATCTTGTCAGAATTCAACTCTTCAAAATTAGTACCAGATAAGAAATCATACAACACAGCAAGGGGTACTTGGTTTTACAAGGATCTACAGATTTCTCTAAATATTGTTAATTTGTAATACTGTGTACACTGAGCACAGGAATTACTAGCTAGAGGCAGTAATTTTGAAACAAAAAGGGCCTTCAATAGATCCACAGGAATCCCAGAATTAGAGCTGTAACTGGAAGCCCAAAGCAATCAGGTATGAACAATGAAGAATAAGTTTTAAACTACACAAATATGGTGAGAACAATGCCAGTGTAAATAACAAAAACAGCCCCATAAAAATTTTGATGGATAAGATTATCAAGATGATAAAGTTTAACCAAATTACACATCTATGTTCAAAAACCTACTAGATCTCTGAGATAAATACACAGAAAGACACAACCTTTTCAGAAGCTTCAGTTTATGCATTGACAGATAGAGAAAAACAACTTAAGAGCAAATAGAAGGAAGTATTTGTATTTTGTGGTTTGTATTTTGTACCAGCTATGCCCCCTTTAAAAAGCAAACCCAAAACCTTCATAGTGCTAGAGACCAGGAAATTAGGCTTCTCATAATGAGGAACTCATTTATCACCAGTAATGAACTGAAAATGGAAGCACAGATGACTAAGAATTCATTGTGTCAGATTCACGTGTGGAAAGTTTCCCAAGTATATCATTGCTGACTGGGTCACAGCTTTAATATCGCTGACCTAGAGTACAACACTGCAAGAGTGACAGCTTAAAAAAGAAAAATTTCTTTATCAAGCCCTGTTTGTTTGTCCTACCTTCATTTAATGTGTTGGTGCAGCTGCTTTGGGCAGGAAATAAAAAATACTTCTGAAGCAACATTATACATCTCGTGTATTTCCAGCGTGATTGGTTCCATATTGCTGGGGCCCTCAAGCGCCTCTAGCAGAGATAGATCCTCAGCAAATTTAAACATGTCAAAGTGGATCAAATCAGAAATAGATGCTTCATCTCTACAGGCTAGGATGACTGCTGCCCAGCGCTGAAATTCCAGCAGGGAAGATGATGCCCTGGCTTGGACCTGGGCGCTGCATGGGGGGCAAAATGAGCACAGGAGCTGAGCCCTGGGGTGGCTGTGAGCTCTGCCAAGCTCCTGTGTTCCCTTGTGCCCTGGTGTCCCTCTCTGGTGCTGGCTGACCCCTCAGCCCAGGGGTGGCCCAGCTGTGACACCGGGGACAGTGGTGCCAGCAGTGCCCAGCCCTTGCTGGGTGCTGCCGATTGGCTCAGAGCAATGCAGATGTGACACTGGAACAGGAAAATGTCCTTCAGCAACATTTTACTGCCTGGTCAGTGGGGATGCTCAGCATTTTGTTAGGTCTCCAGTGGAAAACTCTAGTTCTTTACAAAGAGCCTTTACACCTAAATAGGTGGAGCAGAGTTTAAATATCTTACATAACAGAATTTCAGAAGGTCGAGGCACTGATAACCACAGAGAATTGATCCAGACCTGTACAAATAACCTATCAATCACAAACAAATTATGAGGCTCAGAGCTCATTGATACACCATTACTAATACTACTGAATTTAAACAACTACATGCTCTGTCCAAGGGTTTGCTAGTTTGAAACTTCAGCATATTATGATACTAAAGATTTTTAGGTGTATCCAAGATATACCTGAAAAAACCCCATACATACATACATATATATATATACATATATATATATATATATAATATATAATATATATATTTTTATATATATAATATATATACAATGTGTATATATATGCATATATATATATATGTGTGTGTGTGTGTGTCTATATATATATGTATACCCCAACTAGGATACTAAACTTCTACCATAAAACCGAACAATACGAAAAAGAATTTTGATATTTTTTACTGGCTTCAAGTTTATTTGTTTTGGTGGGAATATAGGTATGAAAACTATGGGAAAAGGAGACAGGAGAACAATGCAAACACTCAAGAATCTTAGAGAAAGAAAAGCATTTTTAGTGAATTGAAGGCAATTAATCATATTTCCTTTTAGGAGGCCAGACTACAGAAGATTCCTGGAAAAGCGCTGTAATTTCAGAAGGTGCTGGGTATGAAAAAAAGAGAGTAACACATTGGATCAAATAACACACCCAGCCAGAGACAGATCTGACATTGAACACTAGTTAGAAAGTAAAACAACAAAGAATGCTATTTTTTTATATTTCACAAAGAAAACAAATCTCAGAAAATACTGAGAAGATTTAAACTTTAAACCAAAAGAAACTACTGAGTTTAGAGTTTACCCCATTGTTTCTATTTCTCAAAATGTACAGTTTATTCAGCTCTACCAAAATTGTATTGCCGTTCTACAACTGTAGAGTGACCAAGGAGATGTGATATAATCTTGAAAGTTCAACACTGGAGGTAAATAAGCTGCAAGTGCACATAAATGCTCAAACTGAGCAAAGCCAAAGCATGAAAGAACTCAGGGAGAAAGACATTGCACCTGAAGTGAAGATTATTTCAAATGCCCTTCAGGAAAAGCTTCTAAAATTGTTAAATGTTTTTGAACTTTTACCTTAGCTACAAAACACTGAACAATAAAAACAGAAACATTTTTTATTAGAAATAATAAAATTAAACACAATTTAAGATGTTTTCCTTATGGTTTATATTTTTTCTAAATGGTTATGGTTTTGAAAATGCATATAGTCTTAGAAAAGTGACACATATAATATAAAGAAATATATATTCAATGATGAAGGAAAAACTGGATAAAAAAATTGCAATAAATAAAAAAATTCTACCATAAACATTGACTGAAAGGTTAACTAGTTTTGCAATGATTAGCACTCATGCCTAAGAAGGCTCCCTGGGTAAGCTCCTATTTAAGCTTTTCTCCTCAGCTTGAAACTTGAACATAATTATGTTTGACTGGATTCAGGCTGAGTGTCTCAGGGTCCTGCTCCCCCAGTCATCCCAATCAAAATCCTACACAAAATCTTTCCCACTTTCCTTGAAGCCTCCCACCACAGGTATCTTTCTCAAGACAATCAAAAGAGAAAAGTTAGTATATAGTGAAATCTTGTCTAATATGCAGACAAAATGCAACTGCACCTCACATCCACTGGTTCAGGTGTAGCTTTGAGACTCCTTCCATCTCTATTTAATATGTTAAGGAAAATTAGTGAATTCAGAAAAGACTAGAGCAGGAGATCCAACAGAAGCTGACTCTGTGACAGCAGAATCCCTATTCTGTAAAAAATGCCACTAAAGTAAAACACTTCCAAGCCTTCCTCATCCCATTCAGCTTATTTCATCAATATATATTTAATAATCTGAATTTGTGATATTAATAGAAATTTCATATTTTTTAAATGTGAATGAATAGCTAATTCTACTATTTGGATTCTTACAACTGAAAATAAAGGCCATTCATAAGTAGTAAAAAATGCACTTGATGAAAAATGCTATGGGTAGATGAGGATTTTTTTGATGATACACTATCAAGGAAAATTTAGTAGAATTTAAACAGGTCCCTCATTTATCATATCCTGTGGGCAAGTCAGTTAATAGCTATATTGATTCTCTTCTGTGTTCATTCTTATATACATCATCCAAACCAAGGTGAAAGCAACCATGAGATATTAATTTTGGAGAAAAATATTTAAATGATAAATGTTTGAAATTGCAGTTTAGGAATGATTATTATACAATGGATTTGCTGTTCTTAAATTTCAGGATGCATGGATATAATCACACCAGGAAATGTCACATTAATAAATCCTAAGTGATCCCTGGATGTGCTGTACAGCTGGGAACTAAAAGAGACTCAAACAGAATTGTATCAGCTGAGGATCTCATACATGTTGAGCATCACTTTCACACAAAACTCAGGTACTGAGAGCCTTCTCTCAGTCAAAGTGCAAAATTAAATAAATATCTGAGACCATGGTTTCTTTGGCCTGCCAGTACCTGAAGAATAGAACAGGGAAAAATACTCCATTTCTATGCACATCTGATTTCACAGGTGCTTGTTTTTTTGCTCCCACTGAAAAGTAAAGAGCAGAGCAGATGACTCCCACCCCAATGTTTGTCTGTTTTGAAGAAGGATGATCAATGAAAGAAAGTGAAATTACCTTCTTCAAGGTCAGAAAGGACACACTGCACTTTGTTCAAATGCCTTCTTTTTTTATTTATTTTTTTTTTTCTGGAAGCAAAGGTATAGAGGAGAATGAACTAGGACACAACCAAAGCACAGCTAAAAAAATTGAATGCTAGGCATTACTATTAACACAATATGTCTTTTAAAAATATGGGAAGCAGTGTAATTTTTTTTTTCTTCTACCTCCTCCTAACAAAAGGTAACTATTATTGTGCGACTGGTTTTCCTTTTTCAACTTAACAGTTCAACTAATCCTTAATTCCTATACTAATTCAATCAGTTATTATTTTATCCAATGTGTATTCAGAAAGTCGAATCTTTGCAAGGATCTTTTTGATATTTTCTTTATTTCAGAAAACGCTTTCTCAACAACATTTTCCCTAATCAAGCCTGAAGATTCCTTGCATTTTTTTTTCAATGTTTCAGGTTGTTCAGTGTTACAAGTTTTGTTGGCAGAAAATAAGGCAAAGTTTTGGATGCATTAGTGTAAAAACTGTGTTCACAGAGGCTTCCCTCAGCTGCTTCAAGGTCAAGGGGAGCTGCAAGGTGAGAGGTGAAGTTTATCCTACATCTAAATAATCTTTGGAGAAAAGAGAAAGGGAGCAGAGAGAGCCCACATTTGGTGCAGTCTGCGCCTCCTTTTAAGAAAACAATTGACTTCTTTTGTATTTTTATGACTGGAAACAAAAAGTGAAAGCAGATATCTGAGGAGGAAAGAGCCGGAGCTCCTGTTGCAAGGACCGTGGTGAGACGCGGCCGGTGTCTCCCGCAGCGCTGGGCCCCAGGGAAAGGCTGGCCTTGGGAAGAGCCCCCAGCGCTGCAGCTGAGGCTGCTGGAGCCCCAGCAGGGTCAGGGAGCTGCCCCTGGGGACACCTTCCAGGGGCCTCTGGGGCTCAGCTCCAGCTGCTGCTGCTGGCAGGGGAGGAGATGAAATTATAGCGTGGCAAGGGGAGAAAAGCAGAAAGGCTGAAGGGATGAAAACACAGAGTTTTGCTTTCATCCCGCTAATATTCCCAGGAATCCCTTTAGGGGGATGAAAGCCAGCCCTTGTGAGTCTGATTCCCCTGTCTTTATGTTTTGCAGGCATCTACAGACAACAGAAATAAGTGATAATGAGTAAGAATTGGAAACAGCACAGACTGCTGCCTGAGTCTCACTGGAATGAGTGTAGCAAGACACTGCTGGCTCTTTCAACAAAGAGCCTGTAACCAGTTTGTGCTCCTTCAACAAAGAGTTTGTGACCAGTTATTTTAGTGAACAGCAACAACTAACACACAACACCCTCTACAACTCCCCCTACAACACCCTCTACAACACCCTCTAAACCTCTACAACTCCCAACCAAAAAACTCTGCAAGTAAAAAAAATAATCCTCTATACTCTTATGGTCACAAAACCACAGACATGAAACTTAGCAGATTGTAGAAGTGAAGCTGCATGGCTGATCTTACTACAGCTTCCCAAGGCAGCTCTCAGTCATTGATTTCATGACCCTTTCAGGGTGCTGTCCCAGTGCAGAGAATAGATAACAAGAAAGAGAAATACAAAGTGTTTGAGGTGTGTGGGCCCTGTATGATCAGGAATCAGACTGCTTTAAAACCATTTAATTCACAGACACCACTGCTGAATGCTCTCAAAAGCTGAACTAATAGTTTCCTCAGAAGTCTGCAAGATGGAGAAGGTAATATTATCATCTCATTTTAGCTGGACATCTGAGATGCCATTGTGTCCAGAGAAAATTTTTCTGAAGAAAGTTGCTCTCCAGATTTCCACAGCCAAGGCTTCCAGCCCCATGTTTAGAAGCCTGTGGTGTTGGAGCTAATACAGGAAGAAAAAGGACGTTGGTGAATGTCCCAAAACCCTGGTGATCTTTCAGAGCTTTCACTCTGCTGTCTGTACAAGGCTGACTAATTTCAATGTTTAACCTAGCTAGCCCAAGGCATCAAGCAAGCCAAAGGTATTATTAAAGCCTAAATGGGGCCATCTCCTGGCTTCATGGACACTTCCAGGCCAATAAATAACTGGCTGATTAGCATAAAAAGGAGCATTTCTAATACTTATGAAAGGATCAGTAAGCATGTAATAAATTTTTCCCTTCCACTCACTGTATTCAATGTATTAAACTGTAATATTCTGAATAAGACACAAGTTTTAATGTCTGCTTTTCCAAAACACATTTAAATGTTATATTCATTTTTTTTCAATCTAGGTTTTTGTTTATATGACTTACATCAAATAAAATATAAAATGCAGGCTTTGATTGCTGTCTTCTATTTTTCTCTCTTCCTCCTAATCCTTTTCCCAGCAAAGCAAAATGTAAACCCTATTGCCATTTTAAAGTATGCATGTGAAAGAAAATTGATTCCCCAGCAAAGTTCCGTATGTGCTCCAGAAAATAAGATTAGGCTTACAAAAGCTCTTTTAATTTACAGGAAACAGTTCGTGACTGATTGCTTGGGAAGAAAACAAAGGAAAAATTTACTTTAGAAAATGCTCTGGCTCCTAGAATCAAGACAGCTTAAAGCAGAGGAAATCTTGAGGAGTGACAGACATTTTGAAAGAAAGACTGCTAGCCTGGAAACCATCTCAGCTGCTCACTTTTGAAATCAGATATCTTAATCTGTCACTTTCTTGCTGAGTTACCACGATCAGATCAAAAGAACTCAAATTCAGACAGGTACTAAGATGCCAGAGACCTCTCTCGATCTATTCCTGAGCCTGTCTATACCCCTTCTATCAAATGAGAATAAAAGACTAATAAATAATACAATTTGCACATCCACAGCAAATTGAAATGCGTCTTCATGTCTTTGCTATTACTATAAATTAAATATATACAATGGTTTGGAAAAAAGCTAAAAGTTTGTCAAGTTATGAAGCATAGATTTATCTTAGACATTTCTTACCCACTGGAACTTTCAATACTTAAGAAGGTTAAGAGTTGTGTAAGCACAATTCTTGTCTTACTACTCTTATACTTCAAAGATGACATTGTATTTGCATTGTAATTACATCTTCAGAAACATCAACTACTGTACTCTAAAAAATGGATAATTTTTGTGACCCTAAATCTGTCACTATTCCTGAAACCTAGTGTTTTTATCAGCCTGTATAGCTATTCATTGTTTCAGAGAATAATGATTTAGCTCACATAACACCATTCATATCTTAGGAACAACAAAAGGGATTTTCTTTAGCAAAAATATAAATATTAATATGTTAAGCATTCAAAATATATTTTCTGCAATTCTCTTAAGTGATTAGCAACAACTTAGCCATACAAACTCAATTTTCTTAGTATGAGACAACTAAGCTAAAAAATAGAACTTTGCATATCAAATACGAACACAAAATCTTAAGATATTAGGTTTTGTTATTACTATAAACTAGTGTCAAAATGGTTTCTGATATTTCTGTGGTACTGTAGAAGCACTCTGAAGCATTTGAACATGATGTTTCACAACACAACCATGATCCTGAACTGATAGAAATGAGACAGATTTTCATTCTTCCCAGTGGTTCACTGCACACAAACCCCACATTTGCAGAAAACTTATAAGCAGCTTCTAAGGCTGGTGGCTCAGGTACTGGTAATTTTGAAATGAACTGCAAAATTAGGGGTTTTTACCCTCTATTGCATAGAAGCATCTCTTGTCACTCACCAAACTGATTTATGGTTTCATGTCTAGGTGAAGAAGCTACAACAGCTTGCTCTTTTGTAGTTTAAGAAATTAGTGACATTTTAGATACAGCAAAAAGTCTAATTTGGAAAGAATAAATAATGTAGTTAAGTATTTTTACTTCATGTAGCTGATCTAGCTGCAGTGCACCCAGGTTATCCTCAAGACAAAGAAGTGCAGAAAAAAGAAAAACCTTGGCATTTACAGCTGCCATATGGAGGGTCCATGTGTCATTGTTGTGTGGTAAAATTGTCTTCCAAATTTTTTCCCCATGTTATTTATAATGTATTGACATTTTCCCAGCTCTTTTTCTTTCGAATCTGAGAGGAGGAGTATCACAATATTTTTTGGTCCAGAAGCAGAGAAAAATAAATTTAACTTAAAACACTCCAGCCAAAGAATGAAATGGCTTTTACAGGCATAAAACCAGCTTCCTCTAAAGGCCCAGTGCAGTGGGACTGTCCATGGCTTGAGGCTAATGCTCTCCACAGAAAGAGCTGAGCGTCCATCCTTTCTCATGGTTTGATGCTCCTTTTCTAACCTTCATGGTTTGTTAGCCAGGTGACCTTCAACCTTTGATCAGGGGAGGACCGTGAGTGGTGACACCAGATTTGCCTCAGGAGCAGGGGAGCAGCCCCAGGTGCACCACAAATGCACCTTATCCCATCATTCTGCACTTAATCACTGGGATAGCAAAATGCTCTCAGAATGTGCATATTTAAATATATTATAAATAAATACAAGTGAATATAAATAAATATTGGCATTTAGGGGGGATAAGTCAAGCTGCAGCCATTATACTGCTGTGACCTGCTTTTATGAATGTATTCCCCATTTATCCTAATCCAGAATAGGGTTTATGTGTGTACTTTGCTTCAAGCAAAATCTTAGTGCCATGACTGGGGAGTGTTCTTTAAACAAAGCTGTAGAAATCAATGACAAAAACTTTTAGAGAAATTATCTGTGTGTTTTAGAAGCTTTTGTTGCATTGGGGTGTAATCCTAGCTCTTTTGAATATGAACTAACATTTCAAAACTTGGGACAGGTTTGGCTACATGTCAGGGGAACAATTCAACACCTGCCATATTTGGGACATTACTGTAATACCAATAATAAATAACATCCCTGAGCCTAGAGCTGTTTAAAAAAAATTCCATTGAGAAACAAACGAAAAAAAAAGCATATGTCTTTTTCATTGTAATTCTCTCTGTTTCTTTCCTTCAACATTTGCATCGCCGTCCTCTAAAAGATTTCTATCAGGATAAAAGACTAAATAGAAGCTTTCTATAGTGAAAATGGTTCACAGGTTAAATTCCACCTGGGTTAGATGCGGCTGTAAAATGAAGATATTCTTGATGTAGCAATGCTGTATCTAGATACTAATTTGGAAACAATCCTAGAATCACACTTTGTTTTTTCTTTCTATTTAAACCAGAATGAAAATGAAAGTATATGCTTAAGAAAGAAGAATAATAGCTATTACAATAAAAGGTCTGAAGAACATACCAAAAAACTACAATTCTCAAAGCAAGTAAGACAAAACAGTATTGTTTTACCAAGCTTATGGAATTTGAAATATATGTTTCACACACAGCACACCATGATTCAAAACAGCTGATCTATTCTGAAAGAAAGCCCAGAGAAGGTTTTATTGACAATTGCAACTTAAAATGGCTCCATTGACAAAACTGTAACGTGAACCAAAAGCCTCATCTTACAAAGTCCTTTGTCCTTTTTATAATGTGCAGTGGGAAGTCCCATTGACCCCATGGCTCTGCAGGTTAAGCAGGCAGCTACATCTTCTCCTCTCTATAGCTGAGTTTGCCTGTAAATGAAGAGCTAAGAACCACCAAGCTCAAAACTCTGCATTTTCATTTTGGGGGACAATAATTATGTGGACTCAAAGGGAGGAAATAATAGATAAAGAGAGGAGAGTCACAAGGAGATAAGAGACAAGAGAAGAATTTGGCTGAGAAATGAGCTCCAGCTGCTGACTCACAGAAACATTTCTCAATAAAGTTCATGAGGATGTTGCATAGAAATTCAGTATGTGTGTGTGACAGCTGAATAATCCATGGATTAAGAGTCATAGACACAGTTAACATCCTTCCTGAGCTTTTAAATTGTAATGATTATCAAGCATGAAAGTTTCCCCTCTCACTTTTTTTTTTAAACAAGAAAATTTATGGATTGTATTATATGCACTTAGAGTCCCTAGAGACTTCCTATACCTATTTTAGCTGTTTCTTTATACTTTGGCAATGTCGTTATATAAATAATCATAAAGAAAGGGGAAAAGACGCCAAACAACATTTTCCAGAATGTTCTGTGAACTTAAATAGTTAGAAATAAATATTAAGTTTATATAACAGATACCTTCCTCACTACTGAGGGAAAGATAAACTCTAAAAAGTATAAAACAAGCATCCAGCTTTCTGCTCCTCTTATTCCACTATTCCCAGCAACATAGTCAAAACCTTTCTTGGAATATCTCCATCATCATTCCTAACAGGATTGCATCCCTGACAACACCACAGTTTAAAAGCACCAGGACAATCATCAACATCCTTTGATACAGTCATCATTTGCTTCTAGTCATATGACAAAATAATGTCATATAAATAAAATATTGCAACTTCAACAGAATATTGAATTTTATGCCTTAAAACAGCAGTTAATCAGATACTTTGTTTATTTCAATAGGCCTTAGCCTTGCTAGACAAGGAGGAAATTTTTGAGAAATTATTATTAGTTCTATGTTTGCATTTCCTTTTGCCCCCAAAAAGACAGACTTTGGAAATGGTTTGTAAATACATTCATTTATTATTACATATTCACTAATAGACTTGTTCTGGGGAGTCCTATAATAGTGCAGTGCAGATTCCTCAGATTATGCAAAAAATCAAAATACCTATTATATGCAATGTCTCTCATGTAAAATGATATGCCAACTTCCATAATCATTCCTATTCTCTCTTTAGAAAAATTTGATATATTTTAAACCTCCTAATTATAATAACAAATAAAAGACCTTTTTAGCAATAAGGAAGGAAACTGGCACAGAACCATGATAAAGAAAAGCCAGCTGAGGAGCCTGCTAGAAAACAATACTATGTATAATTGGTGTTTAATTATGCAGAATTAACAAATGGCAGCAGCACTGGTTGTATTACTTGACCAGGGCTCTTTGCCAAGTCAACAAGCTGGTTTTAATGCAGGAAGTAACCCATTCAGTTATCTGTGCCTTTGAGCAGGGCCCTGACTGCTGTGTTCTCCGTCTGTGTTGCCAAAAACATTTAGCAGAAGAAAGAAATCTGTTGATTTGCTAAAGCGTGATAAATTTTGGTCATTGATATGGGTGAATGCACCAATAAGATCATAAAAAAGTTTTCTAAACATTTTATTCATCTGGTGCCAATGGTTTAGTAACACCATGAGAGCTCAAAGTACTAATTAGTATGAATTTGCAGGGTGGATATGTTATACAATAGAATATTGAACATGTTTATTTGAATATATTGCCTCCACTAACCCCTCCCCTCTCCATACACACATATTTGAATGTATTTAAAAACATGGTTAAATATTTATGTTCTCTAGAGCCTCATTACATGATTTTCTCCTATGGTAAGCAAATAATTTGCATTTTGGAATGAGCACAGCTACAATAATATGTAGGAGAAATTAGTGGAAAGAATCTGCCAATGTGCCCACACTCACAACTGACCCCTATGATAAACCTGAGCACTGCCTCACCAGCAGCATTTACTGCTAAATGCAGGTGAGAAAAAAACCTTTGGGGGGAAGGAGAAGGCAACAGAAACTCCTGGAGATCCCCAAAAATGTGCAGCAGTCTGCCCGTCCTGCTGAAGTTCTCTTTCATGTGTGGGTTTCTTTGGGGGTTGTCACCCTGATCACTGTGAGAGTAGCAGGTGTACTACAAAATGAATGAGAACCTTCAAACAGAATTGCATTGACACATACATTTCTGTTGTATATTTATGCTGTTTGCTGGAAGGCACAAAACCTATTGAGAGCCATGGAGAGAAAAGCAGAATTTGGGGTCTGATAGAACAGAGAATTCAGATTTAAACTAAACAACTGGGAAAGTCTCTGTCACCCTAACTGCTCTACAGATTTGCACAGATCCATGTTCACCTGCAGTTGGTACTGTTAAATCCTGATTTTCTCTTAGGTCAGGCCAGGCTTTAGCTTACTGCAGGATATGATGAGCTACTCTCATCTGAAACCCTGGGAGAAGGTTAATTTTGTCTGGTCTCTCTCATGAAGAGCCATTGTCACAGAGATCTGGTTGCAACTAAAGAAAAATTAAGAACAGAAGATTGTTCTTTGCTTTCAGTGCTTCTCAGGATGACAGAGTGCATGCAAACCAAGGACAGCCACCTGTGGAGCACCAAATATCATGCAGGACTAAATGGGGTCCTCTTTTACATCTTTAAAAATAATGGGCTTTGGCATTCAATACTCATTTCAACACCCACCTTTACTGGCAAAGAACAGTGGTTCACTCTTTTTTTTTTTTTGCTGTACTGTTTCAATGACATTCAGCATCATAAAAATAAATACTTAAATCTACTGCATGTTATGTTTGGAAAGAGAATATTAAATAAAAATGCTCCTCAGCGTGTGCACATACATCAGCACATGACTTTACAAAGCTGAGCTATTTCCAATGCAAACACAAGTAAATCTGGACATCCTCATATATTCACTGTTTTATAGGCCCAGTAAAACTTGATCAAAATCCACTTATACTTGTGGGGTGTGTGACTTAACCTTTAGGGTAGATTAATTAGATTAACAGACCACATACTGTAGATTCCAGTACTTCCTCAATGGCTATTAAATTACACAGAAGGAATTATGTTTGAAAGTCCTGCTTCCTTAAATCAAATTCCAACCGTCACCTTTCTCTCATTTATTAGCCTGCAAAGCTCTTGTTCCTTTCTTAATAAAAACTGAACCTCTGGTAAATTCCATCCTTACTACTTGATGTTGTTAGTCATTTCTGTGCTCAGGATCAGATAACTGCAGAACCTGATCTACAGACTGAGAAGCTGAGAATATATTGAGAATCTGGGTCTACACTGAGAAAAACAGGGTATTCTACCAAAGGAGTGAAAAATGTGTCACTTAATTTTTAAGGAGTCACAGAATAGCAGAGTATTCTTAATTTTAAGTGACCAGTTTCAAAATGTTGTCCAGACATTAAATGACAATTCTATACACTTTCCTACTATTCCCAGGCACCAGGGAGCCTGGGGATGTGCACAAACATGAGCAGGACATCCAGTATTTCTCAAAAAAGCAGCAGAGAAACTAAACTGTACTCACAACAAGACAAGGTGAAGAAAAGAAAAAAGGTTTTGAGTTTTCTTGCACTAGCATCTACCTATATGATCCTAGCATGTTATTAACAGCACCACAATTTAGAAAATAAGCCAAGCTTTAAAAACTAACATCTAGCAGAGATCTCTGTACAGCTGGGAGGAAAATAATAATAGAAGTGCCAAGGGAAGGTCAGCCTTCTGCACTCCTTTGATGCAAGAAGGAAGAAGATGGAATCAAAATATCTGTGACACAAGAACATCACATAGAATCTACTGCACACCTGCTTATGCATGATCCTGCTTTCAGTATTCCTAGAAACATTGATAAAGTATAGAAAAGTCTGCCATAGTGTACTTTTCAAGCTTTCAGGATGCCAGCAGCAGCTTTGAAGTAGCACCACATTGTCCACCACCAACCTTGGTCCCCATTAGCGCTCCAGGCTGTCCCATAAGGACATCAGAAATGCTTGTCATCATCAGGACACTGCTGCCTTGTTCTTTTTAGGCAGCTCCTGCCTGGCTTGTGGTTAACTTTACAGCACACTCCCAGCTTTCTCCCTGCATTTGATGCTGATGGAGCTCTTTCTGTGCTCCCCATGTTGCTGAAAGTGTCTTTGCAGACAGTACAGTGGCTTTAGCAGCAAGGCCAATCCATGGCTCCCAAGGTCAGACCAGCATTACAACTTACCCTCAACTTTATTTCTCCAAATTTATGTGAATTCTGTTCTTCAGTAAACAACAAAGCAGTCATGGAGAAATAGGTTGATGAAAAAAGACAAAAGAATACTTTTTGTATACATTTTTAAGAGAGAAATTTCATTTCAATCCTACCAGGCAGGCAGAGGCTCTAAGCAGCCTGAGACAAAGAGGGTTTGGGACAGTGGATGACAAAGCAAATCCTGACAACCCTGCACTTGTGTGATCAGGTAGCAGAGCCCAGGAGGGGAGCCTGCAAAGGCAATTAAGAGCAGGTGACTCTTGCCAAGAGACCCTTCAATCTTCGGGCAATTCATGTTAAGAGAGGCTTTGACAGATCCTACAGAGCAACCCAAAGCTGCCCCAAACTGCTCAGAACTTCTTCAGGATATGAACAGAGTCCCACGTCTGGCACAAAGTGTGACAAGCTGTGAAGAGCTCTTACCACAATCATGGCAGTGCATAAAAATATACTTTAAATGGTGTTATTTGATTCTATTGGACTTTTATGCCTGTTGATGCTGACAGCTTTGTGCTTTGCACAGCAGAAAAAGGAAATGCACATATTTTACACTATCTATCCCTGCCATCCTAATTTTGATGCCACCTCCATAGTGGGCTGAAGCACCTGAAGTAAAACTATGACTGGAAGAGCCTGTCCTCAATTATCAAGTACCTGTCAGCTAGAGATAAGAGCTAAAATTGGTGACATGATATTGCACTGTAAGTAATGCTAGAGGGTTTCTGCCCCCAAATGCTTACATCTCAAAAGGAGAAAAGAAGCAAAACAGAGAGGCTTAATTTGCTGTATGGCCCAAGGTTAGCAGCAGAGAGGGAAACAGCTCCCAAAGTCTCACCACCATTCACTAGACTTCATCTGTAGAACCATATTTTGAAGTTTAACAGAAAAACCATTCCTAAAGAAAATTTTACCCTGAATATTAGGGGAAAAAAAATTCCAAGAAAACATTCTTCTCTTTTCCTCTCATCCATGAAAAATAAAATTCTTTAATGCTTTCATCTTCTCACTTAAGATAGAAATCTGCGTTCTGGACTCCATTTTTCTCCCACCTGATTTCCATATTGAATCTGAGGGGGGGAAAAGGCACACAGTGAAAGATACATTCTTTAAATGAAAAAAGGAAAAATTCTTAGTGTCACAGATGGCTGTCAGGATGAAACGGAGCTTGTGTCTGCTGAGGGAATCAGACCTTAGTGTGAAATCTGAATAGAAAGGAACATAGCAGAAGGCAACATTTCAAAAGGAGTTCAGCACCAACTGGCATTGTGAGGGTTAATTTACTGCCAGGAACTGCTGGGCTTTTCATTCTCAGTAGACACACAATAGACAGCTCCCAAAAGTACCCATCATAATCACAGATGCTGGGGATTAATGCTAAAATGAAAGCTTCATGAATATTAAAAATATCAAAACTGCTAATGATGTAGCAGAGTTTGGAATAACAACCAATCTGAAAATCTAAGAGTGTGCCATGCAGACATAGTGAGACACTGTCTTTTTAAAACTGATTAAACCTACTCAATTTGTAACAGAAAGAGGCTTATGCATATTAGGAGCTGAATTGAGTGCCAAACTTTACAAATTGCACAGGCTAATTACCATAATTAAGCTTTGGATTGAAGAAGAAAATTCCATTTATCTCAGAATGACTCAGAGGAACTTCAACAAAGAAGGCAAAGTACATCAGATGGTTTGGCCTTTTTTTTTTTTTAACCTAAGGGGTGTTTCAAAGGCAGTTGAGAAAAAAATAGAGTGACAGCATAAAAATACTTTTTCTTGAAAAAGTGGGAAAAAATATCACTGTTTAGGGATATGATTTTAGAATTTGTTATAAATGCTCCTCTACAAACTAAAGCAGTAAATTTTGTCCTGTTATTGAAATGCAAAAGCCAAAGAGAAGGCACTGGGGAGGTGTTTGACCCACTGGACTCTCCTGCTGCTGTGCTGATCTCCCGTTTGCCCTGATGCTGATGCAGAGAAGTTATCTTGAAGGATGAAATATCAGCTACATTTTGTGATAAAGATTACATGTTATTGTATTACTCTGAGCTGGACCCAAGGACTTCCACTAATCTCAAATGGGATTTGGATCTTTTCCGTAGGGAAGGCTTAGTCTGCAAGCAATCACAGCACAGCTGTGAAAACTTTATTACAGGGTACAGAAAAATGTCTTGCTCCATTTCCTTTCCTAGCCCAATTTAGTAAAAATATAGAACATGAAGCACTTCCTTAAACTCACCTAGACTTTTAAGTCAAACATGTGTGAAACTCTATGTGTGAAGCATAATGGAAATGAGAACACTGAGATACTGAGGGAGGATTAATCCTCCCACGTACAATGTGACTGACTTTTCACCCATCAGTTTCTTCAGTTTTGTTTGCCTTTAGCTAACTTTTACTTCTATGATGATGTCTATACATTTTCAGTTCTCTTTACAGAAGGCATGTCTTTGAAAAAAAATTATCCTGAAGAACCCTGCCCTGAATGTAGAGGTTCATTCCTAGAAAAGAAGCTATAAATGCATTTAAAAAAAAACCCAACAAAGCAAATTAACCAGAATTGCATTTCATTCACTGTAATAGATCAAGTATTCTGGACATGGTGTAAGTACTTGTAAAAATAATTATGGATTAAAAGCATAGGTAAGCTATGACAGAAAATCAGACAAAATTAGAGAGATCTCCTTGTTTAAACGTAATTTTATGCATCTAGTTCAAAAGGATCCTGGGGCCACCAGAACAGAACTCTGCAAAGGGAGACCAGAAACAATTTCAAGTGCAGCTGGATAAAAGTGAGATGTGTGACATAAAAGGAGAAGGATCTCATGATGCTTGGGTATTAGCATAGATGCTTGCTGGAGCACATTTTTATTAAAGAACCACTAAAATTACAAAAGAACATATTTATATATAAGTAAGAAGAAACTACCAGCAAATTCTAGTTCAGTATTTGCATCCATCAAGACCAATTCAAAAATTTTAATGCGGTATTACTCATCCCATTTGTGCAAACCACACAAAGCTTACAAAGTCTAATCTCATGTAACAGCTAAGACACAGAAATTACTACCACATTGATTTATTGTGGAATCAACAGATACTATATTAAACCACCAGATCATGGTTTCCTACAGAAAAGCCTTCCATCCATGTATGCCATGCCTGTCCCTCTCTCATGTGGTTCAGCCAGCTCTGAGATAGCCATCAGCTGAAATTCCCCACTCTGCAGACTCATCAGCCCGCCAGAAACCCGACTCTGCGTTCTGAATAATCAGAAAGCACTCACTTCACATGCTCAAAATTAAGCTTGTGTTACTTTGTGTGGTGTCAGAAGAAAGAGAGACAAGTTGTGGAGACCCTCTCATGATGAGGAATTTGCAGAACTGGGATATGAAAGTGATTATGCTGAAGATGCATGTGTGTGAGACTTTTGATCTGTTACCAATTTTGTACATAGAAATGTATCACACTCCTTGCATAAACTGGCAATGTACTCAGCTGATGCAGTAGAAATTCAAGTAGTAAAGGCATAAGAATCACAGATTTACCCCACTCTCATAATTAAAGTGGAGGACACACTATTAATTACTAATGTACATCACAAGAAAGATTATCTTTTCTCTTTTTACATCATTATAAGAATTTTCTTGGTTTTTGTATGGAGCTATTCCAGAAACACAGGCAGCTGTTACCAGATGAAATAGTAGCAGAAAAAGCCCCACTTTCAACTGTCCTAATATTATTGTGTCTGATTCTTCATATATCAATCTGTTATCAGAGACTCCATCTTCTCCTTTATTCTCACCAGCCCTGTGTCCAGAGGTGAAATGCCCAAGCCCTGATTTTTAAGTCTTCCTGCGGCAAGAGAATTTTCTCTGCAACAGAATAAATTACTGAGTGGTTTCCAGAGACAAAATTATGCTATTTCATTATTCAAACAGCAAGACACTCATTGGCTGAATTAAAAATCACTAGAAGTTCAACACCTTGGGTAGAAAAGGCCAGCAACTGAGATGTGTCCCTGCTTTACCTGATCTTTTTTGTGTGGACCATTCCCTGAGTACTTGTGGCTAGAATAAACTGTATATTGATAACATGTTACTTGACAAAACAATCTCTGTGCTTCCTCAGAATATTTCTTGTTGCACTCACTTTTGGGCCAAGAAAAAATCTTTTTATTCATAGGTGTGTAAACAAGCACTTAAAACACATCTTACTTGATGTTTACAGCCTTTCAACAAAAATACCCATGTGCGAGGTGCCCTGCTGTAGGTGCTCCCTAGTGTTTATTCTTCAGATAAGAACAAGACAAATTCTAAATTTTAAGGTTTGGGTGACTGATTGCTCAGTTAATCATTCAAGGTTTCAAACAGTCTGTTAGTTTGCATTTGCTAGTTTGTTTTTATTTTTTTTTGTCTAAACTAGCAAAACTACTTAAAATAATATAATCTATAATCTTGAGGAAGAGGCACAGGAAAGAACAGCTGCAGTTCCAGCATTTATTACCTGCAGGAAAAAAAAATCTTCAAAATATTTAAAATTAGTATGGATACAAGAACTGTGCCTTGTTGAAACTATATTAGTAAAGTAACAATTCAAATGGTTGTTCTATATTTTGCTCATCTAGAACTAAAATAAAGGTGTGTGTACGTGTTTTTTAGAAATTGCAAAGTTAAAAAAAATAACCAAAACAGCCACAAACACAGTGGAGTCCTAAATATTAATGTTTCACCAGCTTAACAAAATAGCTAAAGATCTTTAGAGGCTGGTATATTATTACTCAAGAATTATTGTAGTTTATAAAATGTTTGTAATTTCTAGAATCACTTAGGATTTTCTTTAGTTTTCTTTACATATAAACATATGCTTATATGGGCTAAAAATCTTCAAGCTTTGCTTTGGTGTTCAGAATAGAGGTGCTGAAGAACCAATTCTTGATCCTTCAAGGGGCTCAAAGAACCTGAAATCTGCCTTCCTTAAAAACTCGCATTCTTGTGCTGGCCTAGAAGGAACATGGCAATTTTACCACCTGATGCTAACAAGGCTCTGGAAGTCTTCCAAAAATTATACTATAGAATTGAATGCTTGGATGTTAACCTGTCAACACAGTAGGGTGTAGACACAGAGGTTTTTAAATTCTTGCTTATTTTTAAAGTATTTCCAGACATAGAATAGAGAAAAAAAAAACCAGTCAAGTCACCTTGAACCTTTAGTATGAAAAACTGTAGACGTGATCTAAAAGATATATGTAATGATCTTTAGAGGGAGAAATTTGGGAAATACCCTCAAAGAGCAGAATAAAATTTGGAAGAGAACATATTTTTATATTGAACTGTGGACTATAAATATGCTGAAGTGTCATTTATTCTGAATCTTGAATTATGGACAGAATAGTGGCAGGATCCAAATACCCCAAGAATTAAGGAATATATTGCCTATCACCTATAGGTTACTGGTTCACATTCTGTCGGGTAAACAGTGACAGAAAGTCAATATAAGGCAGTGGCTGCTCCATGAGCTACATGTGAATCAGGTAAATAGCCCAAGTTCCTGGTGCTGTACAATTCCTGATGAATAACAGCTGGCACTCGTAGGAAAATGGTGAAACTGGACTCTCTAACAATGACTCATGTTATGAAAATATGCATTTGGAAGCGGAGTCTGCACATCCTTTATGCTGTAGGTTCCAAAAGCCATTTACCTTCAGCTGCTGTTAATGTGGCATGAACATATATACAAAATCAATATCACCAGGCATCATATTCCAGAACTCTGCAGAGATTGCTTGTGTTGCCCAGGGAAATGCATTAACTTCACAGGAATGCTCACTTCAATGAAAGGCATTCACCAAGGCTCTTCCTTGCAAAGCAATTAGTGAAAATGATCATTTCAGAAAGGCAACATTGGTGCTAGATGACTGTCATAATGAAGACAATATAAAAACAATGCAAAGATAACAGTACTAGAGGTTTTCATGCTAATACAACTCTAATTTATACTAATAGGGTTTTTAAACTTATAAGCTTTAAATTTGTTGGTTTGATTTATTTTTTGAAAGTTGATAAAAATGGACGGAAAAAAACGCAGGAAGATTGACGACTTTTTTAAGAGCTTATTATTAGCAGCAATTTTCTGATTCTAAGTTAATTTTTTTAATTCTAGAAGTCCATCTCTGGCACATTTCAATGAATTACAAGTTTCAAGTTAGTTTCACTCCCAGGAACCCCAAAGTAAAACTCTTTTGGTGCTAGTGGGGCCAGAGCCTTGGGGAATATGTCACGGAAGCAAATTCACTGGTGCTGTAAATCAAGCTGCTCTCTAAATTTAATTTCCCATGCTGGCCAGAGTTTTTTAGAAAATAGGAAAGCCAGCTATTTGCCACCTACACTGCAGATAATGCAAAGGATTCTGCTAATACCATTTGGAGGCACAGCAAAAGAACTTAAATATTTAAGTAATCAGAATTTGAAAGACATGTTTTTGGAACAGATTTAAGTGGCTCCCAAAGGGAAAATAGAATTAAGAAGTGCCAAATAAAAAAAAAATCTAGAAAAATGAGTGATATTATCAATGCTTTTATTCATACTGCTCACATCGTTGTCCTCTTAATGCCATATTTTCACTTTTAATTTGTCTCAATTTTTAATGAAATGCTGTTTATTTCAGAGCCTTCATCACATGACTAATATAGCTCAGTGTTCCACTAACTTTAAGGCAACAGCTTTTATGACATGCATTTTTAAAAGAACCTCAGGTATTTACTCAGTGAAAATCCTTTTAAGTTACTCTTTTTCAGTAGCTCTAGCTGCTTCTATGCAAATTTTCTACCTCTTTCACAAGTTATATTTTCAATTAGTTCAAAGACAGAAAAATGAACCTCTGCTATATTTTTATTACTGAACTTTTTTCCATTGGGGCTGAGTTGCAGTTTTACCTAAACAACATTTTGTACTACAAAGAGAAACTAAGTAGATTTATCTTGGTTATAACATAAGAGAAATGCTTTGAGGGAGCTAAGGAGTACTTGCAATGCATTTAAAATGATAATGCAAAATACTTGGAATATTTAGGGAAAATTTTAAAAAAAGAAATCTAACAACATGCCTCTTCCACAAACACTTTGTTTTGTGGGAAAGGACAACCTAATTTGTGATACCCAGTGACTTCAAGGTGACAATACTTAGCAAAACCTCTTTTCAAACCACCAAAAATTGCAGATATCTGTACCAAGTCTGGCTACTGTTCTCCAACAGTGGACAATAATATTAAACACCTGCTTTTACAGCCTTCTGGATGAATTTAGCTGCTTCTGATACACAAGGACTGGAATGAAACCATCAAATTACAAAGAAAATTAATCTTGGGAGGAGCAGAAGAGAGGGAGAGAGTGGTAAAGTGTGCAAATGTCTATCTGTGTGTAAGCAAGTGATAAATCATGGAGCACAACACTATTTCTTGGCATCTTTTTATAACGTGACTAAAAACTGATGAAATACAGGACCAGCCATGGTAAATCTGAAAACTGGTTCTATCAAGCCCAGATTTCTGTCTTTGCTGGCTGTTCAGAGAGCTAAAATATCCCTAATTTGTTTGACAGTATTAGAGATGCAAGAAAACTTATAATCCATCTGCGGTTGGAAGAATGAGTTAACTTTTTTATTTAAGAGAAAAGCCTAAACAGAAAAGAAGTTCTAAAGAAACTAAATACACTGCACATGAGAGAGACACTGAACATTTCAGCAACTGCTGCTGATAGGAGTCCCAAACAACACACTTGGAGTGGAAATCACTGCCACATGTTAAACGGATTTAGGATGTGATGCAGAAGGGCAAGATTAGTACCAAAATTCTAAATATGTGTGGGGAAGGAGATAACCCCTAAGGAATTCCAGCTCCACATAATAAAGGTGAAACTGCCCTGCTCAGGTTTCTCCAGGCTGGCTGCAGCTACATCTGTGCTGCAATTCCCACCACTGGTTTCACGTGCAGCTGCACCAAAACCTGAATGTGAGGAGAGCCCAAGAACCCATCTGTGTTCAGCACAATATTGCCACAGGCACTGGAGGGGCAAACATGCAAATGAGAAGATTAATCAGGAGGTAATTATGCTTGGATTACTCTTTCTCTTACAGGACTGCTTTGATAGCAAGATTAGGTATTATACATAGGAACAGCTCATAGGGGGAAATGTTACAGCACCCTGTGAGACAGTTTAAAACCCTTTACAAGCTCATTTTCTGTAATATTTAGATGAATGCTTCATTTATGACAATAGGTTTATATGTCATGAACTAAATGAATCTTGACAGTGAGAAGCAAGTCTATAAAATATTGATCTCCAAAATAAAACATTAACATGGCACCTTCCAGCTGAGGTAATTCCCTGCCACATAGTACAACCTATTTACTAATTTCCCGCAAGGACTTTTTCCTCAAATTCTTCGATTGTCAAATCTTTCCATCTTTTACGACTCCAAAGTAGAAGTCACTAAAGGAAGAAAAAAAACAAAACAAAAAATAGGGAATAACTATCTTCACTAACAATACCAAACATCTTGGTTATGAATTCAGATGGGTTAAGTCAAAAAGCAATAAATCTGTAGCACTTCAACTGCAGAGTAATAAGCAAAATTTTTGTGCCCACAGCGTAAATATAAGGCACTGGAGGATTTCTTCTCCAATTTTGAGAAAAATTGCTCTGTAGGACCACCAGTGATATCTCTGGCTATGACTGATGGATCAGGAGCCGGCTGATTGTCTGCCCCAGCTCCCTGGTGGCTCCTCTGCCAGCAGCAGGAGTTGCTGCACTTTGGGATTGGGTGTTATTCTGATGTACTGAACTGAATCTAAGCACATTCTCAAGATGTGTTATTCTTATATTACACAGCATTCAGAGCACAGCTGACATCTAACATTCATTGCTGTAAACTGTTTCATTCCCTGCATGTTACACACACACATTTCCTACTTTTGAACTTTTATAGGATCTGGGTGTAGACTTCAGGAATCAGTGGAACAGCATCCGTGTGAGTGCTAATTCACAAAACAAAGACTTCAATGCTCAGTTGCACTGAGGACAGTAAATCTTTATGGACTCCAGCCTGTGTTGTCTCTATCAGTTAAGGCCATTTTCCCTGCTCAGAAGATTTAGTGCACTTCTCTGCGAGGGCAGTGTGCCCATGGAGGAAGCGGATTTTCACAGATGTCAAACACAATAGCCCGTTCACAGGTGAGAGTTACACCACGATTAGGATCACAATAACAGAGGTTCCTGTTTCTGGAGGGAATATTAGCTTCCCCAGGATGCATTATTTATACCAATGATATTTATGGGTGTGCAGGTATCGTGTTCAGCTTTGCAGAGCAGACTGAGCAGAGGCGCGGGGTGAGCACAGCCAGAGGTGGCACAGCTCCTCCATCCCTCACCTGCAGCCCTCCTTGCCTTCACTGGGGGGAAATCCTGACAGATTTGTACCCAATATTAAATACTGCAAGGAAATGAGGATGAGGTGGATATATCTAAAATATATTTCTCCTCTGCTGGGACCTTCTGCGCCTTGCCTCTGTGAAGGGTGTTTAAGGAGGGATGTGTGATTATTCTGGCACGTCTGTGCAGGTTAACTACAAAATTCCTCTAAAACATTTTGAATGCCCCTTTTCCTCTTGCCTGGCCTGCCCACTGATGTGGCTGATTACACCTCTGATGAAAGGCTATGCCAGTGGTTTTCCACTGGGCTTGCTCAGAGACTGGGTGCTGGTGGCAAGCATCATCGGTTTGGAACATAGCAAATTCCAGCTGGGTTTTGGAACGCCAAATTCACCTTGGATTCACCTTAAAAGGAAAAAAAAACCCCAAAACTAAAATGGGCACAGCAGCCATGACAACCTTTCCTGAGAACAGTCTCATGGCAGCTGTCTGGCTTTAGGAATTATCCTGGAATTGCTGGATCAGCCTCTGCTGTGCCTGGGCTAAGGCTGGTGATCCACTGGGTCCTTGGATGCTAAATAAGCTCCTTTGAGTTCAAAAACTCTTCAATCCTTTCACCTGAGTACCAAAGGCATTAACCTGTTTCCTATAGAATGCTAGATGAATTAGGGAGATGAAGAAACACTGATATAATTGTAAAATTCAGAGCTTTTGTTAAGGGAGAGCAAACATGCCTCCCAGATGCTCACTGGCACCTGAAACAATGCTAACTTGTGTATCAGCCAAAAGAAAAAGGAGCAACCAAAGATAAAAACATTGCTTCTCCAAAATATTGTTCAGTGCTTTTTTATCAACTGTGGCATCCTTAGTTGGTTAAACACTCCTATAAATCCCCACAAATACCTGAAGCAAATCACAACATTAAGATAAATAAATAAATATAAACTCACATGAAACAAGTAATATTTGACAACTACTTAATACTCCTGCTGAGTAGACAGGCCAGGCTAGCTTACAGAAACTCAAACAACTTCATTTTATGGAAAGATGAAAAAGCAATAAATTTGCAGTTGTGATGTTCCATCACTTGAGCTTTTCTTACACTTCTTAGGAAGTGAGATGAGACAGACCTTTAGGGTGAATATGTTTGCAACCTTCTCTTATACTGAGTACTCAAAGTGGACCAGACGATGAAGAAAATTGTTTTTTTTCAAATAAAACCTTCAGTATTTAAGAGAGAAAAGTCCATGGGCAGAAGAGAAATGCACAAAGTGATGGATAATTCACACTGCTCTCTTTGCCATGGCATAGCTCCTTTGCCCTTTGTTTCACACACTTTTTCATAAGATCACCTCTGATCAGTCTGTGGTGATCCCTAGGAAGTTATTTCTCTCCCTGTTATCCACAGTAATTGATTTTTTATTTATTTTTTTTTACATGAGCTCCCAGTTGTATCTGTACTATCTGCTTTTTCTTTTCCTGTCATTCACCCACATTTTTGAGACTCTTTTTCCTTAGGAGAATAACAATCTATTGACAAAACAAGTAACTTTTTGTTCATCGTGGCTGTAATTCTGAAAGAAAACGTGTTCTCTGTGAAGTCACTTGTATAATTTGAAATCTTAGAAAAGGTTTCACACAAGGTGTGTTAAAAGTCAACTGAAGAAAATAAGAGTAATTAAAGAATGATGCATCATGCTAAGTGAGGCTTTACAAGCACAAGTTTTGCCAGAAGTGGATTATGCATAATGGATTTGTGTGGCAAAACACATTATTCTAAACTTCTTAAAACAGTTTTACAGAAAACAAGAATCCCATCACATTGAGACCAAAACTTGGTGCTCGTGCTAAAACTCTACAGAGGTGAGGCCAGGGGGTTTTGTTTTTCACCAGCATAAATCAATGGGGCGTTTCAAAAGATTTGGCTCAATTTGTCTGCCTAAATTCAGTAAAGGTGAGTTCATATCTTTTCAAACTGCCAAATCAGCCAAAAGGATTAAAGTTGTTACAGTCATAAGTAATCCCAGAAAATACAAGGCTTAAAGTTAACCTTTCTTCTCAATGACTCTGTATAAATTATACTACTTTTAAAATATGGTGCATTACACATATTCTTCCTTATCCAGGAATCTTTTCAGATTAATTCTGAATGTAGTAATTCATAGCACATACAGGAGGATTTCAGTTCAGCTAAAGAATAATAATGATGTGATTAAAATGACTGTAAAATAATATAATTAAAGCTTTTAGGTGATCTCTAGAAGCTTTGCTAAAGCACTTTGAAAGCACTCAAGCCACAAATATGTTTCTGAAAAACATACTAAGAATATACTATTTTAATTTAATTTCTTGGCTATTAAAGAAAACAGCATAAACCTCCCAACATCATTTGTGCTTAGTTTGCTTTCAAATGTAGCTTTCATCAGATATATGTGAAGCTGATACAAATATAATATAGAAATACCACAGAAATAAAAAATATTGCCAGCTGCCTGGTAATATTTTCCTGTGAGTGGATGGTTGCAACAAAATGAGGGTAGTTTTTTTTAATGAAAATAGTTAAATTTATCAGTATTGTTAGCTTAAATAGTGAAATAGTTACCAGACTGCAGAGAGCTGTTAAAGAAGTGGTAATGAGGCAGCTCCATGAACAACTGACTGCCACAATATTTGTTATTTATTCTTAACAGGCTGAAATGATGTAGAAATAGAACTGAAACCACACCAATATAACAGCCTAGGGAAGGCTGCCTTTAAGTGATTTTTAAATTTTTTTTTTAGCATTATAAGCAGCTTCTGATACTTTAACTAAAGCACACCGTTGATTTGCCTGTGAATTTTACCCAACTGGAGAGAATGCTCCTTCATGTTATTGATGTCACAAGCCCCCCCACAAGAGGAAAAATTGACATTTTTTCACCTTTTTACATGGACTAGAGCTCAGGTCTTCCCAGCACAACCTGTTATGTACCGTTTACAATGTGCAAATCACAAGTGGGAATCTGTGAATCCCTTGCTGGTGCTTTTCTGATCTTGGGCAGCATCTGATGCTCAGCCATGTCATTCAGTCCCTCTTGTGCAATTCTGTTTGCTCCAGGAACTCAGCATTAGGTGGCTGAGCAGCAGCCAATGTTCTGTGTGCATGGAATGTAGTACATCAGTGATCACAGGTGTGTTTTCTCTCTTACAACTGGATTTTAATAAAGGAAAATGGAGAAAATTCTTAGGTCATCAAGTACAGCCCCCTGGTATTACAGGAAGTCGCTGTTTGTAAACCCTTTGTAAACTGATCAAGCTCCCTGAAATTCATAATATTTTTATGACCTTCAGAGATGGCAGCAGTATATTTGTTTATTTCCTTTTTTTCAAATACTGCACAAACTCTTCCTATCTTTGGCTATTGCCAAAGATTTTGCTCCCCCCACAACAATCACAACAGAATTTACGACAAAATGTAACAAATGTACTAAAAAATAGCTGTTTCAAAGTTAACCAAATAAATTTGTGTGCTAAAAAAAAAAAAAGTAATACCATGCTATAATATTTCTGGTAAAGTATGAAAAACAATACACACCTGTAATCATAAACTCATATTGAAATACGAATTTTTGATAAGAACTGTGCCATTCCAAGATACAGTTACCACTAAAATTAAGAATGGGGCTGACCAGTCAAAATTAATTCAAAGCATTTGTGAAGCTGAAGTAGCTCAAAGGTTGCAAGATTGGCCAAAAATCCAGTTTAATTTGATTTTATCTAATTTGTGGAATCATCCCTAGTGAAACCAGAAGAAAAAGGATAAACAATGCATTGCACAGCAGAGTGATTCAGTATCTGAAGAGCTTAATGAGACACTACTACAAGTTCCATCTCGAAAATTCATCTCTCATGTAAAATTTAAATTTTATTATTTTTTGAGGTATTTTTTGAATTATTGATCTTTCAAGACAAATCTACAAATTTGTTTAAGAGCTGGGAACAGGGGTAGCAAAAAAATTTCTGAACAGTCTAGATAAGAACATTAAAAAAAAAGATGACTGAAACAAGAAATATAACTTCTATGGGCAACAAAGAACCAATAATTATTGGCAGTAGCAAGTCAGACCTTCCTTAAAAACATTGAATAGAATATTAATATTATGTATAGAACTCTTATATTTTCAGATCACACTTTTGTGTTGTTTAGAAAGCTTTCTGAAGAAAAGCAAACACCTGCTGTACTTGTGTTTGCAGAACAACAGCTTTATTTGTGGTCTCATGAAATACCTCATAGCTTCCTGATGATGGAAGAATGCCCAAACTTCTCACTCAAAGGCAAGCTGAAAAATCAGGACTTTGGACCAGGAGATGTGTAATGAAATGGTGAGGTTCAAATTATGAGTTTAGCAAGCACATGCTCAGTTTTCAATAAGCAGAATGTGCTAAGGCTTTTCTTAGCTATAAGGTAATTAGTTACACATTGCAGCCTTCTCCAAAGGGTCAGACCCGAGGAGTGAAAGGGTCCCAGACCCACACCTGACAGCAGGGAAAGGGCTGCTGCAGTGTGGGGAGCAACATCTGTGCTGTGTGTGCTTAGCAAGACCAAATTCAGAGGATCAAGCTCAATTTTTTGGCAAAGATTGTGGTGCTACACTGGGGAGAGGAAGACATTTGACCTGGTGGCTGTTCCTGTCCATCTCTGGGCTTGGAAAAATCACAGCAGTAGCTGCAGCATCCTTTCCTTTGCTTGCAGTTCTTTGCTGCACTTCATCTCAGTGATTCCTGCGCCTGGGAAGTGATGGGAGCATGAACTGTGGTTACATTTACAGCCACCTTTACCTGGTGCCCTCAATCCATCCAAAAGCAACAGCCAGGAGTGCAAGAGAACGTTTTGAGCCATCTCACATGAGCTCCATTTCTGTCACTAATATCAAGAACTCCAGACATATTTAATAACTCAGCTATAATAGCCTTACTTCTATGATTCCAAAGCTGTGGAAACCACTTAAAAAAAAAAAAGAAAAAAATTGTGTGAAAGCTAGGGCCAACAGCCAAATTCAGGCCAGGGCAGCTCTTGAAATACCAGCTTCAGCTTTTATTGAGAAACACAGATATCTCACCCAGCAATCGGGCTGTATTTGTTTTGCAATTTGAGTGAGTCAGACACATAAATATTTAAGTTTTAATTCAATTGCCTCTCCTGCGGTCGATGAGTCACTACTACTCTGATATCTGAGGAGTCTCACTAGGGGAGGTCCTGGAAATATGTTATGACTCCCAAGTGGGTTCCAGCCGGAAAGTCTGTGAGCTGTACTTTTAAAATGTATAAACTTATTTTCCTTTCAAACACTCAAAATACATGTAATGAAGTAGAATGTGTTTGCTTCCTGGACAGCAAACAATCTTGCAGCCAGAAAAAATGTTTACTTTGTAAACACTGTTTTCTTTTCAGAAAACTGTTTCAGCAAGAGGTTCCATGATGAAAAACAGTTTAGGTCATAAAAGACCTAAAAGAAATAGAAAGTGTAACAATTTTCCTTCTCTCTAAACCCCTGAAATTAACTTAGAAGGACTTAAAGTAACTCTCATGTGCTAAAAATATAGAACATAATTTCTACAGATGGATGATGCAAGATAATTTCAAAAAACCTTTGCTCAAATAGGGGACATTATGAATATGTCCATACACGAGCTGCAAAGGAAGACTAATTACAAACTAAAAAGCTGCATTCCATTGGCATACACTTTACAAATCAAGTGGGTAAGTCAGCTGAGACTGTGAAATAAAAATAATTAATGGAAAGGTATAAGAGGTGCACTCCATTTTCTATACAGCACTGTAATATTCAAGTAACCTTCTTGAGCCATGTTACCCCTACTTTGCATGGAATGGGCCATGGTTAACTCACAGTAAACCATGCCTCTTTTGACTAATTCTGACAGTGCCTGTTTTGACTAATTCTGGATACAATTTCGGGTCTGTACCAAAGAAGCAGGTAAACACTGAATTCAGTTTCTGCCCCGAATTCAAGAGAATTGATCCATGGGGGTACAGGTGACACAAGAATAACCACAATGGAGCTCTACAAGCTCAGTTTCTGCCCTGAATTCAGGAGAATCAATTTGTTTCATCCATGGGGCTACAGGTGAGACAAGAATAACCACGATGGAGCTCAACAAATTGACAGCAATGACAATGGCAAGGCAAAAGTCAAATCTTCATGGCCTTCCTGGCCTGGTGAGCCTTGCAGCCCTGGAGATCCCTGACCCTAGCTGAGAACCAAGCAGCTCCATCTCAGATAAAAAGTAAACCTGCTGCAGATGTCCTGACATAGACCAAAGCCCCCAGGCCTCCAGCTGCAGGTTATGGGGCCTGTGCAAATGAGCTCCCTGTGGTGTGGGTTTGACAAGCCCCAGTCCTCAAGAAGAGTTTCTTCACACACCTCGTGGGGACGAGGCCCAGAGTGGCGTCACTGTGCTGCACATCTGTTAGTGGGGAAATATTAGGTGTGAGCGCAGGATTATTAAATCTTCCCCCACCAATAACCATCTGTTGTTACACCCACTAACCAAACTGTGTTTGTGCATGAAATCCATGGACATGCACATGCAGTATGTACTTTCTCCCTAAAACAGGGAAAAAGCCCTTTGGTTTGCATCTCACGGACATTTTGAAGCTAGGATTGGTGTTCACAGGTCACTTGGTAAGTTTTGTGGCAGTTCAAAGGTTTCAAATGTCACAATCTAATGCCATATATTTGTGGAAGCATTATTTTCACTGCTCAGTAGGGATAACCCAGGAAACACCCAACAAAACGTCCCCTGTTTTTGCAGAATGCAAAAGCCCGTTTCACTATACATGTAGCAAGCCTTGCACATTCTTCTTCATTTTTCTTTTCCTCCTGCCAACCTGTATTAATGAGGTGGTAGATATAGGAAGGAAATTACATACTGCCTACACATGTTATTTCAGAATAAGGATTCCAAGAAGAACTTGGAATAAAATGTCCTCCACATGCATTAGTTTAAACCCATCTCTCTTCTCTAATGGTTATTAGATTGGCTTCTCTTTCACACTTTGCAATAAGCATATCAATTTTCTGGATGCTACAGTAATTTTATATCATGTTTTGTTCCTAACCGTTGCATCCACCTTCCATCAATTGCAATTTTTTTCTGAGGTACTGACAGGCAGCAGCCACTTTCCTGAACACAAGGAGAGGGAAATACATGCCATGGGTAATTTCATGGACATGGAACGACATCATGCCACTGGTGCCTGAAATTTAGCGGTTAACTATGGGTGCTGCAGGGCTGCTTTTTATCACGGGTGTCAAATTTACAAGAATTTTACCACAGAATCCCTTTAATGTTGGCTACAGTTTTCAGCTCTGGAAAGTATCAGAGGGATGCAGGGCACTGGATCCCTCCCCATGTACTGGGATTTGTCTTTCAAAGCTGGAGATATTATGGATGATGGGCTGTAGTTCACCAACAATCAAGATGTCACAGAACTACAAAGAATTTCTTTCCTCACATGTCATATGAGTAAGATAAAATTGAATTTTAAAGTAAATAATTAATTTAACTTTTTTTTCTTTCACTAATTTAATGTTTGGATCTTGATGGCGACTTCTAACTCCACAGACTAAAGAAATTAAGTGACATAATTTCATCACTTGAAATCACGATCTTGTCCTCCATGTTCATACAAGAAAACACTAAACAATTGAGTTCAGATAATCACAACTATGCTACACTTGCATCTAAAAATGTACTTTTAGTCATTAGAAATACAGATCCTGAGTATTATCATGCATAAATTAACCCTTTCCCAACAATAACTGCCGACACTGTCGAACTTAAAGTAACTAGTTTATTAACTAAATATCTAAATTAAAATGGTAGGAAAAAGTATTTGAGTATGACTTATTACCACTGTAGCAAGAGTAGGGATTTTACATGCATTAATTTGGCAAGATTTGACATACAGTAGTTGTATTTTCCCAAAGGGAGAGCTAAAATCTGGCCAGATCTGTCATGGTTTTGTAAGTGTGCCAGATCCGACACAGAAGAGATGTGATTAATTATCTGAAGAATTATACGTGTGTGTACTTCCATGAAACAGCCACAATACCCCTTACACAAATTCTACCAACAGCCATCTTGCTGGGCCATCAGAGAAATCTTACAAGAGGCAGTAAATTTCTACCATGTACTACAACCTGAAAAAGTTCTACCAAACACTAAAAAAACTGAAAAACACCCAAACTCAAATCAAAAAGGACCTAAAACAAACAAACAAACAAAACTTCGCAAATTTACTGGCATTTATTTCTCATTATAGAGTAAATTTTAAATTGCTTTCTAATTCAGTTTCTCCTTATTTTCTAATATAAAACTTTGCATAAGAAAAAGCTTGAGTATTAGAAATGCAAGCAAAAATGTGTGTTTCAAGAAGGAAACATTTTAATTGGAAACTCCTCCAAATGTTGTTTTTTTAAATCTCTCCTTTCTTTACCAACTACAATAATTGAAAATACTTTTGTTCCCCTATTTTTTGTTGTATCTAGGAAAGGAATACAATAGCTTTCCAAAATGAGCTACATGAATAATTGTCATGATAAGTCATAATGATTACAACAGAAATAAGTTTAAAGATTGTATTTTTTAGTAGATTTGATACCTAAACACTCTGTGTGTGTGTTTAGACATACATATACACACATACTCTGTCTTGTTAGATGATATTTTCCAATTAAGCTTGAGTTACAAAAAACCAGTATTTTAGACATGTTATCATACAGCCTCAGTGTTACTGTGACTATAAAGGAATTCCAGAATTCCTTAGGCACAGTTCTGATTTTTGTGCCTTGGGAAGACATAAAACAATTGTTTTATGGTCAATCAGTGAAGTCTTTACAAGGCCCTGCTGGGGAAACTGCTACTGCCATCTGTAGTGAAACTGTATAGGCATAACTAAAATGGAGCACAAGATATTCTTCCTTTATAAACTCAGACCTGCCGGAGTAATTCCTGTGAACAGCCACCTGCTCCTACAAGCCATTTGTTCCATTTGTAAAATGGATGTTAGCTCCATTTTAACTTCTAAATGAGAAATTCATGACCGTTCATGCATTGTTTCATTGTGAAAATCACAAATGTTGCTACACTTCAAAATAATAACACATCATTCGGTTGTCTCCCACCTTAGATGGTGCCACAGAAACATTCAAACTCCAAGACATGAGAATGCAAGACAAAGGGATATTAGAAAGATTTTGTTGATATGTTTTGACCCACACACTGTATGGTAGCCCATATCCAGCCTCTCTGGTCATCTCACGGCCTTTGAAGCCGTAAGAACATCCAGCAGCCACAACAGACAGGAAGGTTTATGCTTAGCTATCCCAGACAGATCAGCCACTCTAAAGTTTGGCATTTTGCCCCTGGGGAATCGTCAAACTGCCCTGAGATCCCAGCAGTTGTTTCCATCAGACAGCGTGAGGCCACTTTGGACCCGCACTTCAGCTGTCTCCGTGCTGAGCAGCATCCCTGCAGCTCCTCTCATAAAGTGCTGGAGTTGTGCTCCAAAGTGTAAAAGCAAAACACACTTGAAACAGGTAAATTGCTTAAGTTGCATTTAGTTTTGCTTACTTCTGGATATGCAGTAAATATCAGAGAACGTCTGGGAATGTTAAGTGGGAATTTTCTGGCTAAGAGCTACAGTCAGCATGTAGAGTACATCTACATCAAGGTAGGGGAATTGTGGAGGAGAAAGGAGCAGGATAAGGTGTAGTTCACATCTGCAATGGCAATCCCCATCTGCTGTGGAGTTCTTCTGGGATTGTGAAATCTATCACTTCCAACCAGTCCCAAATGCATCACAGGGCCTGGAATCATTGCTGGGCCTGAGAATGCCAAGTCTTGGCACTCACTCTTTATGCCAATGTGCCAATGGCACTTGAGTGCCAGCATGCAAACAAAGATCATGACCTGTTTTGTCTCTAGCCAATGAAAGTGAAAGTCCACATTAAGTGATAGCCAACCAAATAAACAGAGTCTTAACTGAGAGCCAACTGTAAATACAAAACTGTTCCTTCACCTCCCTTAGAGTCATTCAGACTCTAAGATACAAATATGTCCCTTTTTGTCCAGTTTCTGCACATGTACACTCCTCTAATGCCTAAAATGAACACTGTAATATCACTGTTCACCTTGTAGTACATTCCCAGGAGTTGATCCCAAACAAAAGACTAAAGATCTCTTCTGAGGGATGAAGGATGTCCAGGTATTTTGTACTCATATGACACTGCTTTCTATGTGGTGTAACTAAAAAGGATGGAAGGTGAAAATGAATTTCACAACTTTTTGCACCAAAACACACTAACTAAACCATAGGTATTAATTCAAAAGTACATTTCTGAGAATGTGATCTGATGCAATAGATGGATTTGATGCTGGAAATATGTTATATGTGTTTGATGTCCATGATGTGAAGTGTTCTGTTGGCTGTGTCTTCCCTGTCACCCAAACATTTTAAATCCTTTTCCCACTTTTGTTTTATTTATTGTGTACTCTCAACAAGGAGGTGTACACTCAGTCCTAGCTGGTTACCAAATCACATTCATCAGATTATTTTTAAAGTAGTAACAATGTCACTCCTCTTTTTTTTTAACTATTAAATAGTACATAATTTTTATCTTCAGAATGAAATTTTAAACCCTGAAATACTGTTCTTGTTTCAGTGCCTAGATGTCTGGAATTATCCCTAGGGATGGGTCTGAATACTTGAAAAAGCAACAGAGGTGAATCAGCAGACCATATTTAGCCAACAAGTAACAGCTCCTATAAAGATCTTTCTATATTGAGACCAATTACAGTGAACAGCCTTATCACTGCTGTAAAAGACATAAAATCATGCCCTTTGGGGGTGTGGATCATTTGTACTTGTAAGAAACATCACATGTACTTTCATGTATGGTAGCACAACTGGGAAGTTTGGTACTCCTTCTGCCTTGGGAAGAGCTGGCAGGCAGCACCCCACTGGAGCTGAGTAGCTGCAGATGCCAACACTAAAGCAGGTTTCTAAAATCCCTCCTCTCCCTCACTTTTTAATAAATACCTCTGGTTGTATCTGTTCAAACACACTGCAATTGGAGAAAACCTGCATGTAGAAAGGATGAGCAACAATAGAGGAAAAACTCTAAGGCCATCTTGTCCTCAAAATAAAAGAGTAACACTGCCAGAATTGGGGTCTTAAACTGATGAAATTCAGAATTAAGACACAGACTTCCTCTCTGACCTTGAAAAAAGTCAATTTTCTACTGAACCAGGTCTTAAAGTGGGAGTATTGACACATTCTCCTTCATTATCGATAAGGCCTGAAAGTCTGTCAGATACCCTGGGAACAGAAACTGTTAAAGTACATTAACATCAGTGTGACTTCTCTGAAATGGATGACTTCAAATGGACCCCCACTTTACTCACTGTGGCTTTACTTTTAAATAAATATATAAGTACACACACACACCTCTTTATAAAAAATGCTTTCCTCAGGTTTACATTTTTGAAACTCTCTCTGAAGTTTATTGCTGCAAGTGAAAGTATGAATTGTCTCCTGTATTTTTTTTTCCTCTCTACCCTTACCTTCTGAGAGGTCACATTAACTGTCACTTACATGCACAGTTCTAGTTATGTTTTGTTTATGGCTTTTCAGCAGCTCTGTAATCCTAGAGGATGAAAATATTTTCCATTTGCCACAGTGACACGTGCTGCGGAGGAGAAATACGAACAGCTGCCGGCTTTCCTAATGGTGGGATCAGATATCACACTCTCCAGGATTTCAGGTTATCTCTTTTCCTTAAAGGAAAAAGCAGGCTGTCTGGTTCATCTGTGACTGCTTTAGGACCATCATCCTCTGGATCAGGAGCTCACTGGTACACACTCAGCCTATTTTAGCCATCTTCTCCTGACCCAAACTTGCTGGCTTTAAATTAACCATGTGTGCTCTGTGTGAGTACTCAAGACTCCTGTCCTTTGCAGTTAAACAAACCCTTCAGAAGAAAAAGCAGCCTGCAGGTCAATGAAACTGAGGTGGTGAGTTACCATTCCCTTACTGGAGAGCTTTCAGTATTTGTCAGTGATATATTAGGTTTATAAGAAATAAAATTTCATTATTTAGGATGTTTACTTTAGCTTGGCTCCGAGAGGCATTTGTGACCTTCCAGAAGTACTTCATTGGAGGTCATTATTTAGACTAAATTCCAGATACAGAAAACAAAGAGCTCTATTCATAACAACTAAGACAGCAATGTATTCACAAGAGAAATAAGCAAGAACTTAAAAATGTAGACTAAATAAAGGTTTGAATCTAGGAGAGCAACCCTGTAAAGCTAACTCTTTAAGCATATAATTATTTTCATTCTAGGCAGCAGTTTATTCCACACAACTTTAAAAACACTTTAAAGTAATGTCTTCAGTTGAAGACTAGAATTCCTCTAAGGTTCCTTGATTACACATAGGATGCACTATTTTAGAAAACAAAAATCCCCACTACAATATCAGTCACCACTGCAGCTATCAAGACCATCTCATTCATGGCTCAGAATTCCAGTTATTCTTAGCCAATGGCTGGAAGCACATGGGTCAGAAAGGGATGCAGCTTGCAGACAGGCATTTGGAATTATTTGAATCAACAGTAAATGAGTGAACCAAGAGAAGGAAGTTTGTATTCCCAGGATATGCTGTAGCAGGATAGTCTGTAAAACCTTGAGATCTGAATGAGCAGATAAGTTTTTAATGAATAATTCATCTTCCTATCTTTTCAGCAATCAGCTCTACTGAAAATATTGAGTAAAAAGTACAAGCACTATTGGGGCAAGGACACTGTTCTGTTTTGTCATGAAAGATACATCAGTCTTTCCTGAGGAATACATAATCACCACTTACCTCAGGTGATCTCACAAATATTAATGTGCTTCAAGGTACCTGCAGACAGTCTCCAGAATAACAAGACAGGTAGAACACAAAAATTGAGAGGAGAATTTCTAAAGGCCAGAAAGTGTACAAAGACAATGAACTTTTGACTGATTTCACTTGACTTTATGGAAGCTGTGAAGAGTGGGTCAGTGCTGGAGAGGCCCTGGAGACGGATCTGTCAGTGAATATCAAGTCTAAGAAAAGTTGAGTGGGGGATTTTTCTGAGAGTCATCTCAAGGAAATACTCACTGGTCATCATTAGCTTCCTCTTACATGAAATGGGAATCCCAGTTAGGGCTGTGTAGTCTTGTACAAACTGATTTGGTTGTGAAAAAAATTAATCTGTAAATTTGTTCTCAAAGACATAAAAGAATAACAAAAGTTCTTCTTTTGAACCAAGCTAGCTTTGGATTAAACAAACTTTGCCATTAAAATATTACCCTGAAAGACCTTCAACAAATACCATTTTTAGTAAACACCAGCGATTTTCAAATGGAATATTTTAGCTTCTTCTGAAGTTGCTTCCTTTTCCATTCTTTCCAATTTTGTATGCCTTTATAATGTGAAGGCTTTGTGTGGAGATGGTTATTAAATGGTTGTTATACATCCTGCACCAAAGGGAGATATTTGTGGTATTGTGCTAATAATTGGTGAGACATGATAGCAGGAAAAAACGACTTTCTAAAGAACATCCTTGGAAATCCAACCCTCTTTCTGTCCTTGTTGAGTGCAGGGGTTGAAAAGCATTACAAAGAGAGAGGAAATAGTTTTCACTTTTACAGACATGGTAAAATGAAACCTATGTAATCCTTATGGGACACACATTTCTGCATCTATATTTATTATTTTTAAGCCTTCATACTATATAAAGATCACTGCTTTAACAGTGTGGATAGTCCTTCCTCCTTCCAGATTAAAGAACAAAGCTGATTCCATTTCAATGAGGCTAATTTTGTTTAAAATCACCGATTTTTTTTTTCTGTAACAGCAGGTTTAAAGGCAAGAAATTCTTCTATTCTCCTATAAGTTATACTAATATATTTTACTATATTATTTGTAGTCATTAAAGCAGATCTCCTGATCCTGATGGATTTTTGTGTATGATCATAATTTTTACACTGGAGTGATGTTGATTCTGTAAAGAAGGAAATATCTCATTTTCCAGAAGGAATGCTAACAGAAAATTGGAAAACCTCTTTTTCTTTGAAGGGAAAGAGGAAAAATCTTTGGAACAGCTGCATGGAGCCAAGAATGTACTTTTCCCTGTATGTTCTTCACCTAATACAGAGTTGTTTTGTTGTTAGCAAGTCCCTTTGCCATTGTTTTGGGGACTCAATATTTTAGATTTACTGACTGGCTTCATTGCAGCAAAGGAAACCCTGACTTCACTTACAAGTATTTACAAAGCTGTAAATCCTTGTTCCATGCAATTATCACAGTAAATACATACATAAATATATATTTTTTAAAAATCTCAAGGTTCTTCAGGGGGAAAAAAAAGCACTTCCAGTCATTAATAACATATATGCTTCCAGTGCAATATACTGGAGTACAAGTAACAAGGAATGCTATATACTTGCAACAGAATATTTATATATTAAAATTTCATTTGAAGCTTTCTGAGATACCATTAACTTTTGGATTGCTTTTGCACTGTCTAGGCATTTTCTGACAGTTTAAGATTCAGCATTCTTAAAATGAAGGAATCTTTTCCCACCTTCTCAAACAAATAAAAATTCAAACCAACCCTTAGCAATTACACTGTTCTGAGGTACGAAAACATCAAATCCGAAAGGAAAATTTCATTAAAGAAATAGAGTCCTATGCATACAGGAACATGAGAAGCTGAAAAGCACAGAACTCATTTAAGCACAGTTTCACTCCACACCTAAAGCATATTAAAAGTGCCTTAAAAACCTTTAATCCCAGCTGCAGTTATCCCTCTGCCCTGTGGAGTATGAATTATCAAAGCACATGACATTAACCATGTTTTACTCTTTTTCAAGGAGCCACTAAGATTTCAATTTGCTGGTGCATAGAACTGCTGAATGCAGGTCCCAATTTCCAAATGCAGATCCCAATTTCCAGACCCTACTGTATCCATTGTACAAGCTAACAGGATTAGCCAGCATTAGCCCAGCATCCACAGGAAGCGTGGATACACAGTAAGACCTGAGGAATTCTCTAGGGAGGAAAAAGGTCCAAGTTGAGGCATGCATGATTTCAAAGCAAATCTTGGCACAAATTAACTGCCTGACCTGCAAGATGAACAAGCATAACATTTAATTAATTACCCACCTTTTTGGAGCCACACTGCTCTTTTTTTTTTAAAAGTGTAAGATATTATACTGCTACCAGTTTTTATGGAGACAATCAAAGAAATCACACATTAAATTGCCTGGTGATGAATTAGGACTGCAATTCACATTGCTCTCAGTCACTCTCATCAACTCTGTTGATGTGAGATAAATATTTATGTAACTTAATATTGCTGCAAAAATGAAACAACTCTATTAACACAGAAGTACTTCTGGTTCCTATGGGGGCTCTTCTTTTTTGTCTCCTTGAAAATAAGGGTAGAAAAATAATCTGAGAATAAAAAGATTTTAAAACCATTGATCAGGCAAGGTGTGAAATACCAAAATAATTCTGTTCTATGAATTAGAACATTAGTGGTTTCTGCCACTTTTGGACTCTGACAAATATAATCTAGGCTGACATCTGTACAGTCTAGAGCCTGCAAGTCAGAACAAGAAACAAGCCTTTTCTCCCTACATAAGTAAATTCAAGGAATTTTCTCGTTTTTTTTCTATAGATACACACACGTTTCTCATAATTTCTTTAACTGGTATCTGCTTTGAAGCAGAAATAACCCAAGTTTTCCTTGGGTTAGTGGCACACAATGCATTTGACAATCTCTTCTTTAACTTACAGTATGCACAAGGAAGCACTTTGATAATTTTAGATAGCGGCTTATTAAATGATGGCCAAGGAACGTAAGAAAAAACTTAAGGAAAATGACAGTTTCTGGTCCAATTTCTTGTTCCGTCATGCAGTAAGTTTACAAATAGAAGACCTCCTTTACTGAGCTCCTATGATTTTTATTTTGACAAAATAGGTAGATGTTTTGTTAGCCTACTGGACAATTTTAGAAGACTTTGTGGCTTTGTCCTGGCCAGGTGAGATTCCACCTGGAGTGTCCAGCTTGAGTTCTCATAACAAGACAGACACAGATTTGCTGGGGCAGGTCCAGAGGGAGCCACAGAAATGATCAGAGGGATGAAGAAACTCTCCTGTGATGAAAAAGGCTGACTCCATTTGGGCTCCTCACCCTGGAGAACAGAAGGCTCCCCCCAAAAAACAGGTACAGACTTTTCAGCAGGGACTGTAGTGTCAGAACGAGTCAGATGGCAACGGTTTTAACCTAAAAGAGGACCAGTTCAGAACAGATATGAGCAATTAACTTTTCATGAGGAGAATAGTGAAACACCAGAATAGATAATTATCCCAACCCTGGAAATATTCAGGGTCAGTTTGGATAGGAGTTTTAGCAACCTGGTTTACCTAAAGACAGCCTTCCTCATTGAAGGGAGAGGCTGAACTTTACAAACTTTAAAAATCCCTTCCAACACAAACATTCTAAGATACTATGACTAAAGCAAAATCATCCTAAAAATCTGCTTTACTCACAAAGCTTGGAAGAGCTAGGAAAATGGTTCTGTGGTATTAAGATAATAAAGTTTCTAGTAAGCTAAATTGTGCCTTGGAATATATATAGCTATGACAGAAGTTCTAGGCAGCCCTACAGTACACACATTAACACTTTGTCAGGTTCTTATTCATTGCCTGTAGTTTTCCAGGAAAATTAATATTAACAAGTGATTAGAGTTACCAACAGCTGCTTTTTAATTTCCAGCATTTTAAAAAATTATTTTTGGACTATACTGTCTTATTGCAGTTCTTTCTCACCATCCCCAATCAATAAACATATAATATTCCTAATTGATACCACCTATATGAAGCTTACTACAAATATAACATGAATGAAACAATATTTAAACAACTACTTTAACTAATGTCTTCACATGGCCAAATTCAGCAAATAAAAAATTATGTCTGCTTGATGTTCACTTCCCTACGTCTCCTAAAAGACAAAGCAGAGACCCATTTGTATTTTTTTTCATTTAGTCATTTAGGGGAAGCAACATGTTTTTTTCCATTTTTTGGTTTTGTTTGGTTTTTTTTTCAATAACCACCTCTTTGTATAATTTAGACAGCAGGTCACTAAACAGTTTTTCTTTCTTTTTAGAAACATATGTCTTTATAGAATTGTAGAAAAAGCAGAGCATACCCAAGAAGCCTCTAGCAATAAGATTTTTTTCTAACACCAATCTTATAGTTTAAATAATTTCTCTTTTATCAAACAGCATCAATCTGTTGTAAAACCTGTTGCTTTTAAGAGCTAGTGAAAGCATAACACGTTTTCAGGATGGCTTAAGAATTTACTAAGGAATATGTGAAGATAGTGCAAATAGCACTGATTTTAATAAAAATATAGTGGAAACTGGGCAGGGAGATAAGCTGCAAGGATGGAGGGGAGTGTGTATGTCTTTAGAGGCTGAGGAAGTCAGCCTTTGGTACCTCTTTTGGTCTCAGAACTATTCTTCCTGACAGCAAGAGATTTGCTATTAAAAGCATTTCACTCTTCTCAGAACTTATCATTTACAAAGCATTAAAGATTTTCTGTGACCTTATCAAGTCTCCACTCGCTCAAATTCACCTCTGCTCTAAAAAGTACCAACAAGAGTTTTCTCTTTAATTCCCTAATATAATTAAGTTAAGCTTGAAGCAACTCTTCTCTTCTGTGATTAGCTTAAAGTTTTCTGTTTCTGACCTTGGTGCCTGAGAGCCAAGGAATCTGTAGTTCCCAACTGTGTCACCTAGTCTAAAAAAGAATTAAAGAATCCCCAACAAGCCTTTTCCCTGAAGCCAAAACTCTCACCCAATTCAAACTAATTTATAAATGCACATTATTTCTTAACGTGAAGCCCTTAACACATTCTGATGCTTTGAAACTAGTAGATTGATGATCTGAAGAACATCCACTCCACTTTTAAATGATCATGGAAACTCAGAGACATTAAGATCCCAGTGAACTATATCAGGAACACTCAAATAACACTAGGCAACAAGTGGCAGGAAGGTTCCTGTGTAATAAAGCAGTTTTCTACACAAGTATATTTGAAAGAAGTAAAAGAAGGAACACCTCCAAAACCAAAGCCTTTTTATCTGATGTATAATTTTTTTCCTCCTCCACCCCTCTTTATTCACATAGAACCACAAGACCTACTGATGTCAGAGGAGATCAGAAATTAGCAGCCTGCACTGCCACTCCTTTTAGCTTACAAGCCTGAAGGAGTCACAAGACAGACACAAAGAAAGTGTAAGCCAGAAAAGCAGCCCTGGGCTGCCTCCTGCTCTCTGATCTTTGGTGCCTTGTGGTCAAGAATATTCATTAGCAGCACAGAGAAACTCACTAATGGCATGCAACCCATCCATGCCCCCCTGTCAAATATTGGAAAAGCAGCCCATTGATCTGTACAGGTCATTGATCAGCTGCTTTAGCAATGCAGCATCACACAAGGAAGGACAAGCAGGAACTCTGACAAATGAGCCAGGTATCCTGCCCAATTTGAAGAAAAGGATGTAATAACTTTTTTTTAATTATTTCCTAGCTATCCAATAGCTTCATCTTCCAGTGTCTGGAATTATTTTTAGCAGCTACAAATGCCAACATAATATTCTGTTTAATATCAGATTTGTACATTTATTTCAAGTAGGTGCAAATAAGACAAAAGATGATAGTTCCTACTTGGAAATTCTCTGGGCATATGAAATACCTTATGACTATTCCTACAAGTTTTACCTGTCCTACATTCAGTGACTAAAATTCCTGCTCCAGAATGTGCACAAAGTCCACCACTGTCCCCATCCCAAGAGTCACAAAACATAAACCATGAAAATCTACATGTGGCAAATTTTGAACCAAGCAGAAACCTTTTTTTCCTAGTAAGGAAATAGAAGAAAGGAAAACATTCTAATTTGCTGCATGCATGCTAGATATCTTTTGATATAAACCCCAGCAGTCTAACACTGCTTTTAGAAAGGAAAATGATTGGTGCATTTTAATTAGTTAAGGTAAGGAAATTTCCTGAAGAGAACAAACGTATCTGTTTGCTATGTGATTTTCATTGTGTCTTCACAGAAATGGATGTGGACTTCCACACTTTCACCCCCCCCCCCCCAACTTTGGCAGAAAGTAGAAATAATTTTTTTCACTCTTTTATGCATTTAAATTTTCAGTGGAACTATGGCCACTTTGTGCCCAGTGCAGATGCTCAGACACTGGGATTCTTTTCAGTTGGACAAGATTTCGTATGTGGCAGAAAATATGTGAGAACTGAGTGTGGAACTGGGAAAGAACCAAGTTTGCAGACCAAAGTGGAAAGTTGAGTTGAGTTGTATCCAGTAGTGGTTCATTCTGCCTTTAAATAGATCCCAGCCGCTTGTGACATCACATCCCCACAAAAACGTCAGGTAAAATTCTGAAAATGTGCAAAGGGAAACACATCCTGTGAAACTGTGTGTAGCTCCCACACAGAACTGGTCAAGCTTTTCACCTGAATTCAATCTGCAATGCCTGGGGAAAGCTAAATTCACAACAGAATTTACAACAACCAGTAGCGAGAGCGGAGTTTATTTTGAGTAAGTAATTATGAAATCCTACCTTCATCCCCAGGCCTAACCAAAACCTGATGGGATCTGGGCCTGACCAACATGCTCTGGCTGACCCTGCTCTCAGCAGGAGGATGGACCAGGTGCAATATCCAAAGGTGCCTTCCTGCCCTGGCTGCTCTATGACTGCCAGTGGAATTCACAGCACCAAGGCCCCTTTAGGAAGCTGTGCAAGGGTTGGAAATCATCCAGCCATAGAATTTTAGGGGTTCCTATTACTTTTATTCTAAAAATAACCTTCTATCTGATAAAAAGTAAATGTTTTTAAAGAAATTCTAAATAATTATATTTCTATTATATTTCTATTTCTATATTTATATATATAAATATATATTTCTATTATATTTCTATTATATTTCTATTATATTTCTTTTGTTTTCTGAGAGGTAAATACACCACTCTATTTCCAGTAGTAACATTTTAACTTTATTTTGAATACTGCTACAACATGTTAACTGATTACGAATACAAAACCCCAAAGTTATTTTTATCCTAACAGATATCAAACAAACAAACCAAAAAAAAACCTCACCTAGCCTAATGCATTTTTAAATAAGACTGAAAATTTTCTGCCTGTACATTTTTTCTAATAAAGGTGCAACGATTTACTGCTTTAATGAAACTTTTTAGTACAACTTCAATCTCCAAAGAATGCTATTTTATATTCAGTACAACTTCTGGCAGTCCTTTAAACTACTCTTTCTCTGACTTACAGAGCTATCAGTCACTTTTTAAAAGTCCTCAATAAACTAAAATCGACTGCCCTGAAAGAAATCCATCAATCATATTGACTAGCACTGAGAAAGGGCAACACCATGTTAATTGCGTGCAAAATTAACAGGAATTTGCAAGTGATTTTCTCAAAGCAGAATCCCTCCTCTGCTTTGCATGTCTTGAATTACTAAGTATTCTTACCATAAGAAGTAGCTCAGGAAATCACTTAATATTATCAAAACACAGAAAAAAAAAACCAGTGGGAGATGAAGAAGTTTTTCTTTTAACAGCTTTGGCTGCATGAAATGATAGCAGCCACACTTCTCTGAGGCTTTAGGGCAGGGCTGCTTGTGGTGTCTGTGCACCTTCCAACATCCCAACAGCTGCTGCAATCTCAGACATGGGCTCACAGAAAACCTTGGCCAACTCAGTGTCAGTGCTCAAAATGCAAGTAGCAGCAGCAGAACATACTCAAACAAGGGTGAGGTGTTCAAATTTTCTGAGAAAACCCCCTTGCCCCCACCGCTGCTATTGCTGTATTTCTAAATTCCAGAAATGCCCGCTCTGGTGATCACACGATTCCTTTTGTAGAGGTCTTAGTGTAATTCCTTATGAGCAGCATTAAAATTGTACACACAGCTGTATCCATTTTAGTCTGACAAGCCTTTGTTCTTAGTTTCAACCCTCTACTTTTTCCACATTATAACTTGGGGGGATATTCTCATATTGATGAGTTCAATGTTTCTTCTCTAACTCTTAAGAAGATAATTATCCTCTGAGTAAGGTCTGACACCTTTCTCTCCCCCCCCCCTTTTTTTTTAAAGAGTGGGTAGATGAAAGCATGCTTTTTGGATTTTATATTGTATGTAAAATAATCATACTTCTTTCCCATTTGATCTATATAATCTTTATCAAGCATCAGTCACATAAGCTTAAAAAACAACAGGGGCAGATCACATGAAAGCATTCTAGAGGGGCAGATGTGGAGATTAACAGCTACGAGAAGGATACATTTTCACCAGCCTTCCAGACAGATCATAATGTCTTTTAAGTCATATTTTTAATCCTGAACTAGCAGACAGATGACCTGAAACATTCTCAAAGTGTAATATTTTGTACGACATCTACACACGTTGGGGGAGTTTAAATCCAAAAACATACAAAATCAAGTGTGAGTTTTGGGTGGTTTGGACTTTTGTTTGTTTTAAAAGCAGCCTGTCATCACTTCATGGTCTGTTAAGAGAGTCATTTTGCTTTCTAGTTCAAGATCTATTTCTTCCAGGAGACTTTTCCCACCAACAAGGTGGGCCAGACTGTGGGTCGCACTCTCTACACTGCATGTCTGTGTTGGCATTAAAAGGCTGTAAAACTCAGAGCTGTGGCAGGCAAGACAGCTCAGCTGACCTAAAAGGCTACTGTGACAGTTCACCCAGTCCTTCACTGCCTCCTGATTATCCCTCTTTTACTCCCAGGCTTGTGCCTGTGCCTCTCTCACACTGACTGTGGTACTGATCTGATTTTCCAGCAGGCTGGTATAGCTCATCACTAGTTCCCTCAACTGGTTTTTACTTTTCTGCTCCCCTCTGAACTGCTTTGGTTTTCCAAAGGGTCAACCAAGCATCAGCTTCATCAGCTACACCTTTGTTTTCCAGTTGCATCCTAATTCACCTAATTTTCAAAAGCAAATGGGATATCTTGGTAAAGTGAGGCTCTCTGGAGAGCATTGCTGGGCGCACTCACAGGCTCATGGAATCATTTGGGTTGAGAGAGAGCTTTAAAAGGCATCCAGTTCCAACCCCCTGCAGTGATCAGGGACATCTTCAGCTGGATCAGGTTGCTCAGCTGGAGTCCACCCTTGTCATGAGTCTCAGACAGAAGAATGAGCCTTACAGATGGCTGTCCCAAAAGGGACTGCCGGGTGTGCTGGAGTCCTTCAGAGTCAGAGGAAATGGGTCATGCACAGAAAAACTATGTGCCAAGAGAAGGTAACTGTGCTCTGAAATCCCCTTTAAACTAACTTGCAGAAGAAGAAAATTCATTTAAACAATTCAAAACTTTGAAACTGAATCTGAAAGTACCCCTCAATACCTGGACATCAAGTGATGGTTGATCTTGCATTCTACTAGCTCAGCCTGTCTGAACCCAGCAGTGAGAAGTTCTGCATCCACCTATAGCAAGATGCAGTGATGATATTACTAAAAGGTGCATCCAATGAATGAGTGCACCTGGAATTTATCAGAAGACAAGGAAAAGAAACAGAATCCTTAATGGTGAAGAGCAAGAAAAGTAATGTGCTTGAAATAATTACAACAGGCTTTGAAAGACCAAACTGAAGGCATGGTATATTCATATTCAAGGATCCAGGTAAAATCAAGCACATTCAGGAGGTCCTAGATCTAGACATTATATTTTTTATAAATCAATAAAAACTGAGCCTCCTGAGAGGCAACTCTGCTACTCTCCCAGGTAATTTGATGATTTTCCCTCTACAAAGTTACCCCATTTACAAAGATCACTCTGGTACTGGCTCTCTTGGGGAGCAGAGTGGGAACAGCTGAACGCACTGATAATATCAAAGTATTGATTTGTTGCTCTAAACAAACTCACTAGCCATCAATACCTTTCACAAAGTGGTTTCATGGGCAGAAATTCTGCCTGGAAGATAATTTCAAACCTGTTTGCCAAGCAACAGTAATGCTGGAAACTTCTCTGCTCCCATGCTGTCTGTCCTTGGTCAGGCCAGGACAGGTGCTGGCTTCATGAGAACCACACTTGATAATGGATTCAGGCCCCCAGTAATGTTTTTGAGTACATATTTTTTTCTTCCTTTGGATAAATTTTCTTAGTAAGTTACTTAATCCTATGGAACATAATGTTTCTAATGTGGTTGAACTGAACCAGATTTTTCTGACAGGAAAAAGCTGCTGGCTCAGTCCCTGCCCAAGCCCGTACCCACAGCCCTTTTGAAAAGAAAAAATGCAACAATTTGGTTTTATTACCACATCAATACCTACATGTGCCCTCTACACTAAGAGCTCAGAGAAGTAAAGTGAACCTTAATAAATGATTTCATTAAGTATCCTCTACAGCTTGTTGCATGTGTATTTTAACTGTAGCACTGAGTGCATAAGACTGACAATTTCAGCAAGGCTGGAGTCTCCTTGAAAATACTGACACCTTCAGTGAAGTACTGGAAATTAAATAAATACAGTATACTACAGGGAGACTTTCTCTGCTTTAACCCATCTATGCCTGCAGAGGAGCAAGCACAGACTCGGAATAACAGACTACTGTTTTAAGATCACTAAAGGATAAAGACATGTTAAGAAAACAGGAGGAAGTCCAAAAACTGAAATTACAAGAAAGATGAATGGATTAAGTACACTTTGTTAAGCTAAAAAGTCACGGCAGGACTCAAATTTCTCCTGATCAAATCGGCATTCTCTGTTTACAAAATTAAGAAAAAATCCACATTAACCATTAATGCACTAAACATGTGAACCCCTTCATGTGTGCAGCCTTGTTGCAGCCCCTGGAAGTGGATAACCCACTCTGCTGGGTCAGACTTGTTTCCCCTGTAGTGTTTATCACTAAATATTGCCATTCTCTGGCGCCCATGCTGAAGGGGAACCTCCTGCAAAAACCATGGGATCTGGCACATAAACTGCAGGAATCCATAAATCCCAGAGGAGCCTCTCCTGCAGCAAACAGGAGAGCTCAGTTTTGAGGAGCACAAATACAGGACTATTTAAATAAATGAGGCAACTTTTCCTACCACCTTTTCTGTGTAGGAATTCCGAGAAAAAAGCACTGGGTTACATATTGAAGTTTTCCTCCTTTAGGATAACCCCCTCAGGCTCGCTTTTGCAATAGCAAGAAATTTGAGCTTGATGAAGGGCAGAGCTGGCTGCAGTCAAATGGAATCCACATGCTTGTGCAACATGAAAAGGCAGAATAATAGAAAGAAGTTACTACATGTCATGACTGTAGAGTTTCCAGCCCCAACTTCCTCCCCATTTTCCCTTACTGTCTGTCTCATTCTCATTCACATCACAACTCTCTAAAAAATAAATAAAACCAGCTGGGCTTCTTTCTGCAGCATTATATCCAGGAAAGGATAGCTAAACCCAGTGTTCAAGTTACACAAATTTAGATCAGCTCAGGATGAGGTCCATAAAACTTCTGAAGTAACTCACCAGTATCATAAAAGCTCAAAACCACTGGCCAAGCCAAAAGGTCTTAAAACACTGGGAAGCAACTGAAGCTGGCAAAATTATAAGCAATTGAAAACAGACGTGGTAACAGAAAGTGTTAAGAAACTTTAGCTATAGGCATTGCTGCCAACTCCAGCTATAAATCAGACAAGTAAAATGGGAGGGAAACCTTCAACAGTCTGTTCAGAGCTTTTTAGAGTAAGAGTATGTCTGTTTATATACTTTTGTATGGTGCTAGAAAAATATGGTAATTCAAATGGAAATACTACATTTTGCTTTAGACTCAGGAAATTACAGATCTTCAGAATTTACAGTAAAGGACAAAATCACAGAACTAAAAGTTTCCTTTCAATTTTTCAGTGTTCTCCAAGGTAGTGTTAAAGTTCCAAAGTTTGAAACAAACTATACTCCCATCCAGGTTTGTTCAAAATATCAGCAAGGCATGCTCACCTTGGTCTAGAATATCAACAATTTTCTTAATGAATTTCATTCAAATTATCAAGTCCAATATTTCAAGAATAGGTTGATATTTTGTACAGAACTAAGGAAGAGCTTTCGAGTATCACAGGGATACTCAAGTGAATGTGCAAGGCTCCTCCTAATTTTGGTCTTTGTGGTTAACCTTCCTCAGATATGGTCCAGAATTTTCTTCTTTCAACCTTCACCTGACAAAATAATACTGCTTGCCTCTTTCAGTGTTTTATATCTGAGATATAAAACTCACTCATTGAAATGCTGTCATTCGTCACCTTGTAGATGAGGAACAAAATTATTTACCTGAGTGGCACCACTCCCTGCTCCATTCCCAAAGCATCCTGCTCTTCACAGGACTGCCCTCGTATTATTCCTACCCTTGCTGACAAGCTCACCCTACTCACAGATTTTTATGGCTTTTGGTAATGCCAGACCTAGAGAACAGCTGTGAATGACACCTCAGCAATGACAAGCTTTGATCCACAGCCACCACACTTGAGCTTCTCCAAGAAGCCAGAGGCAGGCAGAGAAAAGCTGTGATGAGGATGTCAAGGGAGAGTGGAAAGAAAGTGAAATAGGAGGGCAGAAGCCTTGTAGTTCACTTCTTGGTACTGGTGATTCAATGATTACGAATTCTATACCAACTTTGTTATATGAAAATAAGAGGTATTTCTAAAATTTAATTTACCCTCAGCCAGGACTTCTATCATTAAGGTCTTTATTGAAAATATAAAAAGAAAGGGGCTGTAGAAAAACATATGCAGTTGAATTTTTACGAACTGCTTTACTTATTTTCATTAATGACTTAATAATAATAATATTTATTCTCCCCCAGATGGCTTGATAATAAAATGCACTATTTGTTTTAAATAACTACAGATTATCCTAGAATTTGTTTCTGTAAAAGCTAAAGTAAATCTGTCACTGACCTTGACAGAATATTTAAGTCAACTAAGCCTTTTACTAATTTTTCAAATTCTTATCCTATTTCTCATAAGCTATATCCTTGTGTTTGATTGGATAGCTAAATACAAAGTAAAGCTCTGCAGTCTACCTATTTATTTCGGCCAGTTTCCCCCACACACCTGCTACTTGAAAAGATTCTTGCATAACTTTTTAAGAACCCAGGATTTTTTTGCTCAAAACTACTGGAAATACAAAACACTTGAGCAACTCTTTTTTACTGCAGTATGCAGCCAAGACAACAAATAAATAAGTGATGGTTCAATGGTTCTTGGAAATGTTTGAGTTTCTCTTGGATGTGTTTCAGTGAATTCAAGAATACATTGATACACAGACACTAATTTTGGGTTTGCTCAACTAACACATGCACAGAAATTCTCTGACATGAAAAGTACTATTATAAGGGACAGTTTCACTTTGATTTAATCAGGAATATAGAATTTTTCTACAGATCTGGAAAACATAAAATTAGTCCCATACACTTTGAAATAAATCAGACAAACTGTCGGTGGCACAGGATAGAACCCTTTAATCCAAAAGCCTAAAAAATAAGTACCTATATTAGAACACCTGGGATTATCTAGAATAGATATATTTAATAATGAAGTGTGAGAATAAATTGCAATAAGAACAGCATAAACATTGAAAGAAGTTGATACCAATTTTATATCCAAACACTGTTTAAGAGTCAGTGTGGAATAAAACTTCCTATGCTTTGACTGACTATAAAGGATGTGAAGTCAGGTATTTAGGAGTGGGAGTATACAGAGTAAAGGAGCTTTGAATGTGTTTTTTTGGTTGGTTTTGCCTTTTTTTTTTTTCCCTGACAGTGATACAGGTTAAATAGTTAAATGAGAAAAATAACAGTGCAATAATAGACTGTATTGTTGTCTTTAATTTCTAGCTTGGCAATGCTTTTAACAAGCAGGAAAGGAGAGGCACTGGAGCAGCATGTCTTTAAACAATCAACTTGATCAAGGTCAGCATGCTCAGTGTTTGCCAGGACTGAAAGGAATTCAGATACTGAAAAACACTGCTTTCTTCCTAAATTATACTCCCCAGCCCACAGTGGTGAAAAAACACAAGGCAAGGTACTACTAAATAAGATTTAATAGATCATAACTTATCAATTTACCACCCATTACTGATTAGAAGGGCAGTGGGCTCTGACCCAGTAGTGAAATAAGTGTGTTTTAGATATCCATGCCTGCCTCCTGTATTTCCTTATACTTCCCAACTCCAGTTCTGTGTGACAGCCACTCTCTCCTGGTGCATGAATCCAGGCTCACACTTAGGAAAGGGTGGAAAGTAATGCAAAGGAGGAGTAGAAAAAGGGTCTAAACATGATTTTTTAAAAAAAATAGATTAGTATGTTTTTCTTTTCTTTCATAGACTAACCAGCCGCTTATGCTTCTCTAGCATGTATTATCAAACATGCTTTTGACTTGGTTAAATCCTTCTGTGCTAGAATGATTAAACTAATAGAAGCCCATCATAGTTATTATTTACAGAGCACATGGGAACAGCTTAGCAGAAGTTCAGGTTGAACAAAGCTCAAAAGATGACTATTTTTGGCACTTGTCTTGTTTGCAGAAGAAACAATATCTAAGGAAGTGAAGTTAATGAAAGGAGTCTGTTTAATCAGCATAAAATAAACAGCTAAAAGCAGGTTGCATAGGGAGAAGCAATAAAAGAACAAGTGACTTGCTATGGTATTGTTTTCTTTCCAAGATTGCTCACAACAGAAGGTTTTCAACAACTGTACTTAAATGCCTTGGTTTCAACACTGAATTCCATAAGGAAGGAAACGAAAGCTTTCAGTCCTTTTTACTATGGCGCTCACAAACCACCCTGGATCTTCCATAAGTCTCGTGGCATGCTCATCTAGTGAAAGGTAAAAGAACAAAATCGATAAAAAAGAGCACAATTTGTACACCAGATGCAAGGAAAAACACTGCTGGAGCATTAAGACTGAATTTTGACTGCAAAGTGGTGTTCTCTGAAGAAATAGGCTCCTCTTAACACTATGTATGTAGATTGAAGAGTACACATTGAATTTGGGAATGTGCTGTTCTCTTGGAAATCTTTACATGATTGAATCCTTTTACCTCAGTGAGAGTTACAAAATGAAACCCTAGATTTTCTTCCAATCATAAACAGTTACGGTGCTATTTTGATCTTAAGCTGCTACTAGAACCAGACACAAATAATGCATATAACTATATAACTGTCCATGGAATAACAAATATAAAACACCAAACCAAAACAATAAACAACAGCAAAGCCAAACTCCTTTGCCATTTCAGCAGCCTTTCTTTCTAGAAGAGATAAAATAATTCAAAATTTTATTAAGCCACCAGAAGCAGAGGACTGTAAAATTTTGGTTTTAAACTGAACTGTCTTTTGTAAATTCCTTTATTAAGATACCAGGGCTTCAAATGCAACCCTTCTTAGGAAATTAAATTGAATTATATTTCCATCATTAAAAGAAGTCTGCGCCATAAAAAACCCCACTTTTTAAATCTGCTGAGCTCTCTCTGGAGGCACCACATGCAGGAGTCAGCAGAATCAGCTGAAGTATCCAACTGAGCTATAACAATGTGGTACACATGAGTTTGTCCTCTTATTGCTATAATCGCATAACAATCTCAATAACCTCTGGTTCTGTGAACTGTAACAACAGTTCCACATTACAAATATGTGTCTAGAGTGTGTTTCATCATACTAGAAGATGTGCTTCTGCAGAATATTTTGTTTTTCAACCATAGTTTAAGCTTTTAAGTCTAGTAGAAGTAGTTTCACTGGCAAATTGTCAGATAGACAAAAAAATGTAGGTAAGAGTTTTTCCTTAAAAACTGACTAGAAAGGTTTTTGAGTAAGAAGTAAGGCCAAGGATGAAGACTACTCTGATCTTAAAGATGAATAAAAGGAGTCACATGTCACACACTACCACAATTAAAAACAGTACAGGTAAAACCTCTGAGCTTTTCAGCTTATTGTATTGCACACAAGGAACAAGAGAAAAAAGTGGGAAGCTAAGAGCAGCTGAAAGAGACCAAGAAAAGAGACCAAGTAAATCACTACCCAAACTGAGAATTCACTTAGGAGACTTGGAGATAAAGTTTTCTCCTTTTCCTGTTAGTTTTTTAAGACAATCACAACCACTGCTAATGGTCTGTGACGCTGCAGATGATTCTTTTCCTGACGCCCACCTTGAAATTGTTTATGCTTTCATTATTCAGGCAAAGTTTGTTATGCCAGATACAGCTGCAGAATAAAGGTTTTCATTCATAATAACCTTGAAGAGTGTCACTGTGATTCTATACCCTGGAGTCTGAGGTTTCTGAATTTTGTTCTGAGTTCCCTTCCTTAACAAAAAACAAGCAACCAAACAAGAAAAACAACAAAAAAATCTCTACAATTTTCCCCTCAAATCACTCATAACATTTAAATGAATCACTGATTACCCATGACATTCTGGGCTCCAAAAAAGAATCAGAATAGGACAAAGGAAACTTCTGTCAGCCTAATTTTCTCAAAAATTTAAAGCTAAAAACTGAATACATCTAGAAGCATTTATTCCTTTAATTTCTAAAAAAAATATGGCTTGCAAATAGAGAAATATTCTATTCATAAGGAGTCTAGTATATAATCTATTATTAGCCTGAAGAGCCTGGAAGGTTGAAAAATGTTAAATATCCAACATGCACCAGCACAGCACAGAAGAAATGAGAAAATTGTGATGTTAAAAGAACTGCTGCTTCACAGCACACACATTCTCCAGTGAAGCAAGGGAGGGCAACATGTGGTGACTTTTCCCCTGTAACTAAACTCAGGAGGAGTAAAAGTGACTGCAATTGTAGTGCTCTGTGGTGACTGAACAGCTGCACACCCAGAGACTGGGGCTGGACTGGGGAACTCGTGCGGGAGCTCAGCAGCTCATGGAGCAGTTGCTGTGATTGCAACATCCAAATCTAAAGTGGGGCTTGAAATAAAACTGTGTCACAGATAGACCACGTTCAGTGTCTTTGGTTCAAAATAACCACAATATCTGTGATGCCACAAGGCTTTAATGCTGGGGTGGCATATTGATGCAGTTCCACTGTGTCTTTGGTATTTTTTTCCTCTAGGAGATGGGTCACTAATTTCCAGCTGGGATATTTGATTTTGAGGTATTTTTATGTGCTGAGCTACTACTGGGCTGTTCTGGAGGAAGGAAAAGGAAAAGGGAGAAGGAAAAAGGGAAAAAGGGGGGAGAAAAAGGGGGGAAAAAGGGGGGAAAAAAGGGGGGGAAAAGGGGGGGAAAAGGGGGGGGAAAAGGGGGGGAAAAGGGGGGGAAAAGGGGGGGAAAAGGGGGGGAAAAGGGGAAAAGGGGGAAAAGGGGGAAAAGGGGAAAAAAGGGGAAAGGAAAGGGAAAAGAAAGGGAAAAGGAATGGGAAAAAGAAAGGGAAAAAGAAAGGGAAAATGAAAAAAGGAAAAAGGAAAAGGAAAAAAGAAAAAGGAAAAAAGAAAAAGGAAAAAAGAAAAAGGAAAAAAGAAAAAGGAAAAAAGAAAAAGGAAAAAAGAAAAGAAAGAAGAAAAGGAAGAAGAGGAATTAGTTTAAAGCAAGACTTTTAGGAAAAGAGGTCACGTGAAAAAAAATCCATGGGTAAATAATTAAATTAAGTTATTAGGAAATGAAGGTTATACATTGTATGCATTTTACCTTTTTACAGCTAAAATTGTATACTAAATTATTTTGATCATGCTGGGCATGTTACATTTAAAGATAACAGAAAGTGGAAAAAGGGGGAGAAAAAAAGGGGAAAAAAGGAAAAAAAGGGGGAAAAGGGAAAAAAAAAAAAAGGGGAAAAAGGGGGAAAAAAGGGAAAAAAGGGGAAAAAAGGGGAAAAAAAAGGGGAAAAAAAGGGGAAAAAAAGGGAAAAAAAGAAAAAGGGGAAAAGAAAGGGGAAAAAAAAAAAAAAAAAAGGGGAAAAAAGAAAAAGGGGAAAAAGGGAAAAAAGGGGAAAAAAAAGGGGGAAAAAAGGGGAAAAAGGAAAAGGGGGAAAAGGAAAAAGGGGGGAAAAGGGGAAAAAAGGGGAAAAAAGGGGAAAAAAGGGGAAAAAAGGGGAAAAAAGGGGAAAAAGGGGAAAGAAAGGGAAAAGGAATGGGAAAAAGAAAGGGAAAATGAAAAAAGGAAAAAGGAAAATGAAAAAAGGAAAAAGGAAAAGAAGAAGAAAAGGAAGAAGAGGAATTTAGTTTAAAGCAAGACTTTTAGGAAAAGAGGTCACTGTTGAAAAAAAAAATTCCCATGGGTAAATATATCTTAAATTTAAGGTTTTACTTTAGGAAATGAAGGTTATCACCATTTTGTATGCATTTTACCCTTTTCTTACAGCTAAAATTGTATTACCTTAAATTTATTTTTGATCATGCTGGGCATGTTTACATTTTAAACGTATATACATATCAACATAGAGTTCTGCCAACTTGTTTTCAGAGCAAGAGACACTTGGGAGAGAAAAAAGAGAATATTTTACTCAGCAGCAGCTGTCCACAATTATTTCAAAAATGTACTAAAATAGAAACAAAAAAGAGGACATTTTGTGACAAAAAGAGGAAATTTTGTGACATTATGACATGACAGGAATAGCAGTGATAATTGTATAATTTTATCCTATGGCAACATATGAATAAATAAAAAAAATGACCTATATAGAGTGAAATGATATTTCAAAATTCTAGAAAAAAATGCATTTTTGCAGTCTTTTTTATAATTTCCTTTTTATGAAAAACGAAAGCATCTTTAATTCTGAGGGAAAATTAAAACAGTGATAAAGGATTTCTAGCAGCTGAAAGTAAACTAGGTATTACTAAGCTAACTTTTACATTTATGCATATAAAGGTGTATGTTTAGAGGCTTATCAAAGTCCTAACTGCTCTGCATAAGAAATGAAACTATGACTTATAGAAATGCATATTATCAATTCAGTAATCAATGAAATCTGAAGTGATAGCAAACAAACTTCTCAATAACTAACTCAGGACTAATGCAGACCAATTTAGTAGCCACATCCTTAGAAAGAGGATCCATAACCTGTCCTTACTTTTGCAGTTTTGTGCTGAAGAGCAGCAAGTCAAGGAGTTGGAAAAAGTCTTTTCCCACTCCAATGTTTTGCTTTTTCCAGCTTCAAACTCTCTCAAAATCACATGAGGATGCCTGATTCTAGTATTGACTTGTAGCTTTTGCTGCTATACCAGAAAACAAGAATTGTCCATGTCCCTGATTTTAAGTCTAGTCCTCACATACCTCAATCTTGTCAGCCTTGACATCCAAGATATGTTACAGTAGAAGAAATTAGGCAATTTTTTCATTATACTTAAAATCCCAGGCATGGTCTACAGAAAGGCATATGTATACAGCGGACTTTGGTCTAAATGACCTTTAAACCTCCCAACTCATACTATTCTATAATTCTATATCAGGAAACAAGCTTAAAAACACTTGCATTTGCAGCTAATTCCCAAGAAGCTCCATTCCTGCTTTACCCAAATAAGCAGCTGCTATAACAAACGATCAGAGGCTCACAGCTGGCTGCCCAACCTTCACCTGGAGACATTTCTCCACAAGAGCACATCTTTGCTAAGGCACACATAAACCTTTATCTTCAAAGCCTCCCCAGCATGCTCCTCAGATGCAGACCTTCCACCCATGAATATTTCACATTTCATAACTTAATCAGGTCAATTTTATCACTTTTCCAACAAAACTACCCGCTGTCTTGGCCTAATTTAAGAAATATGTGTTCTTACTGGTAATGGCAATTTGGAACCAATAAATCTGTATAATGTTAAAAGATGTGACCTCTTTTTAAATTGAAATCAATCTCATACTAACATATGAATATAATATACTGTACAGTCCTATGCAGGAAAAAATATACATAGGCTACATTCTCTTTTATTCTGGGAGTTAAAAGCACTTCTAAATTTTGGGTGAATTACCTCTTAACTGAATTTTTATTTATACTACTTCCTTGTGATGTTTTGGTTTAGATAGATACAAAATTTTCTTTCCACAGAAAATATCCATATCATGGATTTTGTAGATTTATACAATTTTAGGGAGTGTCAGAATTAATTGCACGATTCTTTATAACTTTTTCAACTGTAAAGGCTGTTTAATTCAGAATCTGTAGAAGGAACAGAAAAGGTTAAAAATCTCAGGCTGTAATTTATAGTGTAGAAGGCAACCATGAAGGCAAAAAAGACTCAATTTCATACTGTTTTGCAGAAAGAATAACTTAGGAAAGAAGGTGCTAGGGGAATTCACTAGAAATAAAAGAATATCTTTGCCTTGTAGCCATGCTTAATGAAGGTATTAAATTTTTCTCTTCTGAGCCTGTCAACTTACCTAGCTGAGGCTCACAAATTCTCCCTTAAGAGACATTTGTGGAGCATGCATATCAAGAAAATGAGCTGGAAGATGGATATGAAGAGGGTGTCTTGTGAACAGCATGTGGGGAAGCTGAATAAAACAGCAGATTTGGCTGCTACAGTGTTGTTTTCTCCCCTTGCTTTGTTAAGGTACCACCATTGCTCTTGCACAGACTTAAAAGAAAAGACCAGATGAAAGTTGTGGAAAGCTGAAGATGCCAGTGGGTAAAAAAGAAAAAAAAAAAAAAAAAGCTCATAAAACAGAGGATACTGATACAAGAAACCCTGGGAATTAATATGAGAGAAAAATGAAAACAGACATGAAAATAGCAGAAGACTATGTAGCAAAGAAGAGTTAAGGGAGACAGGAACGAACTAGATACAACTGGAAACATTAAAAGAAGGCAAAATTTTAAAGAATACAAAAGTGAGTTTGGCATATAAATCACTTGATGGGATTAGCTTAATATTTAGTTCAATGATTCTCCAAGTTAAAGGCTTCTAAGTAATTATATCTTCTGAATATGGGAGTTGAGCTAGTTTGAAAGTTTTATTCAAGGACAGAAATTATCTTGAGGAAAGGGAAGGGATTTTTGGAGAGAATAACAGCTTTAAACAACATGTACAGCTACAGAAAGGTTAAAATGGAAAAATGAGCTAAAAAAAAGATCAAAGAGAAATTAAGATAAGAAAGTCAGCAAGAATAAGGGACTTTTTAAGCTTTTACACAAATGCAGAATGAAGAAAGGGAACAAGAAATGAATACAAATCAGGGACTTTCTTGACACAACAAACTTGAGCATTAAAGGCAGATCAGTCGTCTCAAACTCATGTGTTTGCACTCAGTTTTGATACTTTAATTTTTAGACATGACATTAAAATAGAGAATTCTCATCGAATTAGTGACTTTAAGCAAAACACATCCCTTAATTCAGCATGTTACTGGGGCAAAACTGTGCTTCAGCTTAGCCTGATACATGTGCCAGCATGTCATTACATTGCTGCAAAAACCAGTCCATGAACAGGAGGGTGGCTTAGCTATAGAAACCTTTCCTATTTGCTAGCTGGCACATAGGACAAGGTTATTGGTTATTAAAAAAAAAAATCCTTTTGTAGGAATACACAAATTCAAGTTGAGACAATCTTAGCCTGCAATGGAGCAGAATAAATGCATTGCTTATTGCCCTCAGTTTTCTTCAGTATTTTCCAGAACAGCAGGATAAATAAGAGAGGAGTGCCAGCCAGTGAAAGCGGATTCCTTCCTCTCCTAAATTCAGGGCATGCAAAAAAAGAGACTGCAGAAAGGCTGCGTGGAGTCAGTGACCTTTCTAATTTCTAGCACAAGATTGTAATAGGTAGGTCATGAAATTATTTGTTGAAGTACCCTAACTAAAATATTTCAAAATGTCAAGCTATACCAGTGAAAGTGTTTTGTACGAGTAAATATTTCAAACCATTTCTTTCACACTACCTTATAACAGATTTTAAGAAATTTGCCTTCATAAGGACGATTTGTTCATCTACACCAAGGTGAAGGATTTATGTCAGGGACCATAATCAGTCTTGGTTATAATTTGTAGGAAAATAGTCTAGAGCCAGAGAATAAAAAAAGATGAGCAGAAGCAGCCAATAGAGGAGAAACCATGACCTATGTAGAAAACTGAGCAACCTCCCAGCTCAGCAAAGCACTCCCATGACTGGAAGTGATGCAGGCTCAGTAGGGTCTGTAGAGCCATGGTGCACAAACCCAATCTGTATTTATGGATGGTGATTAGATAATCATCACCAGGACATCTGCTATCCTATCAGTCAGGGCTAGGAAATGACACAGCAGTGTTGGCAAACCTTTTATGTACAGTAAGGATTTAGTCCCCCCTTCCCTTCCCTTCTTTTTTTTTTTTTTTTACCAGCTTGCATGATTTTCATAATCATTTCCATCTGTCTTAAAACTGCTTGAACTATAATGTTGCAAATGAAAGCACACCCAGAGTCCTGCATCTGCAATTACATTTTCAGCATAGCTGAAACCAGAAGCAAAATCTTGATGACAGAATTCACAGAGAGAAATCTTAGTTTAACCTTGGGAAGACGAAAATGCCTTCATTTAATATTCATTGACCCACAATCCTAGTTTTGATCAATATTAATTTCTGATGCTAATAAATCTTTACACTCTGCCAAGGACAGGGGAGTCAATAATTCCTTATTATAGTTAGAAATGAAAATATAATCTGGCATTTTTATTCATTTCACACACAGCATTAAATTTTATAAAAACCTCTATATCAGGATCCATGAACTGAAAACAAGTTAAACTTCTTAGAGAGCTATGGTTGATTTAAACACTGGAAAATTAGAGTTTTTCCTCAATGAGCCACCAAACATCACCTCATTTAATACCTGCTATGTTGCAAGGAGTTTATTTCATATAGACAATCCATAGGTACATGTTCCAAAACAGCTTCTCACTGCAAAACTGTTTCATAGACTTGGACCTTATACCTGAAACCGTTCTTGAATTTTTAGGCTAAACATTTCTTTCCAAGATTTCATTCCCTACCTCCACTAAGGCAGGAGGCAATGAAAGGGAGCTCCTGACTGTTCTTAAGGCAGTGCCAAAACTCTTATTGATTTCAACTTTGACAGGATCTCTCTTTTGGGAAATGACGATGGCTGTCAGCAATATTGGGAGAGAAGACAAAAAGGCTCAAGCAGGCAATAGTGGATAATTGTATTTAATTTCAAAAGTATCCTGGTTTTGGCTCTAAGAACCAATGCTTGCTCAGTCAGAGTCACTTCTGGCCAGCACCAGCAAATGAATGTTTTAATGGGATGGTGGTGTCAGGATAGCAGGTCATGCAGATGAGAAGGCAATATATAAAGACTTGACATATTGATGGCTTGGTTCCTCTAATTTCACTCCTAAAAGGAATTTTTAAGCCCACATGTAAGGCTGTACACAAATCTTACTGCACAATTAACTTTAGCTGGCAAGTCCACGTTTTCAGTTAGATTCCATATAAGTTAGTGACTTTTGACTTTGATGATTAAGGTTTTTAATGGGATGCCACACGTTCACAGGGGCAAACAATCAATCAGTGCAATATTCAAACCGTTTCATCAATGACTGCAGCAATTGCTTTTTATCACACAGTCAGCAATCTCCTGCTTTTAGCCATCAGCCACACCAGAACAGCTTTAATCCACTGCCATTTTTGCCTCCTTGACACATCATAGTGTGTCATTTTTACTTAACTAGAAAAGAGGCAGTTATGGATTCTCAGTTTTCTGGTACTTGTCTTTTGGTAGAATTTTTATCCTTTCACTAAAAAAAATGAAATTGTCATCCAATTTTACTGAAATCTAATTTATACCTATGTTAATTATGCAGCCAACGAGCCTCAAGGGATTATGGGGTACATTCTTTATCATCATAAATATTGCATTACTTCAAATGCACTTTGGAAATTCCATTCTCAGCATTTCTTAATGATATTCAGAATTCCAGGAGAGAGCAGACTCTTATCTCTTGATGTTACAACTTCGACTGCTTGTGTATTATTTTTCAATTAGTTAAACATCATTCTTCTTTTATATTTCAATAATCCAGTAAAAATTAATGTTATTCTTGCTAATCAAAGGGTTGCTGAAATTGCTATTTGAATGCTTTTAATAGAGAAGACATATTAGCAGTTGCAAAGCTGTTACCATAGGAAGAAAACGCCTCTACATGTCTTAATTACAGGAGATACATCAGGAGGAGGAAGGTGGAGGAAGGTTTTATATCATGCCTGTAAAATTAGTACACAATGTAACTTATGTGCAAGAATTATTTTATACAGAAGGGATTTTTAATGGACATTTAGTCGTGATTCCCTTCACTATCTTTCTCAAGCTGACTACTTCATTTTTAGTGATATGCTTGCTCTTGAAACTGCTAGGCTTCTCTACTACTGAAATGCTTCACTGTTAATTTATTCCTCAGTACTGACATTTAAAAAAAACCAAAAACAACACACCTTCATGCACTTGATGTGCATTCCTTTGTCTTTATGGCTATTAATCAGTAAATGCAAAGATGGAACTTGTTTCTACTATAAAGGAAATAATGCAAGTCCTCTAGAAGGTAAGAGCAATGCAAATCATCAAACACCAGGAGAAGAGAGAGATCACCTGTAAACTGTATTTTCTGTTTCAACTCACTGCTGTTCATTATGAGGGCTCACAATAGAAAATGTGAGCTGAGAAAATAATGAAAAAGACACTGTGAGAGTGCCAAATAGAATTCTACCTGAGTGTTTGGTGATGGGCTGCCCAGAGAACACGTGGAGCTGTGCTGTGGGAGGGTCACAGACTTGCTGTGCACTGTGGATTGCTTTCATACTCCACAGCTTACGTACCTCTCACTTCCATAAATGCTGCTTTTTTGGGCCATACACCACATTAAAACCCTGACCCACAGCTGTGGCTTCCTCCTTGGCTCTTCAGGGACGGGACAAGGGTTGGGAGCGGAACTGGGCCTTGCCTTGGTGCCTTCCCTCTGACCCCCTCAGCACAAACCTGCGGTTTCCTCCCAGCTGCACACAGCTCTGATAAGCACAACTAGCAGGACTAATCACATCCCAAAAGCCCTGTGGAAACAGTGCTGAAAGCTCCTTAAAATTCAGATCCCTCCCCTTGCATTGCAGAAACAGCGTGGGGAAGAGGAGATCTCTTTATAAAGAACATCTTTTTATGCGGGCGGAAATGGATATATCCATTCCTCCAAACCAACACAGAACATGGCAGTTCCAAATTCAACATGGCATCAGAATGACAGCATCTAGAAATCTTTCAAATATAGTCCCCCTGCCATAACTCGAGCTGCAAGCAGAAGTCTCAAAGAGGAGATAGAAAGAATGAAGCATGCAGTGTTTCTGAAATTAATTTCAGACAGAGCTCCAAATGGAGTGAGTTCTCAAGTCTCACTTGCTTATCAATTCTTACACCCACTCTATTTGTATCAGCACATTTCAGATTTCAGTGTAAACTTAACTGTATTTCATCTGAAGCGTGACAACTAATATTATTCAGGTAATTTAAAGTGCATGTTTAAGGTTTAGCTGTTAAATAGGAGCTAATAAACAATAATAAGAAAATGAAATGCAATGATAAAAGCAAATACATTATGCAAAAATGAAAAATTTTTTTCCCACATTCCAGGTTTGGAAGCTGGTTTGTTTAAAAGAGCTTTTGTTTCTGAACTTGAACAGAATAGGCTCTGCTTAGGTTTTCCCTATACTTTCAGATAGGGGCTACTTCTTTAAAGGTTTTTATTAATCATAACAGAACAACATTCAATATTAGTCAAATGGAGATGTCCATGACAGAGTTGATAGATTGCACTCTCGGGTAAAAATAATATTTTCTTTTTTTTAAAAAAAAAAAAAAAAAAAAAAAAAAAAAAAAGCTTCCACTTTTGGAAGGTTTCATTTGTTGGGGATGCCATATTGCATTTCTCCATCTCCAGGAATCCTAGATCTCTTCATCTGAGGACACTGTCTGCACAATGGGGCCATCTGTTACTTGCAGAATCTAGAGTTGGTTTTCAGGGTTTTCCTCTCTAATTTATTATTTATTGTTTATTAGATATGTTTTTCTAAATCAGTATAATTTTATTGTGATGGCAATTTTGGCAAGGAAAGCTGCAAATAATGTGGATTTCTTTTTTACAGGATAACTGGGATTGAAAGTCCTAAAAATCATGGAAGAAGACCCAAATCTTAGCCATACAGTTGAAAATAGCTGAGAAATCATTAAAAACTTAGAGGATAGAGATGGGAAACTATTCACTACCTTCACAGTGCTGCATCCTGGCTTTGTGCTTCATTTCACTGGGTTTTAGTCTGTTACTCAAAACACAGATTTACATGTGGGAAGGAGAAGCTTTCCAGTTAAGCTAAATTCCCATATTCAGCTTCATCTTGAGCTCCTTTCCTGCAAAAACATCAGAGCAGTTCCACTCTGTGCCCTGAAATGATCTGTCCACACAGTACTCATAGTTCCAGTGCCTGAAAAAACCCACTGTCACTTATTCTAAATAAAAAATTAGGCTCAAATTCACTGATTTGAGAAGGTACTGCTATCCATTCATTGTGTACTATCAGAGCTTATTAATAAAACACCACAGATTTACATAGTCCTCTCAAAATATGTCTCTTTAAAACCTTGTAAGAGTTGTATGGCCACAATCTGAGCTAATAGAATTGCTGATTCAACCTCCTAAAGCTACCCATTAGTTCTCAGAGTATTTCTTGATTTGTGCTGACATTGTGTTTTTTATACAGCATACATCTTCCTTTATTATATATTGATTTTTATTCCTATTAACTATACAACTGTTTTCATCTTTTTTATTTTCCTTTATAAGGTGCTTACATCACATCAATTCATCTGTCATAGTTGGAGGCAGTCTACTTCAGTAAATTATGATTGACTTCTAATATATGGAAAGAGTGGTTTTGTACAACATTCAAGTATTATGAAAAAAACAGCAGAAGTTAAAGAAATTATAAGTGCTTTCATATAAATGTAGATAGTTTCAAACTGTTTTTTTCTATAGTGTAAGTATTCAATCAAAAGTACTTCAAAATAGTACTTCAAAATAGATTATCTACTATTACAGGCTGCAATCCACAGAATGAAGAGTTCCAGTCCTACTCTTTATAGACACCAAGACATGATGATTTTAATTCTACAATTAACACCACAACTTTATTGTCTTGAGCATATGTTTTTGAAAATATACAAATAACTAGCATTTAAATTGCATCAAATTGCTGAAAGCCAAGCTTTTGAACACCTTAAAAATGCAATGCTATAGGGTTGTCTCTGGTAGGCATAAATTGAAAGTGAGATAGGATGGAAAGTAACAAAGCACAAAATATTTTGATAATAAATATATTTTGAGAGCGTTATCAGAGTGCAGCTAAGGAAGATTTTCCCAAGAGAATGGACCTGTAAAGCAGCACACCAGGGGACAGCCATGAGGAAGAGCCATCAGTGAATGACCAATTCTCATCCAGCACTCTTTGCAGTGACTCCTCCCCACAGATTCTGAAATCAGCTGGGCCTCCCCACCTGCAGTTTAAACTTTGGACCCTCAGCATACACAATATACAATTTTTTAAAAAAATTGGACATGGAAAACCTAGATTAACATTCATGAATGAGGAAAGAGAAATCCCTAACCTAAAAAAAAAAATACTCTATTTCATTTCGTGCTGGGTGGTATTATTGAAAAGTGAGACGATGAAATTACCTTGAATGTCTCTGATCAGCTTTGGGATGAACTCACAATATGATCTTTGCACACCTGTGATTTTTTTCTCTGTGCCCTCTGAACCTGCACCAAGCTGAATACCCTGAGGGTGAGAGTGTGTTTTACTGGTTTGGGTAAGGAGGTTTTCCTCTCTCTCTTTTATCCAAGATATTCACTCTGCTGTTTCCACATCCCTTAGAAAGCCAAAGTGGGGAAAGTAGGACTTGTGTCCTGCTCCTTCAGAGCCCAGAAAACAATCCTTGTCTCTGGACAAGGAAAGTGAGTGTTCCCTCACTTGGGCTCACCACATTGACTTTTTGGCTTCAGCTGTTCGAGACCACTGATCCCTAAAAGAACAGCATTCCCTGGGTGCCTTCCAATCTAAGCTTCCTGGCATGGAACTCCTGATTTTGCTTTAAATAGATTATCCAGTGTTTCTAGGCTAATAATAAAATCTCACAAGAAAAAATACAGACTTTTAAAAATACTGAATTGCCTGACTAGGCATATTTTATCAGCTATTTCTATAATTTCACAAATCACCCAGGCTAATGCAGCTTAGTTAATAATATCACAGGAAATTAGACTTTGGCATCTAATGTTCCAGAAGAGAAGATTTTTGAAAAAAAGTAATATCTTTATTTGAAAACTCTTTTGTGCAGTAAATTCTAGCAAATGATTTCTCCTATCTGAGAATTTTCCTATTACAACATTCACAAGTGGATATTCTAGCAGTACTAAACACCACCCTTAAGTACCTTTGAGGACACAACTCCAAGTTAATGAAAACATCAAGGAAGGCAAAAAAAAAAATCTACTAATCAGAAATCCTACTAGGAAAATACTGAAACATCCTCAGATCCTGTCTCCTTGCAGGGCTGCTATAGATAGGCACTACCCAAAAACATGACTTGACACCAAGAAATAAAAATGCAGATCCAGCTGTTTTCAAGTTTGGTGTCAGGAGAAAAAACTGCAGAACTGGAAAAGAACAGGACAGTTTGCACTGCTGTGTTTTATTGGATTTTTTTTTTCTTCCCCCACACCTCTCTCCCTCACCCGATCATCCTAGAGAAGAAATATAGCTCATTCAGAAATTCTGCTTACTCTGAGTCAGGGGTGGGAAAAGGGCAAGGCTAGAACCTGACTGGAGCACCACTTCCCTGATACAGCTATTTGAAATTGCAGATGTATATGTAATAAAAAAAATCTATTTTTCTTTTGAAGCCTAAATGACCATCTGCATTCTACTGGTACCTCAGGTCTGACTGACCCACCTTTAAGGTTAAGACCATTTTTGCTGAAAGTTTGTCAGCTTTCCCATTACCTGTGGCCAGGAACTCAAATCTTGCCACTTTGGTTTTGCCTTGGGAGCTTGGGTGGTATAACATAAATATTTGGGTTAAAATCAGTAGTCATGCAGAATAGCCACAATCTTATTTACTATATAAATTCCAGATGTACATTCCACACAGGTATTTCCCAATAATTGAAGATATTGCTTTGATGAATGTACCATTAGGAATTTCACCTAATAATTACACTCCAAGTTGTTTAAAAAAAAGAGAGACACCTTAGGAGATACAATCAATGACTGCATCTACATAAAACCCACTTATTTAATATTTGGTGTTTGAAAAATATCTTAAGCCCCCTGTAACAAGAAAATAAATTGCTTTAATTCAACATCATCCATCTACTAATTATGTTGCTAAGATATTAAAGGGAAAGAATTTGGTCCTATGGCTCTTAAAAGCTTGATTGTTAAATTCATAATAACATGGGACCTGTCCTTCATTGAGCAGAGAAAAATGAAAACCAACAAAAACCAGATCCCTAAAATGAATATGTACAGTTGAGGAGCCTAGTTTACTGTCACTGAATTTTATTCTCCTTTTCATTTTCAGTAATTGCTGCAAAATAGCTGCTCTTCAGGGACATATTAGGCAAAGAATAGTAATTAAGCTTAGGAAGGTATAATCTGTATAAAAATGAATTGCAACTGACTCAGTCTAAAACTAATGTATTACAGATCCAAATGAAAACCTAGCTGTACCTTGTGAATAGCTTATTCAAAAACACTTCCAGATTTCTACATGTCAGCTCTGTCACTTTGGGCACATTTATTATCCTCTTCAAAATGTGTAACCCTTCAATGTGAAAAATGACATCACTGAGGAGTCAACACTTTTCCTTCCCTAAGGAGCCATGCCTGGGAATGCAAGCAAAAAATCCTAAAACCAGATAAATAGAACCTTTCTTTATGAATGAGTCTGGATGGTTTATCAAGAGAACCACTTAAATGGCCCACATTATTTTAGCAAAACACATAACCCAGCCAAAAGGAGAGAAATAAACATCCCAAGGGCTTTCAAAAGTTGGTTTTGCAGCACCAGATTTTGAGCTGAAGCCCTTTATTAAAAACAAATATATTCACTGACGAATAGTTCCTATACTTGGTTTCCAGAGAGTGAACAACAAAAGGAGGACTAAAAATCCATAACCAGTCAGGAGCTTTTCCACAAAAGGTGCTTGACAAAGCAAAGCATTAAAACATGTAGTTGGATGCATATTATGGGAACATCTCTCCTGCTCCAAAGAAAATGAGGAAAAGTATTTATGGATTATTAGAATATACATTATCTACCAAAATTTCATTAAATGGCACCATGAAAGATACCATCAAGTTCATTAGCCTTTACATTCCTGTGAGGTCAGAAGTGGTGTACTTCCAGCTTTTCATAACACTGGGAGAAAGGAAAGCAACTTCCTCTCAACTCCAGTTTTAGGCCTTCCCTTTTTTATGGGATTAGAAACCCACAGCTTATTCTGTCAAGTCTACATGCTAGATTTATCATTAAAATTATTTTAGTCAATATTTGCACAACAGAAAATAAAAGGACTTTAAACAAACCTCTTGGATTTCTCTGCTATAAATTATAAAACCAGAAATCAAATTAAACAGAAAGCAAAATAAAGCATGACCCTCCCTAACCACTAAATCATCTGTAGAAACCTGTACAGATGGATGTATTTTGGAATGTTCCCAAAGCCAAACTGTTGAAGCTAGCTTTAAAACAAGATATGAATTAGCTTGGCATGCTCTACCCTTGACTTAACCCTCAAGGACGTGGTCAAAAGTTTACTGGACTGGCAGTGAGGGAAGCAAGAGTGGCATCACTGTGAACAACTAGAACAATTTCTTCCCTAGGATTTTGCATAGCCCTCCCCTCTGTGTAGGAAATTTAGGAAACAGAGCACATGAAATGCTCTACTTCTCCCTGTAAGATGATATTACTGCTTAATTACAATTGAAAGTTATATTTTAATGATTACCATGTTACATTGCATTTCTGAGCACCATGCACTATTTTCGACTTCCATCTCTGAATAACATGTGAAAATTCTGTGCATAAAAATTGATAAACCTGTAGACAAAACATTTGAGTATGTCTTCTGGGATACAGCCCTAAGACTATCAAAAATGCCTGATACTGGGTAGTAAAGATTTACTATTCAACTAGAAACACTGGTTTTCCTTACTCTACGAACATTAGCAGCAGAATTGTCTAAAAACAAGGAGGTTTGAAATTCTGTGCAGTAACATTCTGTTTTATGGATACACACACAGAAGAGCTCTGAATCCCTTAATGCTGATGGATAAGGGATTATTGGCACAGCTCCAGCCTGACACATATGGGCATCCATTGCAGCATGTCCTGGAAAACAGGCAGTTGGTTTGGAGAATGCAGGGCTAGAGAAGCTCTACCTTCTGTAGAATGCAAGACAGTAAAAGAGGTTTAAAATATAATATAACCAGGAGTCCATAAAGTAGCCTTAGTTTTATTTATTAAGCATTTGGCAGTGGATCTCAAATGCTGGAGTATATCACAAGTGGTTTGACTGCATCATTTATTTGTAGTGCAGTACAAAATGAGAAACATGCCCCAGCTCCTTATTGTATGTTAATATTAAATCATTACACATGGCAGCTGTTTTGTGTTCCATGTGGTTTTCAGTTTCTTGCTGACAGGTGTCCAAATCACAAAAACTATCCCCACATGTAGTGGCAGCTGGCCACACTGTCATCTCTGAGATACCAGAAGTGAATAAAGAAGCAGTTTGTATACTGGAATGATTAATTCAATCATTATCTGGCTCTCTGTTTGGTTTGAAAACCAGGCAGAATTTAAAATAGTGTATTTTTAAGTATTCAAGGAAACCAGTCTTCATCAAAATATAAGCATGATCTTGGTTCAGTATGGGAGAAAAGAACCCCAAATCCCTGATAACCACTTTAAATATTGGTCAATAGATGCTATATAATTTGCAGAGTTTTCCTTTAGCTTAGTAACCTTTCCATAACACGACTGTGCTCAAGTTGGGTAATCCTATCATTGTAAGAGTTCATTATAAGTAGACAAAAGCACCATGTCATTCCTAAATACCTAAATCCAGATCGATGTGTACCTTTGGAGGTTGAAGCCATTTTTCTGATAATAAGTGAGAAGAGTTAGAAGATGGAAGAGGTTTAAATTACAGAGTAGCACTAGGTCAAACGTGTATTCTCATGTTTTTACTTCACTCGCACCAGGTACACAAATAACAATATTATTTTCAGCTGCCTTTTGTAGCAACAGTGTATTGCACAAGAACTGCTGATATATCATAAAAGACGTAATCCAGAAACACTTGCACCTCCCCAAAAGGCAGAAGGTGAGCCCTGGGGGCTGGTGACATCCCTGTCCTTGTGACCAAGTGGTGAGATGGCATTGCAGTGGGAAAAGGGACAGACATTGATTGGCCTCACAGAAACAGACCCCAGGGAAGGAACAGGAAGAGAAAACCTCAGACTGGGGAGCCCTTCCCAAACATGTTGTCTGCCCAACATATCACAATCCGAGCTTTTCCAAAGCTTAAAATTAGAAAAGAGAAGTTGAAGGCCAAATGGGCTTCGAGTCATACAGACACTCTGTTTTCCCTGTTAACTTCCAGGCTTTAAAGGGTTTAGCAAACTGTTACCATCTTGGTTGCAGTCTCAGTCCCTTAAGAAATTCTAAACCTGATATTGCAGAAAGCCATGGGTATTTCATCCTCACACCTGCTAACCCTGGAGGGAAATATCTTTAAAACAATCTTCTGGGAATGCTTTAAAAAAAATAAAAAATAAAAAAAAAAATCTTCAGAGCACATTCCCAAGAAATTTTAGCAATCTTCAAGCAACACTGTGCCTTTGAAAAGAAAAGGAAGCAAAAACCCCCAGCAAAAAAAAAAGGCAAGTTAATTCAAAGCATATTTTGAAGTATCAGATGTGCTTAACTGTAGTAACTTTTGCTTCTATCACATAAAGTTACAGTTGAGCAATGCCATTGACAGGCACACTTAAAAAAAATATTTCCAAGCAAAAAAATAGCTTACATTTTATTTTAAGTGGTTACAACAGAAATAAGTAGGTTCTTTTGAAACACCGGTTCTAATTTTGCTAATAGGCATATATACAAGAATTAATGAATTCTGATTATCTGTAGCGAACTTGTAAATCACTTTTCAAAACATACAGAAAATCCTACAATAGCAGTTCACAAAATAGTCTACTTTTTACTCAGAATTATGTTTAGAAATTGTTATTATTATGGGTAAGTTTTTAATTAAAAGGTACCTACATTTATAACAAGCACGGACCTACATTTATAACAAGCATGGAGAAATCTTCTAAATATGGCAGGAGCCCAAAATTACATAAATGCTGCTCAGTTCATACTATTTACAGATCATTTCTAGCCAGGGAAAGGAGAAGCAGGTCTCCCTTTCTTCCTGAGAAGCTGCTGAGGCAGGTGGATGCCACATGCAGGAAGCTGCTCAGTGGCATTTTATTCCTTCCCTCAATCCAGTGTCAGCCAGAGCTGCCCCAGGAATCATTCCTCAATGTGCTATCAGCAATTTAGCACAGAAACCAGCATTTCTGCTACAAACATACACTATTTGATGAAATCACAGTCCCACAGTGTTTGCTGTGGCTGTGCCTTATAAAGAGATAAATCCTGTACCTGCATAAGACAGAAAGGAACAGGCTTGGATGGGAATTGTTTCTCAGTAGTCAAAGCCACGTGCTGATAAGCAATCCAGAATTCCAGTTTTGGATCCATATGAAACCAAAGAGAACAGATGCAGAATCCACTGGTCTGGCAATAAATCTCCCCTGTCCCCAGCATTGTGGTTGGCTTTATTGAACTGCCTTGCTCAGAAGTTCACAGCTGCCCCCCGAGCCTGACCTTCAACCTTCTGCCCAAGCTGGTGTTGCAAGAATATTAACATTTGCACTTGTAGTGCACACCAGCAGTTCCTGCATTTTATTTTCATTTTCTGGAACTTACTCTTTTCTCTTTCAAGCAGAAACATGTCTGTTGAACATGCCATAAACATTCCAGTAATTATTGCTGCCCCACTCATGAGTATGTCCTGAAAAGGGGCACTGATGTTTGGCATGTTTAATATCATAGATCAGATTAATGCAGTGAGAACAGCCTGTTGTGTGATTGCAGGAAGCCCTTCCCGTGGGCCACTGAGAACAAAATGTGCAATTGCAAATCACACTTAAAAAATACACCCATTAAATTAGGAAAAAGTTCTATTTATTTGTTTATTTTAATTAATAAAAGGATACCCAGAAAACATTGCTCACTCTTCCCAGTGCCCCCACTCTCGACAATGAAAACAAATTCACAGGAAATAAGAGTACACATTCTATCCTTATTGTTGATACAGAATCCTCACAGATTTAGAATCTGAGGCAGAACAAACTGTCTGGGCAGGTTTCAGACTATCTGACCACATCCTATGCATGATGATGTTTCAATTATTTTTAATTTTTTTCCCACTACTGCAACTTTGGTTTACCTGACAAAGCTGGAAAAGCTCACAGCACTGCTTACTGAGAGAGACTCCCCTTTTTGCTATTGCAAAGTTATCTTTGTGCTTTCATAATGGTACTACACCTATCTGTACATACCATTAGCTACCATTTAAAAGTATTAAAGAAAAAGATATAAATAATCTAGTTTACATAAATCTGTGGTTCTGTTTGTTTAACCTGCTTGGCAATATGATCTGATTCTGAACTATAAACATTTTTCCCATTTTGATCATGACACTCCTTCTATTTTTTTTTTTTTTTGCAATATAACAATTATCCCTCTCTATCCCAGAACATGCTTTAAAGCATATTTTTTCTCTGTATGTGAAACTAGCCATGTAAATTTCTACTTTCCATGAATGCATAATTCAAAACTGTTTACTGGATGTTTTATACTGGTTCTCTGTGATCAGAAGAGATTTAAGCAACAGTTCAAGGAAATTAATCTTTAGACTCAGCTTGCCATTTTAAAAATACCCCAATATATCTCTATTAGGCCAAAGTCAAAAGTCAACAGAAGTGCAGTCTGCCCAACCTCCTTATTCCTACATTAATCAAATCCCATCCTGCTTAATTTTCTTTTTGGAATAGGAAAAAAGTGAAATAAGAGAGGAGCTAAAGAAAAAAAAAAAAGATGATTACACAAACATACACTTCAAGGGGAAAGATCCTCTGTAGCTACACTGTTGAAAAATATTGAATAAAATAAGGTAGGATAAGGCTTTCTTTATGTAAAGGAAAGATCAGTCACATGAATAAAAGAGCCAAATGGAACCTTCAGGCCTAATGTAGTAAATCTCCAATAAATTCCAATTAGTATTGAAGTAATAAGTCTGGAAATTATTTTTCCTTCCTTTTAAGTAATGTATGTGTTTACAGGGAAAAAGAAAAAAAAAAAGCTTGAATGACTTGGATGCCATCAAGGACCAGGTCTTGAGATATCGAGATTCATCATTTGTAGATACTGCCTAATTCAAGATATGTCTTTAAAAAAATAAACAAACCCAAAGCAAGCCAACAACAGCAAACCCACTCATCAGTAAATCAGGACCTAATGCTGGCCCTTGGAATGGTGGCATTTAATGGCCACTTTCAAGCTGGCACTGTCTTTCACTGAAAAGGAACATTCTGTATCCAGCAGCAGAGAAGTCACTGATGTAAATGGAAGTCTTCAACAAAACAAAAAAAATAATAATACAAAACAAAACCAACTAAGTAAAACAAATCAGAAAACCCCCAAACCAAACCAGAAACAGCAGCTATGTTGTACTAGTGCTTTGTGAAGCAGTGTATAAATATGCTAAAATTATCTCTGCTGAAGAGAGGGCTTTCAAAAAATACTGTGTCAAATTAATTTTTGACAATTTTGTTCATTAAGGGTATTTTTAAATATCAAAATTTGTGATCAAATGATGCTCATACTCTAGCAGGTAAGTGCTGTAGACTTTTGACAAATATACTGAATATTCTTTACCACAAGTGAACCTAGGATCTGATTCAGTCTGCATCAAGTGATGGTGAAACTGGAAGACTGAGATGACTACCAGTGTCTTTCACATATTCCTACTCCATTCTCATATGTGCAACACAAAGGTGGAGAGAAATCCTAGATTAACCTGGATTGGAGACAAAATCTTATGGAATTCATATGAATCAGGACTTCATCCCCAGCATGAAGTCTTGAGAGGCTCAACTCAATAAGAGTAAGTGTCTTTTTTAACTAACTGTTCTGCACAATTTTGCACAACACAAAACACACCCACACAAAACCCACAATAAACAATCCAATGAATCCCCTAATCCCTTTGATCAGTAAAATAAATAATAAAGTTTGCTTCCCTTGCCTTTGCTTTCCTTCCACGTGCTGGCCAGTGAATCAGAGCTAATGTAAAGAAAAGACTGCCCAAAAAAATCTGCCCCCAGAAGGGCCAAAGAAGAGTCTATACATTTTTCCCAAGACATTCCCAAGGCAAGATTTTGCCTTTCCATGGACTTTGCCATAAAAGCAGTCCAGTCACAGACCAGAAAAATAAAGCAGTAGCTGTTTACCTCTTCCCAGCTGCTCTAATAATTTAATTTTTTAGATAGCATAGAGTGAAAACCACTCATTGCACTCCTTTTTCTGCTTCTATAGACATGTTTAGCACTGAAAGAAAAATGGGTTTAACTCTTGCTGCTCCTCAGCTCCTTGTGTTTATGTCAGCTCACTACTGCGTTCCTCCAAAGACCTGGGCACTCACAGATTGCATTTTTATGTCACTGTGATTTACAGAGTGCAAGGGGGACAATTACATAACTGTTTACTTAAACTCATAATTTCTCAGAAGCCCTACACAATCCTTTTGTTATCATAATCTCCAGCAGGCATAAGTAGCATGGATATATCATGGCATGAAACTGGATATAGCTGACTTTGCCTGTCTGACTGGTGACTTACAGAGTCCTGCATATCTGAACTTCTGGGAAACAGCTGCTGGTCCCACACTGAAATTAGAACATTTGAGCTCGTCTGATTTATGTTAATTCCCGTGGGAACAATGACATGAAAAATGAACACCACTTGTAAATAAAGTACCAGTTCTCTCAGCGTTGAAAAAAAAAAAAGAAATAATCTATTTCAGTACACGCTGATCTATTTACCACCTTGCTACACTGAAACATAGGCAGCCTAATGTTATCATTAATAAATGTAGCCTAGAATATAAAGCTATTCAAATGTTATCTGTCCCTATCTTGCCATTATTTGGAGAACTAGTTTGCAATAGTTATTGGCCTGGTTTTAGATTTAGAAGAAATATTTTGATGTTGTTGGGTGTGACAGAGGTGAGCAGAAATGAAGTTTATGTAGAAAAAGGCAAGTGACCCAATTGTCAAGGAGTGCATATTCCCCAAAAACCAGAAGCCATTACAGTTTATCTAGTTCTTATTGTTCAGCCTAACAGGTCAAACTCTTGAAATATGCTCTTTTAAGATACTGGGCTCCCATGGGATATTCCACAAAACATTATATTGTCCACAGATCAAAGCTGGTATTCATAATATCAAAACCAAGGTGGCTGGGAATGACTCCTTAAGGATTTGACAGTTTTCCTGTAGATGAGAAGAATAATCCCTCCAAATATTTAGTGCACTCACAAAAGTTTAAGCAAAGCAATCAGTTGTCTCTGAGACCAGATTGGATCATTTGCTAGCATAGCTGAGATACTGCGTGATGTCTTACGTCTGGTGACCTTTTATCATTCAGAATCTGTCATTTCTGAAGCACTAGCAAGAAAATCCGCAGCAAAAAGTCCCTAAGTTTTACCTTAAGAGCACAGATAACATTTAATTGACTCTGGAGATCCTGCTGTTTGAGTTACCTGAGGTAGCAGAGCACAGACAGGATTACTTAACAAGAAATTACTCTTAATTTAAGGAACTTCCCTTCAGGACAAAGTCCTTTGCTAGGCTAGATTGGAAAAGGGGGGTCAGGAGAGGAAAGAGGAAATATCAATGTGTTTGCAGCTACAGGTAGAGCCATTTCAAAAAACTGAGCACTTACAGACTCTTACTACTTTTTGTTTCCTTTTGAGTTTTCTACAACAGGAAAAACTTCTTTCTATTCTCCAGGCTTGCTGTTATCAAAATTTCATTTGTCACCTTCGTGTCTGAAAAGGCCTAAGATATACAGAAGAAACCTACAATGATACAGTTATGAAAATTGCAGATTGTTTACTTAGGGACCTCCATGAAAAGTTGTTAGTTTCCATGTCTAAAATTTGAAAGTGACAGATGACAGTTTTACTGTGGTGCGTAAATGCTAATATGGATAGGAACTCTGAAGCCAAAAAAGCAGGATGATGCCTTCATAAAATGTGCTGATATATTATAAATGCCTAAAAAAACCCCTCCTCCCCCGTCCAAAAAAAAAAAAAAATATATATATATATATAAATAAAAGACTGACTGACTACCTGCTCATTCTATAGCTCTTTGAGACTTTTTTGCAGGCACAGAGTGACTTCAATTTAAATTTTTATGTGGTCTAGCCCAGTACAATTTGAAAATCTATGGCAATGGCATGACTGCAAACAGCTCTGAAAAGGCAAGGAGGAAAAGATGGCTTTGCCAAAGGAGTGAGGAAACCTACAAATATCAAAGGACTGAAGCAAGGGCAAGGGAACAAGTTAGAGCACTTCATACAGATGTTTCATTAATGATTGCCAATCCAATTGTGTCCCTCCTCAACGTGCTAGAGGAGATTAAAAACTTTACTAGTCTTCAGGGTTTGGAGGTAAATTAATGTGAAATAGGACTTATTGGATCTGGGAATTGAACTAAAACAAAGCATAAACAGAGGGAAACAGTTACCAATAGAGGCTATTAATAACAACTGAAGTTTGGATTTTTAATTTTGGCTTTAATTTTTTTTTCAATAACTGCACCAACCAAGGAGACAAAACACATGCTGGAAAGAAAGCTAAACAGAAAGCAAGGAGAATCTACTATCATTTAAAGTCTTTATGCCTTAATTTTTCTCAAAAATGTAGGAATGGCAAGTTGGAACCCAACTACTTGCTTATTTCAGGATGTAAACAATGGGGGAAACAATTTAGGTACAATATTATTTTGAAAGATGTAATAACAATTCGTAACCTTATTTTAATATTTGCATGCTTTCCTCTCCAAAATTTCCAGCAAAACAAAGAGGGGAATGTGGGAGGCAGAACAGACACATATAACCCATACAAACATTCAATTCACCTGTGTTTCACTACCCTCCCATTGCTTTTTATGGTTTCCCTGAAATTACATTTCATACTTCATGATGTCAGATTTCTAATATCTAAAAACTGTATAAGATGGGTTTTTGCCTTCTGCATTTTGAAAATTCTTACAGGAATATTTCTTAGACCATCAGTACAAGTTCTTATTCCTTTTTTTTATGGGTGCCTTCATTGAAGAACTTCATAAATGTTGAAGTGCCTCACAGTCATCACAATGCTGTTCCCAGGCACAGAAACCTTCCTTACTTTTATCCGTAGAAAAATTCCTCAGGAACTCAGAATCACAGAATTATGAGATAAATCCCTCCAGAAGCTTCATCTTGAGCCTTTATGTCAGCACTGATTTTGAGGGAATGCATTTTGTGCTTGGATATCGCACGTGGCATCCTCTCACTGAAGAAGCATTTCAGTCAGCAACAATGAAATATAGATACTTTATACATGTATTACCTATTAGCTAATAGTTATTAACTATTATATATTACCTAGTAAGTTAACAGCTATCTGGTTTTTTTTGGTAAGTGGCATAACAATTCTCCCTCTAGTAACTAGCCCAGAAGACCAGCAATTAGAAGTAATGGTCTAATTAGTGTTTATGCACTTCATCAAGGAAGCTGGAGTCCATTTGCTCATTGAAAATGCAATAGCTACAAATCTGAAGAGTGAAGACCAGAGTTTTTTCCTTGTGTCCTAGTGCTTTGTTTCCTCCAGGAACAATGCTCAAAAAACAAATTTCATGGGAATTCACACCATCACTTCAACAACATTTGGATGAGGCACAAGAGTAACAATTACACTCCAGAATTCTGTCAGTTCTTATTCTTGTTGTTTCTCAAGACAGACACATGAAGGAAACAGTTATTTTCGAGGAGAGAACAATGAGACATTAAAATTTTATGTCCACAATTTGACTTAAACCTCAGAAGTAGCAATATTCAACCCCATCTATTTTCATGGTCAATGCATCCATGCCATTACATGAGTACTCACATAGACAATTCCTGTTGCCAGATGCACTGGGGCAAGATGCAGCAAACCAGCAGCATGTAGTTTTTCTAGATTTACTTGAACTACTGAAGCAGCTAAATAGAAGAAGGGATTAGCAAAATGAAAATAACCAGAGAAAGTCATCCTTGTGCTTAGCAGATGATAACATCCTGGGGCATTCACTTTAGAAACTGGTTATAGATTCCTGTGCTGCAATCTAACAGTTGAAGGTATGTTTACAAAAATCAATCAGAGAAGTAGAAAATGGAAAAGAACCCAAAGCCTCAAATATTCCACCAAAGAAAAAATCCTTTCCCCTCCAAATATTCACACTAAACTGAGGAAATAATCTTAAATATTCGTCCTTATACAACAAGTGTGGTAACACTACACAGCAATAGCACAAAGTGCTCTCCTCTCTTTTTGTTCCTTTACATTCTAAAGGACATACTTCCTGTAATGGTCCAGAAAAAAAAGTTAATAGTCTATGTTTCCTTTTTTTTTAATTAACTATTGAGGGTAACTATGGAGGTAAAAATAATTCTACGATCAAAATACTGATAGAAGCAATTTTAAAAATAGTTATCCAAGTGTTACTGATTAGGCTACTCAATAATTTTTAATTATAAATTGACAGGTATGTGTGCTTCCATTGTGCTTGCTTTCAGAAGTCTTTACTCAATGTAGTTGAACATGGAGCATTTTCACCTTCGAATTGAATAGTTCTCCATTGTGACAAGGAATGTATATTACTAAGAATTTGACTGATTTTTTAAAATTCTTATTTATTTACTAATAAAACTTGAGACAAGATTTACTGTATTTTAAGTTGTTAAGGTTAGGGTTAGTACTGAGAAAGTTTTGAAGGTTTTTTTTCAATTTCTTTTCAAATAATTTGTTTCCTTCAGCTTAGATAAGACCCTTGAAGTTTTCAGTATGCTGCTTTGCTCTAAGAAATAGCATAATAGCTTTTGCACAAGACCCTCTTATACAGGGGATGTTTTATTTGTTAAAATGAAACAGGCAGCCAGGGTGGTGGAGCTGCATGTCCCACAAATCTCCTTTCTCTCCTCTCTGCTTGGAAAACTGTTCTTTCCATGAGATGCATCTTCTCAAAGCTCATGGGCAGCCACTCTATCATCTAATAATGGAATCAACATTCAGCATCTCACTTTTCCGTCAAGAAAGCCATCCTCAGTATTTTAGCATTTCCATTTTATATATCTATACTAATTTTCACTTGAGGGCTGACAGGATTTCCAAGGAACTACAAGATTAATCACAATTTTCCTGTATCTTTCACATCTTAAAAGTACTCCTGGAGCAAAAAAAGAAATGGAAAGATGCATGCGTATAACTAACACATCAATATTCCTGCTTTGTCTTGATCCATTATCCTACTATGGCTGCTATAATTCCTGATATTTATGATGCAATTATAATCCAGTTGCTCCCAGCAGAATAATCTTTTGTTTCTACCACATCCCCAATAAATAGAGCTATTTGGATGCAGCTATAAGTAGTCCAGAAATACAGTGAGAGATGAAAAGGATCCTGGGCTGAAAGACCAACAATATAATTTTCAAAAACCCTGGTGAAAAAAAACTTCAAGGTGGAACATGTAGGATTCATCCATTCTTCTCTTTGGTTCTCAGTCTTGAGTTTTGACCGAACCCAACGATTTTTCTACAGATTAAGACCATTAAACAACTTCCTGCTTGTACATCTAATAACATTCCAGGTACTATCTTGTGAGAGAAATTATAAATAAAGTATATCCTTAACCTGGTATGTAGTTTATGCACACAGAGCTACTCAGCTGTTCCTCAGAGCCTTTCTCTTTCAAACAGACATTAATCTTGCTGCCAGAGAGCAAACACGCAGTATTTTGCACATTGTCTTGTTTTCAGAGTTATTCTCTTTGTCTTGGGGGGTCTTCAATATGGAGGACATGCCCAGGAAAAAAATTAGGAATAGAGTCCAACATTAAATGGAGTCGCATTTAAGAAAAAAAAAGAAAAACAAAAAAACCAACAAGAGAAAACAAAAGAAGCCTAAACCACACACACAAAAAAATATCTCCAGACCAGAAAAACTGACATTCAGAAGTCTGCCAGACAAGCTGAAGTTCTTCACACAAATTAAGTATTTTTTCTCCAACTGAAATTTGCTGAGGAAAAACAAAATCTATTGGAAAGACAACAGAAGAGAATATTCTATGTCCTGCCATCCCACATGAAATATTGATGATAACTCATGTGGAAAAGACTGTGTAATGTTGAAGTTTATCAGCACTTGACATACGATACATTCTAAATAATTAGGAATTATTGTAGGTGATAAATAGACCAGACCACAGAGTCAATAGGAAGGGTCAGTGTCACAGCAGCCCTAATCTGTGCAGGCACAATCACAAAGAAATATGTTACCAACGTGAATTTCCCATTGAAAAGAAAAAAGAAGAAAAAAAAGCATATGCTGACACACACACACACAAACATTTTTTCTTACCAAGTGAGACTTGATCCACACAGGATACCAAAAACAACAGGAAGACCTACAAAGCTGCAAACGCCTTTACACAGAGATCAAGGTTTCAGAGGCTGCAGCTCCAAATTAATTAGAACTAATTTTAAGAAAACATATGGGACTGGCAAAATCTCTTGAAATCTTTTCAGCTGTGGAATCAAAGAGTATCTTCTTACCATTTTCTATCTTTATATAACCTCTTTCTAAACTCTCCTGTCTTAATAGAAGGGTTAGGAAATTAGAGAAATTCACAGACAGACTAATAATTTTAGAATGCCAAGTTCTGTAGAAAATAAGTTTTAAACCATTAAATATACACCTTTGATATTGTTCTGCACAAAAAATTAGAATAGGTGCAGAGGTGGAAATGAGCTCAGAGCTTCATTTCTGTAATTCTGAAGTGGAATGTTATCTGAATAAATATGAATTATTAAAAAATTAGATGTTCTTCATGATACTTCACAAAATAGGCTGTTATGCAAATTTCCAAGAGATTGTTTAAATAGAACATGGAAACACCTGCCTGTGCATTTTTCACTGTGCTTTTAAAAGGAATGTTGACTCTACAAATAGCTTCCTGTGAAATGTCCTTGGTTTTTTTTTACAGAAATAAGTGTTCTTAATTAGAGCCATTCTTTCCCATCAGTTATTATACAGCACTGAGTCCCATCATCATATGTTCCCTTCTCCACAGACTCTTGGAACAATTAATTCTCCAAAACACATTCAATCACTATCATATTCATAATTTTGGGACAAGAGAGGGAAAGAACAAATTCTTGGAGCTATTTTCTAAGAACAGAAGTTACTGAATATTCTTCGGCCACAACCATGCAATATGCCTGCACCTTTTATTCTAAATGTTATTTACAGCGCATCTTGAGTCATCAGCACAAAGGAATGATAACTGAGTGTTGGGGTTCCTTTTTAACCTGCTGAACAAACCGGTTAGGCCTTCTTCAAAAAGTCTTAGCTTGGAGTCCCTTGAGCGTGATTTTTTTGTGAAAGAATGAAAAAAGGACAGCACGCACAGAACTGGCACAAAGACCTGTCAGAGTGTTAAGAAGATGGAAGTGGGCACAATTCCTGCAGGTGTGGACACAGCTCCCACTCGGACAGGGATGCGGGACCAGCAATAGGCAGCTGCCTGGAACTGGCTAACTTGGCTGGGGTTGCTCTGTCAGCCTCCTGTGTCTGCTGTGGAGCTGACAGAGACTTGCACAGACCCTGCAAGGCTGCAAATCTGAGCACAGGGCTTGGTGACTAACCCCAAACAGCTGCCATTCCTAACACAGCTCCCTCCCGCTCCCGCTGCACGGATGGGTGGGGATGGCTCTGCTGCTGCCCGACAGCCAGAACTAGAAATAGCCACGCTCTGCTTGTCTGGACACACACTCAAATCTCAGCCACTCAATATTTTGAAATCTAAACCAAAACCTCCAGAAAGATGTATGGGATCAGTGCAGTTGTGCGCAATTCACGGGTGGTTTTTTTTGTTGTTTTGTGTTTCAGTTTGAATTTTCATTTCCCAGGCAGTTACAGCTATTGCCAAATCAGCACAAGAGAGGTTCAACATAATTATTTGCCATCTCTCAGGCTGTCTAATCCCCTGAGTGAGGGGGCAGGCCTGTTGTGCAGCCCTAGGAAGATAGGGGAGTGAGAGCCTTCTGGCAGCAGATCAAAGAGTTACCCTGCTAGCTTGAAGTGCTTAAAAGTCAGAATCATCCAGTGCTTTCATTAAGGCAGTGAAGGTTTTTCCTGTTCTGCCTCTTAGCCGGCCATTGAGTTAACTCTGCTGATTGCCTGAGGGAGGCACAAGTCAGGAGAAAAGGAGGGTATACACAAGGAAACCTGTCTTTCCGTCCATCAGAGGAAAAACATCAGCCAGCGATGGTTTCGCAAACCAGCCATTAATTGATATGAAGTTTGTACAACTCTGCACTTATTTGGTTATTGCTACAAAAGCAAGTTGCAGCATTTTGTGCTTCTTTTTTTGAAGCAGGCAGTGGGTGCAGATGCCCAGGGGTGACACAGGACAGGCTGCCAGGTGGCTCTGTGAGGAGGGGCTGGGATCGCCTCATGATGGACAAGGATGGTTCCAGACAGCCCAGCACAGGGCACAGCTGAGCCCACAGCTCAGCTTTTCCCACAGGGAAAGCCTGGGTAAGGAAAGGCAGAGCACAGCTCAGAGCCAAGGGGGAGGGAAAAAATGTGACAAACAGCAGAGGCAGAGCACTCCAAAGTCAGCAAAGGAGGAGATGTTCCATCTGGTGCCCAAGCAGAGGATTCACTCCAGGCTGTAGAAAGCCCACATGTGCAGAGGGGAAATCAGTGAAAGGGAAGAAGTTTCAGGGAAATCTCTGTGCTGACTGTACCCTCTGTACAGCTCCCTGCAGGCTACTCAGGGCAGAAGGCAGAGAATTTGGGAACCAAGGAGTGATGCTGAAACTGAGAAGAGGCAGCATGCAGAGAAGCTGGTTTTGCTTTTGTCTTTTGTTTCTCAACCTCTATTTTTTCATTATCATTATACATTTAATTTGTTTTCCCAAGCCAAGGCTATTTTGCCTGTGCCTTACCAGGGTAAGACACCTTGCTGTCTTTCCCCTCCTGTGCTGTCCCTGTCCTGCTCATGATGGGGAGAATTGGTGGGCATTTGTAGCCAAGGCTGATCCAACACCACACAGATGTTATGGTCACGTTGCTCTGCACAGTGAAAAGGCTTCACAGAGCTTACACAGGCTTTACAAATTCGATTTGGGTAAAGAGCAGTATAAGGGAACCCTTCTGGAATGCTTTTGAAAAATGCATGGAAAAATCTAGATGAAAAGTATGCTGCAATATTGAGATTCCCTGTAGGTTGGGGAAAATGTTAGTTAGATCTTCATTGCTAACACATGTTAAGTTTTAGGCTCAGAATCTCTCTTGTTCATGTACACATGTGCATGCTACATGCAAGAGCACACTGGATTCAAAGCAGAACCCTCCAAACAGCAGCAATTTTCAATACACTTTTTGAGTGTGCATGAATGACTTCTCAAGGTAGAGTGAGAACTCCTGTTTTATTAGAAATAATAGCATCTATTCAATGAGATTCTAAAGGAAAATTAATAAATTCACATCCATAAATTTGGCACCAGAAAAAAAAGGAGATCAGAACTGTGCAAACTGGGCATGACACAATCCATGGTAATTTATGATAATTTATAAGACCATATGTCAAGTCATACTTAGAAATGAAGGTACCACAGCCTCTTGAATGAAAAAGCCACTCCACTGCACTTTGATTGCTTGATAGTGATAGATGGAAGCTAGAAAATATGGCCAGCACATTTCATATATCATACTACAGACTGATGCATGCACATACTGCACTTGGGAAAACATCCACAGTATTTTTGTCCCATGATAAAACAATCTAGGAGTCCTTTGCCCTTAAAGTGTATCAAGATAAATTGTGACAAGTAAAGCTAACATCAAGCAAACAAATGGCTTATTTCTAAATATTTAGCACATCTCCATGAATGGAATACACCAAGATATTGAAAATTCATATAGGTTTCATTGAGCCATGTGCAATGGTCACATGCTTTTTATTTTTTCCTTTAAATGCACAGCTGTCTAATTGAGCATTAACAATCTAATAAGGTACACAACAGGACCTGAAATGCAACTTTTCTTTCAGGCCCAGCAGTGCACAGGTTCTGTATCAGTCCCAGCTTTTCAATTAGATCATAATTATAACATGCCTCATTTAGAGCTACAGGAACCCTGACCTTGTCAACAGTACTGGACCATAACGTGTCTGTCTTAATTAGGTCTGATTAGTTCTGGGCCCAGGTTTCATTGTGAATCTCAGCTCTGTTAAGAACTGCTCATCTGTTTGGCAGCTGGGGGTGTTGCTGAGGGTTTTCCATCACCCTGCATGGGTGTGCTTGGCTCTTCCCAACTCTCCTGGGACAGCAGGACACTTTTGCTGGGCCCTCAGAATAAGGCAAAATATGGAAAGTAAGGAAAAAGGGTAGAAGAGAAGTCTTTGCTTTATGGGTGATTTCATACCGTATCATATAGAACAATTACTGTTTAAAAAATACAGCAGCAAGTCACATACTGGGGAAAAAAGGAAGGATTTTTGTAAGAAGTTATCACAGATATGCTGAGATTGAAGACTAATGACAATAAAAGATCACACACACCATCTATGAGTGACAGAAAAGCGCACAAATAAGTGGTGTTGCATTTTGGTGTTTTGTTATTGTTTGGGGAGCTGTTGGCTTGTGGTTTTGGGTTTTTTCCCATTTTTTCTGCCCTTTTGTTAACATCAAAAGCAATAAAAACTACAGCAATAAAATTCTAGGGTTATTTCTCTACTGCAGTGTTTTGAGCATATTTTAAATCTATGAATTTATAAAACCCTTTCTTTTCTATAATGATTTAATCTAGCTTTGAGTTTTTACAACACACAATTGATACAAACAAAAATCACATCCTTTTTAAAATCCTTATAAATTGTAGTGGTTTATTTTTCTTCTGTATCACTTTTTTGGGGTGATATTGACAGACCAGTAAGATTTTTCCTCCTATTGAGACAGTTATATTGACAATTATAACAGGCATTTCCTCAGAATTAGGACTCTATACCAAAAGCCCTATTTCCATATTTAACTTTCATAACCATGCGAGCTAGCAAAAAACTAACAAATTTCAAAAACTTAGTTTACAAAAAGTCCTGCTATAATCTTGTGCTGTTAAAATTTTTTCCATCTCCAACCACTCTGACTGCAAATCCCCCCTTCTTAACTCCCACAGTGATTCTCATGTACTGGTTGTAATTGCAGTGGAAAGCTGAAAAGTTCTCAGCACTATAAATACAGACTTCAGAAGCTGTCACTGTGTACAATATGCCCACAAATCCATTGGCTAGGAGAGGCATTTCCAAGAGCTCCCACTATTGTCAAAAATACAGACTTTTATTTGAATAAAGAGACAGCTCAGGCCCCTCACAGAAGGCCTGTCTATGCTACAGAAAAGCAGTATTTTCAGACAAGAGCTGTAGTTTCCAAACCTCACTCTCTGCACATCTCCTGTTCTTAGGAAATGAAGAGAAATGTCCCATGTGCTATGGGATTGTTTTACATGCTTTCTGTATCACAGCAAGAGTAATTTGCATGCAGATATTGCTAATTTAACATGAATTCCCTAGGTTTGTAAAAGTTAGGAGTATCTGAATAACTTCTCTTGGTTCACTTTTTGTACCAGAAAACATATTGTTCTAACTAAAGTTTAAGAATGAATAAAAGTTGCAGTAAGACATTTTTCAGAAGCCAGAACTAATCAATAGCTAAGTCAGCATAAGAGGTTTGATCAGGGTTAAACCAATTTGTTTTTAAAAACTCACAAATTATAGTACATGCTTCATTATCAAGGCCACACGCTGCTTTATTTAAAAGCCTGAATTTTCTTAATTGTTGTTTCCTCATAAATCTACTCTTTCTGTTGGTGGGCTTTTTGTCTTCTCCACATCACAATAGGTGCTGCAGGAAGTACAAAAAGCCTCAAATACAAAACTTCCATCACTATAGCTCCCAGAAACCCATCTTGTTTTGAATATAAAAATGTTGAGCAGAAGGTAAGGAAGAGAAATATTTAACTACTATTGTAGTATCTGTATAAAAAGAATTAAAATAAAGCAAGTGAACTACAAGGGTTGCAGACATGTTAAACAGTAATTACAGTTTGGCTACTGACCTAAGTGACTTGCAAATGCTAATTTAGGGAAAATTTTAATCCTATTTGCAGTAAAGAGGTCACCATTAAAATGCCTACAAATTATTTAACAAGTAGTTACACAAAGATAATATTTATTAGGTATTAAATACACAGAATACCATGGTAATCTTTGTATGTTTACCCGAGTGAATAAATATGAATCATTGTATGTCTGTGCAGATTTCTGTCTGCTTTCTATTAAGAGTGTCATAATGTTTGCAGAAAGAGAATATTTACCAGACTCCATGCATGGAACTTACTATAAATTAACACAAATCTATTTTGAATAACAAGTTCACCAATTTTGCAAAACATTGCTGTAAACACTAAAAGTTAAATAAGTGACTGTATCAAGGTACTCCGACATCACTACAGGAAGTATCATAAAAATAGAAAGAATTTTCCCAAGTTTTATGCAATACTTTTTGCCATTAATCATAGAAAAAAAATTCCATGGAAAGATCCATGTGTTTTGTTTAATAAACTCTAAATAAAAATTATCATTATAAATCAATGGGAATTATTTTCTTGAATTTATATTAACCAACAAAATACAGTACAAGTTTATACTCAACCCAGAACTCGCACTGTAATTGTCAGTTTATTTATCTACATTCCTTTTGGTTCTGTTGTAACTTCAGTAGTTTTGTTTTCCATGCATTCTAAATTTCAGCTGACAGTGCCATGTTCAAGCACTTAATGCTCTAACAGTATTTCACAATCACAGAATGGTGAGGATTGGAAGGGACCTCTTAAGATCATCTACAACACCTCTGGGCAGCCTTAGTGCTTTGTCACCCACAAACAACAACAAAAAAAAACACCAAAAAACCCCCCCAAAACATAACAAAAACACTACCAACAAAAAAATTCTTTATGTTCAGGGGGCACTCCCCGTGTTTCAGTTTGTGCCCGTTACCCCTTGTCTCATCCCTTCCTCTTGACACCCACCTTTCAGAAACTGGCACACATTGATGGGATCCAGGCTAAACAGCTCCAGCTCCCTCAGTCTCTCCTCATAAGAGATGCTCCCATTCCCTAATCACTTTCCACTGGACTCCCTCCAATAATTCCTTGTATTTCTCATACTGAGGAGTCCAGAACCGGACACAGCACACCAGGGGCTTCACCAGGGTTGAGTAGAGGGACAGAATCACCTCCCTGACCTGCTCTTCCTAACATACTTCATTATATCGTTGGACTTCTTGACCACAAGGACACCCTGCATATGGAGAGCTTGGTGTCCACCAGGACCACCAGGTTCTTCTCCACAGGGCTGTTTTCTAGGAGGTCATCCCCAGCCTGTACTGGTGTCTGGGGCTATTCTTCCCCAGATTCAGGATCAGTATTTGCTGAATTCCATGAGGTTCCTCTCTGCCCATGGTCCAGCCTATCCAGGTGTTCCTCAATGGCAGCATGGCCTTCTGGTGGATCAGCCACTCTTCCCAGTTTTGCAGCAAACCTGGTGCAGGTTTGGGGACTCTCTGTCACCTCATCCAGGTCACTGAGGAATAAATGGAAGAGGATTTGACCCAGGAATGCCCCCCAGGGAACACTACTAACCCCAATAGGACTTTGTGCTGCTGATAACAAGCCAATAAAACATAGGTCTGACAGTAGTAAGAACTCAGGGTTTTCAATAAAAACTTTCAGAGATATCTTTGAAGGCAGCACACTGGATATATGCATGCTAAATCCAAAGTAAAGAAAGTGAATTTGGAAGTATGAATGTGTTAGGTGAGAGTAATTGAGAATATGGGATAAACATTGAGCTGTTCCATCACCTATTCCTACAACACACTGTCTGCAGGTTTGGCACTGACCAGGGAAGGAGGGTGGATGTCAGAAGCTAGAACAGCAGCAAAGAGTTTAGTCCTGCAGACTCTACCATTCCTTTTGAAAATGTAATCAATGCCTCATTTGGATGAAATTTCACTTGATGGAGAAAATTAATAATTATTAAAAGTGTTCTTTTTGTCCTCAGTGATACAAATATTTTGCATGGCAGTAGGCAGGGACATGGGGGAAGAAATGTGGGGCTAAAATATACAGATTTTTTTTTCTTTTTATTCCCTTTAAGGTAAGTCAAAACCACAGTTAAGCTATTAAAATTGGCTATGAAATACTGAAGCAAGAAAACATCTTGATGACAAAATAAATTAGAACAGTACTGTCAATTTCTCTCCACAGTTCTCTTAAAATATTCCAAGAATTATCATTAGGAAATGCCAAGCCTCTTTCCCTTATTACTGTTGTCATCATCTCTTCCATTCCCCCAGCATTCCCTCTCCCTTTCTTCCCTACCCATATAAAAACACAAATGCAAAATTAAAGAAGCCATCTCCAGCCAAAAGCTCAAAACCATGCTGGCTACATCTAAATACACTTTTCAATGAAAAGAAATAGCTAAAATGTAGGAGAGGGTAGGAATATCAGGATTTTAATTTGTATTCTTTGAGGGTTTTCTGTTATTCGCTTTGTGCTTTTGTTTAGTTGTTGTTAGTTTGGGTTTTTTTAAACACAAGGGTGATCATGAAAATGTGCTTTAATCCACATTTTAATTTTAACATGATGCATAAAATAAATTCAGATGTGTTTTAAATGTTAATGAGTTGTTAGATTTATATATTGCTGCTCTCAATGTTATCCCCCCAAAATGGATGCCAGGCTTCATCTATGTAAATATAGAGCAAAAATAAAACTGATCCATCATAAGGGAAATTAAATTGTCCCTAAAATATAAGGACTTCTGGAACTGATGAGGAAGAGAGAGTTCTGACAGTCAGATAGATTAATAGTGTGATAATAAATTAAACATAAACCTCCAATCCCAGCTGTCTGTGATCTAATGGTCACTCAGGGACATTGCAGAGCTTTAACATCTGGTGCAAAGAGGGCAAAATTGCCACTACACTGGCCTTTCACCTCCTAAAGACACTGGGATTGCATATGGCATAGTTGCATGTGTGCCAGATGCTCATTCAAAATGTGCAACAAACTCTTCCTAGCAAGCCTAAAGTTTAAGTGACTTTAGTCCAAAGTAAATCACAGTGATTTTTAAAGAAAAGAAAACAAGAATATAACTTTTCCCATATAATATTTCTGACTTTGGAGATCTACACTTAGATAAGAGAGGCACTTGTTTTCCTCCAGGTCAAATGGGAGGGCTGGCCCTTAAATCCTGGGAAAAAGCCTTGAAAAGCATTGTATAATAACAGTCAGGTCTCCTTAGCACAATTTCAGTATATCCCTTTCAAATTAAAATGGCTATGCTTGAAAGCACAAAGTTGCAATTTAAAAATCTAATGCCACAGCATACAAAAATAATGATGTCCAAACCAATAAAAATGTAAATCCAAATATAATGAGAGATTAAATATGTAGGGAAATTAACATTAAAGCAACAATTTTATCTTCCATACAATATATAATGTTTTACTCTTTTTTAACATTTGGGAAAAGAAATGTGTGTAAAAGATTTACTGACACTACAATGCAATATATCTTTGTGCTCAGTAGTTCTGCAGTATTTAATCCTTATATAATGGCTTATTTCTGTTCACCACCCAAATTATAACTTGTATCAGCATGACAATACTATATCAGACTAGAAGTACTTGTTTTGAATAAGTCTGACTTTCATCAATAAGCATGGGAATATTACAAGCTTTTGTCTTTTTGTGGTTTTCTTCTGCCGTCTTTTCTTAAAACTGTGTGGTTTTTGGAATATCTTATTACTCAAGCTCCCCTTTATTATTTAGCCAAAAAATTAATTGATTTTCTAACTATTAATACTTATAACAAACTAATTCAGCTCAGGAAGTAGAAATTAGCTGGACAAAACAGTACATTCTTAACAATGTCTTCCCAAGCTGAACAAAGAGATCCCACCCCGACAAGTCCATGAGCATTTTGTACAACGTGGCAATGGGACTCTGCTTCAAACATGCTCCTGGATGGGCATGAGTTCTGTGAGAACTTCATGCACAATTGACTTCATGGAAAAGGTAGCTTAATTCTATGTAAATCTTTCCAGAAATCGCATAAAAGCTCAATTTGTTTTCTCATTATGAATTTTCTCCTTGTCATTTATTGCCTTATTTGTACAGCACCTTACATAATGAAAATACATTGGGCCTAGGTAACCATCTGTAATACCACATTATAAAAAGAAAGCCAAACATTTTCTGTTCTTGAAGAACTGTAGACAATTGTGGGACTGTTTGCTTCCATGCCAAGGCAGGTGTTAAGACAGGCATTTTGTTAATCATGTCAAATATCAAGCTCCCAAGATTGTGAAATCACCAGAACTTGACTCCTCCAAACAGGAGGGATGGATTTGTTACTCTTCCTCCCATTAGAGGGCGATTATGAGAGGAAGGGATAATTACAAAACTGTAATTATTGAATTAGGACCTTTTAGGAGACAATACCCTACATTATTAACCTGTTTTGGTTTTTTTTTCTTCCTTCCTGTGCAAACCCAAAAAATTCAGAAGCCTAAAAAAAAAAAAACAAAACAAAAAAAACAAATAACAAAGACATTTCAAAACCATCTTCCCCCAAAAGCCTAATACAGCACAGTACATATGAAAAGTGGGCCTATTTGACTCAGTAACTATGAACCAAACCCAATTTTGTTACAAATGTAGTTAATCTCTAATTCCAAACATTATCAAGTATAGTTCAATACAACACTGTTCTGCATCACTATCAGAAATTAATGCAGGCATACAACTTCCCCATAGTGCTCAGTTTTTTACATGTTTATCACCGTGGGCCATCATCCCCTCAAAATCAAAGAGGGAGGCTTCAGCATTGACAAGACAGAGGTGACCATTGATCAAATAATGATTTGACAATTATTATGCATTATCCTCTGAGATCTTGCAGCACTGTCTAAAGTATGTTTTGCATTTAATACTTTAAAATCCCTATGCTCAAAAGCAAATGTCATGCAACTGAAGGTAAAGGTTTGGGAAATGTATTTTTCAAACTGGAAGACACTTAAACTGACTTCCAAATTTACTCCCCATTATTTGAAATCACTAAAGTAGAATTCTACTGAACTAGTTGGGTTTTCTCAGCAAGAATATATCCTGACCTGAACCACAAAAGCAAACAATTTCATATTGAAAATAGGAAGGGAAGGAGCTACCATGGCAATTAAAACCAAACAAGTTTTTACCAACTCTTGTTGGGTTTTATTTTATTCTTGTTTTATGGTTTCTTGTGGAATCATATTACTAAGGGAATGCTTTGCATATGAGCTAATTGCATGAGACAACATCTGGATGCTACATTCCATCTAATAGCATTTGCAGAAATGGGCTGCTGGGTTGAATCTCCCTCATGGTGAGACTCTCCACTTTATTTTACTATTGGGCTCCTATTTAAAAATGCCTGGGCAAAGAAAATCCACATATGAATTGAAGGATATACAAGAAGGTAGCAACTTTTCTCCTTTTATATGTTTGTGTTACTTTGGAAAAAAATAGATTTACACCACATTTAGTGTACTATAGAGCACCTCAAGAGGGATGACAAATGTTAGTGAAGTTCTACTATCATGCACTTTTGCTTAGCCATTTGACTTCCATGTGACTTACTAACTGCAGTAAATAAAAAAAATTGCTTCTGGACTACATACTCTACTCAACATAATCCTTCAAAACAGAGGATCAAGACAGCAAAATGAGAATATGTCCAATTAGCAACAGTTTCTCACTCCGACTGCTGCAAAGATTTGGTCAATTTTTATGCCATTATGGCGGTTCTACCAGAAGATAATGAAAACTTTATGACATCCTAAAAATTAGCTATTTCTTCCTAAAAATTAGCTACCCCTTAAGCTTTCAGGTACATAATGTATTTCCAAAAACTACTCTCAAATCAAAATTTACAGTCCCTTTTCAGAGATTTTTTCAATACAAATACTAGAAGCAATAAAATGCTTTAGTGGGTTACTAACTCTGATCTGTTTGGTGTTTTTTAACTATTTTTGAGTTTACTTTAATCTTCATACTCAGAGATTGCCATGATGAAAACGCAGATATTGCTGAAAAGTAAATCAGCAAGTGGGGAGTGCAACTACTACAATAGAAAAAACAGAAATAATGTAATTTGGGCTTGACAGAAGCTTCCTCCCTTACAGACCTCAAGGCATTTGATTTTGATGCTCCTGTTGGAGTATAACCTAGTGACTAACCAGCACCTTTTCAGCCACAGCCTGAAAAAGATGGGGGAATCAGGGATCTCAAGGAAACGAAACAGAAACCCACTGTGCATTGTAAAACAATTTTTATCAGTCATCTGAATACAGAAGGATAGCATGGAAATATGGAGAGGTTAAAGATACAATATGTGAACTAGCCTATCTCCATGCCCTCATATTTAGCTTCAATATGATTTTCAAAGCCACCACTCCAACCTTTCCTTTCTATTTCTGCTTGTATTGCCATCGGGCATCCGAAGCTTTACTACAATCAACGTGGCACGCTTGAACAGAGAAACACATCATTTTTCAAAGTTTGTGGGGGGGAAATAAAAAGAAGAAACAAAAGGTGCTAAAACAAGAAGAAATAAAAGATGTTGTGCTAGCTGAGAAGCATGTAAGAACCTGGACGAGAACTTCAGGTATGTGTGTGAAGAGCAAATACTACACTTAGGTACGAACAGGTAATCACAACAAGAGCTACCATGGCTTCGCGAGCTATTGTTTTTTAGTGAGCAATAATTCCTGAGCACACACAAACTCCCAGCCTGCTCCCAGTACAAAGGGTGGTGTTCTCACCACGGGACATGCACTGGCAGGCCTGCACTCAGCCTGACACGGGGCTCACTGCTGACCTCTCAGCTAGCAATGATCCGTCATTGACGTGAGAACATCGTGTCAGAGCTTGTGCGATCCGGCGGGCACACTTAAGTACGTCCCCTTGATCTTTGAGGTACATAACTGATTTCTGCTACAAAAAGCAAAACAAAATCACAACAGAAGTGTCTCAACCCCGCCATTTGCCAACAAAGGGGTCAATTTGCCCTGAACATAGAGTACCAATATATTTCTCTCTGAATTGGCCCCCTCAAGATAAAGAAAACAAGAACTTAACACGTGGCTGTATGAATACTAAAATCACAAGGAAGAAAAGAGCTGTTGAAAACACGATGTTTTACTTTGGGTGTTCCTGACTCCTTTATAATCATAAGAAAGTAAGATATTTCAAAACTAAAACTATTTCATGGAGGAAAGCTGGTGTTTAGTTATTGCTTTTATTTCAGTAAACAAAAAAAGTGATGCTATATCATTTTGTTCTTATTTTCCCCTCATATTAACTGCTGAGAGTTCAGTTGCAAATACTGTACATGAATTTTGGAACTTCTGACACAGATTAAATTTTTTTTTTTTTAAGAAATGGAAGAGCATAATAAAATTCACTTATACATTCCACTCACATACAGTAACGCCATCACTAATACATGCCCAAGAGACTTTTGGGTTTCTATTTTATGCACTATGAATAACCACTTCTTGTATATTTATTGTAAGCAGGATGTTTTAAACCAGAAACTTTTCATAGCTCCATTGTCAATGACAGAGTAAAAATTTTTTCGGGAGGGGGCGGTGTGGAATACCAATATTGGACAAAGCAATCATTACACAGAATTACAGAATAATGAGGTTGGAAGAGACCTCTAAGATCATCGAGTCCAACCTAAAGATCGAGTCCAACCTAAAGATCATCTAGTCCAACCATGTTTCACCCAAGTAAAACAAAATGTAAGGTTTTCATAATTAAAAATGGCTATCAAAGCTTTGTCAGGTAGGAGCAACAGCAGTGTAGGCTCTATGAAAAACCCCAGAGGGAGACAGAGGGCCTGGGATACCGGCAGGGGAAGGCAGCTGATCTTGTCTGCCTGGCACCTGGAGAGAAGCCCTGGAGTGCAGGTGTTCCAGAAGCAAGTCTGGATGCCCATCAGGCCCAAGTTTCCAGACAAGTCAACTAAAACCAATTTGGTGAATCAAATTTGGTGAACATGACAAGCAGCAAAGCTATCTGAGATGCCTTGATCTTCTACTACAGGAAATCTAATTTTTTCCCTCCTTTCCATTTGACCTTTCTGTATTTCTTTTCAGAGGCCTTCAGCTTTTGCTGGTATAGATGGTTTCCAGGGCCCAGCCCATCCCCGCTCCTCCCACAAAAAAAATACAGCATCATGAAAATGTAGACTTAATCCTCAAAGAAAAATTAAATGGCATTAGCAACAGCCACCTGGCCTTCTCAGAGGTGAAGGTACTTGGGGGCCTAAACATATCTGTCTTTCATTGCAGAACTGGCAGGGTTGGGACTCTTCCACCCCCTTGACACACAGAGAAGGCAAATATCACCATACATCTTGAATAAACGCATGCATTTGAAATGTAAAGCTGTTCACCACACTGGCTGTTGGGATTGTACCTTTCCAGCACTCATTTCTTGGTGTAAACAGAGAACAAGTTAAGCTGGATCCTAGGCTTAGCCTGAGTGGTTTTGCAAAGGTTATAACTGCCACAGAACTTCATTTGCATTTCTAACTTCACAGAGCTCATTAGCACTAATATTTATTTAAAATGTTTATTGAAAGCAGATTTTCCTAAAGGTGTTTACAGTTAAGGTTATTTTCAATGCACAATGTTAACTTACTATTGATTATTTAGCTGTTAGTTACAAAATTTGTCTTAAGCTCCTCAATTCCTGGACAACTGTCCAAAGTTTGAGGTAAGCAGAGAATCTGAAAGTTTCAGCATGTTTTCTTGGGGAGAAGAGCATGGAGAAATTATTTGTAGCACATAGACCATATGATATATTTAGAACACCCATAAGTAATGGCATGAAATACTTTAATTATCATTTATGATTCTTAATATTACTGATTTCCTGCTGCCTTCTTCAATCTTCTGCTTTCTAAGACAAGTACCATTTCTTCCAGTCTAAACCCTGCTTACTAGCACTGGGAACAACAATTGGCCATTAAATTCTAAAAGATTACAAATACTTTATATGAACAAATTTCCCTTCAAGAAAGAAAGAGCCCTCAATCAATAACAAACCTGGAAGGAGTTATGCAGCAGGCCTGTGTGTTAACCAGAAACAGACATCAGAAGTCTTACAGCTGCTTGTATACATGGGATTACTTTATGGGCAGCCATAATTTTTATTCACAGAGGTTACTTCCCAATAGACAAATGAATTAAAGAAAATTGCATTCTATTAACTCTTCTTCTTCCACTATTGAATTCAAGAAATTCCATCTTTATCTGCTAAAGTACTTCCAAAATAATAGAAAAAACCAACTCAAACAGTATTAACATCCAAACCTAAAAAATTTTCTTTTTCCTAATGTCCCGACCCCATATGGGGGCTGATTTAATGTAAACTAAATACGTAAGTAATAACCATAATAAGTCTTCAACCATCAAGTAATGTTAAAAAAAAATAAAATCAGGAATTAAATAATTTCATTTGATTGTTTTCATGAGAACCTAACATTTGTATCATGGGAAAACCAAACCACAAATGTGCACACTGGGAAGTATTTCCAAAGTCAGTGATAGTGTAACCTAAACAACAGTGCACAATTATTTTGGGCTGTCTTTAAGCCCCAAGAGTGAAGTTATTTAAAAATAATTTTTCCTCAGTGCACCTTCTGGATCTTTTGCTCCCTAAAAAAGAAAAAAAAAGTTCTTATAACCTCTTTGTTCCTAGACTACTCACATTCTTTACAAACAAATTATTTTGGATACACTTACTGTAGTATTTATAATGCTGTTAAAAGTCTTTGACATTTGGGGGGCTTATTTGTGAAAATCAGAGCAAATTTTGTGAGGTTTTAAAATTTACATGTTTACATTGTTCCTAAAGAAAAAAAAATCATCAGAGAAGTTTTATAATAAAGACTTTTTCAGTCAAAAATATAGTTTCACCTTCAAAATTTATATCGGATAAGAATCAAGTAATAAAAAACTTGGCATTTTAGAAAAAATGTTTTGTATGTCTCCTTTAGCACACATCTATGGTCAGGCACATATTGACTAGGTTTTAGCACATCTTCATCATAGAATAACATTTCTACAGATGTAAAAAATTATTTTATACAAATTCTATCATGTTGCAATTTCCTATACAATAAAATAAAACCAACACAAATGTTCCTAAACAGTATAATTTTCTCAAGTTTAAAATGTCCTTTATCACAGACAAAAAATGATGACCAGCAGAGATAAGGATGGAGAATTTCTACATTTGGCAAGCAGCAAGAATATTCACTCTCTAGGTGTTTCATTACTACTGTCCATAAAATCTGAGGAGAGCATGAAAGGTTGAACAGAAAAAAAACACAGGAGAGGCGAGGCATAGCTGCTTGCTGTGATCACTAATTTTTGCTACTTTTCTACGCATCAGAAACTGCACAAAAAAATGTGTACCAGGACCCACAGGAAGGGGAAAAAAGGGAAAAAAAAATCAGGCATAGGTCAGTGGGATATGAGCACTCTCAGTAGTGCACAGCTCTAGGCTGGGCAAGACACCTCAGCTTGGCAGCTCAGAGGCCACAATTGCCTCTGAAGCCATAGATAATTGCTTGAATATATAGATGCAGATTTAGTTACAGATATTTCCACCTGGAGAACCACTACAGCCAACTAAGGTGTTAAACCTGGTGCTCAGAATGGCCAGACACCCAAAACAATGTACAATTTGCTTTTTCAAAGGGAATTCTTTTTTTTGAAATGTTCCAAGAGTCTCTCTCAAACTTTAGCGTCAGTCATGTCCCAAAGTCTATTTCCCATTCATAAGCCGTTTCGAACATGAAGAAGATTCCCCCACAGGTTAATAGGATTTCTCTTCTGACCAGATGCATACATAGGCTGAATGAAATGAAGATTTTTTTGCATAATGTCTAATCTAAAACATACTTTCACATCAAGTCATGAGCTGGGCTGTCTGCTACCTGTACTTTCTTAAGCCAAATTATAAACCACTTTCTGCAGTTATATTCCATGTCATATGGTATCAGCCTGCAGCTAAGAAACTTTCCTGATCCTTCCCTGCAAACAAGACATTTTAATGAACTGATAGCTCATCATCTCTAAAGCAGGATATCAGAAGCTGTCTTGAGCTCTTTTTGGCTACAAGCCTGCTTTTTAAGCCTGAAAACTTGGCTGCATTAAGTACAGTCCAATATTGTTTTAGCTTCCTGCCTAGTTCCTTTGATAGATTTCCCTGAATAGAAGCAAATAAATGAAGAAATAATTTGCAGCAAAATGTACACAATTAATACAAAAATTTCCTATTGTGCACAGCTTCACAGAGGAAGCCCTTACTGATATATTGCTTGCAAATAACTTCAAATTGAAAAACTTCCCCTGTAAGGACTAATGGATTATTTAAGCAACTAACTGTACATATGAATAGGCTGCTTTATTTAAAATTATTAGGCTTAGCCAAGGTACTTCAACTACCATGAGGATGCTTCTAATGGAAAGTACAAAAATAATTTTTTGTTTTAGACTCTTCCTTCATCTAGACTCAGTTGTAGTACACAGTCATCAATAAAATGCATTGCAGAACCTATTGTTTTCTACAGTTGCTAAGAGTCCCTTTATTTTCCATAGAGAAAATGAGCTGTCATAATGGGCACAAACAAGATGTCCTATAAAGCAGAATCCCAGGTGTTAGGCATGGAGTTGTTCAGTAAATATCATTAAATCCAGAGGCTTATATCAAACACCTCTCAACTATAACTGCAGGAAACAATCAGTTAAAAAAAAAAAAAACTGAAGAACTCTGGCAAAGTACAGTAAAAACTGTTTTGCTCATTGTAGATGATAAGAAAAGCCTAATTCACTTGAGAGTCAGGCTGAAAAAAAGAAGGGTTTTTTTCTCCTTTGGTGGACATGAATCAGAGCTCTTTATAAAAGCTTGTGAGGATGGTGCTCCTGAGTTCCCTCTGTAATCAGGAGAGAAACAACCCTAATCATGTCCAGGAGAGCTTCTCCCCAGCTGCTTTGAGAGAGATGGATCCTGCCCTTGGAGGCCATTAAGCACGAGCACTTCCTCGAGTGGAATGACCTCCTGGACCTGGAGCAGCCCAGCTCCTGGTGTGAGCTGCAGGACCTGCACCACGGGGGCACAAAGAGCATTCCAGACTCCTAACTCTACTCCAAAAACAAAAGCAAGGCTGCAGTTGGGGATTAAAGGCAAGGGTGATGTATGAGGAGGAGTCGGCGCCTCGGGTCTCTGGTTGTAGTTAGCACGGTAACATAAAATTGCAGCAGTGTTCCTGTATGTACTGCAGTAGCACGGCAAATAATTTTCCCTGCTAGGAACAAGAATTCAGGTGCATTAAACCTGTTCTGTGATATTAAAAAATAAACCCAAAAAACAAAACTAACTACTTCCCTATTCAATATTTGAATGGAAAGGCAGTAATGTAACCTGCAATTCCACATGACGTGATTTACTGTCCTGCAAAAATCTCCATTTCCCGCACCACATGGAAGATCATCACAGCCATTTCTTGAAACTCCTTTTTTTTTTTATTTTGTACATCAGCCATCACCATGGACTGATGGGGATTTCCAAGACAGGTTCTCAAATCCCAGTCACTGTGTTGTTGGAGTTATTTCTGTGAGGACTGATGGCAGTACAAGACTGCATTTTGCCCTCTTTTCTACTATGTGTATATAGACTACCTCCATCTGGTACAAAAATTAGGGTATAAATGTTATTAACTGAAGCCCAGCAAGGTGACTGTGAACAAGACTCCAGTGGTTTAAGTATCAAAGTCTGCCACTGCTGAATGTGATCTGACCTATGATAAAAGAGGCCTTGGTTCCTTCTGGGGTATGGAGTTCAGCAGTTTTTCATATCACAGGTTCTACTCTTTCCCAGAGCACTGATTTTAAACAAAGGAAGCGTTACAATCTGATATTGTGCTTATCACTCAGTAACATCCCTTTGATAAGCACATTGTCCTTGAAAAGAATAACACCAAGTAAAAAGTTGAATGTTATAGAATTTATAATATTATCTGGCTATAACACAATATTTTTAATCATAGAAGTACAGTTCCAAAAATAGGAAGGAATTTTAGTTAGGCAAAGATCATAACTGCTTCATTTTCCTTAAAACATACAAAGTTCAATGAGAATTTAACTGAGAGCTATAAGGGAACTATCAATGAAAACCAGCAAGAGACAAACAGAAACAAGAAAATTATTGTGCATATTCCACCTTGTTGAACAGATGCCCATGAAAACAAACTTTATGGCTGCTATTACATAAAAGTAGTGCTTCTTCAAGATGTCAAAACGGTTTTGTTGGAGTGCCCTCTCGCACTTTGGAAAATACATAACAAAACAGTATTTTAGTATGTTCTCCTATATTCCACTGTTCTAACAAAGTCTTCAGCATTTTGACTTAAAGAAACAGCAGGAATTAAAAAAACCCAAACACCACTGCATATAAATCTCTGGAAAAATATATAACCTATGAAAAAAAAATAATAAAAGGATATTCTGGAGGGACTGAGACGTTCAGAGTCACATGGTAAAAATCCACAGCCACCCAATCTGGGTGTAATTGAGCTTATCCAAATCAGCTTTGGAGAAAAACTAAAAGTCAAACAGGACTCCAAAAAAGCCTGTTTAAAAAAGAAATGCCTACTGCATACATTATGGTAATCCTTTACACAATGTGTGATCTTCTATTCTCCAATCAGATACAGGGGATTATTATTTATTCAGACAAGGAACAATGCACAATTGCAAAAAGAAAGACAAATATTTAAGTTCTCAGCCCCTTACATATAAACCTGCCTATCAGGTTGTATCCTTGATTTAGAACAAGATCAACTTGCTTTAGGTTCTGCTCAACCCACGCTAAAATTACTTGATAATAAGGCAGTAATTTGTTTGCCTGTTCAGCATTTTAAGAGAGATTAATCTGCTAGTGACATTTAATGGAAATTAAATCACAGGCATATTACAGGATAATTGGGAAGCATCAAAGGAATTGCTCAACTATAGTCATGCACATCCTGTTCTTCAAAATTACAGTACCAGAGACTTGTCAGAGTTCCTTTAAATTTCTCTGTGAGGAGAAGGCAGTAGAATTTAGTGCCTAAAGGTTATAACAGTAAGTGACTGTTGGAGACCAAAATACAGAACACAGCTTGCAGCTGGCTGCTGCAGGAAACAGCAGGATAAGTGCTGGGAGAAGTGGGCAGTGTGACCATCGTCCTGCTGGATTGGGGTGGGGAGCACAGCCAGCTCCCAGCAGAGCCAAGGCCAGGCACATTCTGCACAGGCTCCACACTGCTCCTGAACCCTTGCTGTTCTCATTCTGCCTCACCAAGGACATTCCAGTTTTTTGAGTTATCTCGGGGCTGTTTGGCTAAAAAAGGCTAGTTGTTAACTCTTTCATAACAAGAGGTCTTCCTCTGCAAACCCAAAAATCTATGTAATACAGGCTACTGATACTTTTATCTCCTTCACATCTTCAGATAAACAGGCTCTTCTGAAATTTCAGTTGAAAGAGACACAAAAGACTATGTATTTAATTACCCACGTCCTGAAAATGATTTGCGGTCTTCTCAAAACACAGAAACTTGATACAGCCCTCTTTGATACCCTTGATTATTAACAGAGAGCAGTTTTCAATCCTGATTGAATAATGAAACAAATCTGAGACAAGTCTGAGACAAAAACATAGTCATCTCCAGGTACACGAAAAACTTTCAACAATTGTCTTGGCCCCACATGACACTTGCACATCATTGCATTAATCCCTCTATAATAAAAAATAAATGTTAACAAGAAAAAAAGAACAATTATTTTGAGGTAGAGCTAGCTGACTTGCAGTCAAAAGAGAATGTTAATAGCCTGAAGGGAGAACGATGGTAAACTGTACAAAATAAGGAATGTTGTAAACTTTTTCCTGCAGGTTTAATTCTTGGGAGGAGAGAGGTGGGGCAGAAGGCAGGACTACTCTTCTGCATGTGTGGGGCCTGACTGAAGGCAGGAACAGCTGCTGTTTGGGTAGAGCCTCCTTTGATGGTGGTACCCAAGCAAGCCAGACTTGTGACTCTTCATAAAATGTATAAAACACAGATGAGTCTGCAGAGCCCAGTTAGAAGAGGTGGATGCAGGTCCTTGGGTTCTCTTGCAAGGTGCACTAGCAGTGACTCTTTGCCCTTATGGCTCAGAACCTTTAGCTGTTATCCTGCTGTAAGTAACTTGTCCCCCTAACCACATACCCAGGCAAAATCTGAATTCAGTAAGAATAACAAAAAACACAACTAAGAGAATTCCAAGAGATATCAATGTACTTCATTTTAAACAGAACGAGATTTGGAAATTGCCTTCCATTCATTTACCTTTTAGCAGCATAACACCAGCTACAAACTGGAGTAAGCAAGTCCTGCTTGGACCTCACCTCAATGCAATCAGCACACTCATGGACGGCCATCAGCTTGCACACCATATGCACAAGGAGGGCGCCTGCAGCTCAGGAATGCTGTGCATTGGTAAGATTGTGTGGGAAAACACATGTGGCACCTGCTGACACCCTACAGGCACTTTCCAATACCTTACTCCTTCAAGAACACTACACAAACAAGTGAAATTCCCCATTCTGAGATTTACAACTTATGGGTGGGCAGATTGTTGTGCCCACATGGTGCCTCTCTGAAGCCAGTGTGGCTCCATGCAGGTGCAGCTGTCCATGTGCATGTAGTAAACTGCAGGCTCAGAGCTTGTACTCTTATAAAATAGAAATAAAATCAAAGACACAAGCAAAAGAAATGGCTCTACACTTTCCCCGCACTCTAAATAAATGAATTTTCTGGAGAGAAATAACAGAACTGATGCTAGTTCAATTTCTCTTTCTCTCTGGATAGATGCCTGAGGAAATGTCTCCCCAGAGTAGCTTGAAAAAGGCAGCAGCACATATTTTTGCTTGCAAACCAAGGATATTGGAGTAATGGTAATCTAGTCAGAGTAAACTATAAAGAAGTATGATTCACTACTGCTGAATCTATTTTGACTTCTTTATGTACACATGGATCCTCACAAAGAAAAGCCCTTGGCTGCAATGTGCCTGGCTTTGTCAGGTCCTCCAAGTCTGGCTGGGGAATGCGTGGGAGGGGCACAAAGCAGACAGCTGTTCCTATAATCTTTGCTAACCTCCTGTTTCGTAACTGCTAGGTCATATTATACAGCAAGCACATTGTAAGGATTACCTTTCAAAGCAGCCCTGCCTATACAGTTGTTGCTATGAGGATACTCCATGCTGGCATACGGCACACAAAGCAGAGCCTCTGCTGTCTGAAGAAGAAAGGAAATGGGTCAGAACCTCTGTCTCCTCTCACACTCTCAGAAAATACAAGCCCCATTTCAGCCACCTGAGTTCTCAGTTCTGAGGCTGGGAGTCACAGACTGCAGACTCATTAAAACAAAGTGTTTCAGTATGCTGTTCACTTTGAATGATGCCAGTTCATCACCTTAGCATTGATTCAGGAGCCCCTTCCCATGAGCCAGCAGAGACTCGCAGAACTTATTTCATCAGTTTTCGCATTTAATTACTTAGTCTCATTTGCTGCTTTGGTGTTTGAGAAACCTCAGAGGACAGCAAAGCTTAGTGTCATGACAGAAGCCATTTTCAAAGCAAGATTATCTCCCCCTCCTTTTCTTCCAATTGCATGTAATTTCCAGTTTTTAAAAGGGAAAAAAAAAAATAAAAAGAAAAGAAACCAACAAAAAGCAACCTAGCCAGAAGCCAGGCACATGTCACCATGATATTAGGGATGCAGCATCATTGTTCTCATACACCCCCTCAGCATTCTTTGTGTGGATTTCCAATACAGGCAGATCTTCAAAACAGTTTTCCTCAAACAACATCTATCTTTTGACAGAGGTAGCAAGGCTCTTAGATGGCAAAGTTAAGCAGCAAACTTTGCAGCCACTTCCACGTTTCATCTTTGTGGCAGATATGCAACCAGACACTTTCCTATCACATTTGAAGTTAATATAGTGGGGGATTTATTCTTTTCCCACTCCAACATACACATGACAGATAATGCAGAGAATGCCAGGGCAGACCATGATTCCACTCTGCTGTGGTTTCACAACACAAGGGCAGTTCAGAAATACCATACACTTCGTATATGGCATTCTCGCCACTTCGAATATTAAACATATATTGCAGACTGAATTAGATTTAGGAGTTTTTGCTTCACTGGGTGTTTTAAGAGCCAGAATAACACTTGTGGATTAGAAGACAGTTCAGACAGGCTTAGCTGCAGCAGCAGGGCAGAGCACAGCCCACAGACCTGCGTGCGGCCTCCACAAGCATTCCTTTCTCCCCGCCTGAAGAGTAATCCGTCATGAAAGCTTGTTTGATTTCCATAATAGAAAACAGCTCAAGAATATAGCAACATATTTTCCAGTCCCTCCGTTGAAACTGAGTGTTTTCTGGTTTAAAAAAAAAGTTGTCGAAGCGTTTTTGTGAGAAAGTCTGTTAAGCCCATTGTTTGGGGACTACTTTTAAGCCCCTGTTCTTCAATTTCCTGAGTCGTGCCTTAAGCGGCAGGTTGTAATCACTTCCATACTTCACAATATTTTAAATATGCCTATTTCAATCTACAGTCATAAAAAAAAAGACAAAAAGAGTGAAGTACAGCAAGTTTGATTTTCTAACCATTAGCCATTTTACAAACAATATGGAAAGGCTATGACCTGCAACAGCTTTTTTTTCTTTCCATCTCCTTTTTAATAATGTTTTATATAACAAATACAAAACACTTGAAAGATTACAGCGTTCTAAGATGTCTTTTCTGTTACATATTCATTGAACAAGAAGACTGGTAAAAGCCAAATTTTCTTATATTTTTACCTTCCCAATAACTTCTTTTCTCCAAGTGAAGGAAAAGGCTTGCTGCTATTTTGTTTCCTTTTCTGGAATTAGTGCTTTTATGAGCTAAAGATGCAGAAGAGTATCAAATCATCCACTAAAGCTCAGTGCTCAAGAGGAAGAGAAACAAAAGCTTTACTGTGTCTATGATTCTTCCTCTCTTCCAGACCAAAAGCTTCTGAAGGAATTTTTGATCTATATTAAATGATCCAAAAAAAAAAAAAACAACCATAAGTTTTATCTGTTGGTGTCTTCTATGGGAGCAAAACCTAATCTAGATTTATGCAAAAATGTACAAGGTGTTCAGCAAAAACAATCGCAACATTCTTGAGAAGGTGGAATAATTTGAAGACATGGACTACACACAAGCAAAGCTAAGTGTACTCCTGTACTTACTAATATTTGAGAATTTGGAGTCAATTATCAAAACCTTTAGGTAAGCCCAATAACACATAAAACAATTCTAGTTAAGTAGTGCAAAAGTGTTTGCATTTTACAGTGACCCAGTTAAAACTTCTTCCTCTGTGAAAACCTGCATAAATAGGGTTTACTATGGTTCTGATATTCAGAGAAACAGGCTTCAAGCATATCACTCATCTGTTATATTGGTCTGCCATCTGTAGGCCACTGAGTAAAGTCTTTCCTCCTGGAATTTTAGATAGCTTTGTTCTTTGCTCTGCATTTTTGAGGAAATAGCAATCAGAAGCATTACCATCCTGTACACATCATAAAGAGCTGATTTGCAAATCACTCCAGATTCTTGATCACCACTAAGCACATAACACTCCTCACCCATGAAACCCCAGTTTCTGTTAGCCTCAGATCTAAAAGTTTACCAGGATTACTAAAGTGTGAACTAGAGCCTCAGGAATGGTCATTTATATCTTCTCAGCCCCATGTCTTTAAGCATCATACCCTTGCTATGCTTAATTTTACTTTTATTATATATGTGTGTGCATTTATATATGAAAACACATTCTTGTATTTTGCATGATTTCCCTGTGGGTTTCTTCCAAGTGTCACACAGAAGGTTCTTGAGAGATGGCACATAAGTAAAAGAAAAATCCAACAGCCTTACAATGCAAAATACTGCCTCTCTTTTGAATGTCCTCAGTCAACCTCGGCTGCAATTAGATGTGAGCACTCAGATTCTGCAGGAAACAGGAACTGCTGTGTCTGCATGTCATGCTCACAGATGTCACTTAGACTGCTTGGTAGGAACAAGTGTTCCCTTGAAAATTACTCCCTTTCTAGCTGTTAGGAGAGAAGAAGATTTAAAAAAAAAAAAAAAAAATCACCCTCCAGAAGAGTGGAGACAGGGCACAGGTAGAAGTCTCTGTGTCAGAATCTCCCAGATTTGGGAAGGTTGTCTAGCACTTTCCAGGCTGTAAATTAAGTTACGGTGCACTGGGATTGTTGTGTATCACACCAGCACAGACACACAAAAATTCCCCTTAGACTCACATGTTCTGCATTCCAATGACAAGCTATTTAAGGATAAATTACTTGGAGGCAGTTTTTTTTCCATAATTCACAGCCTTTCTGGAGTGAAAGGCAAAGAACTCTGTAGGTTTAAAAAATTGGTGAATAGTTTCATACAATATGCATCAGTGATAATCAGCAATTGTAATGATCACAGCCCCAGTGCTGAAGCATGGAAGAAACTGGATACAGATTTATAATCTGTAAAATCGGAAACTCTTGACAAGTCTGTGGTACTGATGAAGCAAGAGATGATCTTTTTGTTCAGACATTTCAGACCACTAAAATCTGCTCTGCACAGTCTTGCCAAGTTTCACACAGCAAAGAACATCTGCACTGCACCATATCTTATTGATCTGTGAGCAGAAATGTCTTGGCTGGTGCAGAACAGCTGAATCACTGGGGACACAGAAGGAGCTGAGGAGTCCCTGCTCAGACCAGTTCCAGTGGGATTAGGCTCCTTCCATGGCTCTGGCCACTGGAGCTGCCTAAAGCTGGGCTGCACAGCACTGACGTATGAACATTCACTTGGAGCAGCTTATATTTCCAACACTCAGGTTTTTTTCCATATATTGTGCTTTTACTGTCTCTCTGTGTGTCTCTACAGCCGGTGGATGTGGTCAGCACAGCTGGAGTTTGTGCCCAAGTCGGAAAAAAGTCAACTATTACAAAGGAACAAAGTGGCTAAAAATCCCTACACACAAAAGCTCCAAAAATTACACCCTACTTTGTGATTCCCCACATGTATCTCTTCATATAATAGACTGAATTTTTTGGAAACAGAGCTGTTGCTGAAAATATAGACCATCATTTATTATTCCAGCCTTTACTCCCTAAAATTTAAAGGTGAAATATTTAGTCAAATCACCTACTTCAAAGCATGTTATAATATTTTCTTTCTGAAAGCTGCATTGAATTTCTCATCCAGAAATGCACTTTAAACACAAGGTATAGAAAGGATAAGCCATACTACTAATTTATTTAAATAAATAAAAAAGAACATTCAGAAGAAAACCCTACCAAACTTAATGTCACCAATACTGTGTGCTCAATTCTGCCTTGGATGGCAGAATCTGGAATTTTACCTCACTTTCTAAAGAGTACAAGAGGAGTTGTCCCACACCTCCAAAAACCAAAGCAGGGCCATAGAAAAGGAAATAAATATTCTTGCAGCACATCCTAAAGTGTAATTTCTAGGGATTACCACCATCATTTGCAGAAGCAAGGACAGACAAGCTACATCTATCAAATGGGCTTCTTCATTTTTAGGGCACTTTGGGCTTATTATTCATCAAGGAAAAGCAATACCTATAGCTTCCCAATCCCATCTGAGCACTTTAGCAGCAAGATGGATCTAATTCCAAATTAATTTAGAAAACCCTACTGTATTGGCATGGTCTCAGAAAAAGACCAGTAAATATTATCATGAGGATTCACCAGCAAATCAGACCAAGTCAAGAACCCTCTTTGAGACAGGTGTCAAAAAACTTTCTGCACTTCAGTACAGAGCTGATGCTTCCCTTCAATTATCAATATCCCATACATGTTGTTCAGCATTAGAGGTGCTTACTCAGGGTCATTTTTTGATTAAATATTCTCAAGGCTTTGTTTTCCTCCTTTTGTTCAGTCCTAAAGATATTGCCTTCAGAACTGGTTTGGACTCCTGCTAGTTTCCAGCCTCCAAACTCTCCTTTGGAAGGGAATTCTACAGTCTAACTGCATCTGGTAGCAGAAGCATATATTCTCATGCAAAAAATGAATAAATAAATAAACTAAAAAAAAAAATCTCCTCTTCGCTCCCACCTTCCCCTACCATTCAGAATCCCAAAATTAAAAACCTGACACAGGCCCTGATGTTCACCTAATTTCTTCTGGACCTTGGGCTGGAGGGTTGCACAGTGCAGGCAACTGAGCACTTTGGCTCAGACTACCAGACAAGTTTTTTTAATCTAATCCTAAACTGCCTCAGGAACAAAGAGTGTTTCAAAACACAGACTGCCATAGCCAAAATACAAATTTAGCCCTAATGCGGAGAAATGTTAAATCCAGAGCAGGATTTTTTCTATTGTGCAGAGCACAGCTGTGGGCTGAAGTGTCCCACAACAAGACACAGCATGTGTGCAGTCCTCAGCTCCAGCAGGAACGTGGCTCATGTCCTGGCCAGTGACAAAAATTTCCTGGTGACTACCACATGATTATATCTGTCACAAATCCCAGGCTGAACAGGAGAAAATCTGGGTCTGGAAATTTGAACTGTCATTCAGAACTTGAGACAATGAGGCATGTTTCTAATCATTCCACTTTTCAAACAGACTTTTTTTTTTTCCTGTGGCAAATAAATTGGAAACAAACCTGAAAGTTATATCCTTGCACACCTGTGAGCTAAGTGAGCCTCTGCAAGTCTATTCTCACAGCTTGAAAACTGAGAGCACATAACCCTGCTGTGATCTCAGGTGAGATGAGGTGATCTCTGATGAAGGACCAATTGGATTATTATAAACAACTACCACTTAAGATTAGCCCTTTTCCTAAAACACCACTATAGATACGAGTTATGGGGTTCAGTGTGGGGATATCTGGGCAACTACTCCGTGGTTTGTAGTACAGTGAAAGTTAGTCTACATTTTCTGATTACTTTTTTTGGAATTCTATAATTACTTCTGTATTTAAATATATTTATACACACACACAGACACTTGCTGGTCAATACAGGTGTCCTGTGGCCTAAATAACAATCACTTCTTGATTAGATGGAAGACAAGAACAATATTAACTTTGAGAAGAGGACAAACAGTATTGTCCGAATTTTCACAACTCCTCTTGCCTCAAAACTGCCAGACCCCAATATATTCCAATACTTGACTGTTCCAGCTGTGAAAACAAACTTTTCAAAGTTCTCAAACAGCAGGCCTTCACATTTCTGGGAAATGAAACACTACTAGTTGTTTTATTTATGGTATCTTTGCTTTATGACAGTTAATGAGCTGTAATTTTATAAAAGAGAACAAAAACAATACTTCATGCCATCACAAATAGCCATCAGCATTATTTATTGCAGATGTTTTAATCTATTGTGGTAATAATGAAACATTCATTGTTTTGCTACCCTGAGCTATCTGTGAGAAATTTAAAATGACAAAAGCTTGCTCTCCCTTTCCCCCCCTGAAGCTTTTGCTCCTTTCCAGAAGGTTCTGTTGTGGAAAGGATAATGACGCGCTTGGTAAAAATCAGCATCGTGGAGGAAACAGCCAATGTATGAAAATAGTTTCCTGATGAAGTCTAACCAATGCCTTCTGGAGAATGCAACTGTTTGGTAGACAAACAGGACATTACATTTGTGATTAGAATCTATTAAACCCTCAACTCCATGATATTAATGTAAAAGAATGTTTGACAGCATTTTGTCAGCGGTTTTACTATTGTAACTTGAAATCTTCAAAGAGCAAGTTGAAAACCACCGGTTCAGATGCATCCACCCTCTGTTCTGATTAGGAACTCCCATGGCTGCTCAGTGATCTTATCAAAGCCAAGGAGACAGGTTCACACATGCCAGAAAACACCTTATCAAAGCCAAGGAGACAGGTTCACAAATGCCAGAAAACACCTGCCAGCTGTGGCCCTGCTAACAGAGAGCAGTAAATCGACCCAGTGTCTCCAAACTCAGCCAGCAGCTCTGCACTGTAACCTGCTTTGAATCAGCAAAGAGTTCAGGGCTGGAACCTGCCAAAAGGCAGCTCCTTCATGGTGATTCTTTGGCTTCCTACCTACCAAGCAGTGATAGAAATCTGGGATGATTTTACCACTTGTGCTGCCTCTACTTTCTCTCAAAATCATCAGGGGCAAATAAAACCCAACCAAAACCAACCAAGTCCCTGAAGACTTGCAGGACCAAGTTCTTGGTCTGTGTCCCAGTGAACATTCCAGATAATTCCCCCTATTGCTCAGTTAGCTCAAATATTGACTAATGCAGCCCCACTTGCCTGGTAAAACAAGTAGACAACTTAATTTATAGCAGGTTGAGCATCTGTCAGGCAAGTAACAAGACAATCATTCACAAGGCTCTGTACCTAAGAGTGCGGACAATTACTCAGCTGTCTGGAAAAGACAAAAGAAAAACTGAGAAATTTCGTGTGGTGAGCTCATGTTCCAGCGGTTGATTTTCTGCAATAACACTAAGGAGCAGGGAGCCCAACTTCCACAGCTCTCCAGTGTTTGCCAGCATTGTAGTTTCACTTGAAGTCAAGTTTAATCACAGAGGAGAGAGTGAGCTGCAGAAAATGGAAATGTGTTGGGGAAGAAGATGTATAACTTAATTGAAGCTGGCTAGATATCATCATTACGCTCTTATTGTTAAAATTTCAGGCATAAGGAAAGGAATAATTTGTTTATATCACAGATAAAACATAACTCTTCAAAGATTATTGTATGAGCTACTTATTCCAGTTTCCCTGAAAATTACCTCAATGTTCCAGCTGCAAAGATGCAACACATGCTCACAGGATGCACAAGCTTACATCCAGCTCCTTGCTCAAAGGAGTTCCCAGCTCCAGACTTATCGTGTAGCTATGAATCTTAGCCAGAGTGACTGGAAGTGCAAGATGAAGCACAACCCTCCACACCCACATTCCTACCCTAATCCCTCATTTCCACTGCTCATACCAACCAGACAGTGCAAGCTGAGCACCAGGGAACCACAGATCACACTCTTCATCACAGCTCATCAGAAAGGGTCTTAAACACCCAAAGAATTCACTTGGCATTCATTATGGAAAGAAAAATCATGTCTTGTGAAAGAAGGCTCATTGTACCTTAAAAAGCTCTGCTTTTTGCTCTTAACATCTCCTGCAGCAACTATAGATAGAATTTAACTGTGAATCCTGCTCATATAAAATTACAATTAAGCTCAGTATTGTTATAGTTGGACTGCATTGCATCCCTTAAAGCATTTCAGGTACCATTTCACCTACCTTCACCCTAGCCATAAAACAGGTAACATCTCAGAAGAGCCTGGCCTATTTTTCCAAGTGGATTAAAAGCCACAATGGCCTAGCAACTTCCATGGCTGCATCTCCCTCATTCAAGCCAAGTCTCAGGTATGTCCTCACTGTCATTATCTACCTCCACAACAGCCCTATCTCCACGGCTCTCAGTTTCCCCTTTGAATAGCTCAGTGATGCTATCTGCTGCAGAAATACCTGGCCTCTTTAGTTTCAGGTTCCACAAAACTAAGTTTAAAACTTAGTAATATTCATGCTGCAGCAGAGATCTGGGCCTTGATGTTTGATTTACAGCTTCCTAGAGTTTGTTTGCTTGACCCAAGAGATCTTTAAACAGGCAATTTGCATAGAGGTCTTTCACAGACTGTTTCCAATAGGGAGGCTTTCAAATGGAAAGCAAGGTAAATGCTACTGGCTTTTATCATCAGTGGAAGGAGATTCCTTCCCTGAGCTAGATGGAGCTCTTCAAGAGAGTTAATTACACTGCTAATGGGATAAAAAAAGACAAAGTAACATTCAGACATTACCTTAAAGCAACCACCCTGATGCAGAATATGCAAACAGCACTCATTGCCCCTTGTACTCCAGGCAAAACTATCCCCATTTCCTAGTGTTAGGAGTAGCAAGTCTAACTTTATTTATTTTAAGTCAAAGATCCTGTGCTTCCACAGGTGGGCTAATGCCAGAGAGCAAGAACACCAAATACTTAGGTTCAATGAAGGCTTTTCATAAATGTAAATACTCAACAGAGAATGTTGGTACATTAAAGGTAAAGATTTAGACATGGACCTGGAGATGTTTCTGACAGAGTTGAAGATATGTCAGAGCTAAAGGGCACCGTTCCTTGTTGGTATACTGTGACCTGCTGTGCAAGATGCAAAGAAATATTATTTAAAAGCTGTAATTTTGAATTCTAACCCTTAGCTAAAGACATGAACTGCAAAGCCATCATTACATGCAAAGACTACTACAGCACTAGGAAAAAACCAACCACAAAACAAAGCCAAAAAAACCCCATCAGTAAGCCAGGTGGTCACTCTGCCACATTACTTGCAGAAAAACCTGGGTTCCAAACTTTGGACTGCAGTGGATTCAGTACCATAGCAAGCAGAAAGTGGTGAAGGATGAAGGCTTAGTCACGAGCAAGTGCCCCTCAGAAGGAGGAGGGTCAATCTCATGCTCCACAAAACTCTGATGACTATTTGGAGATGCTTTTTGAGACAGCAGATCTTGACATGAAAAACAAACCAAAGAATACAAAATAGAATGCACCGTCAGGTAATCCCAAATGGCTGTTAGAAAAGGTAATTGCTGAAGAGATCCTCAGACATCTTTATGTCAAATTTCACACCCAAACCAATTACCTGCAAATGTGCTGCTTTCAGCTGGAAAATAGCAAACCTGAAAAACAGCAGTTTTGTGGAACCACTCCCTTGAACTTTTATAAATGTTTTTATAAGAGGGATAATGTAGGATTTTCCAGTACAGCAAGGACTGCTGTTCCCACAGCTTCATAATATGAGCAACCTAATACACCATGAATTATCCTTTAAGAGCTTTTAGCACAACTATTCGTAGCATTTACATGGCATGTAAAAATGATTAGGAAGAAACTACAGACAATGAAGTAAAATGCAATTGTTATTTACCCACCCTAAGATTAAAGGCAAGATGCAACTCTGACTGCTCCCCACAGAAATGTATATAACTTATTTAGCTGTCAGGGCCCCAGTTTTATCTGTTAGATGTTATAATCATCAACTGCACCTCAATGTCTTGTAATCAAAAGGGTTGTTTTGCTTTTCAGCAATCTTAATCACTTCAATTAGATCAACAAGCCTCAAAGTCTGTTAGATACCATTTTTGTGAATTTCAGTGGGGAAAGGTTGTAAAGACTAACTTTGATATTCTGGACTCAGTAACAACAAAAGTTTTGCCTCTAGATTAACATGATCAGAGCTAGACATATGCCATGTGCCTCTCCACACCAAGAGCCCTGCAACCAAAGTAAGACAGCAATTAAAAAAATAAATATCAAAACAACGAAGCAACCAACTAAAACCAGTCCACAAGGGAAGCTTTAACCACAGAAGTTTGAACAACACAGAGAAAAGGATTAAAGACCAACAATGACTGAAAGAATAAGTTATTTTTGCTTTTTCTTCCCATGACAATTTAAGCTACCAACTCAAGGCTACAACAATGCTATTGTTTCCTCAGAGAAAGCTACCTGGGCAACCTGTTCCCACTTCAGTGTTTTCATCTCCCTGTCCCTACAAGGGGCCACACACTAAGGTTTCCTGCTTCTCAGATTGTTTCATCTGTTTCCCAGAACAGTTCAGCAGTAATCTCTCCAGACTGGATTACAAATATCCACAAATTAATCATCACCACTGCAGTTACAGTACTTAAAAACGCCCAAAACCTGCTCAAGAACAAACCAAGCTCAAGTTAAATTAACAGTGAACGCCACCAAGCCAAAAACCAACACATGGCATTTTTATAATAAAAGTAAGATATTTTATCTCTGTTTTAGCAAACAGTTCTGTAACACTTACCTTCAGCTCCCACATCATTCTAAAATCTTTAATTCTGCAAGACCAGTCTAGTGATGGGCTGTTGTCTCTCCTGCCACTCTTCTCTCACAGCCACACAGCTCCACAGCTGGCATAAATAAATCAATCTCATAATTACATTTATTCCTACCAGCTGAGGAAGGGGCCTCTTCTTACTCTGCAGCTTGGAATACACTTCATCTACTGTGCCATTTGTCATCTCTTATTGCAGCAGCCTTAGCCCAGAAATGGTTATGTTTCTGATAGACTGCCACTCTCCTTACTTTAACAGGTACCTGACAACACATTTTCCTGTCAAACTCTTGACAGTGAAAGTAATTTAAAGATCTGTGATGATATATTATTATAGTTATTGAAATCAGATTCAAGTCTTGAGTGTGATGAGTAAGGGTTTATTACTTCAGACTGGGGGTTGTCTTACACTTATTTCTCTCCATAGGTGGACTGGAGATAATTCATAGCTGTGAATCAAAACACTTGGCCAATTTAACACCAATCTTTCATTCTCATTCATACAGTGTGCACAAGCCCTCCACTTATTTAGAACCCAGAACCATTATAGACAGCTGACTTCCCAAAGTCTGAAAATTCCTGAACCATTCTTTTCCCCATCACCTCTTTTTTTTTTTTAATCTGGTGATCATATGAATCCTGTTGCATATACAACACTTTCAAAAAGGGCAAATTCTGGTTTATGATCAGTACCTTTTGATACTCATCCTATTTAATATACTACTGGCATTTCCATGAGATGAGAACACTGTGAGCTGTTTGCTAGAGCAGGAACCTGAAAGGATTTTTTATCTCAAATGTTAAAATACAAATGTCTAGATAGATATTCTGTACAAAGTTACAGATTTACACTGTAACTTTATACTACATGTGAATAACAACATTGCAAAGAATTAATGCAGGAATGGAGTTTTTCTGCATTTTTATCATCCTTCTTAAATTCAAATTTATAATCTATGCATGCACTTTTGGCAAATTAAGAAAAATTTGCTTGTACCAGTAAGTTGATTTCAGCAAACCAGAATAACAATTGCAGCTGGCAGTTATGTAGCTGGAATGGCTAAGGTCCTAGATTAAATGTTTTCTTACTTGCTGTTTAAAATATTTTTTGAATTTTGTATATGCATTTTACTATAAAATTACATTACTGAGGCTGAGGACAAAAATAAACACAAATTTTCTCACAGTAATCAAAGTATCACATTGAAATAAAAGTGCTTTACATTCTATGGCATATTATCCCAACAATCTTAGAGTTGTTAACAAATATTCTTTAAGAAGTTCATAATTCCCCTTCAATCTCATCTCTGCACTTTCTAACTCCCAAATGAATTTGTTAGTTGTCAGAAGTGTATGAATGCTATTGATACCAACCAAAGTTGCAGCCTGGCAAAATTGAAGAACTGTTCCCTTTTACTGCCTTTTTCCCCCAAAAACTAATAACTTTTTTAGAACTTTCAGCACCAAGATCTTGATATTTTTCCATGATGCCATCCCAGATGAAAATGAGTGGTTTTAATTAAGCAAAATGGCCTTATTCCTTTTGAATGAAAGAACTATATTTCTGTAAGTAAGCACACAAGTGTGTTTGCTCTGAATAACTGCAGCAGGTAAAGATAAAGATAAAATCTCCCACAGCCATATATTTCAGCAAGTACTTGTGGCCACTTAGCTCTGGAAGCTACTGGTTAAGTTACTGTATGAAAATATGGAAATTGTGCACTAAATACACAAAATACAGTTAGACTCAATGATCTTCAGGGTCCTTTCCAATCTAAATATTTCTATTATTCTATGAAAATGTGATTCTTTCTCTGAACTTGGCAATTGTATCCAAAGAATGTGCTGTGTGAGGGTGCAAGGATAATTTGCCTGCACAAATGAATTGTGAATGTTGGGTATTTACATTTTTCTGAATGGGTAAAAATACTTGATTTACTGTAGCATGCTGGAGCACAAGGTAAGAAAGAATTGAAGAAGTGCAAAAAGTTGGAAAAAGCTTTTAAAAAGCACAGGAATAGTGTAGGATGAATTTTTTTCAGGAATTGGCACTGACAAAAGAGATTGAGCAAAGAGTACATTTTAAAAGAAATCTAATTAGAACTTATTTTATGAATACTCCCCCTCTTCAGGACTGCAGCCTGAGTCTGTAACTGCTGAGCTGAAGTATGATAGTAACACACAAGCAAAGAGCTTGAACATGTCTCTATGAATATTCACAGAGCAGAAAAGGAGTTGTATGAATGTGAAATCACATTCAATGTACTTGGCAGCTTTGGTGTGTTCTTTAGTAATTCATGGGTTTTCTCCAAATGCTAACCTTCTGAAATAGGTGTAACTCTGCTGCAAGGCACTGACATTTGGATGTAAAATACCATACCTGTAAGAATAGAACATATTTTCCGAGAGCTGTACAAATAATCAGAACACACTTCCAGGCTGGGGCTGTGTGCATACATAGGAGAGATTTGGGCTTTGGGGCTCTACTTGTCTTCAAGATCAAAACTCTCAAATGTACCTATAACATTTCACTTGAAGTAAAAGGGTCACATCAGGCAAAGCTGGGCTCAGACTGGCTAAACTGGAGAGTTTAAGGAGGTGTTTTTTTGCTAAATAGAACCAAAGGTGTTTTAACAAGCTATTGCTTAGAGTAGCTCTAACACTTCTCTGCTGCATCTCAGTTGAAAACAATTGTTAAAAAATCAAGCTGCTATGAAAGCTGCAGAGGAAAGCAGATGCACATATCACACCTGATATCACATCTCAGAATTTCATGCAGATGCATTATTGCTTTATTGGTATTTGTCTAACTCTTGCTAAAATAGAGAGGTTTAATCCTAACCATAGCATGTTTGGAAACCTAAATATTCAGATCTCCTCTAACCAGCTAATGAGAAGCTGCTTTCTGCTGCTTTTTATTCCAGAGCCTCATTTTGTCATACTGAGTTTATAGCTTACACTTTTTCTCTGGAGAAAGCAACAATTATCCAAGTACTGAGTAAATGCTTCTGGTGTATGTGAGAGACATATACACTGCTGTGCATGCCTTACAAGTGCTATAAATTTGTTTTCCAGCTCTGTCACAAAAGAATTCATTCCTGTTGGTAATTCATTACTCAACCATTGAGCAGGTCCTACTTGGCAGGCTCCTTACCTTCAGAATCTACTTTTTAAAATATTTGCTTCTCTATATAAGTGATGGGGACTGCTGTGTGTAATCTTAAGCCTGATTTATTGTTTGGTAATACCTTATTCTTGCTTAGTGAATAATATCACTCAAATGCAAACCAGGACTTTTTATTAGAGCACAGAGACTCTGATTTTCTGAGGTGGTTTCAGTGCACTATTGTGTAACTGCATTCTTCTGGGTCACATGTCAATGAGATTGATCTGACTGTAAGCATTCAGTTGTTCCCCAAGAAACACAGTTTATTGCATGTTTTCCCTGTGTCTGAGAAACCTTTTCCTGCCTGCTTTGGATTTATGTACTCCTGGATACGTTCTTGGCTCTTAGGACATTTTCTGTTTCATTGAGGACCCCAGGCCCATGGCAGAGATATGATGTAAATAAATGTTGTTGCACGTTGAGCAGTCCAAAGGCAAACTTTACTCTAATGAGCTTAATTTCCCTAGGCTCCCCTTACTGGCTCCTGCAGCAGAAACTCTCTGCTGAGAGGCTTTGAGAGAGAGGCTAAACCCAGCCATTACAGAAACACCACCCTTATTTAGTTACTACCTTAATTGACTTATACATCTGGTCTCTTGGACTCCAAACAAAATGTTAAATCATTTGATTGTTCTGCAACCCAGAGAAAACACATTTTCCTCCAGCTGAAAAAGCTGCTGTAGGTTTCGCAAAGCTTCTTAAGTCCTGAAACTATGACTTTAATTTTTATTTTCTTGCTTATTTGTTCCTTGTGAGTTGCCATCACTGTGAGAACAAGGTACTGGAAAGCATTCTTGCACAGCAGGAGAGAACATGCTGCTGTATATATAAACACAATCATGCAGAACTATCACCAGAAACTGTGCTGAAGAAGTTTTATCAATAAAGAAATGCTTGTGCTAATCCAGAGTTACATTTGCTTTCTACCTCCACTGCAATGTCCTCAAAAGCCCACATATGCCCAGATATTTATGGATTGCCCCTATTTCCCTAGCTGCTCATAACATATGGCAACACTGTCAGTAATCATCATAAAATACATGGGGAGCCAAGAACACGTACAAGGGATACCCATATATAGACTTTGCACTCCACACTGACATATCAATTTATCTTTTTTTTTTTTTTAGCAACACCATGTTCTCATGAGCAAGAATCTCATGACAAGAATCTGTAAGGCTACTAATTTTCTGTGTGGCTTTTGCAGATTCTTACACACATTTTGTCTATCATTGAATTCATCCATGTAGTAAAAACAACAAACAAATACAGAGCTATTTATAGCCCATGGCAGGGACATGAAGAAAATTGATCAATTAATGCCTTTAGACACTACAGTTCCTGCCAGGTTGCTGTATTATATTTCTTGGGCGGGAGCTACTTCAGAAACAAAATGCTTTTGATAAATTACTATCACAAAAGGAGGCTGAGTTCCAGGACAAACTAACTCTTCAGATTGCCTTTTGAGGAAAATACTATTAGCTGACCACTGATGATTCCTGTAGTTAAGTGACACTAAGTTAGAAAGGGAAAATTGGCTCATTCTGATGGAACACTTTTTCACAGAGCAGAAGGTGCTGCAGCTGCAGAGGGAAAGAGGGAGAACGTCTCAAAGGATGTGTTAGGAAACAAATCAAATACGTTTTCTGTTCTCTAGATACAGGATAAATCTCTCCAAAGTAAATATGGTATAGATCAAGACATCCAACAGAATGATGGCCAACACTTTACACAATATGATGATATATTGAACATACAATTCACAGATCTAACCTTACCTGACTCACAATCTGAGATTTTAATATTTAAGATTAAAAAAGAAGAGGTGGGAACTTTCTAATCTGGGTGGGATAAAATGAACGTCAAAGATTTTCTTTGGCACCTGCCACATCATTTTCATATTTCTCTAACAGTTCATATGAAAAGGTTTTCTGGAACACAGCAGACACCCCTGGGAGACAATCTGACAGAACAGGCTTGAGTCTGCATCCCCCAGCACAATAGCATCATTGCTTCTCAGCCTACAATTTCCACATTATCTGGGAGGTGCTTATGTACACAGACTATCAGATGTCCAATTAAAGCTTAAAGGTGCTGCATATAAAATGCAAACTAAAATGTTTACAGTCATTAAAAAGAAGACATTAATGTCATAGTGTTATATGAAACTAAGCAGGCTCTGCTAAAAAAAAAAAAAACAAACACTGCTATTCATGGCCATGTGATTTTTAAATCAAATGCTGGATATAAACCCATCAGAAGCTGGCATGTAAAACTGTTATATTCCCAGTGATCTGAAGAAAAAAGAAAAGCTAAGGCAGTGAGAGTTTATTTTCAATGAAACAAGTAGTTAAATTCTTATGTTGCTGAACACACACAAATGGAAAACGAAAAAAAAAAATCTTTATTGGTACCTGAACATTAACAAATCACACTAACATATGTTAAAGCAACCAGAAATTGTTTGTGAGAAAAATATTGTCTTTGGATACTGTTGGAAAGGCACAACTAGTGTTAAGAAAGAAAAATATTCTATTTGTAAAATTTTACTGAAAGAACTAGAAAAAGCAAAAAGGTTTGGAATATGTATTTACTAGATTCTTTGTTTTGGGGGGTTTGTTTTTTAAGGAAGACTTACACAGAGACTGTATATCGGACAAAGTTAAAAACTCATTTTAAGTAATATCTTAAACACCAAGCATAAAATTAACATCTTGTTACAATGTCCTGTAACCTACTCTGTTTTCCTAATGTTATGTGTTGGTTGCTCTTTACACAAAACAGTAGTCTTTCTCCATTAACAATACACAGGCCCCATCTGTTTCTCATTAAACACCCTGCTTTTTCTGTAGTGTGCTGTTTCTGTTGCTGAAATCTCTCTGAGAATGCAGGGGTTCCATAAGTAGGATTTGGGTACATTCTCAAAGCCTCTTCAGCTCTAATCCACGTAGAAAATGTGGGAGATGGGAGATGTTTCCTCCTCACTCAACCTAAAGAATCCCCACGTGTCTCCTCACCTGCACCAGCCAAACGTACCCCAAGAAGCCCCAAAACATGAAGGGAATTCTCTGTGCACTGTGGGAGAGTCAGGGTTTGTTCTGGGAGAGCAGGGATGAAGGGAAGAAAGAGAGTGAGATCTCCACAGGGTAGCTCCTCTCAGCAAAGCCTGTCAAGGAGAAAATGCTAATGCAAATGGAGGGAAGAAGAGCAAGTCCATGTTCTGGACTGCAGTGTATCAGAGGAAACATTCCACAGGGGTAATTCCCCAGTCTGACAATTCAGTCCCTGATGGAAGCCAATATAATTGCGAGAAGCAAACTGATTGATTCTGAACACATGAAAAAGAGTAGCAAATAAATGTAATTCTAACAGTACAGACTTCAGCTCAAGTCTTCACAGGCAAATGTTTCACACTAGGATTTACTAGACAGCATACCCAGGATTTAATTTCTGTGATTCATGCATTTTTCACACTTATTACTCAAATATAGACTTTCAGTATGTTGTGATTTCTCACTGCCTATCTCTACCCAAGTATTCAGTTTTGTTTTTATTTTATATCATACTCAGTCCTGAGTAAAAAGAGGCTGACTCACCAAAGACTCTGCAGGACAAAAACCACGTTACAAGGGATAAAAAGCATTTTGCCTTAGTCAGTTTGCATCATAGAAATGCCATATGATGCTGTATTCACCGTACCAAGTAAAACTAATTATGGCAAATAAATGATCTCATGGACTCTTTATTATTTAAGAAGCAAACATGATTTTTATAAATATACTCCTTATAAATACAGACAATAAATTCCTGGAGAATGCCTATGTGTTGTAAAATCCCTATTCATTGATATCTGTATCAAGTTTCTTTAGGTAGCATGCATCTAGTCCCTGAGCTAACATACTCTAGGTTTTTGGTGCCTATTTGGATTGCAAACTTTCAAAGATAGTGAGAACAGTTGAAATACTTGGCATTTATTACTCTCAAGAATGCAAATATGAGTAGCCATACAATGAACAGCCATTCCTCAATTGTTTGTGGAGAAGTCCAGTTTAAATGGGTGTTTGCAAAAAAATCAAGCATGTCACATCACTGGTGGGGCCACTGAACAAATATTTAGAAAATAAACTTGAGGTCACAAACTCTTCTTCAGCATTTGTAACAACAGTTGGCTGCCTTGAGCTTGCCCTCCTGTAGTTTTGGAATAGTGAAAGAAAGAAATGCAGCATTATCAACAACTTCTACTTTGGAAGAGTCTGATTTGATGATTTTGTAGTCTAGCACAAATATCCAGAGACTGCTGAGGAAACATGAAGTCCATGTTATCCTGGAGAGGCTCTCTATGGAGCAAGCTTCATGTTTATATTTTGTTTCACTATTTTTCCTATGTGCAACTTCTGCTTGATACTGAGTTCTGTTTGTTAAAAAAACACATACAGGTTATCTAGACTTGATTGTGGTATTGTCATTAATCACTCACATAAAAATAAATATTTGTATGAGTATTCCTATATTGCTATAAGGATTTTTTTTCTTTCATCTGTTTCAGCAGGGACACATTTATAACATCAGTAGTCCAGCATCATGTCATTATAAAGCAATAATTTCACTGGAGGGCAGACCTGAAGTAGGACAGTGATGAATGAACTGTTCATTTTAAGGATGCACTAATGGCACATCAGAAAAATATTTATTACCTATAAAAATAAAAAGAATTACAACTAAATCTATGCTTGTTTTCTGGAAAAATATGCATGTATAAATAAAATAAGGAAAAATAGACTTTTTGTCTCAAGAACTTTTGTCTCAAGAAGGTATCAATGTATTCTGATGTCTGGCTCACTCTTGAAGCTTTGAGATAGGTATCATCATCTACAGAATGATGTAAACAAAATAACGCCCCATGACCCATTTATGGTCAACTCATGATATGGGAATCAAGACCTTTGTAAGAAATACAAAATTATAAGAAAATATTTGTGTTTTGGGTAAAACATCTCTCTCAGCTGCTACAAGTAGCCCTAAACCCCTGCTGTGTTCAGTGGCAGCCAGATTTTCTGATGCTTCCACTTCCAACAAGAAATTTCCATCTTGCTGAAATTTAACAGGTTCTTTGGAGAATCCCATACAGCGACTCTGATCTTACAGTCAGGACCCCAGTCCTTGAAGAGGCAAGAAGAAGAATCCCAAGGACAGACTAGAATCTTGAGCAAAGCAGGCTGTTTGTTTTCATGGGAATGCTGGCTGCCCCAGGTTCTTCTGCCATGTGAGTTGGCAACACACAAGGTACTGGGAGAGGTGCAATAGGTTGGAAAAAACTTGAAAAAGCTTTAAAAAATGGCAGCTGGGGAAAATGATGTGGTCAAGAAGAAGTCACAAGGGAAAGGCAGAAGGGAAACTGATGCATGAGGTGAAGGGATAAAGATATTTCCAAGTACATGCTCTGGCAATACAGCATTGCTCCAGCTCCAGCTGCTATTCCTATGGAGCAGACAAGAGACTCTTTTCCTTTTGCCTGATGTGGGAAAGCGTGCTGACAGTGGGATTCCAGATTCACAGGAAGAGAGGAAAGGCAATCAAAAAGGAAGCATCCCCTGAAGAGAAAAAGGACACAGATAAAGTGCTGTGATTCTGAAAATTTTCACCCTTACCTGTGACTCCCATCAGAGGTCACATCCTGGCCTTTCACCAGCAGTGGGACACAAAAAATGTCCCAGTTACAGCTCTCAGCCCTGGAGATGAGCAGTGACTGCTTCAGTCTTGCTTGAGTTGGGAAAGAAAATGGAGGAGCTGAATATATCTACATACAAGGCTTTGAGTTTGCCCTAAGAGCAATGAGAAGGAAGTGCACTTTTCTATTTCTTGAGACTTCTTAATCATGGATTTAGATGTTTGGAGTCAATAATGGTGTTTTTGGCAGTAAATCCAAGAATTAGAGCACCATAATCTGCTTATCTAGGTACTGGGTGGTCCTCATGCTCATCTTTGAGTGCTTGTGCCTCATGATTCCATATATCTCCAAGCAAGGAGGCAGAGAGAGATGAATTATTGGTGAGCCTGGCTATCTAAGATAAGAGTAAAAATAGGAATGCTGTCCTGAGGATTTTAGTAGCTCATGTAGAGAATTGTGTTAACTCTTCCATTGTCCTTAGATCATAGCTAAAATAAAGTGTTAAGAATAAAAAAGAATAAAGTTACTCTTGTAATTGTTAGGAAATACATATAATGTTTTATGAGTTCACTACAGAATGATTTAAAATAAACGGTCAGTGAATGTATTTAAAGGAGGATATACACAGGCTGGCTTTAAAAAATGGTACAGGAAGGTCCACAAAGGGAAATGGGCAATTATCTCTCAACATAACTAAGTCATCAAAAGAACACTTTTTTTTCTGTTATTCAGAAATAAGAAAAAAAAATAAAGTTTCTAAATGTTAATAAAATAATTTTTCCCAAAATTAGACTAAATAGAAGAAATTATGCTTTCTTCTCTTCAAGTAAGTACAGTAAGTACTTCAAGTCATTTAAGGGACCTCTTGAATTTGTGGAGTGTGTTACAGAAATATAATCTCAGAGCAGCTTCACTGCCTGTCTATCACATGCTACCCTGCACACTGAAATTCAATTCAATTCCATTCAAATTTATTAAAGGTCAAAAGTTCTAGGGCTCCAAATGTTCCAAATTTTAATTACTCCAAAATCTCTATGCTTTTATGAATCAGTGTCATCCACTTTGATCTCAACTGTAAATCTTACTGAAGTAATTTTAAAGTAAAACAGTTCATTTTATTCCTAAAACTTAGACAAATTAAAGTTCTAAATAATTTTATTTCTTGACATAAGAGATTATTTCCCAGATGCTACAGACAGTATGATGGAAGTGGACACTCAAGTTAATCCCACAGACTAAGTAGTTTGCATGAGAAACTGCAAATTAGTTAAATGTTAACTGCAGAAACAGTTTGTTTTAGCTCTCTTCTTTTCTCCTTCTTATCTTTCTTTTCCCTTTACTTTCCTTCAGCCTTCAGCTATTGAACTGCCCCCTTTCTGTTTGCTTCCAATTCTCTCTTCTTCTTCTCCTGTTAAAAATATCTCTCCTTCTTTTCTTAATGTCTCTTTTCACCATCCCTCTGAGTTTCTTATCAGCCTCATCTACTTCAGGAGAAAAAAAAGCTCCAGCATCTAAGGGCAACTGTCTTTTCTGTTCATTCCTCTTTTTATATACTGAGTTCCTTGACATTAGAATGTCTGTGATAAAGCACTTTGCTCTGTTGTGTGAAGTGAGATTTCTTGTGAGAAATACAAGCACCTGAAAGGGGAGGGGTGGAAGTGCTTTGAAAACAGCCTCAAGGTTAGGAAAGGCTGTGTTAAACATTTCTGGTTATATTTTGACCACCAAGGATCCCTAAATGGTTTTGATTTGCTGTTCTATTTAAAGCTTCCAAGGAAGCCTCTAGTGCCAGATGATAATATTAATATGCAAACTTGCAGTTAAATTATTTGGCGCATGTCAGGGTTAAATACTGCAATAAAAGAGGAAATCTGAACATCAAAGACCACTCTGTAGCTCTTCAAGAAGGACAAATGTTTTACTCCCTTCTTAAAGATAAGGAACCTGCTGGTTTCTTTAAAAGAACATTAATTTTTAACTATATACCTGACAATTTTTTTTTCATCAAATCAAGATAGCTCATCTGAGCAGAGAAATTAATCTCCTGTTGGTGATGCGCTTCCAGCAGCTGTTGGGTGGGAAATCCTAATGGTCACTGCCATGTGGAGAGATGGGCACAGAGACACTGATGTCTCTGGGCAGTGTCACCTGAGACCTCCTAATCTCTTTCAGCCCTGGTTTCATCCTTTTCTTTTCAACCATATCTTTATTTGAGGCAGCAACATTACTGTTAAATCCCTTTTTTTTTTTTTTTTGGGATCCATACACGTAAAACCACATATCAGATTCCTTTTCCTTCCTACCCAAACTACTTGAAAGATATATTCATTTGACAGCCAAATATAAACCATGGAACAACTTGCAAGATTTAACCCCAATGCACAATTCAGCTTGTCTGAATTGTGATCAGTCTGAGGAAACTTGGAAAGACACAGCCAGATTTTGCTTTATAACAAAGTTAGGACTCTGTTTCTTTATCCATAGAGAACAAGCAAAAATTATGAGTACTAAATATATTAAGAAATTCACAACCTATGAACCAATGAATGAAAATCAGTATGATATATTTAGCAAAAAAAGTTAAAAAATTTCAGCATATTCTCTCTACCTAGAAAACATACAGGACTGGGACTGACTGAGAAATGAATGATATGTTACTGACAGGATTTTAGCACCACAACAGGAAAATGGTGAAGTTTTTAACATAATAAAGTAGCTCTTTATGTGTCCAAAAGTACCTACATATGTATGTATACATACCTATATATATATGTCTATATATGTGTGTGTATATATATATTTTCACACACAAAGAATCAGTAAGAAAATGTTTTTTACTGCTTCTATATTAGTGACATTCCTAAAAATAAAAATAATAATGGTTAAATAAAGACCATGGTATTTGGCATTTCTAGTGCCAACTACAGTAAATAAAACAGTTATGCTGATCCTAAGCATTTTATCTGAAATGCAAAATGAATTGAACAACAGAAAGAATAGTTCTGATGCCTTGTAAAATCTTAAAATGTCATAATTCTGTTAGTTCATATGTTCATATTTCTACCAGAAATATGAAAGACACACATCTGCTGCAGCTATTCACTCTGGGACAACTTAAAATTCTGACCTTTACATCCAAAACCTGACCAAAAAATTATGATTTTATTCCCTTTAAAATGAAAACAAGTTTATTCCCTTTAAAATGAAACCAAATTATTCACAGATTAAGCAATTCTGATTAAGTTTTTCTCAAAAACAAAATTACACACAGTACAACAAAAATATGTAAAGTTATAAATGTCAGAAAATATGTTTTTAAAGTCTTCAGTGTAAACATTATATGCAGGGTGTAGCAGTTAATAATAACCAGAATATTGCTCTATAATACAGTTTTCTGAGAGATAGTAAGGCAGTCAAAATACATTGCCATTTTGGTATCAAACCATGAGATTTCTTTGTATAATTTCCAATGATCATAGCATATAAATCACCAAGTAAAGGCATTCAAACAATAATTGTTGGCTTTCTTAAACATGAAGTGACCACATAAAAGTAATAATGTGCCAGAATAAGATATCATTGCATAAGCAATTAACCAGTGCTATTTTTACATAAATAAATAGCTTAACATTGTCTCCAAGTTATGCACTGTTCCCCCTTCCCCACCCTAGAGAAACTACAGATTCTTGTGGGAATAAGACCCCTTATTTTCCTTCCATACTATTTTTTCTTGCAGTTCTATTTTTCAGAAAATAACATTTATCTCCATTCTCCTGACTTCATTCATTTGAGCTGCAATGGAGCAGAACCAGGCTACAGAGTTCCCAGTTCCAAGATCCCCTATGGAAAAGTAAAGAAAACTTCATCTGATGAGGTGTAAGCTCAGATAAAGCAAATGCTAGCCATAGAAATCAAAGTTTTGTTGTGGTTCTTGCTGGATCTTGAAAAGAATGAATAAATTGGATCACAACTGCATTCCTGGACAACTTCTTATGCCCCATAATAAACCATAATATTTTTTGGAGAAGCATCACAGAGAACCTATAGAAAGGTTGTTCTGTCTTCTAAAAGACCACTTGGAGAAAAATTATTTTGAAATCTCTTTATATTTTAAATATAAATTACTTTTAATGCATTGCTAAACTGCTGCACCAAAATGCTTTAGTGAAAATTTCAGTTAAAAGATGCAGAAACCAGCCATGTCCCCTTTCATGTAATGTCATACTTTTTGGTTTTAATTATGGAATTTGAGTGCAACCCAGTTAAGTAGAAACATACATCACACAATCACAAGCATTTTCAGAATATTTTTTTTCATTAGAACATTAACTATAATGTGCAAAAATGAACCAGCAAGAGAACATCTTCAAGTGCGATGTCAACTGACAGGCAAATATACAGCATTAATAGCAATCAACAAGTATTCTATCAGCTATGATTACACAACATTTTTTCTCTCAGAAATCAGCTCTCTACTGCTCAGAGTATCCAGCTCTGCATGATAATCTGCATCCCCACTACTAAAGAAATTTTGACATCATGGATAGCAAAAGCTAAATAGCATACAAGGAATGGCATTCCTGTAAAATCTTCCCATTCTTAGTGAGACTGCTGCTAAAATTGAAATAAAAGAAACAGTAAAGGCTACTCTAAACATCTCTTAATTTCAAGGAGACCTGATTCAGATCCATAACTTGTAATACATTCAACAATTGATGTCTCTAAGCAATCAAGTAACACAATATCAAGGTGCTATAACAACTGATTTACAGCCAATTTTTCCTTTAACCAAATACAGCAATATGCTAATGTGCTGGCATGAGAGCACCCTGTCCTGAGAGAAAAAACAAGTAATTTGACTCAATAAAGTCTAATAGCTAATACAGGTGACATTAAATGAACTATTGTAGTTGCAAAACAATTTTCAAACAGGTGGTCGTCCTAAACTTCTGAATATTTGCATATTTTACTTATCCTAGCTAAAGGAGATTGCAAGCTGATTAACTTTATTAATGCTTCCCCCACAGCATGTTTTCTTCATGCTTTCAGGGTATGTATAGTATACATCACACCCTCTGCCCCATCAGACAGTCCATGAAATGTAGGATAATCCACATCATATGCTATGCCTCTCCATCAAAAAAATATAGATATTAATGTCTACATCACCATCTATTTAAATTCTTCATAGGAAAAAAAACAGACTGAATACTCAGAATCAGAAATTTTCAAACCTCTGCAAGTCAATAAATCAAAACTGAATGTAGAGTAGTTTTACTTTTGAATCTGGCTTTTTTCATAACAGATGTACAGATAGTCATTTTAGAAGGCTTTTTCACTTAGAAAGAAACATACTGTGGAAAAATTTCTTTCAGCATATTTCAGTTGTGCCTCAGTTTCCACAATGAGCAAAAGAAGAGGTTATTTTAGTCATAACAAGTTCATGTATTCAAATATTTATAAGCTGTGGGTTGCTATTTTTGTGCATCCCTTATGCACACATTCATGCCCTGCAGTGTGGGCTTTAGATGTAAAGTACCTGTGAGTGGGCAAGGCAGTTCTCACTTGCACTGAGTCCATCACCTCTTTCCTTAATGCTACTGATATGGGGAGTGAGAGAAGCAGCAGATTTATTGATATTATGTTTGTGCTTTGGGAAAAAAAAAATTTCTCAAGCTGCAGATAAGCTTCCAGATAAGAGGACTGACAAAATTTCACCTATTCCAAGGATATCAACAGCCAGCCCTCCAAGTTCTGGTTAATTTAGGGACTTCCATCACCTATGTTATCCAAGCAACACATCACATTTAGCTGAATTCAGCAGAAAACCTTCATTCTATTTTCAATATTCCTTCTCTCTTTTAGTAATCTAAGTGTTTCTAAAAAAGAAAAAAAAAACCTGCAAAACAAAACCTCAGCAAATATTTACAGGCATAATGCTAATATTATGCTGCCCATCATGGGAATTCTTGTTTATAAATAGCTGGACAGGAAAAAGCAATAATGTCAGCGAGAACTGAGTTGCCCTTTAAATGGAAATAATCATCCGGTTATTTCAGTCAAGCAGCTGTGTGTGCAGTAGGAAGTCTCACTCACAAATATTATGATGACTCATCTACTTTCCTTTTCTAATAGTAAATGCTCTTTTCTCTTTTTAAGTGCAGCACTCCTAAACCCTTCACAAGCTGCAATTCTACCTTACATTCCCTTACCTAAATCTGCTGATTTTAAAGTATGCAGATATGCATTTATATCCACAAAATTAGCTGTTATAATCACTGGGGTTACGAGGTTCTTTGACACAAACTGCAGACCTGTGAGATTTGCTGCCTTTATCAAAGCTAACATCTGAAATAGCATGCAAAATGCTAAGATTATAAAGAGAAAAGGTGCAGCCTGGACTTGTCCCAGGTCCCTGGGAAGAGAGGAGTTAATCAGCACAGGCAGTTCAGAGGGTGCAGCGAGACACAGGACTGTGCTGCAGATGTGTGCAGCTCACGGAAGGTGTGGCCCGTGCCTTCCACATGCATATTTAAATACTTAAATTACACGGCCTTAAGGCTGCTATTAGAGACCAACCTCACAGAGAGGAAGAATTACACAGTGAAATGAGGCCTAACATATTTCTCCAGAGAGCTGAGAAGAAGGAGAAGAAGAGAAGGAAAAGCCTGGGTTACTCACGATTCTTTTCACCTCTCCACCTTGACCCCGCTTTTATTCTAGGCGCGACGTCCACGGCAGCAGTTATGTCTATTAGCCCAAGCAGCAGCAGCAGTGACAGCACAGCCATGCCAGGTAACAAAAAAAAATAAATCACCTCTACCTGGAGTGCTGCTAGAGATGAATTGGAGAAGACTTTCCTCAGTAATGAACAATTGGAGCTAACAGCACTTACTCAGCAGAGGCAGAGGGAGATGCAAAATGTTATTCCTGCTAGAAATGTTTATTAAAAATTTCCATTGCATCGCTTATTTCCTTGTTCCAGGGAAAGCAAAAAAACCAGAAGAGTTGTAAAGGCTTCCCCTAACTAGGAGCCTCTGGCAGTCAGATGCAGGAGGAGATGCAGTGGCAGCTTTCTGTGGTCCCTCAGAAGCCACGGGCTCCTCACCTGCCTCTGCCACCTCTCAGCCCTTCCCAGTGTTTATCAACATTCCTCACAGCACCCTAGCAGGGGACACAGCCAGGCTGAAAACGGAGATTTTTCTCCCTCGCTTCCATATCTCACTGCAGTTTCACAGAGCTGATGACACGGAACATTTTAATGTTGACACTCAAATCTCATTACGTTTATCAATGGGCAGAAAAGCACAGTTTTTCAAGCTTTCCCCCCCCTTACCCACAGAGGGGGGCAAGGGCAAAAAATAACATATCCAAGATGAAAAAATGAATGCTTAAAAAAGAAACTTTTTTTTTCTTTTTTCAAAAGCTGTGCAGTAACTCTGCCTCTTATTCAGCACAAGTATCTTCTATTTCTAGGGAAAATAACACAAACAATACCACCTCCCACACAGGCTTCTGTCAGCAGATGCTGCATAAATGGAGCAGCGCATCAGTGGTAAGAGAAGCTCTGAGAAATTGTGTATAGAATCTGTGTTACCTAACAAACCCTGCATCCCAGCACCCTGGGCAAGCAGATTCCAGTGCTTGCAGCAGCGCTGCTGGAAGAAATTTAACCCCAGATCCGTCAGTACTGGGCAGCCAGATCACAAACATCCCCACAGTCAGCAAAATAGTCTCAAGGAGGAGCTGGAGCACAGCTACCCCTGCCTACCCCTTTCACCACAATTCTGAAAACATTCCACATGAGTTGTGGAGAGCTGAAAATCACTGTAATAAGACCAGAGGGCTATTCCTTCATTGTGACAGAGGGTTTTAGTCTGCACGAAGTCTACATTTATATCCAGCAAAAGTAACTGCAGAGTTTCTAGTCATTTAGCACTATAAACATCAGCCTCAGGAATGCTTAAAATTGTTACTCACACAACAGTAAAACTTGCTTTCTTCACAGAACAGCAATGAAAGAGCATTCTCCAAGCTGATCTTCTGCCTCACACATTTTGTGCTGCCTGTTGTGTATAGATGTAACCAAGCTGCAGAATTGAGGGCTTTTTTTTGAATAAAGTACTGAAGTAAATTTCTAGATATAATTTCAATTACCAAGGAAGGAGAGACAAAGTAATTTACCTCCATCTTAATAATGCATCTATTTTATAATTTATCTATTCTATAATTTATAATGTTCACAACCACCGCTCTTTATGAAATTTGAGCTCAGAATTATTAGTGCAATTGAAATGCTGCACAAGAACCAGTTAGGAGGTGAACTGCTGAAGACAGCAACTTCTAAACTTTCTCATGTCAATGGTAGGAACTTTCCAAAAGAGGGCCTGAAGAATTTTCTCACCTAGAGCTGGCAGACCACAGATGATCACAAAAAACTTTCAATGGCCATTAAAGCAGTTATCCACAAACCCTTTAAAAGGGATGTTCTTTTTCTTTGGACCAGTTAGAGAAATTAGGAAGAGAGATGTGCTCTTATTTCAATTTGGGTGAACTTTATTCAGTACAAAAAGCAAAGTATTTTTGGAATATGATATAAAGAACTTGTGATCTCTCAAATCTCCAGCTTCTTACACACTACAAGCAGCCTTCAGTTTTGCTCTGACCCCAGCAGCTCCTTGTGGCTATTCCCTTTGGAGAGGTGACCAGGAGGGATTCCATATATAAACCCTGCACTGTATCTGGGCAGGGAGAGAGTAATCATGTCCTTGCCTCAGTGGGATTTCCTTATGAAAAGTTTTTGGGGTTTTTATGATCATTTTATTTGATATGAGTCACATCTATGTGCTGAAGAACAATGGAGATCACTCCCACACATGCTGTTGGGCATTTTCCCTACAGCAAAAATAATTCCTATGGTAACATATAGTGTGAAAATAAATGGTTGGGGGATTCATTTTATCCTTTTTTAAAGCACTTTCTAACTGCACATTTTTCACCATCTGAGCTCATGCCAGTTCAGTCAGTAGTCGCTCTCAAAAGATGACTCATGGTGTTGCTGGTTATGTAAGACACCTGAATGTACCACATTGTTCACATTGCACCAAAATACAGCAAAGAAAAAAAAAATAATATAAGGCAGCCCTTTAGGAGCACATGAGCAGTAATGTAGAATGGTGTAGTTCCTGTGAATGCAGAAATATTGAGTGTTCAAAGGACAGCTGCAGTTTTGAGCACTGAAACCAAAAGGTTTTGCTATCTCACAGTTGACAGTGAACTGTTTGAAGGACAGAAGATAAAGATTTTCAAAGAAAAAAAAAGAGCCAAAGCAAAGCATGAAATTCCAGAGTGAAAGAAATTATTCTGAGCTAAAAATTCAAGCTGCCTCATAGAACTGCCTTGCAGTTAAAACTTGTTATCTTTTATCTGGTCCCAGATCCAAACCTCATTGAGCCTTGTGCTGTGCAAAAGTAAACTTGTACATCAAATTGGTACTTCAGCAGATGTTGGCTGGGCTCTCAAGCCCCACAGCTGTTTTGTCTAACAGGGAATCCTGCACAGAATTAATGGAAAGTTTCAGAACTGTAGGCCAGACAGCTTTTTGTCTTACAAGATTAATGGAAGGCCACTTTTATAGACACAAACCACTGCACGGACACTTTTGCACAGGTTGCACCCATTTATCCCATCACAGCAGAAGAAGCTATTGCCTTTAAAAAAGTTGCCCCATATCCTGAGGAGTGTGAAGAGATGATCAAAACAACGTCTCACAAGTGACATTCAGGCAAAGAAATGAAATCAGACATTGAAAATAATTCACCAAAAGAGCTTTTACATCACTCTAACAGAGTGCCCCATGGACAGTGTTGCTGGTTAGCAGGGCAGTGGGCAATTACTGCCATCAAAGCAATGCCCTCCCCACTGGAATAATACCAAGTAAAACCAAACCAATTAAGCATTCAGAGGTGTGAAGCCAAATAAAAGGTGGCCTGCTCCTATGTGATTCAGTATTTTATAGCTCATTTAACTAGTTTCACTTTCTGCTGTATAAGTTCTGCTCATGTGAGTTCCTCAGCTATTTGAAATCTTATTCAAAAGCAATATAATTAATTCTGGGAATTAGCCATGTGGATAAATTTTTCAGAGATGCAGTGGACCACTAGAAGATATCACACTAAGACTGGATGACTTCCTGACTTATATGTTACAGTTCAGTCAAAAGGATTTGAAGATAAAATTGCATAATGAATTTATGGTCTGTGTTACATTAGTTCTATCTAGCTTTAATACACCTCATTTTCTCAAATCTTCAAATATATTTAATTTCTTTTCTCCTCAGCTTTCATTATGTCCCAAACTTTTAATTTCTGGTTTAGTGCACCATAGATAAAAGTCACTTGCAATTTACTGCACAGATCTTTCCTTGGATCAAGTCGCTTCCACAGAGCTTTTTATTCATATTAGAAGAACTTTTTTTCATGAAGTTTTCTCTCCATTACAGTCTTAAGCTCCTTTTACCTGGTAACAGAGCTCTCTACAGCATCTTGGCAAGGAGGGTTTGAAATAAATTTTCTCTGCATTCATTGACAAAGACAGGCTGAAAGCTACAGCCTCTCCCACTGGAAGAGCAGCTGTCCCTTGAAAAGTCAGTTCTTTTGTGCACAGAGGACCTTCTCCAGTCCTCAAAGCCACTTCCTTACACTGGAACATCTCTGCCACTTCTGAGGACCCTGCCACTGACTGTGTTGAAAATTGATGATCTGGGAAAGCTTTTTCACCACAGAAGTTGGTGCTGGTTTAGTGCAAAGAAGGACAGACTGACAAGGAAGAGCCTGGCTGGGCACCCTGCCATGGGTTCCTGAGTCATCCCCTCCTCAAAGTCACACAAGGACTGGCTCAACCTCCCTCATCATGAGGGCAGTGAGCTGCCCTTTCCAGTCCTTGATTTTAAGGCATCTTTATCAAATTTGCAAAACAAAGCAGGTTTCTATTTCTGCAGTATGAGCTCTACTTAAATGGCTGCCAAATACAGTCCTTACACTGCCTTTTATGCCCTTTTGCAGCAGTCTCCCTTTATTAAAAGAAAAACTGAATCTGGTGGATTCAAGGAGCCTGTGCAAGGCAGCTGTACAGAGACTTTGGGGCATGACAGGACAGCAGCCACAGAACTCATTAAAGCTAAACATTACCCAAGTTTTATTTTACAAGCCTTATAACTCTAAAAGCTCCAGAGAGATCAACTCAGATGTAGCAGTGTTTGCCATGAAAACATTGTAGTGCTGCGAAGTGAAGGGCACACACACATAATTCAGCAATGTGTGTAGAACAGACCCACACACCATTGTACCCCTGCAGTCTTGGGGAAACACTCAAGTTCCCAAATCAGCCTGGCTGGATTTTTTTTTGTTTTGATTGTAATACAGATCTAATTAATACATCAACAGAACAAAGATCCTGAGACTGACTGGGGTTTTTTAACCATTGAAATGCATACATTTGAAAAAAACCTGCCAAATTCACCATTCTAACATACTTGTTATTTTTTGTTTTTTTTCTGTTTACTTATAGAACACCAACAGTGCAGTCAGCACTGTATAATCATATAAATTAGCATTACCTCTCTCCTAAAGACTTCTTGGGCCAGCATGACTGAGTCTTAAAAGTCATCACTTCTCTGAGGGCATATATTTGTTTCTTAATTTCCTCATGTTACATGCTGAACCATAACATTATACATTTTGCTAGCACAATTTACATTTTTGGTGGTAGAGGAAAGCAAATGTGTTCTTCATGCATGCAAAGATACACACAAGTCTTTAAGTAAATGTACAGCATCTATGTATACATGCTTCTGCTAATAAAAACCACAAACACAAAAACAAACAGAGCAGGATTTGCACAATTAGAAAGCAGTTCTGATATATATTATTTAGTCTTGACTAAAGCTACATTTAAGTAAATGATCTTGGTTTGGATCAACCAGCCTTACATATATGCTCATTAATTATATGCTGTTAACAAGAAATAACATTCTGCTTGATGAAATTGGAAAAGAGATGGTCTGGTTTTTGAGGCAAAAAGTATGTTTTCCTCACCAGTGTACCTTATCAATTTGTCATCTATTCTCATGCCCTCAAGGCAACCCAGATTTTGATTTATGTCAGAGACTACAATTTTCCTCAATTTATTTTTTCCATGTGACTGCAGAAGAGTAGGCATTAGACAAAGCCCGTAAAGGTAAGTTAGGAACTACTATGAATTTTACAAGAAATTCCCCATTATAGGCCTAGCTGGTAATGCTATTAGAAAAGCATTTTTAGCTTTCTCTTGCTATAAGAAAACCAAGAATTAAGACTTTTTTTTCTTATTTTATAACATATTTCTTTTCCCTTTGTTAGTAAAAGATGCTTAATGTCCATCAGGAAGTAAATTAAAAAAAAAAAATAAAGCCTGATTTAGGAGCATGTAATAAAGAAGATAGTTTGCTCTTGTTAAAAATGCAAAGTGAGTTCCTATGAGATACCTCCAAACTTGCACTCAGGCAAAGGAGCCATCCTTCCTAAGCAATCCAGACATGTCAGACACATTGTGACTGGCTACAGCCTAATGAGACAACAAATCTTAAAGGCTGCTGTTTGAGCTGGAGGTGGCACCTTGTCCTTCACACCAGCAGAGTTTATGCATTTAAAGTCACTATTGGGAAAAAAAAAATAAAGTAAAATAGCCAAAAGGCTAAGGAGCAGAAGAGCAGGGCACTCCAACCCCAGCTGACCCAGGGTACCTGGGTGATGCTGGTGCTACCACAATACCACAAGTTAGCAAGCTGAGCTCCCTCTTGCACCACCTCCTCCTACAGCCACAAATTGCTTCTGCACAACAGAGAACTCATTTTTCTTTAAAAGCAAAAAGTACCAGCAGACTCTGGATCCCAACACACCACTCCTGAAGGAAGCACGGCTTCCATGAAGGCATCACATCCCTCAAAATGCCTTCTTAGCTCTGGCACTAAATCAGCAACACCCCTGAGTGCATCTCAAGTGCTCTCAGGACCCTCAACCACAGCACTCCAAGCTTTTAAAGGCTCTCTGTCTCTCACTGCTGTGATCCCACACCAGCAGCCAGAGCATGCCTCCTTCTAATGATTATTTAGCATTTTTATGTGTGACTGCACAACTAACGGCTCTTCACAGCTCCATGTGAGCTGATATTTCAACACAGCCAGTGTTTTATGTCAGCATAAATGAGAAGCTGTATGAGACTACCACAAGAATGCTTCCCACATCATGTTGATAGTAAAATTTTATAAGATAATGTTGGCGCTTTTAACATCAGGCTTATGGATTAAACATGTCCCAAACACATTTAATGTATTCAAGTCATTTATCATTTTTTGTTCTAACAAATTGGCAATATTTATCCTATTAATTCAGGCAAATGTAGGACTGTTTACTGAGTGGTGGAGAATTATAAGGATATGTTCAGACAAAAATAAACACAAGAAAACTAAAGTGAATATTGTTTAATTTAAAAATATGCCATCCTACTCAGCTCTCAAAATAAACTGCTAAACTGTCGTCGGCCTTCTGCTTTTCAAAAAAAGTGATTGTTAGGCTAATCTGTCAGGACTGATTTGCATTTCTATATTTACTTTTTCTCACACATTTAAAATATCATCTTAGAGGGTTTCAAGAAAACATTCAGAGAAGACCTGGACATTTTCTGATTCCAAGATCAAATACACAGCTTGTTGCATTTTTTCTTCTTATTTTTGCTATAAAAATATATTTACTTTTTGCTTTATTTTCCTTTCCACTGATCTCTGACTTCTCCATATTCCATCTCTGTGTACTACTCCCTTTTCTTTCCAGTATATAATTTTTCCAGCTTATCATTCCTGATCTCCTTCCTCTCTGTCTCCAGTTAACCAAGCCCTGTTTAGAAGTGAGGTATTGCCTGGAAGAGGTGCAAAGGAAAAGGTATTTGAGCTGAGAACTGCGCCAACACGAGTGAATAACTTATGATGAGAAACCCAGGTGAGTGTGGCATTATCTCAGCAGGTGATTTTGAGTAGATAACATGAGATAAACATGTATTTTGCAAACTGTCTCTGTGCTTAAAAAGCTGGAAGTTGAAGCCGGCCTGCCAAGTACCTAAAACTCCATGAAATTTATCCCAGAAGACAGACATGTTCCTGGTATTCACTCTGTTCATTTAAGAAATTGCTTTCTACACATGCTTGCTGAACAGGGCATGTTGTTGGAATACAAAATCAGCTAATTTTTCCTGGGGTGGGTGGCACCAGAAACATAGGAAACCATTTTGGCAGATGGGCAGAGAAGAGGAACTATGACAAAATATCTAAAAGCAGGTATGAGAGTCTGGTTACACTTTTTCTGCTCTTGCCAACCCAAGTTGCAATGCAGTGAAAGCTTTACAATAACTTCATCCAGGCATATGAGGACATTTCCTGTGCAGTGTTTTCACACTGATCTTCAGAACAAGAATCAAGGTCAATGTCTCACAGCCTAACAAGAAAAAATTAATTTGAAGGACAATTTTACCAGGCAGTTGCATTGGTGTTAATGAATCAGTTGGGGTTTTTTTAACTTTTTCAGTTTTCCATTTTGTCAGGGAAAAATTAATACTCCAGTGTTGAATCTGGTTATTAGGAGACAAAGTAACTTATAATAACTTTAGCAATGACATGGCTTGTGTCCCAAATGGTGCAAATAATTCACTGACTGTACTGGATCTATAGCAAACTGTGAGCATCTGGTCTCCTCTGCTTTGATCAACATTTTCAAAGCCTACTTGAGAAAGATGGATGCCCTGTCCTATTAAGAGAACAATGGGAACTGAGTTTCTCTGTGTCCAGAGAGAAGGCAGTAATACAATTTCAGCAGTCAATGGAAGTTAGTGGTTTGACTTCTATTTGTGCCTTTGAAAATCTCCCCAGTGAGGTTCTTTGGGTGAATTAGAGCTATGGAGTAATCTCCTAAATTGGAACAGAATCAATAAGCTAAATGAAAGCATTTACCTCAAACTCTAATTTAAACCCTGAGCTGATGGAATTAAAAATGTTGTATCTTTAAGAGATGTACATAAATAAAAGTGTCATCATTAGCTGATATGTCATAAGGAGCATGGGGCTAAAATTACTGTCTGAAACCTTGTGCAAACTCTACATTCAAATGAAATAAAACATAAACACATTTAATACATTTTTCTGTGGGTTGAGATACAGCAATAGTAGGAACACAGGCTTTTCCTGACTTTTGTTTGTATTTCAAACTAAAAATTACATTCTTAACTGATTTGGGGCATCATTTTTCTTTATATTTCATGTTGTCCTACTGTACACAAATGTGTTAACAGAAATCAGCTGAAAAACAAAAGTGTGTTCTTTTAATGAGTTCCACACTTTCAAAACTAAAAAATTGCAATCGTAATGTATTTGTGTTCAGACCAATTTCATAATAACTTCGACACTTGAAAATAAACATTCCTAACTATATATGCTACTTGAAATTAATAACCTCAGTAATAAAATCAATACTCTCCTTATAGTTCTTGGTAATTTTTTCCAATATTGATTTTTTTTTTTGGTAAGGCACTGTAAGGCTTGCTTATTATATTATTTTTATCTATCATAAAGAGAAGCATTTTTATGGAAAATAATTGAAAATGAACATGTGAAATGACCAAGGAACAACTGCAAACAGCCAAGTGATCATTTTAAAGATTAAAAAATCAAAATTTGGAGACATCTAATGTTGAATCATTTTCCCTTGAAAAAATTGAAATACTCATAAAATGCAAATGCACCATTCCGTTACTTGTAGAAGTTTGTTATGGGAATAAAAAAATTGTACAAAAACTGTGACTATAATGACCAAATTCTCCCCTCTAGTAACAGGATTAAACATAGCTAATTATGATATAGAAAAAGATAAATTTCTGAGAGGCAGAGCTATATAGCAAAATTTTTATATAAGATGGATATATATGTTCAACACAAAAATAAGTAATAATAATCAAAACAAAATTAAAAGAACATGAACTTTGTTAAGGGTGGATGAGAGTGATTTTATTTCTTATTAGATTGGAGTGATGATTATCACCTTTCAGAATTATCAGTATAAATCCCTGTTTATTCAAATAATTTCAGCTTAAATGTTTTTAAATGGTTTCCGTGACTTCAGGTGTTGCTTTCCACAGATTTTTTTTTCTCTAATTAAGTCTAGTCTATTCCTCTTCCATTTTTCTTTGTCCCAATTTTTATGTTTTCCATGTTATCTAAGTTAACACATTCACTTCTTACATGGGGACCAGTTGTCTGATCCATTTCACAGATCTCTGCTCTGTTGACAGCTACTCTAGGTGCATTCAGAGCTATTTTAAAGATGAAAGCTGCTAACATGACTTTCTCAAGTATGTCATCTAAGACAATAGCTTAAAACTTTAAAGAGCCTGTGAAAACCTCTATAAAAAAGAACAAAACAAAACACAACTGAAAACCACTTAAAAACAAAAAATTATTCAGATTTGAAAAATATTAGCAGTCACAGAAATGCTGATAGCTTTTCAGAGAAAAGATTAATTTTGAATATGAAAACTGTACTGCTAATAAAAATTAGCATACAATCAAAGTACATGTGGTTGTGATATGATATAAAATGGGAGGTTTTTGCAAAGCGTAAAAATGACCCTCTGAAACCCACTGGGCACGCACGTAGTGCATTTTTACAGCAGTGAATAAGGAGTCTGTAATCTGCAAAAAATGAAGCCTGTAAAGTCTGCAGTGTGACAGCCTGCCCATGCCTCCCAAAGTAGGCACTGCTGTCTTCTCAAAGTGAAGGCTTGACATTAGCAAAAATAAAGACCAAAAGTGCCACGGAGGAGGTGAGTGAGTGCAAAGTGTGAGTGGCAGTCCTTGGGAAGGCTCTGCTCCAGCCTGACACACTGGCAGGGGATGGAAGCTCATACTGGGAACCAACTGCCTGAATTTGATTTTTTGTGGGGCCCTTGAAGCAGGTGAGAGCATTCCTGGCTGACTCCCACTCCTCGTTTCTTTCTGTCCACTGTGGATTGCTGCAGTTTGGCTCAAAATCCCTAACACAAGCCCAGAGGGCTGGCTCAAATTTTGTGGTTTTTTCAGATTTTATATACACTCAATGTTCATTGCATAAATGAATCTCAGCCTTGCTGTACTAGGACACCTTCAACATTCCCACTGGTTTTGGAGAGAACCACTCTAAAAGTTGATTTTCCCCCCCACCCCATCATATTCCAAGACTTATCATTAGCTTTTGCTATGCAGTAGGACTTCATGAATTTGAGTTTTAAAAGAAAAAAAATCAGTCAAAGAGAAGCCACATTCAACTCTAATGTAAACCAACTCCACAGAAATTAAAAGCATTTGGTTCACAAACCTCAGGGCAGATTTCAATCCCACATCACTATGACATCTGGAAAGAAGGAAAGAAGGGAGAGAAAACCCTGTAAGAACAGCACAGAGCTCTTCCCTTTGCTCATCACTGTTTTTATGCCCTCATCTTTCCCCTCATTTTCTCCTTCTGTCCTTCCTCTATATTTCCTCACACAGCTCACTTAACAGCTAGGACAAGTCACACGGCAGAATTTCATGTATGCCATTTCAGTTTGTCTAAATAAGTTATTCCTTTAACAGGAAGTTCATTGATTTATCAGACTACACTAATTGGAGGATTTTTTACAGAAAGATTTGTCCTCAACTGAATTAACAAATTCTCTTAATTCAAATCCTCTTCCCTCAATTTTTGCAGGGATTGTTCAACAATTTGTCCTTTTCCTCTCTTTGGAGCAGTTCATGTCTTTTACTTGGAATGTAGTACCTCCTTATATGTAAAGATGTCGCAGACATCTTTTATGGAAAATCCTTTCCTTAGGATTTTTCCTCCTGAGAAGCTGAGAGAGCTCAGGAACAAAATGTAAACAATGGTTATCTGCTGCTGTGGAATGCAACAGGTGGATCTGTGATTGGCCCATGTTGGATGTTTCTAATTAATGGGCAATCACAGTCAGCTGGCTTGGACAGAGAGCTGAGCCACAAACCTTTGTTATCATTCATTCTTATTCTATTTTTAGCTAGCCTTCTGAAGAAATCCTTTCTTCTATTCTTTTAGTATAGTTTTAATGTAATATATATCATAAAATAATAAATCAAGCCTTCTGAAACATGGAGTCAAATCCTCATTTCTTCCCTCAAATTGAGACCCCTGTGAAAACAGTCACATAAATATATAGAATATATACTAAGACTTTTTCTACTAATTGTTTATAGCAAGGAAATAGATGGAGAACAAAAAGAAACAAATATCTAACATACTGTTTTGTAATGTGATAGCTACTCCTCTAAGTAGCTGCTCCAGTCTGTGTCAGAATTTGCAGGGCCACCTGTGGATCCACTCCCAGTTATCTGTAATTTGGCCTATCAGCCCTAGCACTACATGACATAATTCTCTGCTTACAGCACATGCTGGCAGTTTCATTCTGTGAGGTCCATTTACTGAATCTAAAGCACACAGCAAAACTGGGCAGTGTACACACAGAAATCCCCAGAGTAACCTGATATTTGTAGCCCATAATGCTGCTTGATTGGTTTCAATTAGATATGTTTAAATTCATGATTCTGAGATTTTATGCAACTTTTTATATAGTACTATGCCCACTGTGCTCATTATGCAATGCAAGGCAATGTAGAGCAGAAATTAGGAACTGTAACTTGCAATGTCACAGGTTCGAAAATTGCACAAAAGAACACCCCAAACAAACAAAACACACAGCTGAATTAGGAGAAGGGAACTCAGTATTTCTGGAGATCAACATGAGTTATAACCAAAATACTTAACCGAGCAATGAAACAATCTGATAAATTTGCAGCTGCTGGGAGATGTCTGAACTTAATTTTGTGACTAACTCCAACTCATCATATTGACTTTTAAAGTTAACCTCAAAGAAAGTTTGGGAAAAAACCAAGGTTTTGAAAACTGATTTAAAACCACTCTTTAATTGTATCAACTATCACTAAAGTCACTGTATCAACTGTTGCTAAAGCCAATACTAATAATTGGCACCAATACAGCCAGATTAATTTTAAACAACAGATTTTTAACAGGAAGAAATAACAATTTTCATTTGTATTGGCTTTAAATAATTAAGCAAATCTAAGAATATTTGGGTCCAAAGTATGCATCCAGTTTAAATGAAGGCTATGAGAGGTGACTGTATACATTATGAAGATTATTACTCAAAATTAACATTTTTTCAGCCTGCAATACAGAAATATGAACAGCTTGGGGCATATTTTCTAAATCTTTTGTTATCAAATACTGAGTTGGCTCTGGTTCTTCAAATTCCAAAGGTAAGGATTCAGCAGACCTATAAATACTCCTTTGGTGTACAGGAGTATTTTTTAGTTCTGCAACACAGAAGAATTGATGGATTAGTATTTGCAGAAGTATTAAGGCCTCTGGATAAAATGTGTGCTAGGATAGAAGCATGTGCTTTTGTACTTGAACCACTCTACACAGATGAATTAGATATTTGGCCTTGTATTAACTTGTGAAGTTCTGCATCAGCATTTTACAATTGTAGCACATATTTCATTTTCATTGGCAAACCACAACTCATTACAAGTCTAATTTATACATAGCCAAGTGGTATGGCTTGTCAAATAGGAACACATGAACTTGGAAATAGCCAACATTTTCCAGTAATTTCAGAATTTTTCAGCCTTCTTGAAAGGGAGAGTTAACAGCCTTAGATTTTCTAGAGTACATCTGAATAGTTTCAGGAGCCAAATCTTTTATTCTGTGTTTCAGTGCCAGCATAAGGTTCCTTCAAAACCATCCTCCCAGTTTATATCCTTGAAATAGTACTCCATGCAAAACTTCTGGTTCTGGCAGCAGAACATCCTTATTTTCTTTTATTCCTTGAATCTTGAGAATTTCTCCAGCTCCTCATAAATAAAAGATCATGGGAACATGCTATTCTGTCAAGCACACAGATGAGAACTGTAGACAGGAAAATCATAAGGCAGAATTTGAAAATAAAGGGTAACAAGGACTAATGAAGAATGAAGAGAGTTGTGATGCTTAAAATCAAAATGAAAATAAAAAGGGAAAAAAATCAGCAGAAAAAGAACACTAAGTAAGAAGACTAATTTTTGGTCAGATTTTTTGTCAGGAAATTTTCTCAAGCTGTGAAGCTGATAAACTACTCCCAATAGTCTTTGACAAAACAATCCACAACAAACAAACAAAACCAGCCCACAAACAAACAAAACAAACACCCAACAACAACACACAAAACAAACAAAACCCAAACAAAAGTGAAAACCAAAACAAAAAAACCCAACAACAGTAAAATAAGAAAATGTGAGGTTTGAGAGCAAAGAAGCCTAAAATATAGTGATCAGTTGCAGTGTGGTCACCACTCCTACCTGAGGAATCCTTTTTATAAACAGAAGTTAGAAACATTAAAGAGGCAACAATATTCTTGTCTCTTTACAATTGAAATACCTGAATATCTGCTCAAAACCTTCTTACTTTAGTGCACTTAGTTTGCCTGAAATCCATAGGCAAAAAATTATTATTTAGTACTCTTTTTACAGGAATTCTTTTAAACAAAATTCTGCTAGACATTTAATATCAAATTTCTGAAACAGTCTGTATGGCTATAACAATCTATATTAAACAAAATATAAAATTGAAATAATTTACAAGAATCTATATAATAGTTGTAGCTTTGTTTATCAAGATGTTTTCAAAAGCAATATTATTCACTCAAACCATACCATAACTGCTTTGTCCTGGCTCTGGGCAGATAAAGCAGAATGCACAGGTATGTGCAAACGGGTACTCTACAAATCAGACAGGAGCAAGACTGCATTTAATTTGCTACAGCTTTTAAAATATCTGTACTCTGTGTTGCACAAAATGTCAGTCCAAAAGTTTCAGTGGAAGTCTAATAAAGTTTTTCATCACTCAGACTATGACCTCACTGCACATTTTGTTCTGAGAAATGTGAACATAGTTTGCTTGTTCATTTTTTTTAAAGTGAATCCAATACATTGAATAAATTTTTATTAGTGATATTCCAATAGTAATTTTACTATGGGATAGAATAATTACCAGTTAGGAGTGAGAAAACTGCAAAGCTTGAACATATCAGTATTCTCATTAGAATTAGGTTCTAATTCTCAGTAGGTATTGAGCAAGGTGTGTTGCTGCAGCTAACAGCAATTAATAGTAGTTTAGGCTCCAGTTTTAATTTTATTAGAATGCCATATATGCTGAATAATGTCACACTGGACTGCTCATTTTGCTGCAGCCCCAGAGTGCAGTTTGGGCCATGTCCCTCCTGGAGAACAGGAACAGAGTCTCCCATTAGCCATGGGGGCTGCTCCCAGCCCCACAAACACAAAACCAAAAACAGATGTCAGCAGCTGGGATTGGAAGATATCTTGTGGCTCTCAGGCACAAAATAAAACTCTAATGAATTTTTTTAAAATGAAGAAGTACGACTTAAACATCACAAAACGCTCACATGGAATATTGTAAGTTGTTTCTACCTCATGCAATGCCAAAACCAATCGAAGCATCTTAAAAATGGATACTATACCAATTCTTTTTCTCACTCTCTCTCATTATCTCTAAATATATGAAAATTGAAAGTCATACAGTACTAAAAGTTGGACTTCCAAGACAATTATCCAAAATAAGATACTTCAAACTTATATTATGGAACCAGGTTCAAAATAGTTTTCTGTAAAATGAAATTCTCTTTGGCTTCAACTAATCTTCTCTTGCTTAAAACCTGCTACACAAACATTTTGAAATCAGAGGCTCTACAATAAAGATGGTGCTAAGCTGAGAAGCTCCACACATGTGAACTAATGATGTAGCTGACAGTCTCAAAAATATCCTTAAAGAAATTTTGTATGTTTTAGATGGTTGCGACTTTCTTTTGGTGGTTAATGTAATTTCTCCAATTTCTCAAATGACTTCGAGCAGTAAATGTAATTTCTACCCATTTTAGAAAGATTAAGAAAGAGTCTCAGGCAGCTAAAACTTGTGTGACAAAATTTATAACTTAATGTTTCATAATAAAACACTTGCTAGAGTTAATTCATTTTCTGTATTCTATAGGAATCCTAGACAACTGCAAAATTATAAAAAGGATTATTAAAAGTGCTGAAGTAGTTTTCTCTTATTTCAGGTTGGACAGTCCTATAATGCTTTTTTCTCATTAGTGTGCATGCTAAGGAAAGAAGATGCAGTCTTCTGAATATAATTATATGGCATGTCTCCGTAGCTCATCCTTCTGAAATCTTTACGTGTTCCACCTACAATTGCAGACAACTTAATACTGAGCAATTAACAACGATGCATCTGATGTCTTTATTTACCAAGAGAATTTTCAATGCAGTATTATTCACTTAAATTTCAATCTGATTTGCTATTTTTTATAAATTAATTCTTTCAACAGAAACCTCATCTATGGTTCTTGTTACTGATATCCTCCTCCTCCAACTAATTTAATACAGGAAATTGTGTTACAATCTTCCTTGTTCTTAAAGCAACTCCTAATTCTTATTTAGTGAAGTTTGCAATGAACAATACACTAATAAAACATTCTTATTTTAATCGTATTAAATCTTGACTTTGATGTTTATGTTCTTCTTCATTAAGAGTTTTAAAATTTAACCCTTATCCATGAAGATACTTAGATGAAAGATTTAAGTGGACTAATTCTTACAGCAAAACTTGCAGATAAAGAAAACAAATTTAACAAATTTTTTTGTGTATGTTCTGTAAAAAATAATTAAAAATATCTCTCCAGAAACAGGATGAAGGATAAAGTCACATACATATGCCACAGACAATCCTCAGTGGATTAAAAGTGGAAGCTTTAGGTGAATTGACACTGTCAGTCCTGAAAAAAATCTCAGACCTCAAAAAGTGCCCTCTGTACAACAATTTAATGTGCAGAAAATTAAATAAAAGTCTTGAAAATAACCTGTAAATATAATTACCTTGCAGAAGGAGATTTCTGTTTTCAACATAACTTAGAGAATGCAGAAGATAAATTGGTAAAGATAACACTGAACTGATAAATCACAGTTAATAAAAGAGAGATGATCTCTCTTGAATTACAACTTACAATAAATTCAGGCAAGACAAATGAGGTTTTGAATTGATACATCACAGAAGTCAGGGATGTCAAAACTGTATTTTCTCAGAGTTCATTATGAAATGTAAGTAGCACCGAAATTAATCTTTGTGGGCTTCAGAAATTACATTACAACACATAGCTCAGGGATGTAGTGCACTGGTTCATATCTGTCCACAGAAAGCAGAAGTGACTTTGTGGAGTCATTAGTCAGCCTTGGACAAGAAAAGGCCCAAGAATTGTATTTATGAGCGAAGATATGTTACTGCAGGGAAGCTTATCTGTTTATTTCCCATCAGTTTCATCCATCTCTTCTGGCTGATGCCTGGACTAAAAACGCATCAGCTCCCAGATGTCACACCTAGAGCCCAGTGTTCCAGTGTGAAAGGGGACTGCACACAGGCCATGGCAGCTGCATGAGGACAGAAAGGTGAGAGCAGCCACTGCTTTGATTGTCATAAGATATATGGCTGCCATATGATTGTCGCGTCTTTTGTTTCAAAATCAGCACGGGGGAAACTCCACAGCTCACTTCTGTCCCTCACCTTCAGTCAGACACTTCCATCAGCCAGATGCTGAGCTCTGCTCATCCTACCATCCCTGTGGTCAGACACACACAGGAGGATCAGGAATAACTCTCCCTTCACATCTTGGAACATGCTCTCCTTTCCCCAGGCTGGGTACATCAAGCCTGGGAGGAGATCAGCACCAGACACCCCCACTTAAACATTCATAAACCACTTGCACAGGCTTTGGGCTGCCAGGGCAAATGAATACAGATAAAAGTTTATGACCAAAAGCTTCTGAGTCTATGCACTTTGCCATGCTGCCCAAAAAGCCTTTGACCTTGAAAATATTTGAGTGCCATGGACACCATCCCTCTCCCTGGAGTAGAGGCTCCCAGTAATTAAGAGCCCAAGACTTTGCCAGAGTTACTCAGTTACAGGTACATGCCACACCAAACAAATTCTGAAAGATCCTGACGTGATAAATAGGAATAAATTGAAAATTGTTTTAATGTCCACATGTTTTTCAGTTGTGAATGTATAACACAACAGCAAATAGAAACCCAAACTCAATATTATATTCACTCAGAGAAAAAAATGCACTTTTAAGCCAGCAAAACTATGACATATGAAACAGATAGCCACTGCCTGTCAGTATAATCTGCTAGGAATACAGTTTTTGAGCCCCATACTTCTGGGCATGTAGGAAAAAGAAGTCATTACAGCAGTGAGAAGGGACAATAGTCTTCTTTAAGGTCAGAGGGGCAACTCCTATTTGTTGGCAAATGGACTCCTTAAAGCATGATGTGATCAAAGGGACACTCCAGAACAAAGCCAAGGCACAATTGACTAGTTTTCTAAAGTCACATACATTTAAGTGAATGTGAGATTAAAAGAACTTAGTATTAGGCAGCACACGACCTCCAAATTTTGTACATGTACAACACCTTGCTAAGAATATTAAAATATTACTGTTGCCCTTGTGATGTGTGCTAGTAGAAGGGTGAAACCTGATTACAAAGACGACCCTGCCCATGCAGAGTCTGGTGCACATTGCACATGATGTATTAAAAATGGAATTCTGCAACAGCTGACAGGACAGGGAAATGAGGACTGGGGAGAAAAAAAAAGAGAAGGAGCCAGGGAAATGCAGACCCCCAGGCACAATAAAGCAACAATTTATTCAACCTGCCTGCTAGCTGTCGGGTACTTCAAGCTCACTAGGATATGTTCCAGTACTGATAAAAAAAATGTGTCACAGGGAGGTGGAGGAAAAATAGAAAAGAGTGTTGAAATTTGTGGTCAGAATTCATAATCCATATTCAGAAATGCCTAGTAAATGAAAAGAAGAACAGAAAACACTAAATACCTTTTACCTGACCTTCAGCTAGGATTTTGTTACTGTTGTGATGATTTGAGAGACTGGTAGAGATGCACCTTCATTTAGCATTTGCATCTCATCTCCTCTTTTTGCTTTATGAATTCCTTGCATTCACAAAATAGTTTTAGGCGTTTAGTGTCCAAATTTCAGCTGTATCTTCAAGTATTTACTGGTTTTGCTTGGTATTGTTTCTGTGTCCTGGCTAAGCATGTAAAAGATTATTTTAAAAAAAGAAAATATGTAAATGCCAAAACAATCTACAGTTTTAGATTATATATGCAATCTAAAACTGTGGATTATATAATAAATATAATCTGCATAAATCTGTGCAATGCATGCTTGCACAAACACATTAGATTTCCACTTTTTGAAACAATATTCTGGTCAGGAAAAATATCTAGAGAAGCTCTAGGAAGAATACAGATATAAACACAACTTCTATCTATTTATTGCTTCATGCTTGTCATTTATTAATACACACAAATCTACAGTGTCTTTTTCTCTAATTATCTTACCTTCATTCCCCAGTTTATCATCCAAACATCTGCCCATAGCTAAGAAACACCTAAAGGTGTTTCCCTGTGTTGTAAGCCAACAAAATTATGGCACAAGGAATTGTTGGCAGTTTGGTGTTTTTCCCTCCCTAGTGACAGGTAATACCTTGCAACAGACGCTATTCATTTCTTCTGGGTGAGCTTGGTTCTTACTGGGCTTGCAAGGGGATAGATTGATGAAGAGTGTAAAAGTAAATGAGTTTAGAAAAGTAATACTTTAGAAAAACAGAAATAGAGCTGGGGTGTGAAAATTGTGGTGGAGACAAAAGTGTTTGTGGTTAATGAAGAAAATAATTGGAAAGGGTCAGTTTTACAGCCTGCCTTGGCTGTTCCTATTAGAAGATCCAATCTCCCATATCCACAGGATAGCAACTTAAAAGGGATCTCGGAGGCTGACAAAGCCCTCAGTGTTACACCACAGTGCTACTTTCACAGAGAATTTATGAGGACATGGCAGGGAAAACCTGGAGTCCTTCCCTCCCTCTGACAGAGAGCAGGAAGAGTGGAAAGAAAAAGATGCAGCATCACACACATAAATAACCCACGTGCACAAAACTAACTTACAATGTCTAACACCACACTCCTGCAAACACAATTGAATACAACAGTGTGTTTAAACAAAACTGCTAAATTGTGGCTATAGCATCTGAATTAGGATTTTCAGGGGCACTCAGTGTAAACTTAATTGGTTTGCCAAAAGCAGCATGGATTTTTGATGCTGCTTCAACAGCAAACAGAGTTGAATCATGTTTTCCTTTTCAATACAGCTCTACTAATTGTTTGTCTTTGACAAACAGCACGACTTTTCTGCTACATAAAATTAGCCACACAAATACTCATGGCTTTGATATATGAGTACAACATTGCCATAAATCCCATTTTAGGAAAGATATCACACTGAAATCAAGGTAAACTTAAACCACTGCAGCTTTCTGGGACCTTTCTGGTGAGAGTGGATTGCTACCTGTTACATTAGGGTTACATTAGTGCTTTGGGCAGGACCAAGGAACAAACTATTAGAATTTAATGTGTTTGGTTTAATTAGAAAAGCCTCAAATAATTTAAGAATATGTTTAAATGTGAACACGCTTTTGTGTAGTAAATACCTGAAATGATTTTAGCATGAGTAGAAGGACTCTGCTGGTTTGCATTCATTAGGTAGAGGTGCAGATTAAAAATGAATGTGACAGACCCTGACCAGGTCCTTACCTCTGTACCTTCTAAGGATGTGGGAGAAGAGGCAGCTGGCACTCAGAAAGAGCAGAGCTATCATTTAGCTCTAGCATGGTTATTTCCTTCTGTGCTGTTTGATTTGCACTTGCAATTGTGGATTCCAAATTATGCTGGTAATCCAGAATTTGGGATAGGCATTCTCCCCATGACTCCCACCACAACACTGAACTGACTCTACAAACACAGAATGACTGAAGTTAAAGCACATCATAGAAGATTTCTTCAACAATGAAGACCATTTCCAAGTAGAAAATTCACTTTTCATTTTTTGGATCAGATTTGGTTGTATTATTAGAGGATAAATGTCTCTCACATGTACTAAATTTTGAGATGCTAAAGGCATGTCAATAGATTTGATTTCTCCCCTTACAGTACCTGCTAACATATGATCAGAAAATACTTTCTGCTTTAAAATGTTATACCTGAAGCAAAATAAATGTGCCGAAGTACTAATCCTAGATTTAACAACAATTTTCTTGAAGCAGATACTGTGTGATATTTTACATCAATCTTTTTTACTTCCAGGAAATTTACAGAGCTAATTGTGGATTCAGTGACCTAGGTGCTTTGCCTTTTTCTTTTGCAATCTTTACGAATCTAATCTGTCAAAAAAAATTAAGATAAAAATTCAAAGATGAAAAAGAAAGCACACCTGCCAAAATACCTCACTAAATAGAAATAATTTTGAAAGGTGGGTATTAAATACAATTGGTTCTGCATTTCACATCAATGAAATATACTTGAACATTTCAAATCCTTTCTCACCATTTTTTCTCATCACAACTTCCTACATTATCACAGCTTGGGAACCCCAATGTATTATTTTTGGAAGTGCACACATCATCATAAAAAGTGATTATTCAATTTGTATCAGCACTGCTATGCCCTATCATTGTTCTCACCAGTGAAGGAAAAGTTCTGTCAGTGTGATGATACATGGCCTGGAGTCAGAGCAGTGCAATTAACGTTTCTTAAGCTTATTCTTGTTTAAGTGAGATAATGGAATTTAATTTTTCTTTTCAGAGACTTCTGAGTTTTAAAAATTATTTTACAGTATGCAGAAGCCAAGATCTTTCTATGCTTCTCATGAAACAAATCTACAATTTTTCTATTATGCATTTGCTTGTCATTCAAAAGAAATGTAACTGATTATAATTATTTCACAAAAAAAAAAAAAAGGCCCTAAATTACAAAACCTCCTGAATAAAGAAAAATAAAGTTCAGATTTTGTGTGCTAGTCTGTTTTCTGGTATCCTCATGATGACTTTAAAATGCATTCTCATGAAGATTTTAAACATTCATCTGAAAGCTTACTCTGTATAGGAGAGTTGAAAATGCTTCTCTAAAATAAGAATTAAACGAGGGTTTCAAACTCCAGTGTTGTTAAAATGAGCTAGGAGCTGATGGGAATTTCAGCTCAAAACAGAAGTGGAAGAGGTGGAAGTGTTGATTAACATGCACACATCTTTTCCTGGTCACAAAAAAGGAGACCAAGTCCACTTGTGACAACTCCTGCTCAAAAGGGCAAAGTGATTTTCAAAGTCACACAGGGATGACTTTGCCTTCTGATTTCCATTCCCTTGCTCCATTAGATCTCCACAGTGCTCCACACTGATCCTGACAGGAGGATGTGCATGAGCTCGTTGTGACTGACAGTCTGCTGTACTGTCACCACTACACAAGGAATACTAAAAAAAGGAACTGCAGTCTTTAAAGCACGTGGCAGAAAACCTTAAAATACTATTTCCCAACATTATAAATACATCACAATGTCAGTGAAAGGCAGAATTTTACCCCTTGGAAACATGTGGTTGCACATTTAGCTTTCTATTTTTTGTCCTAGTGGCAAGGGAAAATAAATAATGTCTCTCAACATAGCAGACCTCCTTGAAAATATCTGCCCAGGTGAAAAGATGTGTGCATGTTAATCAACATTTCCACCTCTTCCACTTCTGTTTTGAGCTGAAATTTCCATCAGCTCCTAGCCCATTTTAACAACTGGAGTTTTAAACCCTTATTTATTTATTTTTTGCTTTTAAAGTTTGTGTAATCTCACAGGGATGAATTTCATAGAAGAAATTTTTATCTAGTAATTTGTCCAAATGAACAGTCAAATTGAACTATGCTGGTCAAAGCATTTCCTTTATGCTGGTCAGCCTGACTCAGATTCAACAGAAATCCTCTCTGTGCTGTATTGTAGGAGAGATTTTATCTGTGGAGCGTTATCCCATTCCTGGTGTAAAAGAACCAAAATATCACTAAACAGCTAATATCACTAAATAGTAGAGGTTGCATGGTGAGTATGGGAGGTCCTCCTGGCACAGGAAGGCAGCAATGACGCTGATTCTCTACAGCCTCTGAAGTTTGCACAGAGAAAATATGCAGGGAAATAGAGCAGCCAGCTCAGAGGCAGAAACAGGGAATCTTCCCCCAGGAACTGAGCAGGATATTGCAGTGATATCTTCTGCCTCTGGCTAAAGGTCCAGCAATGCTCACCTGAGCATCCCTGCAGACTCCTCTTGGCACAGCTATGCTGGATGACCAAGCTATAAATGAGCATTTCCCAGGGGCCAGGCTGGGCACTGAGCTCTCTTTACTCCTTTGTAAAGTGAGATCACTTGATAAGGCAAGGAGCATCAGGAGAAGCTGTAGAGCACATAAGGGGTCTAAGAGTGGGAATAAAATGGGAGAGCAGTAAATGGATCCTTTAGAAATTAACACTTACTGCTGAAAGGTACTGCTGGGATCCACCATTTGTGGAATTATTTTTTTTCCAGGACTAATGTGAATGGACATTTGTTAATTCTTTCTTACCTAAGATCTGACAGTGTTAGGTTCAGAAAAGACCACTAGCACTTGCGATGCCAGAGGAGAAATGTGAACTAGTTTCATATATCTCTGTGCATAGTTAAAATTTAGATACATAAGTGAACTGATTTTTCATTGCCTTATAAAGTGGTAGATTTTGGTTTTCAGGATCTGAAATCTATCTTATGACTTGTCTCTTAATTGCATGTTTCGTTTCCTTTGCATTCCTGAACTAAACAATTAAATACTTGATGGTCCACCTGAATGCATGTATAGAAAACCAGAAAATGCATTATTTGATTTTTCTTTGCTCAAACAAGTAGAAGCAAAAGCATGATTTACATGCTCATTGTATAGTTTGAGAGTTGAGAAAACATCATGCTTTTCAGCTTCCTACACAATTTAATTAATCCTTCACACTACTATGAGTAAATAATGCATAATCCAATAGGATTTTGGTGATAATTTATCATCAATTATTGTTCCTCATTGTAATGTTAAATATTATCAACCTTATTCAACCTGTGAAATGAGTCCCATTGATTCCTTTGTCTATGTAATTGAAAGGGACAGTCCCATCAGTTTCATTAGAGGATATTTGTCCTCTAACATATCAAACAAGATTTAGAGCTTAAATATTGGGGGAGAGGGGGGGAAATCCATTCCAAAACACAAATAAACTGAAGGTAAAATTTATAAGGTCAGTGAAATACTAATATTAGGTTCAGCTGCCCAAGCATCCCAGAGACCGATAACATATTAGCAGCTGCTACACGATTTCCCTGTGAAAGTTGCAATAAAAGAAATAACTGTAACTTAAAATCAATGCTAATATAGAGAAGTATGACAATACACATTGCAGGGCAGTGTACATTCCTGAAAAATGTACTTTCATAACTGCAGTAGCAGCGGCTTTGCCAGTCACACTCGTGTCATGCTCTGATTTAGGACCCAGAGAATGCTGGGACAGCAGGAGCATCACTACTCAATCATACAATTTTTGGCTTAGAGAGAGAGAGAGAGAAAATGTGCTTCTTAAGGAAGCAATCCAAGCCATAGATAAAAATCAGTCCTCCTTAAATAAGTACTGGAATTGCCAAAGGAGCTTAGAAATATGAGGCAACACATTTACCGGGCAGGAGAGTTAACTTCTTCTATGCTGGAAAGTCATGAAAACATTGTAATAACATCAGGAGCTATGCAGATGAACAGGAGCTGTAGTAGATTATAAATATATAAGCAATTATTTATTTTGTATTCAGAGGCTTGGCCCATTGTTATCAATTGTTTCTAGAACTTTTTAATTGAGTTCCTTAACAACATGATGCACCATCTTGATCAGAAATGGCAAAGCAGAATAGAACAATAGCACTTATCTGTCTTGAGAAACCAGTTACCAGTGTGTTCATTGAGTTCAATATTATTATTCATGCATGGAAGAGCTACTTGGAGAAGCTATTATGGATTACAATTGATTCCTCTCTTGTTAGGTTTCCTGAATGAACCTTTGCCTTTAAGTTGTTATGCATTTCCCTGCTGTGAGAGGTCAGTTTTCATTCCTCCACTTTTTGGAGAGAAAGTGAGGCAGAGCTGCATCTGTAACATCATGTTAACCTGGAATTCCAACCTCTCCTGCTGCCCAAACACCCAGATTATCTTCACCCTTCATATGTTGGTTCACTTCTTCCTCTCCTGGCAAGAAAATACATTTACAGGGTAAGGACAGCTCCACCTGAGCTTTGCTTTTAGGGGGAGGATGAGATGAAATGGTTCAAGCCCAGTTATCTCAAGCATTGCAGATATATATTACCTTCAGTTTGAGAAAGATAAGAAAAGAATGGTAAAAATTATTTAGCAATTAGCATGTCACAATGAAAAAGATGAACTTTTACAAATTAATCTAGTTAATTAAATGTAGAAGAGAATAGCTTAATATTTTCTAACACATTTGTCCTGCTTGCCATCTGAAAGTAGGTTTTAGTTAATGCACCAAGAATGCATCACCTTAGCAAGGTCTTCATAATTAACTAGAACTCTTCTCCTCATGTAGTGTGCTTTGTGTTAAATTTCTTTCTTGGAAGACCAACCTGCAGTTAACATTTGTATGACCTAAGGCTTAGCATGGAAACTTTGTATCTGAACACCATTTTCATCTTGCATGTGTTTTTTTTCTATAAACATGTCAAACATCTATTTCTGTAAGTATTTGTTCTCCTTTCCTTAAATATCCTTAAAGGATGGATTTGGGTTTTTTTTACACAAAATGGCAGTGACAAAATTTTCTGGACTATTTAATGCATACAATTAATGAATATCTAAGAGCTGATTTCTTCTTTCTGGAGCAACAACTCAGCTTCGTTCAATACCTCAAGCCAAATTAGCAATAGCTAATGAGCCTCGGCATACAGAATAGTTATACAAATACACATTTATTCTAGAGCTTTATCTGAAATAATGAAGCTATTCTCTATTTCATATTCTAGGTTCTTTCACCAACATTTTAATAGAATATAAATAGCACATCTTTAAAAATAAAGAACCAACAGGAAAGGAAATAACACAGACAAAATTTTTCCCAGCCCTCGAATTTTGGACTAAAAAGGGGAAACAACATTTTCTCCTACATAGACATCTACACAGCAGTGTTTCAAATTTTCCCACCTTCTGTGCAATCCCAAATCAAGAGCTCTATGGATGGTCAGTAATGTTCTTAGGCTACTTGAGGAAGAATTTCAGATGGAGATTTTTGTATGAAACCTGAGTGATCCTTGGCACCACAGAAAACACATTTTCCCCCAGCTCTGTGATGTCTCCAGCATGACCCTGAGGCAGAGTCATCGCTCAGGCCAGGGAGCAGAAAGGAAATCTCAGGTAAAGGTCTTCAGGGTTTTACACAAAGCAACTGCCGTAATTTCCATCTGGGAGTTTGAAACAGAAAGTTGACTCCAAAATTCAGCACGTAACCCATAAATCAACCCAGAGACCCAGCAGAAACATGAAAAGAAAAGGAAAGGCAAGAGAAGATGGTGATTTAGGGCATTAAAAAAAAGAGGAGCTAATAAATAACAGCAGAACAGAGGATAAGAACAAAGAGAACAAGGTGAGGAGTGAGGTGACTAAAGGGAGTGCTGAATGGAAAGTATAAAAAAATTAGAGACTTTTACCTCCTCTCTTTCATTTTTGATAGCACAGAAAGGTTTACAATGTTTTATCAAGCTTTTCTAGTGGGAACTTCGTGACTTTGTACTCTTTAAATATTTTTCTAAATACTACATCTAATTTTCATTTTGATGACCATGCTATGTTCAAGGCACTGTCTTCAAATTTGGGCTACAAAACTCAGGCACTAGCTTGAATAATTATTTCAATATTTATTTAATTATTTTCTGCATTAAGAGATGAGTCTAAAAAGATTTCCACAGAAAATGTAAAGGGCAAAACTGCCTTTACGTTTGGGATGTCCATTAATCTCATAATAAATACATTCTGGTGTCTTGAGTGTCAAAGAATGGTGTGTATGTTCCCTGGATCAAAAATAGATGTTTCTGTTTCTCTGCTCAAGTTCCCTGCCTTCAAAAAATATTGAGTCTATGCAAGAAATTCTCACACATCAAATGAAATAATGGATTTAAAATATAATGAACCTTTTTCATTAATTTTTTTTTTTTTTTTTTTTTTTTTACAGCCTGGCTGGACAAGGTAGAAGGATGCAAACTGTTGTGTATAAATGCATTTTTAGTGGGTGCTAGAATTAGATAGCTTGCTAATAATTAATAACTTACATTATTGTGTAGTATTTGTCCTGTGTTCCTTGAGAACAGGAGCTAATGGAAAGTGATGGGTTGTGTGTTGTACTTGGAATCTGAAGGAGACTTTATGTTTATGTTTGCTATTGTTCCTTTTAATGTCCCAGTAGGGTTTCTCTAGGTTATGCAGTCAGCATTCTGAATTTCATTAAGTCTGCTGAACCAGATTATGAAATATGAAACCCTATAAGCAGAAATAAAAATTCCTTAACTCCTTTCTCACCATTTCTTTTATTAAAAAAGAGCACACTGTGCCATCTCAGCATCTAGATATTATATCTGTATTTCTGTATTTATTGAGTATTTTTTTACTGTATTGCAAGGAAAACTTGTATAACACAAAAGAAGATTTTCAAAAAAGCATTCAGTTGTCTCCATCCTTAATCTGTAAGAAAATTTGGAATATGGAATTTCAAGCACTCCCTCAGCTAAGGGATGATCCTCCCTATTTGAAAAGATAAGTAATTCTTCATTTTCATCTCTTTTTTCTTTGAAAAGGGAGTGTGCATTTCAAATTCAGTAGTAATACAAAGGTCAGTATCGTTGGGCTCAACCATTTGCTCTGATATAAGAGAGAAACATAATAATCCTACCAAACTAAAAACAGGAAAGTTCTTGATTGACATAAATAAAATTTCAGTGTTACAGAAAAAATAAAATCAGGTTACAGAATTTAGTCTCTTTTGTGGCCCTTCAAAAGTTTCTAACTTCCTAAATATTATTTTAATTTTTCAGCAGCTTTTTATGATTCACTGAAAATTGTCCTTCTAGATAGATAAATAGGAATACCTTTTTATTCCATTCTCCTGGTAATGACATCAGGAAAATATCAGATGGCATGATCTTTTTAGTGCAAATCAAAACTAGTAGATTTTATTTTTCTAAATTACAGGATTTTGAATATTTTTTAATTATTATTATTTCTATGTGATTCTACTTCAGCCTAAGTGAATAAAACCTAGAAGTAAGATTTTCACTTCTCATCAAAGGACACAGTGGTTTCCAGCCAATCACAGGCTTCATCATGATATATTGACATATTTATTAACCATGAACCCTATGGACCTCCACTAATATATAAAAAAAGCTAATGATCTGCTTGGCATTTCTACAAATATATTTTTTCAGCTTTGCAGAAATGGACCTGAGTGTCCTGGTGGACAAGCTGAACCATGCCAACAATTTGCCTTTGCTGAAAGAAGGCCAATGTCATCCTGGGCTGTCACAGACATATTTTTATGAAAATTCTTTCTTAGGATTTTTTCTTCCTGAGAAGCTGAGAGGCCTCAGGAACAAAATGCAAACATTGATTATCTGCTGCTGTGGAATGCAACAGGTGGATCTGGGATTGGTCTCGTGTGGATGTTTGGATTTAGTGACCAGTCTGGCGGCGCTGCCTTTGTTATCAATCTTTCCTTTGCTATTCTTAGCTTAGCTAGCCTTCTGAGAGGAAGCTTTTCCTTCTATTATTTTTAGTATAGTTATAATGTAATATATATCATAAAATAATAAATCAAGCCTTCTGAAATATAGAGTCAAATCCTCATCTCTTCCCTCATCCAAGACCCCTGTGACCACTGTCACACTGGGCTGCATGAGGAGGAGTGTTGGCAGCAGATAGAGCCATGTGATGCTGCCCTTTGCCCAGAGGTGAAAAACCACTGCCAAGGCCACACCAGCAGTGCTGGGTCCTGTTCTGCACTCCCCAGTGTGGGACAGAGATGGATGCACTGCAGAGAGACCAGCCTGACTAATAACCAGCCCAGTGGAACAGCCATTCTCCATTTTTACAGATATACAGGCAGAATATGTAAAAAAGTGTTACTGAACTCCAGCATTTCCTTCAGAACTTCAGATTCCTTAGGCTCTTTAAACTCCTAAGCAGTATCTCAAATATAGAGCATGTTCTTTGTAGTAAATACCTTATACAATCCCAAGGTTTATCTTCTTTAAATTAAGCCAGCCCTCAGAAGCTTAACGTTTAAATCAGGATTACTTCCCCACCAAACCAACACAGGCTGCACTTGAATATTCCAAATCAATGCATGACTAACAGGATTTTTCCTGCTGCAGACTGACTAAATTCAAATATAATCTTAGCTTCTGCTTCCTTTCTACTGATTACAGTCAAGGATGCAGCAACCTTTGCTGCTTGGGTGAACTCTTTCTGATATCTTAATGCAATTTACAGTACACCCTGGGATAATCCTTGTTCAATACTGCTGAAGTGGCTTTTTCACTGACCAGTGGCTTGAAAAAAGCTCAAGACATTATTAGTGAGTAATCATTAATTAAAACAGTATATTTTTAAAGTCATTTTAGTCCATGCAGCTGAACAAATGGCTTTAAATATGTTATTCTGTGAATATTATTTTTTAGAATTTATGAAAGTAATTAATTTTACCCAGACTATCAATTTAGTTAAATCCCAGTATCTTATCCAAAGGAAAAGAAGCCAAATATGAATGCACACTTTTTTTACATGGAAGAACGGTATTTAATGATTTCAAAGTAAAATATTTATTTCTGATATATACTGGTATCAGAGGAATTGATAGTCTTGGGGTCCCCAGCATGGGAAGGACATGGACCTGTGAGTAAGTACAGAGGAGACCACCACAGGGCTGGAACACTTTTCCTGTGAGGAAAGGCTGAGAGAGCTGGGAGTGCTCAGCCTGGAAAAGAGAAGGTTTTGGGGTGACCTAACTGTGGTCTTCCAGTTTGTGAGAGGAGCTACAAGAGAGATGGAGAGAGACAATTTACAATGTCCTGGAGTGCAAGGACAAGGGGGAATGGCTTCAAACTAAAAGAGAGCAGGGTTAGATTAGGTATTAGGAAGAAATTAACCCTATGAGGGTGTTAAGGCACTGGCAGAGGTCGCCCAGAGAAGCTGTGGATGCCCCATCCCTGCTCAAGGCCAGGTTGGATGGGGCTCTGAGCAACCTGGGATAGTGGAGGTGTCCCTGCCTATGGCAGAGGGGTTGGAATGAGAAAATCCTTTAAGGTCCCTTCCAACATAAACCACTCTGTGATTCTGTGAAACACCCTCCAGCTTTGCCATCAGATGAAAAACTTTAATTTAATGTGAATCACCAGCCCTGCAGCACACTCCCACCTTACAAAGCATCTCCCTTTCTGGTGGTTCTTCCTCTTCCCTGCCCAATAGGTGAGCAAAGGCAGCTTGTCTGAAATTGCAAAGGTCAACTCACATATTTTGGCTGCTATAAAAGTGCCCTTCATCCATGCTGTAGTTTAAGGCTCACATTTGCAGGATACCTCAGGTTTTGCATTTTGACAGTAAAGGGAAGCACAATTACTAAAGAGAGGGTCAAACCAGACACACTCAGCTATTCCACCCTTCTCAGAACAGGCAGAAAACCCAGGTAACAATTCATGCTTTTAACAGCTGATATGAATGTTGCAACTGTCCCCTTTTTTGTGATAACAATTAAAAAATGTTACTGGTAGAGCTTATTATATTTTTATATTATATTATATACACCATTCTGTCCCATTTACATTGAACTGAATTCCTTTAAGAGGCTGAATAATGACAACTGTCTCCTAGCCCCTGCACTAGGCAGCTAAAGCATTGTTGATGGAACAGCCTGCTTAGTCCCTTTTGTCTCTTTTCTGTTCTCCACATGTCTTGGCCAAGTAAAACAATATTTTTCATCCTCTCAGAGACTATTTTGCATGTGTGCTCACAGCTTTGCTTTCTGTGCTTGGGGACACTGCCTATTTATGAGAATTCTCTGGCAGACACTCTCCACCCTGGGCCCCACTGTGTACCCAGGCATGGGAAGCTACATCTCCATCACTGCTGGGTAAAAGCACATGGAAGGCATTCTTGGGGCCATTCCTTTCATTTTCCTTGAAAATTCTTAGAATCTGACTTAGCTACTTCCCTGACCTTCAGGACTCCCCTCACTAAAGTATCTAAGCACCACCTAACTTTTGCAACATACTTAGGACAGAAATGTGGTAAGGGAAATATTTTTATTCTCCTTGAATCCTTACCTAGATTTCAAGTATGGAGCCTAATGGAAAAAATCCAACATTTTACAAGGAACTTTTCTCAACCAATCCTACAATAATTTCAATGTATTAAAATAGGAAAGAAAATAAAATTATTCATTGTATCTATTCTTCTCTTCCAGAAAAAAAACATGAGAGCACCAGAGAGATAACACCAAGGTATTTTTGGATGAGGGATATTAGCTGTTTTGTGCTTCCACTGCAAGGTCAACATGTAGAACTTTCAAGTAGAAGAGGACAACATTAAAAAAAACTCAAAGCTGAATTAAATTTATTGTATTCTGAAACACCGTGACTAGATAATTCTATAAACACAGAAAAATTATTTCTTTTCTGCGCAAAAAATACTTCAGCATTTTGGTTATGAAAGTAACTGGTAGGATGACATTTTGGAGCAGAAGCTGCACGGTAAAACACTCAGGAGATTATTTTCTGCATTTTCCAAAGTAGCTTAGCACAAAGTCATGCTCCAACTTTTTATTTTCTGTTTTACAAGTGGGAGTTTCCTTCCCATTCTCTTGCAGTGCAGCTGGGGAAGGTCACAAGTTCCCGGGTGGGCATCTTTTGAAGGCAACTATCATTCTTGTTCCTCTGAGCTCCTTTTATATCAGCACACACCAATGTCAAACGTAATTACTGAAAATAAAAAATTTCCTAATCGATGAGAAAGTCTAAACCGAAATAAATGGGTGGAACTAAGCCATTAACCAAGCATTGCTCAGCATAGGAAGTGCTCTGCAATATATGTTGCAAGAGGGATTAACTTGAGATATTAGCAATGAGCAAACCCAAGATCATGTCTGCCAAATTATAAATTAATTTGTTCCAAAGCAGAAAAATTAGATGAAGCAGATATTTCCATTACAGTGAAATCTCAAGCTGGTTGTAAGAGGCTCCTTTTGCTATTGTGGACATTTTTTAACACTAATTTCTAATTTTAAAGCAGATCAACCTAAGGTTATTTCCAAAGAGAGCAGAGCTCTTCTCACAGTACATTTTACATCCTTGGAATTAGAAAAACCCAAAGCTGCTTCTATTCATGTCAGTTCTTACCCATTACTAAAATAGAGAGAGTGCAATGATTTTGGCAAATAATGGCACAGTCAGTTTACAGGTGGAAAGAAGTACAGAGGGTTCCTTCAGTAGCTGTGATAAATGAACAAACATCTGCACTGCAGCAACCTGATTGGAAACACACAAAAAAACCATAAACCTCCACTTTAATTAGAGATTTCACCCAGACAGTAGGCTTTGCAGCACCTGAAAAATATTGTAGTTCTGATAATCAGGACAGAAAGCCAGAATTCATTAAACAGAGATCATCTGTAAAACTCAGTTTAGCCTGCAGTGAAGTATAAAGCAAGAACTACTGAGATGTGGATGTCCACCCAATTGTTTTCACAGAAAGTATCATAAAAAATGTTACAGTCAGGAAAAACTGGTATTAAGCCAAGCTCAAAATAGTTCAGTCCTTTTTTCAATCACCAAAATTCAAAGTGAGTAACATAATTTGAGGGAAACAGTTGCAGTTTTTCACTTCATGTTTTTCATTTCCTTGTAGCAGACATTTTCTGTAAAGTTCATAACTACTTTATCTCCATCTGCAAGAATCATAAACTTAGAACTGATTAAGTACTACTCCTTTCCATAAAATCTCAACCTGCTACTGAAATTAAGGGGAAAATTTATTGTGATGGACTTCCCACTTACAAGTAAGGGCAAGCTTTAAGAAATGTACTGTAATACACTCTCACACTCTAATTTTCATCTGCTGGGTAGATTTCTATGGCAAATATGCTGAAAATAATCCCATATGTTAGATTAAGGACTGATGGCATTTTCACTGCTGGCAGAAGTGGTGATAAACATCTATCAGCAATAGAGGGGGACTGGGCTGACCAGAGACTATGAGGCTTTGCCTAAACTGTTTATATAAAATCAGAGTTCGTGGCCAACTGCAGAGACAAGAAAGGAAAATTACTCCTACAGTGATCAAGGTCAAAGAGACCATGCCACTGAAAAATACAAATCTCATCATGCAGTATTAGGTTTTACTGAATTCTTTGTTTCTTTCAGAGAACTGAAGGAAGAAAGCCACTTGGGAAACAGCCAAGGGATCTTCTCAGGCTTTTCAGAGCCTGCAGCACCTTCTAAGTTACAGGACATGTCACATCTTAATATTTCTACCTCAAAGCCAGGGGCAAGGGCAGTTTTCTTACAGATATTGCTAATAACAAATTAGTTATGTTTTCAGGTTGCTGGCTGAAATTGTATAAGAATTTTCCCAACTACAGAAAGAGAAAGCTTATAAAACACACCCAGCAACCATACCCAGTCTGCTCTAGCAGAAAACAAACCACTTGTGGAGCTTTTTGGTGCAGTGTGAGGGGGTGTTGGCCATGGCATCTGTTCAGCTGGGGCCCTGGGCTTGACTGTGGCTGTGCAAATGTGGGATAATCAATTAGGCAGGGTGTCAGCGTGCCAGCACAGATGTCCTCAGTCAATTGCAGATAATCATCGCCTTCTTTGAAATTTCCAGAGGAGATTGCATTACTCTTGGGACACCCTTGACCTCCCATCAGGAAAGGCTTCTCAGATAAGAAAAATAAAAGGATCATATCTTTTTCCTGGTGCAGCAATATATATTGCAGGCTATTCATAACCTTGAAAGGGTTGGAGTGATGCACTGAGAGCTGCATGCACACTGCAGGACACAGGAGCAGAGCTCTGCTCTCCCTCCCCTCCCCAGAATGAAATAAATACTGCAGCACCTTATGAAATACATCCAGGAGATACTTCTCCATGAACTACCTATCATGACAGCCTGTCAATGAGGAATAAACAGTGCCATCAGTGATCTCAGCAGACATTCTTTACCCAGGAGGACCAGCAGCTTTCTGGGTGTGCAGCTTTTGCAAGGTCACACAAAGGGAGAGGGTTTTTAATTTCAGGCCATGCTTATTCAAGATGGCACCTGGAATATAAGGAGCTGTTGGCAGAAAAATGAGATGAAACTTCATCTCACAGGGACTAAAAGGAACAATTTATCAGCACTTCAAATTTTACTAGTAGTGACTTCAAAAACTTCCTAAGTATGAACAAAACAAAGTTCTTCCATGTCATCCAGCTTCAAATCTGCTGTTAGAATTTTTTTTAGAGCTGATCAAGGTATCAGTGGTAAGAGCTTGGAAACAAAGGTTGGTTTCATTAGAAACAGAAAGCAACTTTTGAATCTGGAAGAACATCTTAGTGAGAAAACACAAATGAAGATCATTTTGCTTAAGCCATCACTGCACCAAGAACAATTATTGCAGAAACAAAGGCTAAAAAAGGCTATGATACGAAGAAAGGGAGTTGGATTCAGAGGACTATTTTGAACACTGTTGACCATATTCTGATTCTTAGTAAAATTACATTATTTTTTAAAAAAAATCAATATATAAAAGTTATGGGGATGAGCAATAGCAAAAAGAATTTATCCACATGGGAAAGAACATGCAAACAGAAGAGTCTTTTATTCAGCTGAGGTGCATATGGAAGACCTAAGGGTAGAAGAACATTCCATTTTGCTCAAGATGCAGTTTCAAAACCCAGGCAGCTGCTGAGTGGACTAGAAGGCTGCAAAAGCAGGAATTGGCTGCTTGAGACAACCCTAATTTCTCTGATCTACACTACTTCAGGAGAAACTTGAGGAAAGGCAACATTTCAATGGAAAAAAAAAAGAACCAAACATCAAGGCTCCTAGGCAACAATGATAAATAGAGAGAACTGGGTATGCTGGAGTTAGTCATGTCTACATTGTAGTCAGGGCTGTGTAGCTGAGAGATAAACCTGCCAGCCTTTATCTGGCTTGGGTTTCAGTAGTCAAACTGTTGTGACAGCACAGAGCTCATCAATTCATACACAAATAACGGCTGTGACTGTATTTTCAATATCTGTGGGCTTACTTGGGCATGCACTGCATCTGCTGCACTCTGAGTTTATTCATTTTCCATGCACTCTTTTATCACACAGTTGACCTAAAGCAGTGAGTTCCTTTATTGAGTGATGTATATTTTATTATTTTTGTTCTATTAAGCATTACTTGAAGTGAAATAAAACATAAAAAGCAGAATTCTTTTTCTGCTGTTCCTAGGGTCTTTGGATAGGTAACATTAACTCTTTCAGTAAATTTTTTTCCCCTTTCAATCAGACCACTATGGAAAAGGAAGAAGCCTGTTTGAGTGTCCTGTGAAGACAATAATGACTATCCCTATTTCTAAGTAGTGATATAAAGGGTCAGACTTTCCAAATTTAAAGAAAATGTTCATCACAGAACCAGGCTGAAGAGACAACTCTATAAAAAATAAAGCATTTCACTTTCAAGAAATTATATTCCAGAATTTGAGCATCCTACTGCATACAGTCATTTATTATGACTGTGCTGTCTACCAGTACTGCCAGTTTTGACACTCAAATATCAATGCATCAATTTCTCTAAAACTTAGACTGTGTAAAAATGTTCATGCTAAAAATTGAAAAGTTTGACTTGCTAATTCATTGAAAGAGGAAAAAAAGCCTCACTCCTCTGATGTGAGCCCTGAGAGTCTGAAGAAACCCATGAAATGCTGAGTTCTGTGCCAACACCATTGATCAGATGTCAGTGTCTTGCAGGACTGATTTAATTGTCTTGGATCAGGTTGGACCACCCTGATTCTATTAAGGATGTAATTGATTTTACTGTGATGACTTGCAGACAAAAGTCCTATCTAGTGTGTATAAGAAATTAAGTCTCCTGACACAGGGAGAAAATGGGCTAATCAAACAAAAATTGCACTTCCACCTTTAAAATTTGTGGATTTTTAGAATAATCTGCAGGGATTCCATCCTTCAGCTGTGTAAGATGGTGTTGTTGGGTGTTTTTTCACGCCAAGAACCCTCCCAACATTGTCATAACCTACTCCAACATGAAATTAGCATATGCTCTGCAAATGGGTGACCTTCTGACACCACACACTTCCCTTACCCATGAAGGCATCCCCAATTCGAGAATGTTCATGTTAAGAAAGCCCAAGTGATAAATGAAATGCAGATTAAGCCTTAATTGTAATTAATTATAAGCGTACATAGCAATGCCCGTGCTCAGCACCATATAAAATTGGATTTTTTTTCTATGAGCACCTATCAATGTGTAAGGTTTAGATAACAGCACAAATTCATACTGGGGAATTCTAAATGCAATATCAATGAGCTTCATCCAAGTCTGGTGTCTAAAGAAAGGATTTTAATAGAAGCTTTGTAGTTAAATGCCTGGTACATGTTGCCCTCTTGTGGAACCTGTAATAAAGCACAGCTTCCTTCGAATTTAGGATTTTGCAGTGATATTTTAATGCCTGGAATGTAATGATTTATTAAGTGCACGATGTGAGTAGTTTATCATGTTAAACACTGAGTATATTCTGCAAATGGCTGCACTTGACAAGCAAGCCCAGGTAATTAATTCTACTAAATCAGGCTTATCCACTGCAAATTGCATGGCCGTAGCATATGTCTCATTTGCTCATTTGGAAAATAAGAAAATAAATGTAATGTATAATTTTAGATCCCGGTCTAATTTAAAGTTTTTTCATGCCATTCAAAATGCTTTTTAGATTTTTTTAGCTGTTTCTTATTGAAAAACCCAGGCTCACCTCATCTCTGAATACTTGTACCTGTATTAAATATGACATACATAGAATGCCTTGGGTGTTTCACATCTCACCATCAAATCACTCACATTCTTTACATGCAGATTAATTAAAATATTTTCAAAGAGCAACATATTTACTAATATTTTTTCAATACATATTTAAGATACTAATATATTCCCTATCAACTACAAAGAAAATCATTAAGCCTGAATTAAAAATTGATATAAACATTAGAGAACTAGAAAACGGATTTTAATGAAGCTACAGAGATGAATCAAGAACTTCAAAGGCAGTTTAACACACTATCAGGATACTTTAACTCTTAAACAGTGAATGGCACCTGGATTTTCCATGGGATACTCTGCTAAATACAAATATTTTGATTCCTTTTGAACTTCTGCTAACACAAGATAAGTTATATTTGACATGCTTACATAGCACTGTATTTAGGGAAACTTCGGATACTCCTAAGTGGTTGCCTCTGTTGTTTGTTTGGGGTTTTGGGGCGTTTTTTGCCATTTCAGTTTGATTTCAGAGCTGAGACAGTTTAGTACAAAGTTGATCAAAGATTTCCATCAGCTGTGGACAAAGGTCAGGTGTCCATGTTAATGTTATCAGCGCTCTCTGATACTGCTGACAGCCAAGTGTCACTGATATGTCTGCAGGATCTGATGGATTTGGTGTGATTGCTTTATTCTTCACCCACTGGCATTTTATTTAGTTTAGAAAAAAGGGGCTGAAGGGAGGTTGTGATTAGCTAACACATTTCAGCTCACCCTGTCCCATGACCCCTTGCCTAGCGCTGGCACAAACTAAACATTTTACTTGATTTGCTTGGATTAAATCAACCCAAGAGGCAGAAGCCTTCAAAGTTTAACAGGTTGGTATCCCTGGATTGTCTCAAAAAAAAAAAAAAAGGTAAATTTACAGGATGTTTGAATTCTTTCAATATATGGGATCATTTATGGAAACTGTAAATGACTTGGGGCCACAGTGTCATTGATAAATATTTGGATGAATGGAAGTCTTCAAGCTTTTTTTCTAGCAACTCCTTTTTTTCTCTCATGTAAAGTTTTTGGCTGTAGCTTCTGCCTGCTCTAGAAAAACAATGATTAATGAGCATCCTATAAACTGAAGTTATGTCAACTGATAAGACCCTAAGCCACTGGTTAACATCCTCAAATGATAATTCCATATTTCTTCAAGACCAGTTTTCTAAAGAGAGCCTTGTATTCTTGGAATTTTACCTCAAAATTTTATCTAAAACATCCCCTATGTCTGGTTCTGTGCTTTTACAGTATGAGGATGTGCAGGCTTGTGTATAGAAATAGATATTATATGCCTTCTAACATATATCCATACATGCTTATTGGATGTAAATTACTTGAGTTACCCTTTCTTCACAGAATTGTGTTAGAGGAAAATACTTTATGCAATTTTTAATGGATTATGGCTCATCTATTGTCAAACTCTTGACAAAATATAACTCAATATTAATATAGAGACAAAATTGTTTCATAAGGCTTATGTTAATATGAAATATGCTGATCTGAAAAGCAGTTTACTGTCCTTTAGTGTTCATTTATCAGCGCTGCTCTGATCAATTCTGCAGCTGGCTGGCCATTCAGCTCCACACACATCAGGGCTGGCTCAAGGCAGGCACAAGGGAGAGAGCACTGGGGAGAGCACAACCAAAGCCTCTGCCAGCAGCATCAATTCACTCTGACTTGATTGAGATGTGAAGCAACACCACAGCTAGATGACCTGGGTAAATTGAGGTTTTAGCAGCTTGAGGTCAATAAGGCCCAGGCCGGAAACCCCAAACCACCTGCAGGTATCACAAAGCATTAGGCTCATGTGCTCACAGGGAGCAGCAGCACTGACACAGCCCCTGCTCTTCCCTTCCCACCAGCTCCTGGGACTTCATCCATGAAGGAGAATCCTGAAGCAGGACTCATCTCCACACCAGAAAGTTACAGACCATGGAATTTTAGCAGCATTTACCATAACACCCAAACTAAAGAAAAATGAAAACAGTATATTATAGTAAGTGCTTTTAAATTCTTGCTCAAAAGCAGACAAAAAACCAGCAGCAGCAGCTCTAGTAATAGCCAGGGCAACTGCTCTCATTTCAAATAGAAAAACATGGTTTCTTCTGGCTCCTCACCTGGCCAATTACACCTTCATCTTCTCTATCTAGTAAATCATGTTAGAAAAGTACAATTTACCAGACATGAAGGCACTGACAAGGTACTTGATATTTCTCTTGATTCTGACAATCATAATGAGAAAAAAATAATGAGTGTAAAAAAGGTTTTATTCATTAAAAAAAACCTCCAAAGAAATATGAAAAAATGTCAAAAGTAGAGACCTTCGCATGCAGCATGTACACAGCTGCAGATGCACAGGAAACAAAGCAATATTTGTAAAATGTTTTTTGGGATCTATGCAACCCAGATACAGGCAAATCCACGTCAGCAGTTTGAGTCTTGACCAGCCTGATAGCTTGTTCAGTCCAAGCTTTCATAATTTTACTGCAATTAGCACTCCCCAGGGGAGCTGCCCTGTCTTCAGGTTACTTTTGCAGAGGAAAATTAGAGAACTGTAGCTTCAGAAAATCAAGGGTGAATACTTTTGATGTGAAATGCCCTAAGGAAAAAATGTAGGCAATATCCAAGGCTGCCATCATTGCAGGTAAAGGATCCTAAGTCTGAGCATCCCTAGCTTCTCCTTCGTTTCCTCACAGCAGAAATACAAGTTGTTGCTTGCAAGACTCTTTTACTAATACATTATTAGCCCAAGGACTACCAGAAAACTCTGCTAACAGTCCCTTGGAGTAACAAATAAAAAGTCATTCTGTGTATACACAGTACTTTCAGTTGAATAAAGCATCTCATGGGTCATGATCAATATTTCATATCCTGATAAATTTAGATTAGCAGCCGAACTCCTTTACAAAGGTGGCTGAATAAAGCTGCTTGTTCAGTAGACCCTCCATAGGCTGGAGGTCTTAGAAAGCTTCTAAAATAGCTTTTATTTTTTTTTTTTCCTCCACTCCAGAAATCAATATGCTTTCAAACATTTTACCTTCAAGAGTTATAGCACTTTAAAAAGAATGAATTAAAAGCAGGACTATTCCCCCAAGATAATTTTTAATCTAGCTTCCCAACATACAATATTATTAGATCCAGAAATTTGAACCCAACTATTCAGGTTCAAAAGGTATATTCTTCTGTCATGGATAAATTTTTATTTTTGATATCCAGAACTCAAATGAAATATCTTTATTTGACACTTCAGGGGATGTAGAAAGGGGTAAGAAGCTACAAGATTATCCCTACTGCATTCTTTTTTGCTTTCCAGCTAGTATAAAATTGATGTGGTACTTCAGTCTTGTGCTGGATTCACTTCATAGTGAATGTGCAAATACAGCAACTTTACAGCCAAAATCAGTGTAAAACTTGCATATTCTGTTTTGTTAGTCTGTTAACACAAAGCTCATCTTGGCAAAGCAATATTTAATAAATTTTGTTATATTGAATGTGATTTTAATTATTTTAATATAAGGCCTATATAAAGCATACTAAAGCATTTCATCCTGTTTCACTTGTAAAACTGAACATGAGAAAAATGATTTTCCAGCAAACCTGATCAGGAATACAAGGATGAGGAATATCATCAGCATTTGGCCCAAAATCTCCAAAAAGTCATTAAAATGAGTAAGTTCTGAATTAATACCTCCAGCACCAGCCAAGGATTAAAATGAACCTAAAGCCCAGTATCAAAAAGTTACATCTCTTGAATCATGGGATTTATAGATTCTCTGTCATTTCTCACAGATATCTGCAGTTTTTGTAATTTCTGCTCTTTACTGTTGTCCCATTAACTCTTCCACATCCACTGAACACAGCTGGTGAGAGGAGCCATGATCACAGTTTGAGGGAATCATGTCAGATTATTAATTAATTGTACATGAACAATATCATGCAGAAGGCATCCTGGGCAAAATACAGCAGGATTCACCACTACCTGACAGATATTTATGCATACCTTGGAATGTAAATTTTAAACTAACAAAATTATTTGCATAAAATATAGTAACTTTATGCACTCATATCAAGACAGCAATAACAGGGATGGGAAGGGCTTGCCCAGGGAAGACCTCTCTGACCCTGGAAAGAACAGAAGTGTGACTGCTGAGGTGTTAGCCCACATCACAGGCCTGGAAACCAGTCCAGGTGACATCCAAAGGGAAAGGTTAGGGCCTGGAAACCAGTCCAGGTGATAGCCAAAGGGAAAGGTCAGGGCCAGAGGAGATAGCAGGCTCTGCTGGGAGACTGCAGCTCTCATTTTCAATTTTCACCCACAGGATGAGGGGGCACCCTTATACCCTTTGCTGGCTATTAGCATGGCCAGCATAAAGCTAAGTATTCTCTCTTTGCTCTTCAGCCAGAACTCTGTCAAAGCTCTACTCCACAGCAGCTAGGAAAGGAAAATTTATTTTTGCCTACACTGTTGAGAAGCCCTGAGTCAGCTCTGCTAGAATGATCCCTCATGATGAAAAATTTATGGCTTTTGCTTTGCTTTACTCCCTGCCTTTTAATATCCTTCTCTTCTCCCCACAGCATTTTTCCCAATTGGATTTGGCATCCTCCCCAGTTCCTGTTTTACATTCTCCATCATCATTTTCAAAATAAATGTATCTAGCCTCGTGCCTCTATTTCAAGACTTCCATCCTTGGTTTTGTGACTGATGGATTTTAAAGGGCGAGCCAAGTTCCTAAATGCCCTGAATCAATATTGTTCTTTAAGAGTTGCTTTAATCACTTAGATGAGGCACCTATTTCTGGCAAACATGTGGAAGGAGTGAGTTACACAAGACAACGCTGTCAGATGTGAAACGCTGTCACCATCTAGAGATGTTGGAATGTGCACAATCATCTAAAACCAGCCAGCTAAGCACAAAAATTGACTATGAAAAAAGGAAGCAAATCAAGTAATGCTCCTTTTTCCAGCTGCCTGCAAATTACCATTCTCTCCACCCACCACAGGGCTCCAGCCTATTAGGGTTGATGACAATCAGCAGCCTGGGTGAGGGAATGGAGCTTCCCATCAGTGCCATCTGCACAAGAGTGAAATGGGAAGGGTCAGCCAAACAATCTGCTCGCTGCTACACCAAACGAGCACTAAGAAAGTCAGGGTGAAACTACTACTGGGTTTAGTCCAGAATTTTGTGGGCTTAATTTACAAGGAAATTTTCCGTCTCAGAAGAAAGGCACAGCTCAAAGAAACATTCAAAATAAATGTTTTTGCTCCAGCATAGTGTTCTAGAAAAAGTGTAATAAAAAACAGACATAAACATTTTCCTTTGGTTTGCCTGGGGATTTCTCTGGATCTCATTTTGATCTCTGTACTTTTCCCTCGCAATGGTTTATAAAAATCTCTTTTTCTGTGATCTCCAGGAGTGCTTCTGCCACATCAACAAGCAAATGAGAACAACTGACCTAGATGCCAGCACACTTTTACATGTTATTATTATTCATTTCTATGTATATTACTTGTTTATAGGTAGCACAAAAGTAACTCGTGTTCACACTCCACCTCCTCTTTCCTTTGGAACAAAGGAATTCTGCATCTGTGCTCATAGGACGCCAGATTGCTGCCTGGATGTGGCTGGCAGGCAGCCTGCTGGGGTGGCACAGCAGCTGGTAGGACTTGGGACAACCCTTCAAGTTTCTGCTTTTTTTTTTCCAAAATTGCACCAGCCATTTTCAAGATGTAGCCAAAATACCTCAATTCTCCTCAGTTAAATGTGCACAGAAGTATGGAATATCCTGAGTTGGAAGGGACACACAAGAACCTGCAAATCCTGATCCAAGAATGCCAGTGTGAGCCTGAGAGTGCTGCCCAACCCTTCCTTGAAACAAGCCCTCCTTGAAATCAGTGAGGCTTTTGTGCTGCGACCTTGGAAGACTGTCCCAGTGCCCAACCATCCTCTGGGAGAAGAATCTTTTCCTAATATTCAACATCAATTTTCCCTGGCAGGGCTTCCTGCTGTTTCCTTGGGTCTCATCACTGTTTATCAGAGAAGAGATCAGTACCCACCCCTCTGCTTCCCCTCCAGAGGAAGCTGTACATGGCACTGAGGTCTCCCCCCAGTAGTTACTCAGCAACATGCAGTTACAAAAAGCTAATGGAATGCTGATTCCAAAGGAATATGTGCTGCTCCAAAACTTTCTTTGGTGAAATGTCTAATTCCCGTCTTTGCCATTAACAGATTGTCTGTGTTAGCAGAAACATGACAAGGATGGATTAGCTCTTTTCTTCCTTCCTAAAAATAGGAACACTACCTTTAATGAAGAACTAGTTTCAATTCAAAGACAGAAATTCCAAATAATTCACAAACAGGTGGTTACACCAGGTGCCTGTGCACCTTCTGGGCACTGTGGATCTGCTTTTGGGGCACTGTGTGGAGCTGGCTCCCAGCTGGAGCCTCCAAAGGAATTGGAATCAAGGCCACATGCAAGGAGACACCCATACAGACACTGTGAGCAGAGACAGCTTTACAGAACCTTCTTATTTTTATCAGATTTGACCTAAATACTTAAAGAAAACCATTGAAATTAATAACACTTAATTGACTAATAAGAAAACCTGTTTTCCAGGCAGCAACAGCCGGGTGAGAACAGCACAGAGATCACCCAAGCAGGAGAAAAAGGAGAAAAAGAAAACTCTCCTGCCTGTCCAAGCAGACACTCTGAGTCAGCATTCACCTGACCTTCACACAGAATAGGTAATGTCTAGCAGCAGGGTTAGGGCTGAACTTCAAAAGAATCTCATTTCTGATTGCTGATCTATGGACAGAGGGAGAGTTTCAGAGAACAAATAATATCAAAAGCAATACCAGCAAGCTAACGAAGATATTTCATGTAGTGCAAAACATATTTTTTATCTTTACTGACTGATCCATGTATCTGCTGAACTAGTAATTCAGAAAATGCTGTTAACAACAGGAGAACATCCTTGTTGCTATCAAGAGGAGCATATCTTTATTTCATGCACATACTGATGAAGGCAAAAACATTTCTAGGAAAACAAGGTGCAAGGATTTTTATTATTTAGGTAATTCCATGCTTTTAAAAGAAAGAACACCTCTTTAAATGAAAATGTTGTCTGTAAGCTGTGCATTTTGTCAAAAGGTTTTTTTTTTTTTAATTAACATTGCAAATGTTTCAGAGAATTGAAAAAGGTGCCAGTAATACTGATATTGTGATAATGATAAAACTTTGGCTGTAGAATAATGGAAATTAAAACTGAGTAGGTGCATTGCTGACACACTGGAGGGTCAAATAGAAAAGTGTATTTGTTCCATTCTGGAAACAAAATAGATTTATTGAATTTTCTTGCCCGTGTATGAGAATACAAAATCAAATCCAATGCTGGCAAAGTGATTTTAAAAATACATTTTTACCAATAACCAAACAAAGTACTAAGAGTTATGTTTATTTACCAGTTGCAGCCTTGTAACTCTAACGTGGAATTAAATATATTTGAGTGTTTTGAATTAGCCAAAGAGCTTTGTGAAGCTAAAATTGTGGAATACATTTGAAATACGATGATGAACTTATTTCAAGGATTGAAATACAGTAAAGTTATTTGCCCTTTGAATTTATATTTTTTCAAAAACTAATATGCTGAGGGAACATAATCTTTAATATTACTCTTTAATAACTATGGACTAGACCATGCTAGAAACTGACATCGAATTTTTAGCAGTTTTTTCTGGTACCTTGTTTTTACTTTTTTAAAAAGCAATATATACACAAGAAAAAAAGAAAAAAAAGATCTTATTTTCTGTTTTCCCCCTTCTCATTTTCCTTCCCATCACACCCTCTGCTGGTGTGCGTATCTGCTCTCCCCCTCATCCCTTCCATGTTCACTCTCATGCCCAATAAGAATGGATATCTCTGGTTTATGATTTTACTCTTCTCTCCCTACTGAATTATCAGCATAATTTGATGCACTAAAGTGACAATGAGGACAGAGAAAATATGCAGAATAAAGTCAACAAGCTTCCTCATCTGCAGCCACTTGAAGACAGGTGTTGGATGAGGAGGCAGCAACAAATCTGAGCCAGACAAGCTTTGCTTGTTGGCAGAGCTCCTTTTTATTTGTTTGCTGCTTCATGATAAATGACTCTGTTGTCCTGAACTGAAGGCAGAATATTCCCTCCCTTCTTTTATCTTGTACCCATTTAGAGTTACATCGTGTTTGCTTAAGGTTGTCTGCAGGCTACAGGCCGTGTATTTGCTCAAACATGTCTGTTTTCTTTGTGCCAAGGAATGGTGAGGAGTGCACTCTCACTGAAGGGCCCTGGCCCTCTCCCACAGAGAAAATATTCCCTTGCTCTGGACAAGAGCATGGAATTCTATTATTTTAGCATTATTAAAATAGACATCAAAACATATTCAAGCCTTTTGTAAGATGGAAATAGAAATGTAGCCTTTTTTGGTCTTTTTCCACTTCTCCATTAGTTGGAATTATGCAATCATTTTTCCTTTTGGCTTTTTTTGTGAATGTGGACCCTTATCAAGATATATCCATTGAAAATTTTGATTCAAAATGGCAACTAAATAGGGTGTATATACTGGTAGCCAAAAAGGATTTGAGATTACTGCGTGGCAAAAAAAGCAGCTCTTTTTGAGATGCAAATTTTCACATTAAATGTAAAAATTGTCAGTGGCCAACTAGAAAAATATCAAAGCTATGTTGTGCCATTTCAATACACAGTTGAACAAACTTATGCATCAGAGGTTTTACTACTGCTTAAGTAATGTATTCATACTTGACAGTTCCAAACAGGAGAGTGATTTTGACATAAAAAACAAATAATGGTGTTTATCTGTGTAGAACAGGAATATGACTGGAGGTTGACAAGTTATTGTGAAAGGAATAAAGACAAGACTGGATGCTGAGTGTTACAAAATTCAGACTGAATGGGATATTTTTTGACATCTGAACCATGATAAAATCCATTGACTGGTTGCAAGAATACATTCACAAAGACCTGGCTTATAGGATAAGGGCCTTCTGCAGCAGCAAAATGCAATTTTCTTAGATAACTTGCAAACATACCAAACATGACCACTCTGTCCCTGATTTTTACGTAGTAGATTTTTTTCTTTTGGTCATAAATTGCTTCATACCAGAAAATAAAAAGGAAAAGGTTGAACATGGAAGGCTTTATAACAGAAATAAATGTCACATTTGAAGGTGCAAACAGGAGCAAACATGCTGTTCTACAAACATAAAACAAGCTGTAAATTTTACCAGCCACATCTGACAGAAAACAAAACAAAGCAGCCTCTATTTTTTTTCAACTTCATACTTATACAACATATAAATAGCAGAAGCCAGGATTATATCTTCCAGAAAGCAGGAAAAAAACTCAAACCACTTAAATCCTGTAGATTACAATTCAGAGGTGAACTTCTTCAGAGTTTTTGTGTGCTCTAATGCTGTTGGGGCTGTAGCTGAAGTTTTTTGAGAATAAGCACTCCATGTACCAAAGGAGAAGGCAGATGGAATGCTTGAGGTATGCTTGGACAAGGAAGGGGTGTGAAACACGAACTTACCATTCCAAAGGTTAAAAAATACAAAGAGAAGTAGGCAAATATAATTTTCTTGCATCTCTTTAAAATAGGACAGAAAAATCAAGTACAGTTACTGCCATTTTAAATGTTCTGAATTTTTTTCCACCTTTTGAAAGGAAAGAAAATTAAAAATTTTTAATTTCCCTTATTCTTCAAGTTACCACAAAGACCAAAAGGGATCTAGATCTGAACGAAATGTGAAAACTTGGTATCACAGAAGAGATATGATGTAAAATTTCCTGATCCTTCCTCATGGAGATTTGTGCTATACTGTGCTGCTCAACATGCCAACAGGATATTCTAATCCATGTTGGTCAGAGCTATCAACAGATCTTTAGTAGTAATTATGTTTTCTTCATCACCTTTCAGCTTTCTTCTGCTTTTAGGGAAAGTGCCCAGAGACTGATCAGAGATAGAGTTAAAACTGGACAAGGAAGATTAGGGACACTTTGGAGTATCCATCATCCATATCAAACCCCACAGTCTTTAGGCACTTTATGGAATTATTTTAAGGATTCTTATTTTACCAGCAAATTTTGATAACACTGCAACACATGAAGAGAAAATTTCAGATTTTGGAATAGGAGATGAGTCTGCTTAGGGCTGAAGAGGTCTTCTGCCAATTCCAAAGCAGAGTAAACCCATGTAAGCCCACTGAAATTAAAGCATGGAATGGAGTATGGAATCTGATCCTTATTAAGCATAAAATGTTGACATTGTGTATTTACAACTTTGTATTCCTTTTATTTTTCTCCTGAAATTTCCCTCTCTATCGCTTTAAAAACTCACTTTTGTCCCATCATTTTCTCTCCCTCTCAGCACCACTGAGATAATACTACTCCCAAATATTCTAAACCACTTCCAATCTTTTTGTCTAAAGTTCAGCCATGATTCCTTGCATGGGATTTACTTGAAGCCTGAAAATAATCTTCATCCTAGACCTAGCAAGACACAGCACAGCTCAGTTTCCCAGACAACTCACACTCTGGTTCCCAACAAGGTTAATGCCTTTCATTCTCATTGCCATGGCCAAATATATTATTACTGCAAAAGTGAGGGCACCTTTCTTCTTCTCATCCTCCCCCTTTCCTCAGATACCTATCAAATTATACAGGCTTGCTCTTCAAGAGTCATACTCCACTATTCTGAGAATGTTTATTTGCTTTGTTTTTTCCTCAGTCATAACAGTATCTATTAAAATTTGACACAGATTTGCAAAACAGCAAATAGCCCTCTTCCTTCACTCTACCCCCCAAAAAAGCTGAGAAAAACCAACATAGACAAGCAACCAGCCAATTAAGTTAGTAGTGGAAAATAGTGGCTGTGCAATATTTGAAGATGTCTTTAAGAATCCTTCTCCATTACTAACCAGATGACAAAATTCACTGTAAACAAAGTACAATAAAAAGAACGCACTTAATTGATACATGTTTTGTTCCTGAGTTTAACAGGGATTCCATCAACACAGTTTTGTACTATAACTCCCAGTTAAATAAGTTTCTACACCCTCCCTAGGCAGAAGTAATTTGTCTGATGAAGAACATCTTGTATGGTCTGAAAAAGAACCAATAATTTTCTAGCTTTAAGAGCCCAGATAAGAAAAAAGTTATTCAGATTTTAAACAGTCAATAATAAGTAGACTGAGTAGTAATTATCCAAAAATAAAATCTGAGTAATAATTATCCAAAGTGTCTGGTGACTGCTTGTAACAGCAGATAAGAAACATGGTAAGAAACAGCTGGATTCACTCTTAAAATAAATTGCTCTTTTTGAAACAAAGGAGAATCCAAAATTACAGGACTAATAGAAATCTTTACAATTCTGCCAGTGAAAAATGTTAGCCTAGATGATGACCAGTTAATTTACTCTCTAGAAGAGCAATTCTATTTATAATGCAAGCAATGTCATTTGTATTGAATGTTTCCCCATCTCTGCTACAGTTTTCCACACTAATAAATGCTGGGTTTTTCACCTTCTTGTTAAGTATTTTCTCTTTCCCTAAAATATACCTCAAAATCACTTCGTTGAAGTGAAACTGGCTATGTTAAACACTAGATGGCAGAACAGGTCTGGAGCTGAGCATCTGAAAAGGCTTGTCTTCAAGTTTCTCTGCATTTCCAGAGGTACCAGTTGAAACATTTCACCCAGTTCTTCCTATGAAAGTTATCTGTGGTTACATAAAAATCATCTCCATATATAATAAATAATATTTTGTATACACACAAATAATTTTTATACACACACTGTTTACATTCCCTGGCAAAGAAAAGCCAGGGCAGCCTCCTGGCACTTTCTTCCTGTGCCCATTTCCCGTGGCCAGGAGCATTCACTGTCCTGGGACCTCTGCAGCACCACAGAGCTGCAAGGTCAAATCTGAAGCAAAATCCTCTTAAAATCTGTAGCTGCATGCCTGAGCTGAAAATTATCAAGAACTCAATGTAGAATTTAGGCTGAAGTACAGATCAGAGAAAAGGATTTACCTTTTCAGGCTTGTCAAGAAATCTAACAGTAAACACAGAAACAATAAAAGGACATAAAACACTCTAACAAAGAAATGAACAGGTGGATTACATCATCTGTTTTACACTCTCTCTTGTAAAGTTTGAAATTGTTATTTATAAACAATATAAAATGAATTAAGAGTTTAACGGAAATTAAATTTGCAAGGGCTTCCAGTGCCTGAAGGGGGCTGACAAGAAAGATGGAGAGAGATTTTCTTACAAGGGCATGTAGTGACAGGACAAGGGGGAATGGTTTCAAACTGAGGGTAAATTTAGATTGGATATTAGGAGGAAACTCTTTACTGTGAGTGTGGCAAAGCACTGGAACAGGTTGCCTAGAGAAGCTGTGGATGCCTCATGCCTGGAATTGTTCAAGGCCAGGCTGGATGGAGCTTTGAACAAGGTGGACTAATGGAAGGTGTTCATGCCCATAGCAGGGGTTTGAAACACAATTATCTTTAAGGTCCCTTTCATCACAATCTATTCTATGATTCCATGAAATTAGGAGATACGCATAGGCTACTTCATCTTTATGCTACAAAGAATATGACAAATGCACCTAAACAAATTAAGAAAAGCAAGGTGTTCAGTTTTATTGCCACTGAAAACTGTAAGGTACCATTTTGTTTACAATCAGGCTCACAGGCTCCTGTACCCCACTGTGTGCAGAACAAATCCCACAGCATCACTTCAGTGGAGCACCTCACATTTTGGGTAAGTGGGTAAAGTGGGAAAAAAGACCTGTGTTGGCTCTCTGAGAATTTAGATCCAGCTGAACTTGAGCAGCATCACATGGGATTTTTGCTGACAGCACCGGCAGTAGGTTGCAGATAGGACAGCAAATTTCACTGCCTTTGATTTTTGTATGCAGGAGTCAGCTGCGGCAGCCAAAGGTTTTGCAGACAAGCAAAGCCCAACATTAAAGCCCAACATATGTTGGGCAGCTTCACAAAACAAGCCATGTGTACACACATTATCCCTATTGTCAGCCTTACACATTATTTTTCTCCCCATTCCTAGAGTTATACTTCAGAAACTTCAGTCTTCCATATTTTGGAAGAGCTCTGCTCTGACAGCCCCTCACAGGGGGGGAATGTACACAGAAATGTCCCAAACTAAGGCAACAAATGATTGTGGAGATCTGCTGCTCCAGGGAGGGCAGAGCAGCTGCTCAGAGCTTGCCTGTCTCACTCAGAGCTGCCTCTGGCACTGCCACAGAAGGGATGAGCACGGGGAATGGCTTGGGCAGCAGCCATTCGTAATCAAATGTGTAATTCATGCTGCATTATTTCAGGCTTGTAGCATAGATACTGTTTCAGGCTTCATGCTGGATGATAGGCTGAGGATTGCTGCTTTGGGAGGATGAAATTGTATCATCTCCTCAGAATCCCTGTACAAGCATGGAAGGCACAGATTGAGGATAGGTAAGAGGAGGGAGAAGGAGGAGAGGAGGAGGAAAACTCACTCTATGTATGCCACTCACTGGCTCTTCTGTTCCAGTTTTGCCTCATTCTTAAAATTATACATTTAACTGGAATTAATCAGGAAGTTCAGGCCTGCCATCTCCCCTGTCCCGTGGGCAGCTATGCCCATTGCAGCAGCAGCAGCACCCCACATTTCCCAGGGGGCTGTTGCTCCTACCATTCCTCCTTCCCCAGATCCCCCTCTACACCCCAAACATCTAGAAATGGGAGCAATCTCCAAAATGGTGAGAAAAGAACACAGAAAATCAGATGACTGCACCCTAGACAATTCATCATTTTTCCCTTATCCTCACAGATGCCTTAACTGCACAAAGTTATTTCAGCAAAAAGAATGCCATGGTAAGCTAACAGGAATTTCCTATCATTTTTGGTCACACCTGAGCTATGCAAGCCTTTATGCCTGGAGTCTGGTGCTGCTCAAGTTAACAAGACACTGCAAGTTTCCCCTTCATATACTTGAAAAGCAGAACAAGAGGTGTTTTCCTATCTCTAGTCATAAATCTCAAAATATCAAATTAAAAATATTTATATATTTTTAATATATAAGTAATTATTAAATTATTACTTTTTAATTTAATTTCTTACTTTTTTCCCCTTCTGGGATTAATTAGCTGTTTATCACCTGAAATCAGTCAAGCTAGCATAGAAGTACTACAAGGGGGAGGAGACACAAAATCTTGATAATGAAGCGGGTTTTGGATGGCTCAATTTTTGTACCATTTTTCTGCCTTCCTTTGTCTCATCTCATGTACAAACATCCTTACCCACATACTCAGAAATCCATTTCACTGCTCTCTTTCAACTCTTTCTTTCCCATCCAAGATCACTGCACAAACCCTGCGGTGAAGGCAATTTCACAACAGCTCACATTGCTCCCATCTGCTTCAGACCTTGGGCTCTTTTTCACCCCATGAGAACAAACCTATTCATTCTTCACCTCAGACTCCAGCCTCTTTGAAGCAGTTGCCAGGTTTTCTACTGTATCATGATTACTTAGTTGGCATTAAAATAAAAGGAATACATATATTTGTGTTTATATGTACACAAAGACACAAACACATCTATATATACAAAGAGACACACACATTTACATACATATATAAAAATATATACAAACATGTATACACACGCACACATACACATATTTTTCAAAGATAACAGGGGTACTAGGTTTTGTGTTTAAGTGTGTGTGATTTCACAGATGAACTATGACCCTGATGCATCATCAGGGTCACAGGAGCACATTGATAACCCTAATTTATATATTTATTTATGTTATATATAATATATATATACCATTTATATATATATATACAATATACATATATATACATATATATTATATGCATATACAAATACATATGTGTATATGGGTATATATATGTATATATTCCCATAAATATATGCATATATAATATATATTTTATATATATAGTCTTCTAAGTTTAAGAGTCTTCCCACTGAGCACAACATCTTCTTTCATTGCCAGAAATATCAGCTTTCCAACTTGTTGCTTGGATTAAAAGTAGCAATAGCTATGAAGAGTTTATTTAAGCATAGGAAAACTCTTCTCTAGATATAGCAGAGGAGCCACAGAACAGCAAAATTAGGTGGCAGCAGGTGACAAATTTACACCCTCTGGAGGGCTTCCTTCTTCTCAAAAGCCAAAGAAGCCATTGCACTGTCTGACACAAAAGAGATGATGCTAAATGTTTACATATCAAAAATATTTAGACAAATTAATGGACAACACTCACTCCCACTAAAGACTATTAAAGACATTATCTTGGGCTGGAAATCCCCTGGAGTGTTTTTGGGAGATGGGATTTCCTTGTGCATATATTGCACATGCATTTGCTCTTGGCAATTTTGGATTTCTGGCATCAAAAGGGGTGGGACTTGTGTACCTTCAGTGTATTTTGATCAGTGAAATGTTAACCTACATCAATTATTTCAATGATTACTATAGAATTTAGTTAAAGAAACACCTTTTTACACTTGTTGGTTTTAGAGAAAATACTTCATCAGTAAAGCTAGTGCATTATACTGTCCCTGGTTTCTCAGACAGTAAAGAAGAATCACCAGCTTTTCTTGGCTTTCCGGCATTTTTGTGTATTTTCATTCAGATTAGGGCAAGTTCCTGAGTAAATAGAATTACTGCTGAAAGCACCACTTTAATCACGGGGAAAAACATGCCATCCTCACTAATAGCAAACATAAACAGAAACAGCTTTTAGTTTTATTAAACTAAGACCTCTTGGACACTAAAGTAATATTTAGGCTGATTAAGCACAGCAGAATCAGTGTATGAGTTACTTCAGGTTAGTTTTTATATTGCCTTTCTGAACATGGAAATAATAACTTCAGCTGCAATTTATCACTGAACACTGATAGCTGTTTCTGACTTAAAAGAAAGAAATGATCCTGCTAGTTATTTACAGGAGCTTTGCTGCTTTATTTTGAACAGAAGCACCTTGTCACCAGTAGTTACAAAAGTTGCCTACAGCCTTCAGTTTGTTAAAAAAAATCAGGCCCACTTAAACTTCTAAAACAATCCCTACAAAACAATACAGTAAAAATCAACCACCCTGGAAATCCTTGTATGTTAGAGTATGACAGGAGATCCAAATGGTCATTTCTCTTATGTGATTTGTATAAATCATGGCTTAAACTCATGAGCAGGGTTGGGGTTAAGGCAGGCACAAAACACCAAAACAGAATGGAGGAAAAAGCCAAATCTTTGCAGGCAGGGATGTGTTGCTCAGGTGGGAATGTGACAAGAGCAGCTCACATGGAATGCTGGCACACCTGGAGCACCAGAATATGGCTCCTTCTGTGACCCCTTTGAGGGACAAATTCCCACAAATGGCCATGCACTCAGTTATTTTGAACCCTAGCAACTAAATGGGTGAAATCAGATGCACCCTGGGTTGAAAAAATTTTCAGTAAAGAAATGCTAAATGTTAGGTAACACTACTTCTGTGTGTATTGCTGTCTAAACACAAAGGGATATGTTCTAATTTTAATGCACAGAGGAGTCATATACATAACCCTTATTAACAGCAGCACATATAGGGAAAATGTTCATGTACTATGAACAGATTCTATTTTTGTTTATTAGGAATATTGTATTTTATCAGCTGTCTCACTACAATGATTCAATAAATAAGCATGTGTGACAAAAAATATGATGGTGAATGACATATAATCACAATTCAGCCCTGATTAGAAGTATAAGAAGGGATCATAGCTATTCTGAGATAGTATCAACTCTATTTTTTACCATCTAAATTGAGAGATTACAATGGTAGCTAGGTTCATGAGCCATGGAGCCTTGGAAGAAGACGAGCTGAAGGTGGAAATCAGTTTTACAGAATTGGAACTACTTTAAAAAAAATAAAAATAACCCAGACATGAGAATATTGACTCTAACTTTTTTCTCACTTTGATTTTGAGCAGAGTTGGGATTCTACGTGAAATAAATCATGTGAAGGGAGAAACAAAGCATGCTCCTTGCAAAGACACAAGGAAGAATTTTGACTGATGAGCTATTGAGCCCTGTTCCCAGATCTGGAAATTGGGACCTCCAGCTCCCTGTGCTTTTTAAACAGACTGCATGACTCTGCTCTGAAGTGCAGCCACACCACTCTCACCCTCAGTAGAACCTCATTGCTTCCACAATTTCACTAAAATTTAGTGGGACTATTCAAGCACTGGTTGAACATAAATAATGGCAGTCAAAAGCAGAGACAGATGGAAAAATAACCCTGCCCTTTTGCCAGTGCTGGGCAGTGGTGCTGGGTGGTGCATCCCAACAGTTCGTAGGAAATTGATGGCAGGAATCAGAGCTGTCTGCAGCTCTCCTGAGCCTCAGCCCAACACACAAACACCACTGATGCTCTGGAGGTACTCACAGCTCTGTTCTCCTGGACAGGTCACTGCACAGAGGCACTTCTTCCCGAAAAATGCATCAAAAAGCATTCATCTCTTTCATTAACAGATATTTCTCACTGTCAAGCTGTTTTTAATGGCTCTCCACATATTCTGGGTTACTTACATTTTCTCTACCTCCCTAGAAAACAAATTCTTAGAAATGTGTGGTGCTATCCAACAGAGATAAGTCACAGCAAAGAAAAGGGAAAAGAATATTTTGCTTGCCCATCTCCAGGGGAGATTACAGCCACTAGGCAGGGTGATTTATTGTCTTGGATTGTAAACAGCATGCTGTAGCCTGCAGTAAAGACCCCTTGTAAAACAGCAAGGCATTCTGCTTTTATATTCTCTAACACATAGTGCTGTCAGCTAGGACAAATTTCACTGGAGTCAATCTTCACTGGTATAAAACCACACAATAGAAAACAGGGTAGAGCTCTAAATACTCTCATATTGTGCCAAAGAATAAAAAAAAAACACAAAAAAACTTTACAAGCATAATGATAAAAAAGTTTCATCTAATGAGAACAAGATATACTTTCATTATCCACTAGGAAGCAGTATAACCATGTTTCTAACATTCTGGAAATAATAACTATTCAAGTCAGACTTCTGGAATATTTAAAGAGAAGACCACAAGACAAGAAAAAGCCATTTCACTCTGATGACTACATCAACTACCTGTGACACTGAATGCCCCTGAAGGAAAGTAAAACTGGAGAGAATTCTGAACATGATGGAAAAGCTTCATGGAAGATATTCTTCTCATGATAAAAGGAGATAATTTGCAATCTTTCTTGCATCCTTCCCGCACATTTAGAAGGAAAAAAACCCCAACCAAACGGCAGAAAGACACTGCTATTTTACTTTATTGTACCAGTCAAGCTGCTCAGTTACAACTTTTGAAAGTTTCTGATGCCTTTGTAGACTTTTATAAACATCTGAGTGGTGTGGTGCATTTATAAAAATATGGAGGAAAAAATGACAATATCAGCCTAAAAATCTATGGAACAAGATTGGTTTTGGGGATGTTTAGGAGATGAAAATGGTGATAATTCTTGCTACAAACATCATACTTTGTCATAATGAGTTTTGCATCTGTCTTTAGCAAGAAAAGGAGTGGAAAACACTTCATCTCTGTCTGTAGAGTCAGTGAGCCCATAATCCTCCTCACTCTTAGGTCCTAAAAATGTCCCAATTATTTCAGTAGTAAGATCTCATATTCTTAACTGAGATTTCATTAACACCAAAAGTATGAAGGTTTAGATTCTCTTGCAAATCAAATTTCACAAGATTACTTGTTGTAGTAATGGCACTTAACATTTACATCCTCTCATTCACCAGCTACTTCACAAACATCAGCTAACAGAGCAGACTTGGAGGTGTTGATTTTCTTCACCTCCTAGCCTAGAAACCCAATCCAGGGAAGTGATTCATTAGCCCAGAGCAATGTGTGCTAATGCCTGCAGTGTTACTTTCCCCAGCCTTTTTTGCTACCTGAAACCACTCTGTTCCACTTCTTGGTGTATATCATGTTTCAGGACATTGCTAAACTGAATGCACTGCTTTAATTTCTGAGATATTTAGTACTTTCCAGAGCGTTAAATGCAGTTATCTTATGTCTTAATCTCAATATAAATGGTTGGTTATTTTGGAAATATTACCAAGTGAAAATGTTAGTCTGATAAATGCTTCATAATGTTCACCATTTGCAAATATGTTACTGGTTTTATGCTGATACAAATAATGCTTATTTCCCTTACATCTTTTCTAGGCAGAAAATTTCTAAAATAGATGTTTTGTACAAAATGGTGGATTTTTATTTCAATCCTGATTTGTACTCTCTAGAACCTGCACTCCAAGCGATACAACAGACACTTCTCAGCTCTTCTGAATCTTTCATATTTCTCTTTCGTGCACATCAAGACATTTCCCTTGCTCTTTCTAATTTAATTCTGTCAGTTTTGAAGAGTGCTGACCAAGCCCTTGGCAAAACACCCTGTTGGTATTTATTCTAGCCTTAATGCAAAATGTCATTAAAATTCACACACACACACAAAGGATCAGCACAGACATCGCCTGAGAGAGTTTACATGGCCCTCCAGACAGAGAGGTCATCACTGGAAGGCAGAATGGGTTGGGCTGGGTAAACAGTGAAGGCTGCAGCAAAAATTGGTAAAACTGCAGAGTGAGGACTTCATTCTGACTTAAGACTTCACAGCTTCCCCAGGCCTTTTTGTGAGCTTGCTCCGAGTCTTTTGTGGGCAGAAGGAGGGATGAGTCCTTTCTACATTAAACCATTTTTCAATTTGTTCTTCATAGTAATAATAATACACACCTTCTAAAGCAGAAATACTGTGATTTTGTGATTTCTATTCCCCTCCCAATGAACTCGTTTAAGTATAGGAAACAGGATGAAAATATAGTACCATGCATCACAGCCAGCAGTAAAAATGATACAGAAATGAAATATAGGCTGGCTGGCAGCATTCCAGCCTTCCTGGCTACTTATCAACTCTCTGATGTGATGATATGCTGCATGAGATTTGCCTCCCTATCTTCCACACATAATCCTTATCTGACTGGGGCCTAAACAATGGTCTTCAGAGGAAACAGATTAGGAATGCAGCAGTTTGCATTTCAAGCTGAATTCCACAATTAAGTATAATTATGTGCCATATGTTTTCATCCTTTCAATTTTATGCTGTCTTAAAAACTAAGTAAATATGTAGGCCCATCAAATAATGGGCTGCGTCGCTGCCTTCATACAGCATCTGTGGCAAATCCAAAATGAAAATTCAGTCAATGTAATTATTCTAAACTAAGCCATCACATCCATGGATATGGAACAGTTTTGAAAGTTTGCTTGTTTTTACTATATTCAGGTCCCATTTCAAATCTCTCAAGTGTTGAAGATCACAAAGGAACCAACAGGAGTGCTCTCTAAAGCCAGTAAAATTTCCCCAGGAAAAAAATGAAGGTACAACCTCTGCTCATATATTCACACTGAGCATTATCAACAAATATAATTCCTTTTTTTCTTATTCACCCATTCAGCAACCCGAACATGATGAAGAGCTTTGCCCTGCAGTGACTGAGCACGGGAACAGGCTGTGCAGAGAGAGTGTTGAGTCTCCTCCAATGGACAATTCCAGGAATCACATGGATGGAACCCTGTGCCCAGTGCTCTGGGATGGCCCTGCCTGAGCAGGGAGATGGGACCAGCTGATCCACCGTGGACTCTTCCAGCCTGACCCATTCTGGGATTATGCCTCTGAAAAGTCAGATCTAAAATAATCTAATTTAATTTAAAAAGCTAAAAATCAAAAGATACCATAGAGATATTAATGCTTTTGCTTAATTTCTTTATTTGGACTTGGTTTTGGGGTGATTTGCAAGGTATTTGCTCAGTTAGAATGAAAAATGAACAGTGGTCAATATTTCAGGAAATTATGATTTTTTCTCCTTTAAAACAATGAATTTTTTAATACCATGCAAACACTACAATGCTAGCCCACTGAAACACCAAAATTTGGAAGGCTGTTTCATTTACAGAAACAAGTTTACAAGACTGAAAATAAAGTGTTTTAAAAGAGGATAATTGTAGTAGAGCAGACATGTAAGCAGTTGAGTTATTTGTCAGTGGAGCAAAAAAATTGCCCTGTTTTTATAAACTTAATCTATTTTCTATATAAACTATGTAACTATGTAGTTTTAATGGAACATGACAAAATAACTAAGCCCTATACATACACAATGTTGCCCTATTTCCAGCAGGATAAATATTAAAACATGTCCTTTTTTGACTTTTAAGAATTGTGCAAAAAATGGACTCACAATGAAAATGCTACAGTATGCAGAAAGACACTATAGCATCAGTTATGGGCCAACCTGGTATGATGCATTTTCCTCACAGAAAAAAGAAAAAAAAAAATCTAATGATTTTTATCTGGTACTTTAAATGGCACATTTAGGTCCAACATAAAATAAAAAAAAATTAGAGAAAGGCTTCATCATAAGGAATGTAGATAAAGAGTCTGCTAATTAAGCATTAAGGGCTCTCTATGATTAGTGGGATTTTTTTTCCTCCTAAATAATTTTCCACAGAAATGACAATTACATACTTATTATTACTTTTTGCATTCTACTAACAATTAACTACAGTAGTTCGTGTACACAGTAACATATTAAAAGATATTCCTACCAATGGAGTAAGACTACAGAGCAAAGCAACAATGCTCCATTGTCTAAATCAGCAATGAAAGACAAAAAATGCAGCTTTAAAGACATTTGGAAATTTTCCCTCCATTGTGTATATAGGTCCCGGAGTAGTGCTTTTTTGGTTATGCAACATTCACACTAGAAATCATATGCAAGGAAAGAAACCAACAAACCATGAAGACAAATTCTCTGTGGTGACCTTGGAGTCCTGAAACAGTTAACACTCTTGCTACAGATCAGCACCAGTAAAATAGAATTCTAAATTAAGTCTGAAGAAATGTACCACAACTACGGAACAATAATTTTTCATTCCTACTTAAGATACATTGTTGCAGTCAGAAGTCAGATACAGGTAAGAAAAGCTCTTATTTTCAGAGTTTGAACAACTAATACTCTTGGTCTACTGGAATGTCCAACTGCTGCCTCAAATTTCACTAATTGTTGGCCTCTACTCCAATAATAAGCTTCACAATCTGCTTTGAGCATTTATTATGGAATAGACCAAATCAAGATTATTATTATTATTATCACAGACATTATTGAAGCACTGCACTTCCATTAAGCTAATATGCTTCTGCTGAATTTTTACAGTTAGCTTAAAATGCTTCACTTAATTTGTAAAGATGATACATCTCACTCATCATCTTGCAAGAGATTCTAAAATGAAACAAAGCCCAAGAGTGAACCTTCCAAATACATTATAAACGTTCTTTTTCTGATCTTGTACAAGCTGTTCCATCAAAAAAGCAGTCAAGATATCATATGTGTGGAGAAAAGGGGCAAGAGCAAATCAAAGAGGTAAAAGAAATGAGAAAAAATTTATCAGTCACAAGAGAATGAATCAAGCAGAACGAGCCAAGGCAAATTTGGGGCTCAGCCAGGAATCAACAGACTCCTGAACATGCATGCAGCTGTATATCTATTATGACAAAAAGATAAAGCAGGACCCTATGGAATCATATGATTTTATATAATGCAAAAGATTAACAGAGTCCAAACAACTTGTTGACTTCCACAGCATTTTCAGACACTGCTTGGCCTGCACACCCCCAAGCTCTCTCTGGAGAGATGGAGATCTCCCTCCTACTCTAATAGAGAGTCCCTCCTGTCCTGAAATAAGAACATGCCTGGTGGCCAGCAGCAGAGTTCAAGAAGCATTTCATGGCTCAGAGCCCAGACTGAGAGCTCACAGTCAGCCTGGACTCATAATTCTAAACCTCCACTCGGTAGCATAAATCTTCAAATAGCTTAAACTCTCTTCCCATTGATCACTGACAAGGTATTTATCTAGTTTTGTCCAGGGCAACATTCACTCCCCATGATTTTTTACACTATAAAGAAGAAAACGAATGATAATGGGGCAAACACATACATTTATGATCACCTGGAGCAAGTTTCTCTAATTACTTGCAGGCAGGTTATGTCAGCTTCTGTACCACCTTGTTTGTTTGCTTGTTTACAAGGCCATAAAGTCTCCCCTTTCTGCTCTCCTTCCTTATTTCTTTCTAGGGTACTAAAAGCAATCTGAGCTGCAAGGGCAAAGATTGTGTGCACTGAAAAGGAAATTAAACTCTATGGTCTTGGGCTGGGCTATGAAGTGATGCACATAAGAATCAGAAAGCAGAACAAGGTACCATGAGATGTGCACAGGGACACTTTGCTGCTTTTCTAGCACTCTGTGGATAAGCCAGGGAGGGATTCTGCACAGAACACTGTGCACTGAAGATCACTCCTGGCTTTTCCTCCCTCAGTTCTCACTGGCAATGGAACAAAATACAGCAGGTGGCTTGGGCTCCATCTGGATCCAGTGTTCAGCATTATTATGCCCCAGAAGAAAACCACAGTGAGTCCACAGCTTGGGTATTACATACAAATCAAAGGTAGTGTATAGCACAAAGAGAAATAATACAGGAAAAAGCAACAAAATTGATGGGAGACAGGCAGCAGTTTGCATGAGGAGGGATAAGGTAGCCTAGGATTTTTCGTGTGGTTTTGATTCTGAGACTTGACCATTTGTTTGATGCTGTTGATTTATTTTGAAAAATTCCCTGGACATTTTCCTTTTAGTGCCTTTCAACTTTTATTTCCTAATAACCAACACAATTAAACTCTTTTTCACAAACTCATTTCATTGCTTAAATTACAGCCTTTTTTGGCACAAATTGTTGGGAACACCAAAACCAGAAATTGTGACTGCAATTCCCTGTAATGGAAGAGAGTTCTGAGGAGATGAACGTGGGCTTTATGTTGATGGCACTTGTGATGGGATGTGGGAAGGGATTGCCCACTCCTGATGCAATTACAGCCGAGCTGCCCTCAACACAGAAGGGTCTGGGGAGCAGCTTTTAGGTTACATCAGCTGATGAGGTGCAGGTAGACAAAGGAGCTCAACACAGACTACAGAAGTGAACAGCTAGCAGAACAGCAAAGAGAGCAAAGGGCTTGTGATGGTGTGAACCCATGTTCTCCTTCCTACTGGGAATACCCAGCCACTTCACTGGGATTTATGTTAGCTGTGCATTTCATTGTGCAGTCTACTTCTACTTATATTTGATTACTAATACTGCTGCAGCACTGTACTAAATCAATATCCCAAGCCACACCAGGCAATGCCAAATAAGTAAATGTGATATTGAATATCAAACCCTTCATGTGGGAATATAAAAGAAAAAAAGCTGGTGAGAGAGAAGTGGACTCTTGACACAAATGCTATCCAGTGTGGTCTGATCACTTAATGTAAGTAAAAGCCTTTAAGGACTATTAAACACCATTATTCAGTGCAACCATCCACCTGAGATTCCCCAATCTGCATGTGAGGGGAAATACCATTTTACAACAGTTCTTCTCTAAGATGCTGGTCATAAAAACCCCAAGTTGGCCCTTTGGCCTGATCTGGTACATTGCATGGGATAATTCAGAAGCTCTAAAATATGCTTCACTGTGCATTTTATGTGCTTGTTTATTGGGAGTGCAGGGGGTCGACAGCAAAATCTGGTCATTTTTTCTCAATTCTCATCTTCTGCATCTAAGTCAGTTTTTTGTTATGATCCAACACAACACTTACAGCCTGCATGCCATGACTATTCAATATTTTTGTTAGTGTTGTGAGAGATCTCTTCAAAGTCTCGGTGGAGTCTAAACAAAACGCCAATTATCATCTTAATATTCTCACTTATTCATGTGTTTGTAAAGATGCAGCAGATCAAGAAGGGAGAGTTGTTCTTTTTCACACAGCCTTTTCTGCTGAGGATTGCCATGTAAGTGTTTCCCAGGATTTCCCTCGCACTAATAGCTGAGGCTGACATACATGGTTTGGAGGCCTGCAGCCCTTTGGTTCAAACATCTGTAAAATGTGGGTGCAACATCTGTCACTCACCACCCCTCTGAATAAGAAAATCTCACATATCTTTGTTCATTTTATACTCCACTTTTTTTTTAGCAGAATTCAATTTGTCCTCTGATTTTTTTTTTGAAGTGTAAACAGTCCCAGAAGCTCTCCAAATTCTCAGTTATTATTGCCAGAAAAGCGAGGTATTTCTTCACACCCATGTGTCAGCAAGTCATGCACACAGTTCATTTAGCTGCTTACCACTTTGTATGGCTCCCATGACTTCCATTCCTACATAATCAACACATTTCTTACTTAAACATCACAGAAATGTTTCCATATGAATTCTCTGTGTAAAACAATGGCCCTTTTAATGTGTTTAAACAAACCTCAATTAGTCCTAAATGACAACATTAGGAATCTATTTTCTACTATCTTACAGCAGTTATCTAAACTGGCTTTACCACTGGTTCATACACTGATGCAACAATTCCACCTAAAAGGAGTTTCTGTTATTGTGGCAGAGAAGTTTTATATTATTACTGCTAAAGACATAGGTAAATATCACTCTCTCTGACATTAGAATAACTATACTTCTGATTAAAAATATTTAAAAGGAAACCACTCAAAGATTAAACTAGACAGAAAATAAATGAAATTCTAACTTATTTTCTGACAGTTAATAAATCAACTTTAAACAAATTAGTGCATGTGCTCAGAACAGCCCTGTTTGAAAAATAATCTTCTGAGCTCATGGGAAGTGATGCTTTAGTGAACAAACTTCATTTCCATGTTTTCACAAAGAAGAGTGAAACAAAATACTTCCTGCATATATCTATGGACTCACACCTTCAAGTTAAATCCTGCCATAAACAACAAGCAGAACATTTGACAAATTCCATTTTCCTGATCTTTTTTTAAATCTCTTGCCACCCTGCAATTCATCGTGCTAAAATCTTTGATCCCTAGCATTGAGCAGACATGAATTTCCTAAATGACTAAAACTTACGGGTAAGTGCTTCCTTTTAGAGCTGTATGTAAATGCAATGTTAAATTTTATTTTTGTAATCTCTTTAATCAGAAACAAGGGAATTAGCCAGCTGTTTGGAACTCGTGTTGAGATCTAATTAAGCATCTGATTGGATTTCTGTGCATATCAAACAGCAAAGCCTGGTATTTGCACACAAGACCGATTGCTTTCATTAAAATAAAATCCCACCAAATGACAACAGAAAGGGTTCACTCCAATGGTGGGTCTCAGAGATATCCCTCCATGAGAAAGCACACATTGGAATGGCAAAAAAAAGTGCTTTATGTGTCAATCATACCAACAGGATCCTTTACTGAGTGACACCTAGCTTTCCCCTACATCTGTACTTCATGCTCCTGCAATACGCCAAGGAATTGCCTGTCTTGGAGGCTTCACACAGGAGAAAAAAAATATCCCACAAAATGTCAATTACTCCAGTGTAGAAAGAAGCTTTACTGCCACCTATGCATGTTTTATTATATTTATTTGGTGAGAAACGCTTTTTGTTTTTTAATTGTTAGTCAAAGACCTATTTAAGAGTATTGCTGCTGAGGTTTACGTATTTATACCACAAATTATCAGGACTATTATACCTGGTAAAGCAAAAATCAAGTTTTCCCCTTTTCATGTGATAATGTCTAGAGCCATGGTTAGTTGAGGTGGTGTTACAGCATGGATTGGACTTGATGATCTTGGAGGTCTCTTCCAACCTAGTGATTCTGTGATTCTTTCCCAGATACTGAAGGGTTTAGAAACTAATATTCTAGATGACAGCAAATAATGACTGAATTAATCTTTTAGTGAAAAAATCAGTCCCAAACCAGTTCTGATTTTTCCTTATCAATTGTGGTTCATAAACAAATGTTAGTCTGGAAATTTTCCTGCCCTTTTTTCTTCTTTACTCAGTCAATTTCGAAAAGAAATTCTTAAAAAAGTAATTGCTTTTTCACATTGTAACTTTGACTAAATACTTGCTAAGGTTTGATCTGTGTGAAGAGAGTTGAAAAACCCACTTTACATGTAGAGCTCTCCATGCCTTTAATTTGATAAAACTCAATAAAAAAATTAGGGTGTCAGCTATTTTGAATGTTTTTATTGGCTTTTTTCTGAGATTTGGACAGGGTTCCATTCAGTCTAGATCTTTGCAATCTTTGCCCTCAGTGAAATCTAATGATTCCACTGCTCACTGTTAGTGCTCACACTTAGACCTGGATCTCTTGTGAGGGAACAAGGTCCAGTCAAGATCTGTCTTAGTGAACAGCAAGACAAAAACAGACCCACTGCTATGAAATTAGGAATTTAGCTGTAACTGCCCAGCATTTCATTAGAGCTTCAAATCCTCACGTTCTGGAGTCACATGATTCTGTCAAACTCTCAATTTATTTATCAACTTGTCTCAAAAAACTGAAAAAGAATTTGAAGCTCAAATACAAAGAGTTTAAATAGTTAGAAAGAAAAATAAATGTAATTTTTTTCTCAGCCTATATAATGATTTTTTAAAGCTTTGGGTAGGCAATGTTGGACATGAATGATATTTTCAGATCTAAATATTTATCTTAATAATAAATGTTATTAAAAGTTCCCAAGTGAAGAAGGGATAAGAGAACCCAAACTGTGATGCAACCATGCTTCAGAATAGACAGGGAACCCCCACACAGCCACAGTGACTGTAACAACCATTCTATAAATCAGTTATGAAGCAGCATTGACTGCAGAAAAAACCTTGTAGAGAGAGAAATCACAAAAGATATCGGGAAAGATAACATTCACTTGGGAACTCTGATGGTTTCATAGCCTATGGTTGGGCTCAATGACTTTAAGATCTTTTACAGCCTAAATGATTCTGTGTTTCTAATTGTTACTGAACGAAGTGTCTACACATATTTCCTGAATTGTCAGTTCAGACAAAAGTTGATTTTCATAGTTGTTATCAATTTTATAAATTATGACCAAAAATCGTTATCCCAAGCCAAAACAAAACATGAGAGGCACTATCTTTCTCAAAATACCTTAAAACTTAGTTTAAACATTTGTCCACAGATGAGTATAATATTTGCTAGCACATCTGAAATCAATTCCACTTTCCATGGTCTGCTGGCTGGAGACTAAACAGTCTTAATACTCGCAGGTATTAAGAGTAGAGCTTTTAATTCAATTTAATTTCAAATGGAGTTGATTTTAGCCCTAAGTGTAGGAGAGCACATGTCCCTGTGCAATGGCATCATAGGCATTTCAGTCACACTTCACCTTGGAGGCTCAAGTACTTGTTGCCTTGGCAACACCATGCTTAATGTGTTTCATTTTGCCTTCCTTCCTCTTTTGGGAGTATGAACTTAAAAATGGGGACAAAGTAATATAACACACCTTTTTCTAACCAAAATCCTATTAAAGTAAATTTTAATAGTAATAATAGTACCACCATAGGAGTGATCACTTCATAGGCAAGCAAACCACAAAAACAATATATGTAATAGAAAAAAGACAACCTGTTCACTCAGAACTGAACTCAGTCAGGTATTCAGTCTTTTAGCTCTTTGTCAGCACCAGGTACTTATCCTTCAGACTATAAGAATGAAAAATATTTTTTTCCCTTTGTTGTAGCCATGCTATTAATTTTAAAATATTTTTATAATTCTCTACACATAAGCATATTGTATTTTTATAAATATTAAAATAATTTCCTAATATTTCAGACTTTGCAGATTATGTCAGTACCTTCACTGAGATCACTGACAACCTTTAGAACCCAGCAGCATCTTTGCTGCTCTGACAACACCTTTTAGCAATGGATAGGGCAAAGGCAGTGTGTATCTGCACAAAAAAGATGCACATTCTCTTCTCCACTGCTCAGCACCTGCACTCACAGCTGCAGCTGAACACAAGGAGACCAGAGCTCTTAATTGTTCAGCAGGTACAAAAATTAGCTCCAATGGAAGACACAAAGTAGGCACTTCTGATCTAATCCTCTCAGCATCTCAGTTCCTCATTTACAAATCAGGACAATGCCCCTCTTTCACCTTGTTGGAGCCATCTGAATATAAGTTCAGTGGTATTTCTAAGCCACTCAGAGACTTCTGGATTGAGCCAACTGGGGAGAGATCATTATAAAATTAATTGCTGTCTTCAAAGCTAAACAGTGAATTCAGCCTGTGTCCATAAAACAATGAATATTGTGTTCTACCAGTACTTTTAACCACCCTTCATATCTGCCACATTTCTGTCCTTTAGAACAGCTCCTGGTTTATATGAGCATTTCAGAAAGAGTGGCTGATGACATGGTCTGGCACACAGATTTTATGAGTGTGCAGTTGGGATTGTCACTCATGGGTAGCTATGTCAGAAATTAATTGTATAAATCAGCCTGAACAAATGCAAACAAAATGTTTCTGTTGCATTGTTATGTGTTTTCTATGTGGTGAGAAGAACACTATTTGAATGAGCTATTTGACAAGGACCTAAGGGACTTCAGTAGTTTTTCATTTTAACTATTACAATCATCTCACTATATGGTGTACAATTCATATATCAACTAGATATACTATATACTATAACTTAGTTTTGCAATAGACACACAATGTTTACTTGAGTCTACATGACTTGGCCTGGCTAGAAGAAAAGGAGCTAATTGAAAAGGCTTTTTCCTCTATCTGAAATACAGAAGAGATAATGCTATGACCTTACTTTTAAATATAATTAATGTTTTATTTGGAGACACTTCCAGGCTGCAGTGTTTCCCAACTACCATGATCGTGAATGCTGTGTATGCTCTGTTGGAAACTGAGATGCTATTTTAACATTCAAAATATCATCCAATTCACATAATCTTTATTTAAAATAATGATCAATTACTCCTTGCCTCTTAAAGCCCCATATTTTTCCCTATTTCCTCTTCCTTACATTTATCTTACAGTTACAGAGACCATGTTAATCTCAATACAAACTTGAAGTCATGGTGCTATCTAATGCTTCTGCCTCTTTTCTTTCTGGGGACAACACCTCTACTGGTTTTTGAAAAAGTTCTTAGGCTTTTTCCCAAGATTAACAGTCTGCTTGCCACCATGTTCTCTGTCCCTTTCACACAGCCCGGTGCACACATCTGTACACACAAAATAAAAAACACTTCTAGCATCAAGCAAGCAAAAACATTTAGCTTCTTTGAAAAGATGTTATGTTTTAGCTCTGCAAAGTTATGTATGTATTTAACCAACTGGACCAAACCTAAGTTCATATAATAACAACTGTACATCCAGCAATTAATAAAGCAATGCTGATATTTAACTGGGAACCAGAACAACCACTTATATCCTCACCCTGAACCAGTAGGAATTGACACAAAAAGAAGCTCTAAGGTTTTATACACCATATAAAACTTGCTGGTAGTTTCTGCCTATGTAAGCAACAAGAACAGCTTTCTTCCATAAGCAAACTGGACATGGAATGTCTTTAATGTTGACTTATGGGGACAGAGAGTTAAATATCCTATTATTTGGGTTTGACCATATACCCTTAAATGCATAAAATACGATGAAGATGGAAGATACAGAACAGCACATTTTCCAGAAAGCATCCCACTAAAACATTTCATCTCTGCTACTAAAGGCATGATACAAGTGTCATAAAAAAGTTGCTCATCCATTTATGCTGTCACTAAATTGATTAATGATGAAGAGGAGGTGAACAGTTCAGCAGAGTTAAGCCTGAATCTAATACATACCAAGGCACAAGCATTTGCTGAACAAAAACGTTTTTTTTATTAGTTAGGTTCAGATTTGATGGGATGAACCATTCACCCAGACACAGTCATAACTCAAGAGAACTATAAGCAACAATAAAGTGTCTCTTCTACTTTAGCATTTTATATCCAAATGTAAAGACATAACACGGGTCAAATCCTACCCTTTATAATTAAAATGCTTGAAAATCTATTATCAAAATTATTATTAAATGGATATACTCTCATCTGAGTAGAAGTACGTGCCTACCATAATGCTGTTTTCCCATTCCACTGTCTTAAGAACAGAATCATTTTCAATAAGGAGGGTTTTTTGAAGATTAGTAATAAAACAGGGAGCATTCATAGCTACAAGAAACCTATGAACAATTTGAATACTAAAATTTCATAATACCTTTAAGTTTCTCTGCCCATGGAGCACTGGACCAATGAGTTTACCTCCTCACATAATTTTTCGTGTGAAGAAATGCTTAAAGGAGAAATTTGCCCACTTTATTCCTCATTTCTCTCACACTGAAAACATATAAAATGTGCAGAATCTAACAAATGAATGTTTAAAGGGCATTGAAAGGACAATTGAAATGCATATTTGCAGTTCCTAAAAGATGTTTTTAATCACTCATCATTAAGTAGAATTATCACATTAATCTGTAGTAGTGTGAACCAGCAAGGATATGGACCATGGCCAAGTACACTGGCAGAGGAGTTAAAGGGCAAATGAAAATTTATAAGGAATACTTTATGCAGAAAACAACTGAACTGCATTATATGATCAAAGCCAACAGAAGTAAAATCTGACAATAGAATTGTTTCAATATTCTAGAACTCTGAAAATCTTCAACTCAAAAAGTATGAAATAAGGAAGATATATTTCAAAGTATATTGTAACAAACTTGTTAATAAATTTGCAGTTGTTAGTGATTTTCTGTGTACCATAAATTTAGTGTTGTTAATAATTTCTAATAATTAATAATTAAAACTCTTAATAATTTATTAGCTTACTGGGAGAGGATCAGTGCCTATAATGATCTGTTTGAAGCAGCAGTAATTGTCAGGATGCGCTTGTCTCCTAAGACTGGTGAATTGTATTCATCTCCTTATGTGATTATAATTATTTGTTTAAGGGCAGTTATTGAAGTTTTTACTAGAATCATTGTGATAGATACTACATAAGCACACCTATCTCTGATGTGATCCTTGCCTGAAAACTTTGACATTCCCACTAAAGGAGCAATAGAAAGAATATAAAACAAACAAGGAAAAAATGAATGCAGAGTTCAACAACAAATCTTTTTGCTTGTAAAAACAACTATATGCATAAATAATTTATTCTCTACCCTTAAATGTATTCTGCTTTGAAATGCAAGCTTTTATTTGATCTGATTTTTGCTGGTTTCTCACTACTATCACCACTGAACTAGATTCTGATGCAAACTAATGTTCCCAGTAAAAAGGGAACAGCCTCTATGTTTAATTTGGAAACTTTCTGAACTTCAGGTTTCAGTAGACCTGTCTTGTGAAGGAAGTGTGTGCACTGCAGTTAAGATGCAAAACACTGCCAAAAGTGATTCTCTGGTCATTATAGTTAAGCCTTGTACAAATAAAAATGTGCTCAACATTTGAGAGCCAGACCAGTCTATTAACCAGGACACACATACAATGTGTATCCTGTGGTACTTAAGGACATTAAATAAATTCCAATAACCAAGTTAAATTAACATGCAGAAATTATGCACGAATATCTGAAAGTACTTTAAACATGATTAATGAAGTCTGGATGATAATTACATTAGGAAACCAGTAGCATTAAACAAAGATAATTCTGTGTAAAAGAACAAAATTCATCAAAAATTTTTAACAAATGGGTGAAAGATTAAAGACAAAAATCCAACTCAATTATTGTCTATGGCCCCAGTCCAGCAAACCACTTAGAGCTTAAGTTTAGTTTTATCAAAGTTAACAGACCTCATCAGTCTAAAGATAAGCATCTGCCTGGGGCACTTTTTAAACTGAGGCCAATGGACTCTGTGCAACTGCACCAAAACACAACAGACTTGCCTGGCAATAGCCACATATTTGACTATTAATTAGCATGCTATCCTTGTTAAAACAAAATGTACTCTAAAACGTTTTAGTGCAACACAAATGATTATGTTTCTAGCCCTGTTACATGCAGCATGATCTGGAAAATTTTATAGCAAGTTAAGAGGTCTCTGATCTCTTATTGCACAAAGAGATGGATTTTACAAGCTTTTTTCCCTCATAGTTTATGCCTCTTAGAAACACATTTAGCTACTGAAAAAAAAATCTATGGTGGCTGAATGGAATTTAAGCATAGCCATTCTGCCAGCGCTTAGCATTTGATTCAGCTTTTTAGGATAAAAGAAATCTAAACAAAAGGCAAAGTCTTTTGGGATAGTGATAAGACCACTATCATTGGCTCTGGATATCAGTAGAGAGCTCTGCTGAAAATGAGGGAGTAAATCTTATTAGTAATTATGTTTTACATTGAAGATACAGCTTAGGGAACAAATACTGCCCCTGGGAGTAGGCCTAACTGCATGTGAAATTTGATGATCTCTTCACCACTGAATCTCTTCACCTGTTGTGAAGAGATCCTGAAATTCTGACACATTTTTAGACATGGCTTAAATAAGAAAAAAAACCAAACAGAACAAAGTAGTTTAAAAGTAAACTCGATTAATTATATATTGATTTGCTGTAAGAACAGGTAAATAATATAAAGTGAACCTGTAAACAAACACTTAATCACAGTCAACTCAATACAGAACAAAGTGCAATCAAAAAACCCAAAGATCAACTTTGATACTGCCCTGGAATGTTGAAGACAAAAAAAAAAAAAGAATATTTTCTAGATAAGAGGTATCCCTATCAGAGAATGTGCAAAGGAAGGACCAGCTAAACAAAAGCAGGCATATCATCTTAGAGTTGCTTTTTTGAGGTCATAAAAATTGATGAAATCTGAGAAACTGTGACAACATTAAATATATTTTTCGTGGGCTTTAACAGTACTGGACAATACAATATAATTTTGCATTGAAATTTCACTTTAATTACTATTTCTCCTTTGGTGTTTGTAAAAGCAAACAAATAAAAGGGCTGTACACATTACTTAGATTAATTCATTGAACATAGCTGAAGCAGCCAAACATTCAATCTTTTTTAAAAAAAACATTCATAGCATTAAAAATTATTCCATCTTTCAGCTAAATTTTTGATAATTCACAATTTATGTGCATATTAATTTAGGCAACTTGTGAAAAACGTCATGGGTAGGACCCAGGCAATGTTTTTAGTGCAACTTAAATGTAACAGTTGTCTCTTTGTAATTGGTGGCAAGACAGAAAAAAACCTATTGTGATACAATTCCAGGTGATGGATATAATCTGGAACTGCCAATCCTGCCCCACAAAAAACCCACTATGTAGCATGCAATTCTGTTTGAGATTGCTGGCTGTGAAAGCATTGTTTGTCTACACTGACAATATTAAATTATTTTAGAGACCATCTGGGTTAGAGTGTCACTCTTCAATGCATATTTCTTTCAACTCTGCAAGAATGCTCTCTCTAAAAAAAGCCAAGAAATAAATAGGTGAACTTGCCATGAAATCAAGTATATATCTATTAGTCTTTAGGAAGTCTAACAAGTCTATAATGTAATGCATCCGATAAACTCCATTGAAGTATTTCCCTTTTAAAGAATAAGATTACTTTCTGTGTTTCAACAAGTTCTTACTCTCAGAGCATTTACAAGCACTACTATCTCTTTTTCAATAAGAACTTTTTCTTTTTTTAAGAGCAAGCATAACTTTCAAACAAAATCCACAAATCACTTTGTCCCTCAGGTGGATTTTAAAATTTTTAGCCTATTTAGCTATAATTGAGAAAAAAACTATGTCAAATAAACACATGGAAGCATGGCTTTTTAAGGGTTTCATTCCTTCCTGCTGCAATTCAGAGACTGCTCGTTCAGCAGGTGTGAAATTCCAGTTTAAGTACAAGCTACTCTAATTTCACAGTTGAATCACAGAGTTGCCACAGAGTCCCCATTGAGTAAATTCCACATTTGCATGCATTCAAGGTCATTACTGAAGGTGATTGAAACAAGACTCGACATCTCCATTTATTTATTGTCAGAGAATGGATCTGAAATTTGCACTGGCTCTAATCATTCTGATTCCACGTCTAAGTCAAGGTTATTGCAGTCTCATCTTGCCTTGTCAAAGAAGAATTTCCACTTCTAAAACATTAGCTTTCAATAAGTCCCATCTTTGATCAAATTTCAAGCTCAATAATTCAGACACAAGTACTGCACTATCTGCTTGTACATTGCTTCATCAATTCATATTATTACCTACCATTGGATTAAACCAGCACCTTTTTCTTTCCTTTGCTATATTCCTGAACACTTCATTCAATGAGGCTCCTCAGCATCTTAAACAACACAGAACACAGTTTAAAGAAGATGTATACTCGTGTCTGTGTTTAACAAGACAATCCCTTCTTTGCATGAATATATTTACACATATAGGCATATGGTACATATATATTCATAAAAATGCAAATGTGCATCTAGAGAGACTTGTATAACAAGAGAATTTAGACTTTGTATCCAGATAGAAAAGAAACCATGTGTGGTGACAAGCAATAATTTGAATCATGGTTTTGGTAGAAATTTTATAATGAGAATGAAAATCATCAAAAAACTCAAGAATATTGAAAATCTTACTAATTATTTCAAACAAAAAATAATTGTGTCCAATAGCTGTTTCTGTGAAGTCCTCAACTTCTGAAAAATGTTATTGAAAAAAACCCAGCATATTTAGTCTCAGTTTGATTAGTCTTAAAATAAGAAAATTTCAAAGGTCTATGAGAAGTTCACATGAATGGGAATTTTTTACCTCTGTTACATAGATGGAACAATTAATGCACAGGAAAATTGCAATACTTGTACAAATTTACACATTAATCCTGAAGTGTTGAGAAGCCACCACAGACTGTACAACTCCTTAGTTTAAAAATTACACAATTATAACCATGTACTATTCCTTTCAGAGCTTGGTCAAGTCCCAGTAATCATTAATTTCTTTTCTTTTCTAGCATCCTGATGCAGCTCCTGAAGTCTACAGGTTTGTTGGTTTGCTTTAATAGCATATCTCTCAGGCTTTGAACTTGAACTTGTAACATGCTTAATTTAGTCTATGATTGATCATATGCAGTTATTTTGAAATGAATTTATTATGTCAGACTAATTCATGAAGTCAAACCACCCTAATTTGAGAGGTGCAGCTATGTTTTCTTGAATTAACTTCCATGGCTAGATAATCTCTAAACAGACTGGAGAGGCAACTGCTATCAATTGATTTCCTTTCACTCATTAAAAAGCTTTCTGTTGAGCTGAAAAATAAGCAGTGAATTGGTAAGTGTGAAATCAATTCCTTTTTACTCTTTGCAGGCCAAAGATAAATACTTGTAATAGACTTGGAAGTTACATCACGTGGCTAACTTTTGATCCTTGTACTCTTGTACTGCCCTATAAGTCAGAGTTATCAATCAGAGTTTGTCTGATTCACAGATCCATTTCCCCACCCTAAAAATATTAAGTTAAAATGTCACAATAAGGAACCATCAATAAATAGTTAATTTGGCCACTACATTCATATAAACTGGTCTTCCACTAGGAATTTTGCTGAGCTGAATAAAGTGTTCTCTTCATGTTACATGTTTAAGATCTTTTTTAGGTATGCAGAAACAGATAATGACTTGAATATCAGGCTTTTTGGTTATTTCTATATTTATTTTCACATGTACCTATAATTCAGGAGTATTGCTATCTAACTTACAGAATAACAAAAAATAACATAAAAGTATTAAATTAACTTGATTTTGCTGTACAATCAGGCTACATAAAGGCCAAGGAAAGAATACTCAACACTGAGGGCTTTACCCATGAACATTTACTGACACTTCCTCTGGGAAACATTATCTATCCATCAAGGGAGCGTTCAGTACTAGCTCCAAGTAATAGGGAAAACATTTCTTCTTTACAGCACAGTTTTAAAACTTGTTCCTAAAAAAATATTTTTATTGCTCCTTAATTGATAGTTCCACTCTTGAAAAATTTTAAATTATGACTTAATAAAATACATTTAGATATAGATGTTTTCTGGTTTTAGTCCATTGAAAAGGAAAGATCAGATTTCTTAGTCTTTTTCAACTATACTAAGAAAACCTATTTCTCCTGAGTGCAGAGATGCAGAAACAAATCTTTTGCAGGAGGGGAATTCAGCTTGCAAAAGGGCAGAATATCCTTTGGTACCTTTAGTAACATCACTTCAACACTTAATTCTAAGAGATTCCACAGCTAAAGTCAACACTGATCTCTAAAAGGTGCTATCTGGGTTTTTCATGAACTTTAGATATTTCTACAATTCAGATTTCTTTTTTTATGAAACAGATAACTATGAAACAGATAACTTTATAAAGTCTTTCAAGGACTTGTGGTTCTTGTGTGTCCATGACAGTGAATTAAACACTTCACTGAGGTGCCTCCACATGGTGCAAAGCCCTGTCTGTGCTACCAAACTGTTTCAGTCTCCAAGGGGTGCAGAACCCCAGGGGCTGCACTCTGGCCAATGTTATTATTCAGTCATGACACTTTTTCAGGATATCTAGTTTGTAAAACCCTAAACAGAGCTTTGACTTTCAGAAACTCAGCACATTCTCCCATTGATATCTAATGTACGAAACAATTTCTCAAGCCAGAACTCTATTATCAGCCCTGAATATTATTCTTGAAACTATTGTTTACCTAATAGTATGTGCTAATAATAAGCTAAGAGTTTTAGGGAGTGTCAGTAATTTTAAGTAATTAAGGCCCTTCTACTTCTATTTAAAAAGATGTTTAACACTACAAAAAGTCTAAACACTCAACAGGTTGCAGTGACTTAAGAAGACTTTGGATGACAGCTGCCAGGTGATTATTAGATTTTATTAATATCAGATAGAAGTGCAACTAAGTAATATGATATTTTGTCTTTTTCAATCATGCAAAACCTAAGGAAAACTTAAAGTGAAAAAAGAATTAAAGCACAAGCTACACAAAGTTCTAAAATGTGCTCATGTTTTAAAATTGCCTTTCATGAAAAGCCAGTGGAGAACCAGCTTCTGAATGATGTTTATCATTCTGAATGACATGATATCCCTTTTTAAAAAGACAAAATTGTGGGTCACAAGCACTGTTCTTCTTTCTAAAATACATTGCAGATAATGATAAACTAATTCTTGAAGTCCTGACAACTTATTTTTCTGAGTCTAAAATTGATTTGTGTTCCTTGCCCATTGATTTTACGACAGAGGTGAGAAATGTATCTGGGATGCATTGATATTTAATGATTTGGAGGAAAATATATCTTTTGAATACAAACCTCAAGTTTTATCTGGCCTGCCTTGTTGCTCCAAGAAGTTTTTGCTACTTTGCTTTAGAAAAAGGAACATTTTAAACTTGAATTCTAGGTCGCATTTTTGAAAAGTAGAAAAGCAACATACAGAAATCTATCATGGAAACACTCCTTAAATTCAAACTGTCCCAGCAAGCCAGAGGGCAAATGGTACCTTTGCTACTGGATTTACAGAAATCTGCCTTGTTCATAGACTCATTATTCTCATTTGACATATAAAGGTAATGATAACTAGTTTATCTTTCCTCCTTTGCCTTGGAGAAGATGCTACCAAGGCTTTCCCCAAAAATCCACTTCAGGGTAACGTAGAGCAGCCACAGCCCAGGATAATCACTGTGCCTAAATTACCTTCTTCTGCTTTTGTATTTTGTTTTATGTATTTATCTTCACAACATACCTGTCAGGAAGTATTGTACAGCTCTGCCTTTCTGATACAAAAATCAGTCAAAGGTCCAAGTAAAAAAACTTAGGAACATATACTAAGTAGAGGTGACTGAAATTTGTTTTTCTCATCTTTCAAGAGGAGGAGAAACAAGGCTGTTCATGTAATCAGTTTTGAAGTTCCTCTGGAGTCTGGAACCACACTTCTAAAAACACCTGGAGCAGCCTCTAATCAAGAAGCCTGTGTAGATCAGTTCAACACACTGAAACTGCTCAGCCAGAATCAAGTCAGCACGGATTTGTTTCATGACAGAATATTTCCTATTCAGAGTGCTCCTCCAACATGTATGAGAACATTTCCTGCCAGCCCTTAAGCCTGGCTTAAGAACATCACCAGGGCAGAGCTGCCTGCAGAACCACCATTGACTGTGATTTCAGCCCACAGAGAGGACTCAATGCATAAATATATTTCCAGAAAACACTAATATTACAAGATGCATATTATTGTCTTCATTGTAGAAGTAAATGGCTACAAGAGACCATACTGCAATGTTTAACATGGTGTAAAGGGTCCTGCAGGTACATCCTGGCCAGCTGCAGTGAGAGGGCTCAGGCTGCTTCTGGACCTCAGCAGAAATTGCGTAGCCCTGCATGACCAGAATAAATGCCTGGATAGGGAAAAGAACCCTTACTGTGTGCCTTTAGTTGTCAGAAACTCTATACAGGAGTTCTAAAGACACCAGTTCATGGTATTGCTCAAATTTCCCTGCTTGTCTTAGCACGCACAGTATGAAGAAAACATAACATATTTCTGAAAACAAAAGGTACTTCTGAAAACAAAAGATATTTCTGTCACCTGTGATTTCCTGGACATATTTTCAGTTAATCTACTTCCAACCTCACTATTATTTTCCCATAAAGATGACACTACTCTCTTACAAATGCATTTACTTATCAAATAAACTGTAAAAACACTCAGGCACAGACACACTAAAAGCATGTTCCTTCCCGGTTAAAGAGTGAATTATTGAAAAAAGATACAGTGCTCCTTCCATAATATATTTCCTCTATATTCTGCAATTACCACATCATGGACTTTTCATGCTCAAAGTAGCATTTAATATGAAAGGGATTTTTTCAATCCATTAATTTTTCCAGGTTTTTTTACCACAATATATGTCAGAAATTAAGTCCCTCAAGTTGACTAAATGTTACATGAAAGAAGAACAAGATTTTTCATTTTCATTATGATTTGTTTTGATCAATAATTCTTGCTTAAAACATATTTAATACAATTAAAACCAGAAGAAAATAAACACTTCGCATATTAACATATTTTCCTTTTTATGTTTTGTTTTTAAATTTTGGCCAGGGAGAAATGTGTTAAAAAAAATGTACTGGCTTTATAATTGTGGTCTTAGCAGCCTGTCCTAGCTCAGAAAATGCCTTCAATTATTAAGCTGCAAACCACAGAGCTGCAGGTCCCAAATTAGCAATCACAGCCTATGTAGCAGGTGAAGGAAATAGCTGATTCCCAAGCTGGAAAAGCTGGTATTGTTGTGTTTGTTGCTTGTGGCTCTTTTCTGCTTCAGCTGAAATCAAAACTGAAATATCCATTGACTTCAGTTGAACTGGATCAAATGGAAGCGCATGTGTTAATATAAATGCAAAATAGGGCTGGTACAGAAAGGGGTTGCAGGAACACAAGGAAGGGAAAGCTCAGAAATCTGTTGAATGAGCCCTGGAAAGGTAAAACTTTGGTAACTTCATGAGCAAGTCTGAATAGTCTGAAATATTCAAGAATGCTGTGCCTCAAAAGAGCAACAAAATTATTTTGGTACCTTGGTTACAATAAGAGCTTCTGATAATGGCTTTAATTTTTTCTTTCATATTAAATTTTTCAGAGAAACGGGGGAAAAACTCAGGTAACCAGCAAAGGCAGGTAACCACCTCAGCAATCTGCATAACTGATGTTTTAGATATCACTTAAATACAATTTTTCTATTTTTATATCTGCATATGAATGTTATTTGCCTTATGCTAGATTCCTTTCCTAATAACATCTAACATTTGATTTGCCTTTTTCTTGACTGTGACTGAGCTCTGAACTGACATTTTCACAGAACTATCAATCATAACTGCAAAATCTCATTTGCTCATTTCCATGTGATAATAGTCAGCTAGGAATCCATCATTACATATGTAAAGTTGGAATAGTTTATTTCCCATGTGCATCACTTCATATTTATCTAGATTGCATTTCATCTGCTGTTTTACTGCAGTTACTTTGCATGGTAATATCTTTCTTTCCTTCATCCTAGTCAGCCTTTGTTCCTATTACCTTGAAAAACTTGGCACTGTCAGTAAATTCTGTCTGTTCACACACACCCACTTTTTCAGTACTAATGAAAATGTTGAATAACCCAGACAGGTGTGACTCTGCTGGCGACCTCCCATCTCTCTCAAACCTTTTATTTTTGTTTTCACACTCCTGACTGACTTGACTCTGCCTGGAGACTACAGTTCTGCTTAAATTCTTCATTTTTCAGCTCTTTTCCTTACCTCTATTTTCATTATTTTGATAAAATCTCTTCAAAATCATTCTATAATAATCAACACTGGTGTCCAGATGCCTTCAACAACAAAACCAACAGCACCTAAAATTTGTAACTTCTGGATAGGAGGGCTGGTACTGCTCAGTCACGGATATGTAACAAACTTAACCCTTATTGTGTGTATTTCTTTGATTGCTATTATGGAGGTAGCCAAAAATAAAACCTCACACAAATCCCCAAAATATTTCATAACCATTAGATACATACAAATGAAATCTCTATGTCACAAGTAATGAGCCTAAAATGACTGCTGCAAACTGCAATACCTCTCCATGTTAAAGAACTGGGGTAATTCCTCAGTGAAGAGCCACTTGTTGTGCCACTTATTTTTCCTCTTTTAATGCTTTGCCAATTTCTTTAGAAGAGTAACACTCATTGTGAATCATAGTTCATCTGCATCCCTTTAGAATGTGAGCAACTCCAGCTTCAATACCTGGCTATTCAAGCCATTTTGAATCATTCTGCAGTAGTTTTCAAGCGTATATAAAAACTTATATATACTATGACTTACCCTTTCCTTATAACACATTGACAACATTAATCTACCACAAAATATATTTCCCTCTCTTTGGCTTTTATTTGGATAGCCACGAGACTTTCAAATGATATCTATTTACAGTAAGTACTGGGATAAAAATGGATCTTTTCTCCTATTTCCCTGCTGAGGCTGATTCTAACATCAAAATGAAGGTACTGGAGCTTCACAGGCAATAATTTCTACCTTCAAGCAAGTGCAGGGTTAGTAAGGAAGGTTTGCTTTGTTACAGTGCTCCATTTAAAAAATGCCTCATGTGAAGATGTAAAGTTCTGTACTGCTAGCTCCATCTTCATGCTTTTCTTGTTTTGCCTGCCCATCCTTCTCAACTCTCTTGGAGGAAGAATCAGAACCAAGAGTACATTTTCTCTGCAGTGTTATTGCCTTTTTTACCTCTGAGAACAGTAAAATCTAGACTTGTACAATCTACCCTACTGCCCATATATCTTAGCACATGCCATACCCTACACTGACATAAATAAGCCATGGCCAGGATGGCACACACCTTCCCTGTTCAGTGACTAAAAAAAAAAACATCTACCACACCAAAAAAAACCCCTTTCCCCCAAAACAAACAAACAAAAATCCAAACAAAACCTAAAACAAACAAAATAACTGAAAACTCCACTTCCATTTCAAAGTGAGAATGCTATTTTGATTCTATTTTTAAGAAATGTAATAGATACTTCCAAAATGCATTGAATCCATTGTTTTGTTTCACTACATTGAGCACTTGAGATTCTTAGTTATCATAGGCATGTTTGTATGCATATGAGGAGACTTTAAACGTCATTTGTGAAAGACTTTGTATAATGTTTTTCTTATTCCACTATTAGAGTCTCCTTTGCTTGGTGTTCAAAATTCATTAAAACCAGAAAGCATTGAGCTAACTTGCATTTGACAGCTCATTTAAAATAATCTAGTATGACATCTTATATCACATCTCACATCTGTAGAGAAAAACACAAATTATGCATCCCAGCAATTTCAAGAATTTTATGAATTTTCCTGGGTGATTTATCCACACCAGTAATTTTGTACACGTGAATGCATCCCCAAAAGAATATGTAAAACCATTTCAGCTTTTCTGATCTTTTCTTGCTAATCTTTCAAATCCATTTTGCTAGCACTAATTCATGGCTCCCTAAATATACAGACATAAAGCTGGAGTCTGGATCACTACATACACTGAGTACAGATAATGCAGATATTAAACACAGATATTTATATGGAGTTCCAATCTCTCCTCTGCTCATGAACTCTCACAGGAAGTAGGACCAGTAGCAACATAAAATGTATTAAATATAGCCATATAGAATCTCAAATAATTATTTTAAGATTAACTTTTGAAAAAGTTACTACAAGTAAATTTGCAAAAAGCCATACAAACACCTTACATGGCAGAAAATAAATTCCCTTTTCTAATCACAGGAACAGCCTCAATCCTGTGAGTGAGTACAATTAATCTTTCACTTGAAATCTCCTTTTAAGTCTAGAATTAAAAGGAACAGATGAAAGAGTTCATCCCATCAACCTTTTCCCACCCTGTACATGAGATAGTCCACTGTAGGTAAATGGAAGGAGGTGGTATTTCACTCAATTAATTTCACAGCATGAATATTGGAAAGTGGGTCATAGTAGCTGAGTAGTAATTCTGCATTCTCTTAATTTTAATGAAAAAATAACAAGAACTGACACAGTTCAGTACTTCTCAATAGGACCAGCATCAAAACATATTGTACAAGTCTTTCATTAAATGTATGGGTTAATTGCCAACAAAGTATCATTATCTTTCTGCTGTATGACAGTCCCACACTGGAAAGAGTGTGACCACTAAGTATATGTTAATAAGCCATGTTAGAAGCTTCTGTTAAAAAAAATATTACAAAGAATTATCAGTAAAGGCATTCAGTTGATTTTTCTTGTTACTGTAAAAGCTACAGAACCATTTTTTCTGACATTACTGGCAAACCTACATTACAATGCTGGTGCACTCAAAAAGTCGGGATCCATTAAAAAGGTGGGAACCACTTTGCAGGGATGGGAAAATGAAAACAAAAGACACTAAACTGAAAAGAAAGAGGTTTGGACTGGATACAAGAAAAAGCTTTCTCTGACGAAGACAGTCAAACCATGGAGAAGGTTTTCAGACAAGTTATATAAACTGAGTCTGGGCATTCCCAAGGAGCAACAGGAAAGCTTGTCTGACCTGGTAGCTGACCCTGTTTTGAACAGTGACCTCCCAAGGCCATTCCAATCTGAACTAATCCATATTTCAGGGGCTGTCCACTCTGTCTACAAGCTAGTGATGTCCTCAGGCTCCCACCTGGAGCCTGATCTTGGTTCCTTCCCAAAAACAACCCAGCTCCTGGGTGCCCATAAGAGCTGGCACACACATCTATGTGTGTACATAAACACCCACACATCACAAACTCTCTGCTTTAATGATGCCTGATACAACCAGAAATTCCTCAAAAACCCAGTGGTACTGGGTATACCATGTTCTGATTTATGTTGCACATGTATTAAATCACCAAGGATTTAACTTGAACAGAAGGACTGTCTATGAATGTCTTGTCACTTGCCTGTGTTTTGATATCTTCCAGAGTGGGGGAGAAATTTAAATATTAAGGTAACATGAATAATAGATTAATGTATTTCAGCAGGAGATTTCCTATCATATAGTGACTTCACACTGATCTGGTGGTTTGAAAGAATATGAGGATAAGAATTTTAAGCTGTATGATGGAACATTTTAAACTATGCCAAATCTCCACCTTTAACCAAAGTAATTAGGTAGCTTAGTCTGCAGACTGGAATCAGTTGCTTGACTGTGAAAAATGTGTGTCAAGGTGGTTTTAATTAACAGGAATCATGATGAAGCACATTCTGAATTGGCAGATCGGCAAGCGAATACATTTTTTAGAACTATCTAGAATATGCACTAGTGACAATTTCAGAAACAGATCTATAACAGTAACTGATGGTCCGTCCTCACATTTTTCACAGCTCACTTTTTCATACCCAAATCTTACCTGCTTTTGGTTTGAGTGATCAAGATTACTTTGTTACTACCTGGCACTTCACTGCTACCTTCCCTGAATGCTTATTTTTATACCTTTCCACTACACTGTGTTTCCTCTCAGATAAAAGAGCTTTCTTTGTTGTTTCCCCACCCTTCTTTATCCCTCACTGCAGTTAGAAGAGGAGAAAGCACTTTCTCCATTAAAACAATTGCAATCTAGCAACTCCCCAGTCTAAACTGATTTATTTTCACTGCTGTGTTGTATAAAAACAAAAACCCTCCATCCCACAGTACAGGATCTTTTAGAATGAGCTCTTTACTGAGGTTTCCTCCTGCTTTCAGAGACTATCAGGAAATCTCATCTTAAAAAGCTGAGGTTTATACAAAAAGCTGAGGAAACCTCTCAAACATAACCTCTTGCGAAGCCATGCTGTAAAATCTGAGCTACCCTGGAAGTCAGTCCTGGTACAAGCTTATGGAAACTTGGCTGAGGAAAAAAGAACCTCACATTTAGTGAAGCTCTTAATTTCAGATGGTGGATTTCAGCATTCATTACTGTATAATCAAAGAGCTGAACTTATTTCTAGTTTCTTATTTTACCAATTTTCCAACCCACAAGTCTCTCTCATTGCTGAATCTATTCCTCAAAACATAAAGCAAGTGAAGGCTAGGAGAATATTTATTTGACATGTAGGATAGATTAAAGCACATTAGCTTATGACTTTTCAACAGTTACTTCCCACAATGCTGATTTTCAGAAGATAAACTCAGCATGAAATTATTTTAAATCCAACATAATTCAATCTCTAGGTGTGGAAAATACTACAAGACATTTATCACCCTGTGATTCTTTCAGAGCCCTGAGAAGAGTGGCTCAGAGTTTCACAGGAGTTAATCTGCATCTCTGAACAGTGCCCTTATCAACTAATTTTGCCACCAATCAGCTTATCTATTTGTTCTAAGTAACAATCCTGTGATTATGGGATAAGTTTCTCTATGCCAGACCCTGGCACAAAACTCATAGGTCTTGTTTTACAATGATAAAATACAGCAATATGTAGTCATCATCTTGCTTCTCCTTGAGCTGGCCTTATAGTTTCAGCAGTAAACATGAATTCCCAGCTTTCAAAAATATTTTTTAAAAACTTGTACATGTCTTATTACTGTAGCAAATGAGACAGTATACAATTTATTATTCTGAATTTGCATAAATTCAGATAAACTCACTACTAAAAAAATTTTCTGAGCAATCCACTTAGAAGCACATATCTTGCACACAACTGAAAACACAGTAGATGCCTGAGCTACTGATGTGTTTTGATATAAAAGTATTAAAAAGATAGAGTGACTACAGTGACTTCTGAGAAAGACTCAGTGTCAGTCTGCCACGTTTGAATTGCACTGTGAGTGCTGAAAAGTCTCCCTGAGTGGCACATGGGAGGTTAATTCATGTCACCACCCAGAGCTGAGTCCTTTAGTCAAGTGTTCTTTTTTACTTTGCTTTACTCTTAGAAAGTCACTGTATTATTCCTGGGGCTCCTTTGTCCTTTTCTCTTGCCTTTGGGCTACAGCTCCATTTCTCATGTTAGTTCTCTATTTCCCAGGCTGCTCACTCTAAATTTCAACAGCTAGTGAGCATGTGCCTCAAATATTGCTGTAAGGATACAACTTGTAGGACTTTTACCTTTTACTCTCTCATCTCTGTTACTGCATTTCTGTAATTTCACTGATGTGTTCAGTGAAAGCCTCTCAGCTATTTATCTAGCAATTTCCCTCACCCATAACAAGTAATCTCCCAAATGCATGCATTTTCTCTTCTCATTGCCCTCTGAGTTCAGAGAGTAGGGCTCCACAATAAAAGCAATCTGCTCTTCCTTTCAATGCATGAGTCAAAGATTTGGACGCAACAAGAGCAAAATCTCTTCTCTCTCAAAATTTACTCAGCTCATAACAAAAATTAGATATTACTTGATGGATTTTACATGGCTGTAAAAATTTCAGTCTTACGACACTTAATAATAGTTCAGCAAAACCCCCAAAACCATACTCAAAGCCAAAAGCATTAGAGAAAAATAGCACTTGAGTGATAAAAAAATATGGCAGGTTGTCTGTACTGGAAACCATCCATCTCCTTTTCATTATCAGCATGTAAACTGGGATCACTGCTCCATTATTCACATGAATGAGAGTTTAAAATTTGATGGTTCACTTGTGCAATATAATTTTCACAAATCAGTAAGCAATTTAGCGTTTCTTATCCTTAGGTAAGGATGCTCACTGCTACAGCAAACAACTACACTGAATTATAGCCCTAACATGGAAATTACCTCTGAACCATGCTGGGGCAATGACTTCTGTATGTGCAAATTAAAGAGGCTTTTAATAATAGAGAAATAAAATCTTTCATGCAGAAGTCTGGGTAATAAACAGTATCAAAAGCACAGCAATGATAATATGGATATTTTTACTATGCTTGCAACATTGGATGATAACTACATCTCTAAGTCACAAAGTGTCGGATCTCAGGATCTCAGTCCTGAGGTGCTGGGCCACCGAGACCACCCTTGGGGGGCTCGGGAGTCCTGGAATGTTGCCAGAAGTGTCTGGTGGCAGGACTTTGACCCTACACAGGAGACGACACCTGTATGAGGATAGGAGGATTTCACCGGGGTGAATGGTGAAGGGATTAGTTAATTAGAGGGTGAGACACAGGGTTTAGGATTTATGTACAGGGGGGTTTAGAGAAGTAAGATGGAGGAATTGGGGTGTGTCCTGTCCTTCTTCTTCTTCTTCTTCTTCTCCTCCATCTTCTTTGGTGATGGTGGCACTTTGGGATTGGTCATTACTAAAAGTGCACCGGGTAATAAGAATAAATGGTATTGGGGAAAAATGATAAATATTGTACACGTAACAATGGGTATAAAGATAGGTGGCTGCCTGAGGGCAGCACAGTGTGCTCATGGCTGGCTGCTGAGCAGACCTCTGTCGGGCTGAAAGAAAATCTTTTAGATAAACAATTAATAAAAAAAAAACGAAAGAAGAACTGAAGCCCCTTCTCGTCCTTCGATACGCGGGCTGTCCCAAGGCCACTCCGGGCCTTTCCAGGCCCCTCAAACAGCCGAAAACCCGACCACAAAGCGTGTAAAAACACAGGAGCAGTAAAACACTAACATGAACATGCTGAGTCATTAATCAGAAGATAAGTTCAATTTATGAGTAGCAATTAATTGTAAAGGATTGTGATCTCGATTGGTCCAACAATAACTCCAGAGTTAAGTCCCTAAATATTTTTAGACTCCAAAGAACATCAAATATTTATAAAGACAAGTATGGAAAACATGAAATCTCTACATTCCATTTCACTTCAGTGAGCCAGTTTGGGGTTGATAAAGATCACAGGCCTTTGATAATTGATGTAAGAAATCACAAAAACTTGAAGATCAAAATATTTTCAGGTGTGGTTTGGAGTGTACTAGAGATTAAAAAAGCATGACATAAAGAAATAAAACATGGTTGTGAGAGTAAAATATCTATGTGTAAAACTATGTAAATACTATCTCCATGGGCTATAAATTAGGGGATTGGGATGTGTCTGTAAATTTGGAATGTGAAGGCTTACTTTCATGCTTATGAAATGAATAGATTGACATTTGAATTACGAGCAGCATGTAAGATAAAGTAGTTCCTATGTATTTTTTCTCAATTTAAATTTGAATTAGTTCAATTAAACAGTTCTAAATTAGTTATGTTAGTTCTAATTATTATAAAACCCATTTTTTTCATGCCTGTTTTGAAGTCATTCCCTAGAGCAAATCTTGATATGACCAGGCATGTGCAAACCTATTTTTGTGTACACTCTTCTACCAATCTTTAAACACCAGCGTGATTAAAAAAACTGCAGCATAAAACAAAATTTAAAATTACATGTGAAAATGAAATTTTCTGATTATCTTTTCTAACTATCATGCAGAAAAAAATCCAACCAAATTAATAACTTGGCAAATGCAAACATTCTAACAGCAAAGCTTGGCTTTTAGTTTTGCAGTGTTCTTGTTCCCCTGTCCCAGGCCAAGGATCTCACCATTTTTTTGCTATGGTATTTTGTAGCAGAAAAGGCCAAGCAACTTTCAAAATAGATTATTTCAACCTCAACATTATTTTACTGGCCTTCTACAAAACTGCATTATCATACATGGGTTTATGTTTTTATTTTATTTAAAGAGCGATTATAAAGAGAAATTCAACATTTAGGAAAAGTCGGCAAACTAATTCTATGCAAAACATTAATTTCTTTTCATTCTTCTCTAAATGTAAAGTGCATTCATGTGGTAGAATATCTCTTCCAGTGCAAAGGCTGAAGTTTGGTCATGATACCTAGCAGCAACACTTCATTTTCTTATCTCCTATAAAACTGTGAATCCATTTTATTTAACACAAAGTCTGGTAATAAATTACCTTCTCTGATGTTCTCCTAAACTACATTCTTTAACTTTTTCTTTTTTTTTTTTTGTTCCTGGAAGAGGAAAAAAAAGTAGTCCCAAGGAGAAATAACTTGTAATTTAATCTAACAGTCTCTCACTACACACACATATTCTGGGACAAAAGTAGAATAAGGGAATTCAGGATTGTGCTCAGAGCCTGACACCTGCAGAAGCTCAGGGATCTGAGGAGAGTCTAAAGAATTGCTGAATGCCATATTAGAGCAAGTGATGTCAGGGCTCCTTCACAATGTTGGCATTGTTTCTAATGTAGCATTACAGATTTCCTGGCTCAACAGAAAATGAGAATGCAGATTTTAGTCTGGAGAGTGTGGCTGGATTATTTCCTAAGAAGTCTCATGAGTATCTATACAAGAAAACAAAGGGTTCAAATAATTCCCTCCAACATCAGACACTCACCCATATCATTACTGTCTCCTTCTATATCCATGGTCAGACACAGGTAGTCAAGCAATAATTCAGCCCACTTCCACCTTGGCTGCAAGGGTGCCCTAACTCAGATGCCTTCACTTAACATAAATTGGAATGAATTCAAGCCTCATAACTATTCCCTAATTTATTTCCTTGAGCTTCACACAGTTGAACTTCTGTCTCCTGAGTCTGGTTAACTTACAGGCACCATGCCCAGAGTTAAACCTCCAGGCATAACTCTGTTTCCTCTTCTGAGATGTGAGATGCTCTCACCCAGCTGCTGGAGCTTGTGACTCATGATTCAAACTTTTCAGCAGAGTCACTCCAGAGTCCCTTCCAAGAGGATGCAAGGGTGATGAAGACTTGACAAAGGCTTTCAAATTTCCTCATTTCTTAGGCTATCATGCTAAAAAGATGCCATGGAAATACATCAAGTGTTCCCACAGCCTTGCTTACCTTGGGGAATGCTAATGAATCCCTAATATTTCCATTCTTTCCACTAACACTACGAGCTTTCTGCACACTTGGGAGCTGCTGCCAGAATAGGTTAGCAAAAGTCCTTTTTTTATAATGTATCATCTATAATTCTCTTATCAGCTTGACAATGAAGCAGGCATCACATGTAAAATCTAAAGACTTCTATGCTACATCAAAATAAGTGTGTCTAACAGTACATCCTCAGACAGACCCCAGCTTCAGGCTGGCAACAAGAGCTTTTCTCCTACACTTTGGTTTTCCTGGAAAGAAAACAGGACCATGCAGACTACAGCACAGCCATATAACGCTTGGCCTTGAGGCTTCAATTTGGATAATTATAGGACAAATAGGGGCAAGATACACAACAGCATATCCCATGTTTAGTCTAGAGGCAGCCCAGTTGTCAGAAGAGCATAAACAGACTCTGAGGATGGGATTTATCTGACCAAAGGTAAACCCATAGTCTTTAGTTTAGCTGAGGCAGAAAACAGACAACTAGAGAGGGAAACCTCCAACACTGCACCTAGATGCCTCAACTCCACTCTTAACTACCTCACTTTATTTGGAATAAATTATGCAGAGCCTCAGGGATCAGTTCAGATGCAAGTATCTACATCATTACATATACATGTCTGTGATGCTGGTTAGATTGATGAGGATCATCAAGTGTCAGCACAGATATGGAAAATCTGCATATTTGAGGGGTCCAAACAATTTATTGCAACCTTGCACTGTCATACAAAACACAGTGAGATTTCTTAGTTAAGATGTTGCTAAAAAATTTGGGGTTTTTTTTGCAAATATTTGGGCATTTGTTAAGTTCGTAGACAAGTTACAGTACTGTTACGACACTGTTTTTGAGCAGTTGCATTCAGAGTTCTGCATACAACGGTACTGAAGCTTAATTATTTGTAAACTTTAAATTATTTGTTGGTTATTTCCTCCAAAAAATGCAAAATATATTAATAAATATGCAAAAATATAAAAACATATGAGGATTTTCTATTGTATTATTTTAACATTGCCACAGTACACTATACTCGCAGAGTTTGTGAACTTGATGCATTTTCCCCATGTAAAATATAATTTCTTCCCTTACACAGAACTGTGAAGTACAGGGAACTACTACCCTTAATACCAAAAGTTTCCACCAACACTGCACAGATAAAGATATGGAAGGTCTCATTTTAACAGAATATCTCAATGTATTCAACCTTAACAAGCTTATTTTGTAGTGAAAAATGTGATTATATGTAATTCTAACTACATACAATAAACAAATGCTCAGATCTGCAAGAAAACATGTTCGTGGAGTCAAACTGGATAGGCCATGGAATGAGATGTGGACTGCTGATGTCTATGATTTGGCATTTTGTTTGAGGTCTTTTGTGCAGCAGCACTTGGGAAACCTGTGGCAGATGCATGGATGGGCTCCAGTTCTCTGTGGCTGCACAGGAAACAAGACAGGCATGGTAAATTCTGCATCTCTTTTTTATATTACCCTGACTGCAGTTCAGGAGCACTATGCACTCAAACATAGGTGGGATACTGTAGAAAAATATACCTTTCCATAAGCCATAAATCCAACAAAGCACAGCCTTCACTGCTCAATATGACATTCCCAGCTTTTTATGAAATACCCTCTGAAATTCTTTCAGTGGTAACTCATTTCTGCTGCACTCTGTCTACAACATCCTCTACACCACCCAATTCTCATGTGAATGTCTCACCCCTTCAAATTCTCTTTTCCTGTTACAGCCAAAATATCAGTGAATGAACCCTTAATATTTCGTCTCTCTGCACTAGTGCTACAAGCCTAAATATAGTAAAATAAATTTTACTGCTCTTTTTTCTTTAATTCTCCTTCCTTACTAGAAGACTAGCAAAGGAAGGAGAATGAAAGAAAATGAAAGAGCAGCAAAATTTATATTTTACATTACATTCATACATTATATACATTACTATCAGATAAGCTAAAGCACACACAAAACATCAAAGTTCACAGTAACGTGTCTGCAACAGGAGTTTCAGTAGAATGGACACAGAACTGATAGCATGAAATGCTAACTCATGTCATACTAAACAGAATAATGACATGAAGCAAACAGGCTTTGAGCACAACTGACACAACACATGCTATTTTCCTAACCCTTTAATACAACCATTCTATGACTTTTCCACATTCATTTCAACAGATTGGCTCTTCCACTCAGCACCTCCCTCTGGGAAATTTGACGTCACCTTAAGAACAAAAAAGATTGGGTGATCTTCCCGATAACTTTAGTAGAGTCCAACTCCCATTCTTCAGCAGCAATGACCATAGGATTGACAAGATTTTATCTTTCTAATCTAAATACACAAAGCCTTTTTTCAAATTCCACCAATACATCAAACACAATATCAGCTGTTGAACCTGAGAATTCCTGGTCATATACAACTGAAGTACATTTAAAATAAATTTTCTAAGAAATGACAACAAGACACCAAGCAAGCCCCATGGCCAGTTTTAAGTTCTTGCTCAAAAGATTCAAGGATTTTCAAAGATTTATTAAGGAGCTCTTTTGTCTGACCTTTTTTTGGAAAACTAATAAAAAACAAACTAAAAGCCACACAAAACCCAACAATCCTGAATCGCTTCTCCTTTAAATGAACATGAACTTGGTTTACCTGGAAACATAGAAAATTGATTAAGCCAGCCAAATTATAGCTCCTAATAAATGAAGCTATCAATATGATGGTGTCCTTTAGTTTATCACTAATGAAGACTGAAATAGACTTTCCAAGTGATGGACAACTTTACTGTATGGTTGGAACTGAACAGAAAAAACAACCTAAAATATATTTGCACTCAATAAACTCCTGCATGTTTTAGTGACACGAAAATTTCTGTAAAAAAAAAATTTCTGTATTAAAATGTGAGAAAACAAACATAAGGAAATATACAAAAGGTAGGAATGAAGAATCCTGCAGTGAAAATGCAGCAAACCAGTCTTTTATAGCTGGGAAATAAAACTGAATGTACCTCTCTGAGTATGAATAGAGACAATGAAATAAGAGGCAAGACAAAGGCTTCAACTAAAGGTGATGCAGACCACTTAATTCCTCATTTTGGCAGAATTCAATTCACGTATAAGCTTTAATGGTGACTGTCAGTGTCCTGTGGCCCTTTAGAGGAATTTTTTACTTTCTTAGCGCAGTACTAAAATATTGTTTATGCTTAGTTACCTACATGAATGTTTATGTGATCAACTGTGAGAATAAGGATTTGACACATCTGGCCAAAATGGATCAATTTTACTCTAGATCTTACTTCAGATTCTAAAAACATGGAGAAAATGAGCTTTTATAAATTTCAAGTGTTGTTACTGTAGCCATATACATAATACATTCTTTAATCTTTTTTACAAAAAAGAGAGTAGACTAGTTGGTTTATTTCTAGTTGTGCCAGTCTTCCAGAATTAGCCCAAAAGACTGCTCTGCAAGTGCTTATCAAGGGATTTTAGTTGTTTCTCTTGAGGTGACTGCAAAGAAGATTGTTTGGAATTTCAGCAGTAACAGAAAGGTTAAATATTTTGAACTAGAGCTCAAAGTCAGACTTGATACTGACTGAACACCTTCCTAAGCTACTACTGAGCTCAGACCATCCTTTTTCTCACTGTACTAAGTTTCTTTGAAATACTAGAGGATGCAGACTTCCCTGCTAAAGCACATATAACTTCAACCATTTAAAACCCCTCTGCACAGCTCTACAAAAGCCATGCGAGACAAAACCCCTTAATAATAGAATATTTATGGGGAGGGAAGAAAAACAGGAATCAGAAGCCAATTTCATTTACAGTCCCTGTTATAACTTCTAAAATGTCCACAATAGGGCAAAACACCAGAGCCCTGCAAGCAAAGCAGCACTATGAAATAAAGACAGCAGACAGTGAAAGAACAGAGACTGTAATGTGCAGTCAAGGTGCCAGGCTGGCTTTAAATAAGCTCACTCAGGTCTCAGAAGTAATATAGCCATGACAGCAGGGAGCTCAATTTGGGAAAGCTGTCTGAATGCTGAAAAGAGCTGAACCCAAGTTAACATTTTGACCTCTCCATGTAGGAGAGTTCTTTTAGACTTTCAAGGACAGAGAAATTTCATTTAAAAATGCTTTAAAGGGATGGAAAATAAACCAGGTAGGCAGTAATCATTATCCTCTTCCAGCTGTAAGTTTCATCCATTTTAGTTCAAATGCAGAATTGTCTGTATATTTTGAAAAAATTAATTAAATTCACACAGCAGTTGTGATCAGTATGTTAGATTGCCATGCTTAACATGAGGCCAATACAAATTATGTTCTTCATCCCAAGTACTAAAGCAAAGTTATTGCCTAAGAAGATGTTACTACTGAAACAGCTTCAACTTAAAACCAGAAGCCCTCCATGATGGTTATTTCAGAAACAGGCCACCAAACACTCAAAATTTAAAAACAGATATTACTTTCCTTGTGCAAGGTGGCTGAAGTAAACATGACATCTGAAGGAACGCAAATCACGGCTATTTCAGACTGTAAATTGTAAACAAATCTAAAAATTGAAGGCTAGAATTCTAACATGTTTAAATTCCAATTCTGAATCAGCACAATGCCCAGATCTCCTGATTACAGAGGCAGATAAAATCCAGGGGATCAGCTCCCATTCACGAGCAAAGATGCACTTAAAAGAGGTGGCAAAAAGAGAAGATGGAAACACATGAACAGAAGTGGTCATGGGCACCACATCCTTCAAAAACATGATGCTTCTTTAGGAATTACAGGTCAACCAAGAAAAGAGGTCTAAGTGTGCATCAAATTTCAAAAGTTAACCTGTACCAGACATTTCTAGTAAAACACAAACAAAAACAACATTCACAGATTAAGTATCTTCAAAAAGCACAAGTGATCAACTCCGTCCTAGGTCAGTGCCATGACCTTTAATGAGTCTAAGAGAATATAACAAAGCATTTTCTGCAGCAGTATTACACATGAACAGAACATTTTCATCTCTATTTTGAAGTGCCAGATGGACATGAAGAGAACTGGAAACTGTTTAATCATACTATGAGTACTGCATGTGAATGTAATTCTGAAGGGCATAGTTGATCCATTTTGCAAAGACAGAGAAAAGAAGGTAGAAAAACCCACAAGCATCCTTTTGGTGCTTACCATAAACTGCCTTTTTATTTTTATATATTAGAAGTGCGACCTTGGTGGTCACCTGTGTCAAAATGAAGTAGGCTTAAAAGCTCAGTCACTTAAGATCTGATTTAAAAACCAAGTTCTAAATAAAACAATTAAATTTTGCCTTTAGGATAATACTGGGGAGAAAAAACAAAAAAAAAACCCAAAACCAAACACAAAGAAAAAACACCCCCAAAATGTAATTAAAGCAATACCTAAACATGGAAACTAACAGCAAATGGCTAACCAGATGTGCTTCCCAGCACTTTTAGGAGTTCTTTTATCTTTGTGGTAGCCTGTAACAATGCCTTCAGCAAATCACATTTGTAAAGGATAGGTGTGCCTTTGTTTTCATGCAGCAGAGGAAAGGGGACTTACTGGTTTGGTAGCACCTACTACACAGAAGACACGTAATAATATTCTTATACATAGAATATGTGACATGTTATTTTAACCATGCATATACAATAATTAATAATGTAGGAATTGTTTAAAATTTGTATTAAAAATAGAAAGTCACAGAAACACCCAGCACCTACAGGCTTACACTGTAAATTTATCAAATATAAAGTATTGATGCCTCAATGTAGACCATATACAAGTTTTCTCCTGAGTAAAAAATATGTGGTGATTATTAAACCTTTACTTTTAGAGAAAAGTAAAGGATTTTCATGAACATTTATAAAATGCATTAAAAATGGTTGGAATAAAGAAGATGCAGCAATAGTTAGTTGCACAAAGCCGTACTGATAATACCATCACAGTATAAACACTTGGAAAAAATTTATTGTCAATCTAACTCAACAGTTGAGAAATAACCTTAAAAGAAGACTTGTTTCTTTCACCAATATCACTTTGATTTAAAATTCAGATTACTCAAAAGGGAGTAATTTCCTGTTTCATTTATGCAAAAATAAGGTGACAGACTGACAAAAGGGTATTTTTTTCTGCATATGCAGATACAGGTGCATATAAATCACCCTTTGTCAGGGCAGGAATTCTGCAAATATGTTCGACACTTATTAAAATACCTAATAAACCATCTCTAGACACTATTTCACTGCACTGAAAATAAATTAGCAAGTGCAGATATGTCTACTGTAACCCCTTGAGTAGTCATAAGTGAAAACACCCTTGTAAATTGTTTCATTCTTTTACTGATATGACTGAAATTAGTTTTATAATTGATGTTAAAGACATGAAATTGCTTTGAAGCATTAACAGATTGATCATCTAAATAAATATTAGAGTCAAGAGAGACTATGTCATTTTGTGCTCTACTTTTCTAACTGAAAATTATTCTCAGGCTAATTGAAAAATAATGTAAAGAGACATTTATTCTTGTTAATTTTAAGATGGGTAGAAAAACTTATTGAGAAAATTCCATTTATATTATCTCCAAATACAGACAGAGCATTTATGCCAGTTTCTCCATTAACCATATGAAACACAACCTTGACAGAAGAACTTATGCAAATGGATCACTCTTAGATTCTAGTGTGCAAATGCCTGTAGAGTAACCTTGTTATCAAATTGGGAGCGTCACAGAGCTAAGTGAACTAGGAAAGCTTTGCAACCTAAGTTTATGGTGCATATGAATATGCATTATAAAGGTACGTAAGAACTGATTATACCATTTTCACTACTGGCATATTTTTGTCTCCAAGAGGCTAAGAGCTTCAAGTAAAACTATTCATGATACACAGAATGAGAATAATTTACCAAAAAATTCTACCAATAAATACTTCAGATTCTGGTCTACACATTTACAAAACCTTCAGCTGCGGCTAACCAAGTCTATACAGAAAAACTGATTACATCCTCATTATATTTACTCAAACTTTTTTATATCCCCATGATTATGATGGAATTTTTTTTCTTCTTGCTCATCTTAAATTTTATTTTAGCAGGCAGCCTTTCCAAATCCTGATTCTGAGATCAGTTTTCGTGAATGCTCTGTCAGAGCATCCAAAACAAGTAGAGTATCAATATATTTTGAGGAAAATGACAGACATCAGCTTCTCAAGGAAAAAATAAAAGGATGAAGTGCCTCTGAAATAACATCCTTGAAAATTAAGAGAAAAGAAAGACAAAGCAAACTCCTCCTTACACACATAGAAAGAGCTTATAAAGGCACCTACCTACAGGCACAATGACAGCAGCTGTAGCATCTCACCTCTATCAGTCATAATCTAGAACAGTGCCAATTTCTATTAACCAAGCAATAGAGGAACTAAAATTACTCCTCCTGCTCTACGCAAGTCACTCCGGTTGCTCCAGCGCATTTTGATGACTTAATTAGGAAGATGGTGCAGCACATGTGGTTTTCCAGCCAGGTTCATCACAAAGGCCACATCATTAAAGCACAAGAGTTGTGTCTTCTACAGCTAGATTAAAAATAGGGATTTCTTCATTAAGTGTCTTGCAGCTGACTGTGCCTCTTGATTTGTCTCCGTCTATTCAGACAATTAAATAAAGCGTCATGCTTTATTTATTTCTTTTTAAAGGCTAATAAAGGAGCTGTGAATTGAAGTACAGCTGGCAATCTTTTTATTTATTAAGACCTCAGTGTACACAGTGGCAATCTCTGGAAGGCAAGGCACGTGCTGGGATTTTTTCCTCCCCTTTTTAATATATGTTCTCTTTGCAGGCACAACATTTCACCTAATAGGAATTAGAAACCTTTATCATCCTCTCCAGCAGTGAGAGGAGTCAGAAAAAAAATAATCACAAAAAGCCCAAAACAATTAAAAAACAAGACAAAACTAAACCTACCACCCAACAGGGAAAACCTAAGGTAATGCAAAAGTCCAAAAATATGAAATCTGAGTACAGAAAACTGAATACTTTAAAACAAGATATATAAATGACAAAACTGTAAAAACTAGCTAGCATATAATCAAGTCAGAAAGTACTTCAAATTTGGTCACAATACTCTAAATTATTAAAAAAACAGCTATTTCCTTTTACTTCTATCAGCAGGGATGGATGACTAAAGACCTTACATGATTGTTATGTAGGTATATTAAATGAAAATATTATACAAGATATACTACATGCTTTTCATTTCCTGATAACAAGAATTTATTATCTCTTGTGTTATTAAGTAATCTCATTTGTATGGCCATAATGGCAATTTTGCATGGTAATGTCATTCCATGGAAACACCATAATATTTCCTTGATAACAAACACATTGTATCACAACATAATGGGATCTAGCATTAGTCCATGAATATTAGGAAATTTTAAAAATATTCTACAAGGAAGGATGACATACTGCTCTGCACTTCAAAGAAAGCTGTACGTTCCATGAGGCAAGATGACTTCTCAGTCTTAAGAGTGACTAACTGATAATTGTTTGCCATTATGCATATTTACAAAGGCATATGCACATGCACACAAGAAAAGCAGTGATGAAATGAGATGATCTCAGGTGCCAGTTCTTTCTTTCTGCAGGAGGTTTAAGGATGGCCTAGGCACTTTGCAGGGATCAGAGAGAAGCAAGAGGCAAACGTGAATGCAAATATGGTCTTTACCAGGGCAGAGATGTCATTTTTTCTTAATTTCTTAGCTCTCTTTTTATTTACTCAGCCTAAATAAACCCCTTCCTTAGGAGCCAAAATGTGAGGGATGCTTGAATTGGGTTTTGGTTTACCTTTCCAGTTCTGAACTGACAAGAATATTCTGTCCATTTTAAGTTAAATGGATGTGCATGATAGAAGCACATCTTTCTACATGTTCCTTGACCCCAGCAAGGCCTAAACTGTCTCTCTATTCTCCCTTAACGTGACCTTGACTTCCACAACCTACAAACTTGGTGGCACTTACAAGAGGACGCAATACATTAAATCATCATCCCTTGCTACACATCACTTACAGATGCATTTGTCACTGCTATATTAAATTAGGATCACAAAAATGTAATTTATGGCCAAGAGTGACACTTGATAAAGCCTGTGAAAACAAAATTACCAGAAAATGTGCAACAAAACACAGTACTTCTTTCCACTCCAATCTGTCAACAAGAACAGACCCTCCATGATTGTACTCTCTAAAGCAGAAGTTATGTGATGGAAAGTTAAGAGCATGTCAGGATGAATCTGGGAGCCTGGCTGGTGAGCTGGATTTGAGCTGGCACTGTGCCCTTGACCTAGGGAAGGCTACCAACACAGTGGGATGCTTTAGGGAGAACACAGCCAGCAGGGCAAGGGGCAATGGGCTCCCTCCTGTTGTTTCATGAGTGCACATGGAAGGAAAAGAAAAGAAAGAGTGCATCCTATGCAGACTAAATGATTTCCATGTGCCTTCCAACCTAATGACTTCCCTGATTCCATAGGTGTTCCTACCTCTGGGCTACTTGCTTCAACTCATTTCTATATGGTATATATTAAATAAAAATATAGATAATGTTATCTTTGTTTGGGCTCAGATTTAAGGACAGAAATAGAAATTGCATGGAATTTGAGGACTCATTTTTAAAAATCTGACTCTTTTAAATCTTATCCTTCCTTCTTCAGAGTCAAGATTATTCAGCAATTTATAGCTCAGATAAAGTTGCACATTCTCAGGTACAAAGTATTTGTTTTGCTTTTTTTTGCTTCTGTCCTTACCTTATTTTCCCTGTGACTTAAAAATCAAGCTTTGGAAGGCTTACTGGCTCATCTCACAACAGTTACCAACATCACTTTACTTGCAAACACTATAAATTTATAACAAGAAACCCCGAAGCCCTGCCATTGTTTTTCACTAGGACTTTAGCTATTGGATCACTTGCTCAGAAAAGGTGAAAACTATCCTGAAGTACCTCCCAACTGAACGAATTTAAAACCATATCCACCACTCTTCAAAAAGTGCCAAGATCACTTAATTTTCTTAGCTCAATCAAGCTTCACTCTCCCTTTACATCTTAATGATCAGGGGCTTACATGAGATTTCAGCATTCAATTCTCTTTGACTCTCAGCCCACGCCAAAAGACAGCACCAGTTGGCTGAACATTCCCTTTTTTATACATTATTCTCAGAAAAAGACCCATGTAACCACAAACCTAGCTCAATTCTTCATCCAATCTATTCAACACCTTGTCCAGTCCTTGACAGATATATTTTGAATATTTTATTGAAAATCCATTCAGGCTCTTCAAAAGTACAAAAAAATTCCTTGAACGCACATTACAAGACCCTGGTATTCCTAATGAAGCAGCAAATTAAGATCTTTCAGTGCTAGGAAACTTCTATTCAATATACCTTCACAGGTTGCAGAGAAATTAGAAGAAGGTGGAATTCCTTGTTAAAATGTATCAAACAGACCTATAATTCCTAAGTATATTTTGACAACAAGTTCAGTAATGTTACAGGTCAAAAATACAAATCTAGCTTTCTCTAGCCCGATGACGAAGTTTTGGGTACTAAAAAGTTGACAGCAATTAAAAAAGAAAAAGTAGACACCAAACAATTTAGTTACTGATGTTACTGAATTATGATTGACTTGACAAAAGCCCTAATAAAGGAGTATTCAGATTCCAAAACAACTGCCTCTTTTTCACTGCCTTTAAGATGCTATGGTAAGCAATCTGCATTTAGGGGAGTTGCTTTAGGATCAATTGTCTCCTGTTGCAAACAGGCAAACAAGGTAGGAGGGTGAATTTATTTCCTGCAGTTCTTCAGTAATAAGCCAGTAAGTATTAGGGAAAAGGAAACTTAAAGTATTACTTTCTGCCCCAGGAAAAGTCAAATCCTGAACTGATCCTCCTCAGTAAGCTTCTGCGGCTACCAGAGAGTTGTTTATTTTATGGTTTTTTTTTTACACTTACACCCATGAATAATTTCTCAAGTTTATATTTCATTATGTACGTTTTATATATCTTATGCTATGCTACATATCTGCATTTCTTATAGAAACCATTTTCTGGAGAAACAATGAACAGTATTTGTAAACCATAGAGGTACAGAAGCTCCTGTCAAATTTGTCAAAAATCTGAGTTCAAAACAGATATTTTCCTTATCTTCCTACCTGTAAAACCTATAGAGAATTCTGTTGCAAAAACATTATAATCTATCAGAAGCATACAAATTTTTTTGTTTGTTTCCAGCATTGCTGACAAATTTATCATGTTTTTACAAGGCTTTCTTTGTGCAGGTAACTGTGTGAAGCTCAAGGATTGACACCAAACAACACAAGTGGCATCTGCTCCAGTTCAGATGGAGAGATTTTCCACAACACTCCCTGTTTGGAACCAGGTTCCAAACCCAGCCAAATTCAGCAGGAATGCTCCTGTTCTCTCTATTAGTAGTCCAAAAATTCGTAAGTTTGCAGTATTGATGACAAAAAGAAAAATAAATCTGTTCAAATTATTAACATTGTTTGCTGTATGTCATGTATAGTTCTGGTTTTTTTTTGGTTTTTGGCTTTTTTGACAAACTGGTAACTTCAAAACACTTTAAAGACTTAACTGAAAACACAGTGCTCAACATATGCATCTAAATATAATATGGCATTAGTTAATGCCATGTTTTCTTAGATCAGTGCACTTTAAAATCAGCTATCAAGTTTTCCAGCTTTAAAATACGCAGAGCAACTGGCAAGGAAAAAAAAGAAATCACATCTTTCCCAGATAATGTTCAATCCCTGATTAAATAAAGATGTGCCAAGGCAGAGATACTTTATGCCTCAGGAGACAGCCATGGTGGAATTGTGAGTGTATTTTATATGTGAATTAGAGGTAAGATGTAATGACATGAGATGAAAGGCTCAGCCATGATTTTAATAAAGGGGGGAGACAGTGCTTCCCTGTGGACCCCATATGCAAAGGAGTGAGACTCAACAAGAATATATGAAAAGATTCAACAAAAGCTACAACAAATGCTTCAAAGTTATAAGGCCACTATTAAAATTCATCACATTTTACTGAAGCTGAGTATTCCACATCTGAGGGTAAGCTCTAACACATTTCTGATAAATTTAATTTCATATGAAAAGCTACGTCATCAGTAAGGCTGGAATATTTTCAATTTTCAGATAAAATGGAATTTTGTGTTTAGAACCCATAACATTTTGGTTTTTTAAGCATTTCTAATAACATGATATAAAAATAATTCCATGTAATTTGTTATTTAAGAGCATGGTTTTAATTGTAATAAAATACCACAATTTAGTAGTATTACTATGATAACAGACATTTCAGCTGCTTAATACTTTTAGCATTCCTCAGGAAAAGCTATTAGCTATTGCTCTAATGATTATTTAACATTTTTTATGGCTGCAGCAGAACTCTAAAGAATCATTATTTAATTTTCTTTCATTAAATATAGGAAATAGTTTCAGATTTTTTACAGTTTTCTCTCTTTCTGTACATTAAAAAAAAAAAGACATGCCTTTGTAAGGAATAAACATGAAAAGAGCAAAATGAATGGGATGAACTGCTTAAAGGAAAAAAATAATCCTGCTTTATTTGATCTTTTGTGATAATCACACTGCTGGCCCCCTGCCAGCAAGGCTCAGCATGCTGATGTCTGGCCAAGTACAGTAATCTCTTGGTTCAAGTCTGAGGTCTGTGATGAAAATTACAAAGCAGGGGCAAAAATCAAAATGCCACCTGTGATTTTATTCTGAAACTAATTTGATGGAAAAAGTAATACAATGAAAACAGTCATTTTAGTAAAGACTACGAAACTATGACTAAATTGAAACCAAGGCAAGAGGATGGAGGTAGCTATCAAGCAAATACATTTGGATCTGCAGGCATTCCTTTTAAAACGAGCAGTAAATGTCTTTGTGACAGGTAAATTGCTTTGAGATTATGTTTGAAGTCCGAGGTCAAACTTTTAAAATGATAATTTTAACTTGCATCTTCCTTTATTCTGGAGTCTTTCTCCATTTGAAAACCAACAAAACCAGGAAAAATCCCACAATAATTTCCTTATTTTCTGTGTACCACCGTACAATACAGGCAAACAAATCCTTGAAGAAATCTTTTTCCTTTCTCTTTTCATTCAGAAGTCTGTATTTGAGTTAGTTGCTCAAAGATACAGGGAAGAGAATTGTATAGCCACAAAATTCTGTATTTGCAATGTACTCAAATTAGAAATTAAGCTAGTAAAGTTCACTAAATTATTATTCAGATTGAAACCAGAAAAAGCAACCAGTAAAATCCAGCATGCCACTTATTATTCTATGCAGTTGTTTTCCTGAAAGGTTGTACGTCATTAGCAGAACTGATGAAAGTATGGTTAGATTTTTCTTTACAAATATTGAAAATTGCTCAGAATTACTTGGAAGCTGCTTTTAGAGATTTGTTATTAAACAAAAACCCAATACAAAGTTTTGTTTCCTTTGTGTTACTAGAACATAAATTTACACTATTTGCTGAAGTGATGCATGTTCCCTATTTTACCACCACCTTCTTTATAAACTTGTACAGTATCTTGCCATTTGTGTACACACTACCCTTCTCTGAACTGGTAAGAATTACCATATGCAAGCACCAGGACAAGCCCCGGTCTCTGGGCCTCACTGAGACATTGCATTTCAGCAACCCCCAGCTGCTATTTTGCTTTTCTTCCGGAAGGTTCTCTACAGATTTCCAATTCTCTTTGATATTCAAGTCTGTTTCTGCCCTCTATATCTTCCCCCCACCAATTGTGCTAATCAAAGGAATGCTTTAATAGCCACCTTAGCCTTCTCATATTTTCATGCCACTCCTTTTCTATATTTTCCTTTGCAGTCAAAAAACCCAAACATTGCAGCACAGACAACACAATTAAATTGCCACATTCTGTGTGTTATGCATGCAGATAGGCTCACAACTTCCTTAACTACACACATACGCACATTTTAACATACAGAGAGAACTTCAGGTATATTCATGCACATATTCACATGGACAGAAAAAAAAGCCATGAGCATTTATGTTTAAATAAAAGGCACCTACCTGGAATGAGCTGGCCCAGTAACTGATGGCATCTGGACAGGCTGAATACAGCTACTACAGCCAGAAAAGGATAATGTTTCCATTTCATGATGTGTCCCTCCTTGCATTACACCAGCTCAGCAGCACTACCAGTAAATGTCGCCTGAAATACACCATGGAAGTAAGAACAGAAGAATTAATGACAAATTGAGGTACTTACAGATATTTTTGTCCAGAGTAACTCTATGAAGAACGCTGGTTCCAATACAGCTTTAGCTATTAAAATAGTGTTAAATTATCTAACAGTTAGGCAGGGGAAAACCATAACCAGAATATTAGCTGTCCTTGCAGAGCAGACAACCCCAAACCAGATGTTTTAAAGGGAGATACAAGGATCCCCATAGCGAACATACACGTTTTCAAGTGCTGCATGTTGTTTGGTTAAGTTATTAAAGAAATTGCTCACTTCAGCAGGATAATTAAGTACATGTTTAATCCATCTCAGTGCTAGAAATACTTAAACCCTTGCACAAGTTGGAACCACAGTCAAGGCTATTCAACTTACTATGAAAAGAGGGTTAAAACCTCACTTCAGTCTTATGAAAGTATGTTTTGCTGAAGGAGAATTAGGGATAATTTTTCCCAGTAATAACTTGAACCATTAAGACAATTTTCTGGTGAGTTTTTATGTTCTTAAGGGCAGAAAACGTTCATCTGATTGACAGGAATGCAATCTTATGAAGGGAGACAATATTTTGAATAAAAAACCTCAAAATATTTTTAACCAAAATATGACTTTTAGACACATCATTCTGTAGATTAAAAAGCATTCACAGCTCTACTGGTGCTTAAAAGCCATCTCTGCTCATTCTACTTGTTTACTCTTCACCTACATTAGTGCTTAATATAGACTTGTTCAGCAATCATGGAATTGTTGGGGCTGGAAGGGAGCCCTGAAGTTCATCCAGTCCCATCCCCTGGCAAGGGAGGGTTACCTGGAGAAGGTTACACAGGAGTGCATCCAGGTGGGACTGGAATGTCCCCAAAGGGGAGACCCCATGGCCTCCCTGGGCCTCAGGCCTTGTTTTCAGGCTGTTTCAAATGCCTTTCCTCTTAAACTTTCTAAAACACATATAGTGTTTTTCAGATGATTTCAGTAGATTTGTAAAATCAATACGCTGTTTTTTAGATAATTAAATACACAGCCTGAAATCTGATTGCTTCATTTCAGATGATTTATTTTGGGGGAGGTTTAGTGTTTCACTCGGGTTTTTAAAGGGCCTTTCTCTGAATACAAACCCAAATGCATGTGAATGTAACATTCCATATATTCCAGTGTCTGGGGTTCATGACAAGCTCTTGATGGTGAAAAAACACACTATTTTAAGTGTCTATCAACTTATGAGATGTGCCAAATTGCCTGACCCTAACCAACAATTAGAGACCACCAAGCAACTGTAAATCTGATGTACGCTGACACATCAAAATCTACTCCAGCAATAAATTATGTTAGACCTTAATAACTTTACAACTACACTTCTTATTTCACTCTCCTTGTTGTTAATGTATACTCAGAGATGGCCAGTTTGGATGATGAATCCTACATTATTTAAATGCCAGCAGACATAATTGCAATAGTGAAGAAAACCACAGTGACACCAGTCACTTGTTCATGCTGTTGGGACAGAGGAGTTTCATCTGTAAACCTAATGCATATTTAATGACTACAGATTGAAGAGTTGCACGACCACTGGGAGCACTCAGTGCCACCTGACACTTTTTGGATGTTCAAAAATGCATAAATAAGTTTCATATGAGCAGATTCAATCTCCTACACATGTTGCATTTTAAATTTTCTTTTTGTGTTGCACCTGTGCCTCTACTATCTTAGTAACTAGAAATAATAATACTCCATTTCCTATTATAATTGCCTGTGTCTTGCAACATATTTTACTTTTTTTTCCTCTCATTTCAACCACACTGCACACAAAAACTTCCTGTTCCTTCCATTCTCATTCTTTTAATTTCCCCTATCACTCATATGGCTGCTCTTCTGTTGCAAACAGCTTGACAGCTCTTAATGGCAGAGTTAACTGCAATTAATGGCCAGGGTGTTACATGCTGCTCTGAATTCTGTTCATGGTAGGGCTCCAAGACTGAAATTTGGAGGCTCAGGCCCTTAAAATACCCATCTCTTTATCTATACAGTAATATAAAGCCATTTACTACTTTGGTTTCTGTCAAGCTATTGACTACTTTGGTTTCATACTCCCATTGTTTCTTCACTTCCTGTGCAAACACAATACTTAATGCTGCTGCTAACACAAGGCTGAGGATGCAGTCCTTGGATTTTGCTTCGTCAAACAAAATCAGGAAAATAAGATTTTCAGTTCAAGATTTACTTTATAATTATAAGGATTCAGTATCAAGATTTACTTTATAATTATTATAATCATTATAATGTGGGGTAAAGGAACACTGAGGTGAAGGAGGAGAGCTGAGCCTAGGAAAAACAAGAAAGGTAGGAGAGCGGGGGTTTTAATTTTTGTCGTTTTTCTCACCATTCAACTCTATTTTAATCAAAAATTAATTTTGCTCTTCAGCCAAGATCAACTGACCCCAACAGTGAAGTTGCAAGGAAGAGATGAATGCCAGGAACACACCTGATGGCACTCACCTTCTCTGTGAAGGTGTGCCATGCACAAATCCAACATTTTCTCTCCTTACCTCTCTCTTGCATTTACTTAACTGGTAGATGCTGATTTCTTTTTAATCTGTCCATGTGACACAGCTCCACAGGAAGCTCTGACCATGAATGCTTGGCTGTTTGGTTAAAAGCTTTTTCACCCTCTTATTCTGCTTGTAGCCTTATGTTTGAAATAAAATATTTAACTGTAAAGCTGGAAATTCTCACTACCATTAAAAATTTTATTCTTACAGAAAATTTCAGTGAAAACAGCTTTCATGAAGCCATATAATTTTAATAGGAAAACAATATTTTTTAGTCTATAGTTTAAAAACAAATCCTGTAGATATTCCTTGAAAACCATCTTCAATAGGATGCTAATTCTTATTATTTGGGGTATAGAGCTTCTGAAAGAGTACCCCTGATCACAGGAAAGAAAGTAGAAAGAGTTGTCATCAAAATGGTTTTCAGATAGAAACTGAGTCCAGCCAAAGAGAAACAAGATCTTTTCATCATCTACTGCCACAACGCCACAATTCTGGCACTACACAACAACACAAGAAACACCCAGAAACGCACTGCAGCCAAAGGGACTCGGATGCAATTCTCTGCAATTAGTTTTTCAGTGTCTGACCTACAAAGGTAATGCTGCAGAATGGTGACTGGCACTAATTAGATGTTGCCAGTGACAGGAGAAGGATGCACTCACCACAGACACTTCAGCTGGTCTGAGACCTCGCCTCACTCTGCATCAAATGGCCACAGACCTTCACCAGAAAGTGCAAGGAAAGATTTAGATCCAAAGCCTTGTCCAGGGTGCACAATGAAGATAAACACTGGCTTCTCTATGACATTATAATCATTAAAGAATCAATGGCAAATTAAACTGCACAAGCCCAGAGGGGAAAGGAGTAGCGTGGTAAATGCAGGGAAAAGGTCCAATCAATTTTTTTCCTCCACTTCCAAAGTCTAGTGCTATTTATCACTACAGCCAGTGTAGAAGCAAAGACAGACAAGATCAAACCAAAGCTGGTTTTCTTTTCATGTCTTCAGGGATTTTGTTTGGTTTTATTTCCCCAAAAAATTTGATAACTATTGATGCTCTGCTGAGGTAACCAGCTTCCTAAGACTACATTTTGAGAGAGCCTTGAGTAGAAAGAGTAGACACAAAAGTCAGGTTTCAGATCCTAACTAGTAAAATTAACTTCCCCTTATAAAATATATGCACTTTAGTAGATATTATGCTAAAGAATATTGTTTATCTACAGAATGAGGCAGAAATTTGATTTGCTGCGTACCCAGCCATTTAGGAGTGGACTAGCAAAATTTCACCAAAAGGAGGAAAAAATAGAAAACATTCCTTTTGAAGCAAGGTTAGCTATTTCTGGAAGTGTAATTTTTTAAAGCTTGTAACGCACCTTTAGGCCTGCTTGTAGTGGATGGTCCTTTCCTTTCAATCCCCATGTCAGACACCCAGTTATTTGGTCATCCCTGTTTAGACTGACACTACTTCTAAACTTAATCCTCCTATTACAGATCACTGAACTTCCCTTCACTATTTTAAACATCCTGTCTAGGTTAAACTAAGTTTATTTAAAGTTCCAGAAGGAAGCTCTGCCCTATATTATCTCAACTGTGTCCATTTGGGAGCAAAAACGACAGAGTTGATGAACTAGGGGGAAAGTCTGGTTAGCTCCTTTCTTGCTATCAAGTAAATCTACTCTACCAAGATCAAAGCAGCTGAAAAATATAAATCTATTTAAACCAGAGTAGTTATCAGAATAACACATCCACAGATGTAAACAGTCACCCTTTCAGTGACAATTTCAATAGGCACTCATGAAACTTATCTTATTTAGTCTTCAGAAGTCCCAGACATTTGCATTTTTAGAACCAACTGTTAATAATGGTTTTAACAGTTATGATGCAAGATTTGCACTTTACTTTAAGCTGTTGTTTGCTTGCTTTTTTAATGCAGTGAGAAACCCAAGAATAAAATATTTATTGTTATTAATAATAGCAGTGTATTGAATGTGCTCTGTTTACATTCCCAGGCTGGCTGGTGACAAACTTTATGTAAAGCAGTCTAACCTAGATTGTGACTCGATTTCTGTATGGTACTTTTTACTGCCTAATCAAAACCACAGGAATAGTTCATCTACTATAACTAAAATTAAAAAGAAGAGCTGTGTCCAAGCTTGTACAAGGGGACAAGAAAAGTCTGAGGCATCAGACATAACAAAAGAACCCAGTTTTTCTGCCACCAGTTGCTTCGACCTGACAGATGCTCAGGAGAGACTCCTGAGAGCTGGAAGAAAGCAAGAGATGCTCCTATCTTCAGGATTAATAATTTAGGGAAGAGCATGCCTCTTAGCCTCATCTCAAACCCTAAGAAAGTGAGGAATGAGCCCATTCTGGAGACCAACTCCATATACTTGGAAGGACAAGAAGGTGATCAGTAGTCAGCATGGTTTCATAAAAAAATGTATTTAACCATCCTGAAAGCTTCCTGTGATGATTGGCTTGGTAGCTGAGGGGAGACTCAGCTACCAAGCTGAGTGGGTATTGTTCATCATGACGATAAGAAGGCCTTTGATGCTTTATTCCACAAGATCCTGGTAAAGAAGCTGAGGAGGTACAAACTAGAGCAGCAGAGAGTGAGGTGGACTAAAAACCGCCTGAACTGTCAGGTTTAAAGGATTGTTATCAGCATCACAAAGCCCAGTTTGCAGTCCCTTGAGGTACATCCCAGGGGCTGCTACTGGGTCCAACACTGTTCAATATCTTTACCAGTTACTGGGACAGTAAGACTGAGTACACCCTCAGCAAGTTTGAAGGTGACATGAAACTGGGAAGAGTGGAGCATGGTTGTACCACTATCCAGAGGGGCCTCTGCAGGTTGGAAAAATCTCATTCAATTCCAAGAGTAATCTCAAATCCTGCACTGGGTGAGGAATAACTTAAGGCACCAGTATACCGTAGAGGGCAGCTGGCTGGAAAGCAACTCTGCCAAGGAGGACTCAGAGCTCCTTCTGGACAAAAAGTTGAGTAGCAATGTGTTCTTGTAGGAAAGAAGGCAAAGGTATCCTGGACTAGTCTGGGTAAGCTCTGACAGTAGGTAGGAGGAAGGGTTCCTTCTTCCCCCTCTCCCAAGCAGAGGTGAGGCCACACCTGGAGTGATTTGCCCAGCATTGGGGTCCCAGTACAGGACTGACAGTGGAGCCAATTCAGCAGAGGAGCACAAAAATGTTTAAGAGTTAGGAAAATCTGTCATTTGGGAAGAGACTGGGACTGCTCAGTCAGCAGAAAATCTGGGGAATCAGATCCATGTGAGTAAAACCTTGCTGTGATGGAATGAAAAATAAAGAGCCACTGCCTCTTGGCAGTGGCGGCCCTTGACAGGGCTAAAAGCACAAGATGAAACACAGAAATTCCACTTAGACATAAGAAAAAATCTTTTCTACTGCAAGGTCAATGCACAGTGGAATAGGCAGCCTGGATAAACGTGATTACTCCATCTTTAGATGCAAAACATAAAATAATCCCAAGAAACTACATTACCCTCTCCCTACCTCATCTTTGATTATCCTCCTTCCAGGCTTAGGAACATTACATCAAAATCAGCAATCCATATTCTGTTTTGGATAATAGAATATTATAAGGTGCCCAGCACTGAATGAAGAACAGCTTTCTCACTGAAAATTGGTCACAAAATGCTTAGCAGCTGTAGTGCAGGGTGACTAGAAAAGCTGTCAGCATCAAATGGTCCTGGAGCAGGGGCAGACTGAATGCAGACAGCATGCTGGGGATGTTCTTTAGGGCTTCGTAGAAAAAAATAATATGAACACAAAATCTCTTATTCTGTGAAAAGCCCTCAATTCACGGTCTATAAACAGAAAGTTGAGGAGGTTTGCAATGACATTTTTAGGGGAATAACCTTATGATCCCACAGGGAAAGAGAACAAGCAGATGGATGAATGTTTATACATGCTATGCCGCATTGTAAGCTATGGCCTGTCATCACTGTGATAGTTGTGTTCAGGTTGATTATTCCCCTGGAATGCAAAAATCAATTCTAACTTGCAGACTATTATTTTGCACAGACCTTCAGCACTACAGATTTTGTTCTCCATTTTATCTTCAGTCACTCCCAGGGGAGCAATCAGAGGCCAAAAGGTAATTGGTACCAGTCACCAGTGAATTCACTGAAAAAAACTTTGCTCAAATCCAGAAAGTGATTTCATTCTGCTAATCAGCCTTTTTTTTTCATAGAAACTGCTGATAGAGCTAAAAGCTGGGGGAAGAGAGGGGAGTGTGTGTGTCATCACTCTCAATAAGCTATTCAAGGAGGGAGAGGGAGAGCCCTCAAGGTCTTCGCTAAGAGTTTTACAGTGCAGAGTAGCCTGTGTGCGCACACACAAGTGCCGGAGTGAGAAAAGGAGGTGATGTGGCTTTAGAGGTCTTTAATGTGACAAAATTTACTTCAAACCTAGAGAAAGGAGACATTTTGGGTTGCTCTCCCCAATAGTAACGAGGCAGTCTCGCATAATTCATGCTCATTGTACAGAGAACGTCTCTATAATTAAAATAAATCTGCCAAAGTAACAGAACTAGCATCAACAGCAGCTTCAGCTGCCTTGCTCCATTCAGCTCTAAACCACAAGACTTCTGAAGCAACTGTTTGGGGTGGTTTTAAATGCAGCTTCATTTCTCAACATTTTACTCCCTGTGATCAGCCTGGGTCTCCCTTTTTGCACAATTAGGCGCTGTCTATTAATGAGGACAAAAAACAAATGGGAAACAAATCCTGTAGTAACTAACAGCACCACAGAAAAAACCTACGAGAGAAAGAATGGAATTCAGACTTGGATTTGGATGTTGTACCATATTCAAAATGTAAAGCAAGGAGGGGAAAGTAAAAGCTGATAAATTTTGGTTAGTAGCTGAATCCCTGAATGAGGCCAAGTATCTGCGAAGAAATTGCAGATAGTCATGAGACTAAAAATAACAAAATTAACATATTATCTATAAGGTTGCTACACTTAGAATTCTTTGCCTTGTTATAGCGACATTTTTCCTTTTCTGTGATTCAACAACCAGAAAACAAAACTTGAACATGATTTTGAACCCATATTGCCAAACATCACATACTTGCCCATCACTTGCCCATGCCAAACATCACCTACTCAGAAGAATGTATGTATTATATGTATAATGTGAAATATGTATGATATGAAATAATTTTCTCATCATTTCTCAAGCATAGGAGTTGCTCAATTCAGAAATTTCCCATTGAATGTCAGGAAGAAAACGATGCTTTACTCCTATTAGATAATTCCACCTTTCCATTCTACAAATTTATTTTGCATATAAGTGGTGCAAGAATCAAGTACCTCCAGTTCAAACTGAAATAGTTTCCTTCAAGGAGGTTTGAAATTGAAGAATTGCTATCTTTTGAAAATAATCTAAATGTGCAAGAAATTCATTAATAATGTAATGAGGCCTGTGTTTTCCACCATAAAAATTTGAAAACCTGGCAACACGTTAAAATTTTTTGTGCACAAAGGATTGATATAAATCAAACAAACTCCCATACTTGGCATTCCTGGTCCACCATCCCTTTTGTCCTCTTGCAAATGAAACAAGAGACTCATTTCTCAGCTACCAAGACTTTCAAGGGAGTGTTTGGGAACTGTGTTCTCTACATCTATACAGTCAGTTTTTTTAAACAGGAAAAAATTATTAATGCCTTGATGTAATTAATAGTTTCTAGATTTTTAAGAAATGCTGACAGCTTTCAAACACTATTAAGTAGTGGACACTTGAAGAAGAGGTTGCTGTCAAAAGTGCCTCCAAGTAGAGCCACACTGGAAAAGAAACATTTGATAGAAAGAAAATTCAGTATCTGAAAGGTTAAAAAAAAAAAAAATCAAACAAAAACAAACCCCTCCTTTTAACTGCATTTTGACTCCTCTGTTATACCTGATGTAAAAAAGCAAGGGTTTTTCAAAGGCATTGAAGCTTTAAGCATTCACACTATCTTTGAATGTCCTCAGCAGCAGCAGAAAAGAGGGATTCAATTTTCAAAGATAATTGTGTCAGATAGCTGTCTCATCCCTTTTCAGAAACAATCTGATAAATACCTAATTACCAGCCAAGTGATTTCAGAGCCACACAGCTGGGCCTGAGAAAAGGCTACAGGGAATGACAAGGTCCCCATAAGCCATCAAGAGCAAGAGGCATTTGGTTTGTGAATTACTTCATTTATTCAGCTGATAAAATGCATAGAAAGTCCCCAGAGGAAAAAAAATTTCATAAAATGTTGAAATAATAAATAGAACCAATATTTAACCAGGGAGGTAGAATATTTTCAAATAACACAGAATTGCATACTACAGAACAATTATACTCCAAAATCCACACTGGTAATTGGAGTCCTTAAAACCACTCTTTTTCCAGAAAGCATTTGTACTGTACTCAGACTAACCTTGTCTTTTCTTGATACTGCTGTGCAAGAGGAAAATTGCTTTACAGTAAACTTATATTGCAGTTTTGTTGAGAACTAGAAAAGCATTCTGATATAAAACAATTATAGTCCTGCCTGTTTGGCAGCTGCCAAATAGGAAAGTTTAAAAACCTCCCATTCTTCTTGAACAAACTGGTAATACAGCCATGTTTTCTGAAAAGAACAAGTTTCATCACTTTTAAGTAATCTCCACCAATTAAAAAAAAAACACAGGTATTTCATGTAGCACTTCAGATATCAGTGAATCTTTTGAAAACCTGCATCGTAAAAGCCAATCCTGTAATCTGGCTGAATTCCTGGTGCTTGAAGAAGTGTTGGTCTCTATTATGTATCCTAAATGTCAATGGATTGGAGAGCATGAAATGACAAAATAATGATGTTGAGTTCAGAATCACAGATGGGAAGGAGAAGATTACTGGTAACGCTTCCACAACATGAAGTTGAACAAGTTATATATTCCTCAGGCTTTGTGCAAAAAATGCAACAGATCCGGGGTGGTGATGTCAGAATTACCTGTTTCTCACCTAACTCTGCCCTCAGATGGGAGCAAATCAATTGGAATTCTGCAAATGCAAGGAAACAAGGATGGATCTATGCAATTCTGTAGATCTCACAAAATTTATGAATGAGGACACAGTCTTGGATGTACATATCAGAGATGTGAGTCAGTGGCTAAAGTGAGGCATCAGGCTGCCCAGCAAAGTGGAGTCACTACCCCTGGAAGAACTTAAAAGATATGTTGACATGGCACTTTGAGACAGAGTTTAGTGCTGAGTTAAGTTGGACTCAGTCTTAGGGCCTAAAGAATTCCACAATTCTACAACTAGGACTTTAAGTTGGCTTGCCTTTCCTCTGCTACCTCACAGCAGTGATCTCAACAAACAGTGTGATAGTTTTCAAACCTGCTCCTTTCTGATGCTCAGCTAGTAAGTTTGAGCATTTCTGTACATGCCATTATTCACCTTGCACATAAACATGAAGTAAAGCTGTCTGGAAAAGGCTGACACTTTGTTATCATTTGAGTTCCAGCAGTCAGGCGTGAATATGCAGTGAGGCACGAAGCAAAAAGTCCTGGGGTTTTGCCTGCCTGAAAATTAAGATGTGACTTCAGGTCACAGCTTTGGCATAACCACTGTTCTGAACCATTTAAATTATGGAAGTAAAAGCCCTGGATGAATTCACCCCCACAACTAGATTTGAGCAAAGAGACCTGAGTGCAAATCACACAGTGCAAAGAAACACCCAAACTTCTTTTCAGTATACTGTGAAATCTTTGTGTTCTTCTAGTTTCCAAATTTCTTAGGTTTCTATATATCATGACAGGCAAGGACATAAAATACCCTCTCAAAGAAAGAAAAAACTTCGTGAAATTAAAAAAAAAAAGAATTCTAGACAAAACAGGGACTGCTTTCTACTGCAAAGTTATGAAACAATGAGCATTTTGGGACTGTGGGCTGCAGCTTCAGCAGCAAAAGGCTTGCTGGAATTATTCTCCACTCAAGATTCAACTCTGAAGGAAAGAAAAATACCTTGGCTTTTGCCCTTAGTAAGAACAAGGGTAATTAGCAAGGATTTCCACAATCTGCCTCACCAACAAGCTTTCCCAGAGAGGGAAATGTGCATCAGGATTCCAAGTATATTCAGCTCTCCCCTACAGCACACTCATCCTCCTGGAGCCGCCAGGAAAGGTGAAACAATCGAGGACTTTCAACCTTGCCTGCTCCTTGGTTAAAGAGTGAAATGTTAAATGTGAAATGCTAACTCCTTGGGGGAAAGGAAGAGGATGCCTGCTTTCATGAAGCTTCTGGAAGAGTGGCAGGATCCCTTTGAAACTGAGACTGATCTGATAAGGTCGTTATGGTTGTTAATAGCAACTCCTTCCTCTGCTTCCCTGGAAGAGACTCTGGCATTCAGTGGCAGCTCAGGGAAACCAAGCTGTCATTGCAGGGCTGTGCCTCTGAAAGCCTCATCCTTACTGTTCCTGGAATGAAATCAGGAGCTTTTTGTTATGCCTCTGCCATATAACATTTGCCTATATGTTATACTTAAAGCCACCTCACTGATTTTGTTCCCACTGGAACCAGGAGCACAGAGAAACAAAAATATTTAAAGTAATTGCATTTCTACAGCTCCTGGGACTGTAAATCTGTGGGTCAAAGGTAAAAATCCTAAATGTCAGCACTCCCAGACACCGGAGGAATGCAGGGAGGATGTAACCCTTACCTCTTCTGTCTGGCTAATGGCAAATTTCCACACTGTCTGCAGGGAAGAGATGCAGAGCAGTGCAGTGGGCCTAAAGTACATGTGAGGGAATGAAGACAGTGGTGTGGGATTATTGCAAAGAGAAAGTTTAGAGATGCAGCAGTCCTTCAGATCATTGTGGTCTTGCTGTTTTTGTTTCAAACTCCTACAAGAAGTGTCAACGAGACAGTGGGACCACAGACTACATGCAATAAAATGCTATTCTGTTAACACTAATAACCCTCAAGGATGCTGAAGGAAAGGGATTTGTTTAGCATATGTGATGTCAACAACCTAGGAAAGGTTGAGCTATCACCAGCAAGAACAGGCTTCCTGTGTTTAGAAGCAGGAGGAAAGAGAAAATGTAAAGCAACACCTAAACCTTCATTTTTGTGTCTCTGGAATCACAGAGAAAACACATTTAAAAGCTGCACTTAATTTGATGATAAGCAGGATAGTCTAAACAGTAATTTGAAAATGAAGATCACTCCTAAAAACAATGTCATGCTCGTTCCCCCCACCTTCCTCTTTAGTTTTTTTCCTTTTAAAAAAAGTCCTTTACACCATATTTTTAGTCATCTCAGGGTCTATTGACTCATAAGTTCTGGTTCATAATTTAAGAGCTGAAGTTAACTGTTACAGAGTTAACAGTAGAAGAAAACTCAAATGGATAGAGCATTCTGACCCCGGACAATTTCCCTTAGGAAGATGCTCCCAGATCATTAATTCTGTCTGTTAGAAAGAAAAGCTGTTAGTGTCCATCAGGATATGAAATGCAGTAAACAACCGGGTACTTGTAAAGTTTTGTTCCTAAGTATACCTGTAAAAAAGTAAATTAAAGGCATAAATCTAAAAAATATCCTGACCAGGAATGCCAACAGATATGGGAGAGAGAATGAAGGACTTATGTCCTAAAAAAGCTATTCAAACTTATAAATTCTGTGCAAAACTTGAAATAACCTTTATGTACAAGGACAAACAACCATATGCGTCTCAATACCAAATTCCAGAGTTTCAGCTAGTCAAACAGCAAAATAAACCAAAGTTTCATACTTATTTTCTCCTATCAATACAATGCACTTTTCTGAGAGAAAGCAGTCAAGCAAAAGGATTTTAATAGAATATATATAATAAACTAAAAGCTCAGATTAACTGGCTATTATTTTTACTGTTCTGCAGCTCCTAGCATGGGTGCTCAGGCATTTTGCATCTGTCAGATGCATCATCAGATGCTCACACATGTATCACACTCCCTCTAAGTACAAGGGACACCAGCTATGAACATATTTTAAAAGTTAGGTTTGTGCCTGACATAACTGGTGTGACCTTTCCTGGTAGAGGAACTGCTGTATAATCAGTCTCATGTGGGCAGGAAAATACAACAACATCTTGAAACACTGGATTCAGTCACATCAGCAGGAATTTGAAAACATAGACCAAGCAACTAAACTATAACAGCTCCTAAACCTTCAGAGGCCAAATGAGATGAAGCTCAAATTTTCCCAAGATTGACTGAAATCGACAATTGGAAACTTAGAGGTGGACAAATGATTTCCTGTGAGTAACCCATAACAATGGCATTAACCTTTAATGGATGAATAACTAGTGAGGGCTAGAAAATAACAATCCTCAGGAATTGTGTGTTCATGACTTAATAATCAGCTATATTTGCACATATTTTATTTAAATGGTTTTTGTGATCTGGGACTACAAGAGGAATAGGTATTTTGAGACTGTAATTTTGAAAAGGCTAAGATTCAAGAGGAGTATCACTTCAGAAAACTCTATTTTCTTTCACTCAAGTGGCTGTCTCTTTGGAAATACCTGAAATAAAATTTATTTTCTAACATAAAAATGTGCTATTAGAAATAAGATGCCAGTAGAACATAGGAACAATATCATATTCTTTATCTCTGAGCTGCAAACTGAATCAAAGAATGTTAGTTCGATATTAAAAAAAAATATATATGTGCTACTGGCACTTTTGGAAGGCAATATTTTCTTTCTAGGACCCAAAAAAAGGCACATTCACTTAACTCAGTCAAAGAAAATCACTAAAAAATTACTCAAGACATTTTTACCTCATTCAGCCCTATTTAAAATAAGAATTCTGTTCTAGTATTTTCATTGGTTTGGCTTTCCAATACTCACCCATTCCCTCCTTTTCTTTCAGGTTAAGTGCAGGTAGATGGGTGCTGTGCTAATGCTGCCACCAGTGAGAAGTGAGACAGCAGTGGATTACATGTTCACATGGCTGTAGTGTAAATTTGCTCACATTTTGAGCAGATGAGTTATGATACAATCAGATGAACTAATTGGTATTGATGAAGAAGTTCATACCATGCCTCAAAAGTCCCATTCCTAGCAAGCATTAAACTGATTCAGAGCTACCCCTCTCCAGTTATTTTCCTCTTAGTGAAAGGGAAATAAAATTATTTTAAACCCTTGTTCTCATCTGCACCAACCTGTATCACCACCATTCATTTCCATTCATCTCCTGGATAAATGGATATTTAATTTGTTTTCAGCCTACTTTGGAGATCTCCGGTATGTATTGGCAGACAAAAAGCAAATGTGTTGAATGCCACAAAAAGCACGTTCTATGGAGTACAAAGCCTTCCTCAACTTCATCACTAGAAAGAAGTAAAGTTAATATTTTCCCAGAGAAATTGGTATGCAATAGCACACTTGTATGCACTTATAAAAGAAAACTGTATCTCGCACAGCAAGCACTGAAATTGAAACCTCTAACAGTATATCATCACATTAATAAATTTATACCAGTAAAGCTTCTTTTAACCACAAAGAATTTTTGTACCTGAAAAAATAATTATTCCCTGCACTCTTCTCATTTCTTTTATGCCACTCTGTGTCCATACTATTACTTGTGGCTTTTTCACAGGTGGCAGCATCACAACTTGTGGTCAAACTCTGCTGATTGAGCTTTTACTGACATCATTTCCATGGGATGATCTACTCCTAAGCATGCAATCTACAACTATCCTGGTCTTTGCACAACAGTTTATATCTTTTGTTTATAAACAGTTACTCCCCAAAACCAACAATTAGCTCAGTCTATTCAGAGTACTCAAATAGCCAACAGATGACCAATCAAATCTCATTTTCACAAAATGAACACCATCTCTCCTGGAATTTAAAATTCTTGTCAAGATGGCCTTCGATGGAATAAGAAAGTTAAATTGAAGCCAGGGAGAAAGAGCACACAAAAGCACATTGTTATGCTGCCAGTGGACCAAAGATACACAGTGGGTCACCCTAATGTGTGTTTTGGAGGAAAACACTTTGATCAGTACACTGGGAAAAATTTTGCCCTCATTAATACCTACAAACAACTCCCCTCTGCTTCTCTCCTCCAGAAATATCACTTTAAAAGACACTCTCACAGATAAGACATAACCAAACACAAAATAATTAATGACTGACAGGTTGCTGACATTCTTCAAAGCAATACATGATGCTCTACTACTGCAAGCAAGGAAAGTTAAGATAAATAAAAATATAGGGCATGAATAGAAATTACAACAGATTTGGTTACAGTGAAAAATAAGAAAATCCAGAGCTTCTGAAAAGTTGTTTGAAAATCAACACGTCTTGATAAGAAAGAAAAAACCCAGACAAACACAACCTGTTTCCCAAATGTCATTCAAAAAAACAAACTCCCCTGCAAAAACCTTACCATTTTTAAATATTCAGACTCCAGTCTTCAAAAGCCAATATTTATGAGACTGCTATTTAGCAATTTGCTGCTCTAATCTAAAATAGCATTGCTCACATTTACATATAAATTAAGCCAACTGTATCATCACATTCTTTAAGCAGTTTATTTACTGTGTACTTGGCAAGGCATCTGTTTTAGCTTTCCATAAAATAGAAAATATCATATAGGAAAACATACATCTTCTCTGAACAGGGAAATGGAAAAAAACTGAACTGTGTGCTCAGTATGATGCAGAAGACTCAGAACACAAGATAAGAAAGGAAGTAGAAAACCACTGCAGGAATGATATTTTATTTTTACTTACATTTAGTGCAATCTGTCAGTCTAACTGTGAGCCTAAACCGCAAAATTCCACATATGAAGGTCAATCTGATCTGTTGGGCAAACATTCTGGCAATTTATTTTAGTGGATCACTGTCTTCCTTCAAACATGAATCAAACCCCATGTTGTAAGCAATAGAAGACACAAAAACAACTTCTGGTAGCAGATCCAACTTCAAGTCATGAAATCTGCAGTAAATGCACCCTTTATTGAAAATATCTTGTCACAGTCAATGGCTTTTGAGGGTTTCTTGGGGGAGTTTTTGTGATTCTGATAAAAGTACTTGATAAAAGTACTTACTAAACAGAACACACAAGCAGCTCTATTGATAAATCCAAGATTAACCTCTCCACTCCTGACCTTTCCTATACCTAGTCTTCCACCTCACCTATCTGGCATGCCATCAGCTTAACATGGCCAAAACTGATCTCTTTGTCTTCTCACCAAAACACTGCATCACCAGCACCGCTTGTCACTCAAGCCCGTAGTACAAATGTCATTTTTGTTTCACCTTTCCCTAGTCTTCCTAATCCAGATCATAAATAAATCTTTCTGCAGCTTCTCCTACATGTTTAAGATCATTTTCTTCCTTTTTGTCTGCACAGCTAAATGCTCACTTAAGCTTTTGCTTCTCATTTTGATTCATTTATTCCCAAGCTCCATTACATCGTATCAACCATTCCCTTTCAGCCCATTGTAAATGCAGGTTTTAGTTTTATCTCCATTTAGGTTTCATCACAATGGCTAAAAATTCCAAAGGCGTAAAACAGTCTAAAACCCAAAGATCCTTGAATCCATTTAGGATTTTAAATGAATATGGGTTATTTTTCTAAGCATTCATGCAGCTCAAGATGCAGATTGTTATTAGACACATGAACATCTACAAAAGCTTCTCCTCCTGACAATAGCACATAAGCCCCTAAGTACCTTGGAAATTGGACAATTTTACACTCTCATCCATTCCTGTGAGCCTTCTGCCATCTTCTTACATTTCACACATCTATTCATTTTGGTATAATTTCTTAATTTTGTCCTTCTTTGCCTCATCTTGTTGGGCATTTTAAATTATACTTTTTCTGTTACCATCTATTTTGAATACAGCTTTGCCAGCTTGTCCATAAATATCTAAAATTCCATTTCATATCATGTTTTTGGCATAAACGGTCTTCTGTATACTTCCTCCTTAATGGCACATCTAACTCCAAGTAGCAGTCCACTAATGCCAGCTCATTAAGATGCTTAAAGCTACAGTAGTAACAAAGCAAGGAACTGTTCATAGGAAGAATGTATATGTACATAAACAACATATATTTGATGGGATATTGTCACCCTGCTTACTTAACTTTCTAATCCATGTCATTCCTGTGCTGTACCATGAGAACTGGGAACAATAAGTCTTCTATCTACACATATTCTGAACCCATAACTTCTGGTAATTCATGCACAGAGACTAATAGGAAATTATCAAACACTCAACACTAAAATATTGAAGACAGCCATGCAGAAGTATGAATGAACAGTATTTCATACTTTCCTGGTTGTTTCTGCCTGGGACTAGGCTCTCTTATATAGAACAGTAAAATTTTGTTGAATTTACTATTACATAACTAAAATTTGGAGAGCAAACTAAAACAAAAAAATTAAAGAGAAACATTTTAAAGTTGTTTGCCAGAGAAAATGCATTAGGGTACTGCAGTGTCCCCTGAGGCAGCAGCAGATTAACAGCAGTGGTTCACGGCTGACTCAAAGAGCAAAGTAAACCACAACTTGTTGATGTTCCAACAGCTGGATCTGAGTCCATGTGCTGAATGTCACAGAAGGATGTTCCCAGGCTGTGAAGGACACCAGGTCCTGTGTTGTAGTGAAGTGACAAGTGGTGACAGGACTGGAGATCAGTGGGCCATGGCCCTCAGCCTGCATCCATCCACTTCCATTCTGGAAGGGCGAGAGGATTGGCTCCCTAGGAACACTGTAATTTAGAGGTTCTGCTAAAAATTTTGTCCTTTGAATCCAAATAAATACAAACCACCCATATCATCAAAATTCCAACAGCAGTTTCTCCTCTTTGGTGAACTGTCCTGTTCCCTCTGTCTGAACTAGCAGGGGTAGTTGCTAGGTTATTATTGCTAGGTTTTGTTTTCAATGTGTCTAAGTCTCTATCCCTGTAAAGAAAGAATATCCCCAAGCTGTTTGCTCAGTTCTGGTGATGCTATAATTCGTGCATGCACCCAGCCATCCATCTCCTTTTCATTGGATGAGGTTTCCTCTCAGTCTATGGCTTAGCTTCATAAATGCTACAAGGAGCATGAAGGGCATAATCAGAGTAGGCAGCCATGACTGTGGAAGAGGACGGAAAGAATTGCTTCTGCTGGCATTTGTGCCAAACTAAATGACCATGTGACCATGGCTTTGGACCGTGACCAAATCACAACTCTAACTTGTCAGATATTCTTAATCACAAACCTTTACCTTCTGGATTAATTTTTAAGGCATATATATGCAAATTAGCACTGCACAACAAACTAAAACACCAAGGAGAAAGCATTTAGCAGCTGTCATGGGTAAACTTGATCCATAACTAAATTACTGAGAGGAAATGTAGAGTTCTTTTCTATCCACAACAGAAAACACATACCCTCTTCTATTTATACATTCATTTCACGGCTATAAAATAAAGGAATATTTAATTATTTCAATCAAAAATTCAGAGCTTTTTATTTAGTCAACCCTACTGCATTTTTATCGCTGTTGCTATTAGAAGGACTTTGAGAAGCACTAAATGTGACAGCAAAAACTATCACGTCTATTTTATAAAAAGAATTGTACCTTAAAGCCTATATAAATTCATCCCATAAAATGCTTGGAAATTTTCCTTCAAAGAGGTACTAAAACTTCCCCCTTTAATTCATTAGTTTTCATTCAACTTTGACTGCTGCTATAAAGTCCTATTCCTTTTTTATGATACCATGATCAGGTTTTTTGGCTTACCATAAAGTAAGAGTAATACAAATGATTGATGGTCTCTATCATGATCAGTGCTCAGGTGGGAATGCTCAAATAATTTTATTAAATCATGCATTACCTACAGCTTGCAGTTAAAGAAAAACCACTGAAACCAAAACTGTGGTTAGCAAAGAAATATGAATTACCTTTTTCCATATGTATTATTAAGAATCCTTTGCAAACAAAGGCCTAATACTGAAGCCAAAACCAATTCACATTAGATACATTTAGGGATGAAGCACTGACAAATTCCTGGCAGAAGTGTTAATTCAGCACATTTCCATGGTGGAATGAAATGGCCAGCACGAGCATTAATCACCTGATATTATCTTTTGTATAACAGCACGTACTCCTCTGCTGCTCTTTAATTGTTGCTAGCTGAAATGGCATTTGGGCTGAGGAGAGACATGAGGATTAAGGTCATAATGATATACAACCAGAGCTGCTTTGCCAGGTGCTCTGCTGAGTATATCTTGGCCATGACTCTCAAGGCCCTGATTCTGCTAAAAGCTGTAATCAAGACACCCAGACATTTAGAGAAACAAAAATGACCCCCAGTCTGAGAGCCATGTCCCAGTTTCTCATAAAAGAGCATTTGTAACCAAGAGATCAAGAACTGACATGACCAAAAATGTGTTTTTCTTCTATTTCATGGCAGAAAGAGTAACCACGAGCGCAAGACACTTTTCCACACGGGAGTACCACTGTTCACAATTCCTCATAAAGGTGTTCCTCAGGCTACATTTCATACATTCTTACATCTGTCCAGAAGCTTCGAGACCTCCTTCACATTCCTCCCTTTATGTTTTGGTGAATGGAGTTCCCAGAAACTCTGCTGGATACTCAGCTCCAGCTACAACTTTTGTTATCTTGGTGTGTATCACAACAGAAAGCACTACAAATAGTGCCAGTAACACCACCAGCTTATTTCCACTGGTCCTAAACTTCAGCTGCAAGTCTTTGGGAGTAAAATCATGGGCTTTTCTGCATGAGTCTTTTTATCATGTTGCAGGAGGTGGCTGGGGGTGTGCATTCTATTGCCATCTGTTAGAGGTGGGGCATTTATCTCCAGTTAATTGGGCAGTTTTTCTTCATCTCTTCCACAACCAATTCTCCCTCTAGGATATATTTCCTGTTAATGGGCCACTGAGTGTCACTGCATGGCTGATGAAACTACATTATCCCATTGAGAGATGCTCGGTCCAGGGGGAGGAGCCAAGCATTCCCACCTGGAGATGATCTGAGATTTGGAACACCACAGCGACCTTCTCCCACTGGATTGCCAGAGGAGCATCTTTCTTCTCCAGCTTTCTTTCCCACTGGATTCCCAGAGGAAGACCAGACCCATCTACACCACCACTGGATCTCCAGAGGAAAACTCCACCCTTCTACAGCATCTCTGGCACAACAGTTAGAGCCTCACTAGTGCTGGGCAGAAGTAAGCAAAACTTCCTCACCTGCCTACTTAATTCTAAAAACTTTCCTTAGGATTAAGCCAAGCCCTTTACTTTAATACCCATGAAATAGAACAAAGTGTCAAGAACTTTGAAGTTAGTCCTGGCTTGAGCAGGTTGTTGAACAGGCTGCCAAGTGCTGGAGTTTGAACATCCTAAGTGAATATGGTCCAACTACAAAGACATGGGAAAACAATCTCCCTTTTCCTCATGGTTGCAGCTCATTAATCCCCATTCTCTGCTTGTCACCTAACCAAAAAAAAGATACTTGGCAGCTTTTAGTTTTCAAGTTCTACTGTCCGAGAAACAAAAGATAATATGCATGCACTTCAGCATGTCTGAAATGAAGATTATCTTCCTCAACAGACATTCTACACCATAGCATCAATACATAAAATTCTGATGTAAAGCCATTTACATAATTTCATAATGCTTTACCTGAGTCTTCCTAAAGTTTTGGCACTGCAAGTGCAATTGTTACCCGAGCTTGGTAGATTTATAATCTAATGGTATAATTTTCAGCATTTCAATAGGAAGAGTTGGAATCTGATATAAGTTATGGTTTAGTTGAAAGTACACAACCTACTGACTTAAGGAACTTGCTGAAATTATTTTAAGAAATGTAGTCATCTTATTTTGGTCTTCCTATTTTGATTGGGTTTAAATACACAGTAATTATTATTCTCAAACTGGGATTATATCCTGCATATATGGAGTAGTTGTTACATAGGTCATGGGAAAAGACCCCTGACAATAAAGACTGTTTCATATTTGTTCCTGAAAGAATAAGAATACTATGGATGTTTCAAATAAAGAAGAGAGATGGCCCCAACAAAGGGTCTGATATGATATATAGCAGTAGACAGGGGAACTGAGGTCTCATCACTTCCTACATTTCTAAAACTATCTACTGTCAGAAATAATTTTTACTGCAATATCAGTAGATGTTGCTGCATTGTTTCTAGATGGGCAATAGGTCATACGCACCTAGGAATGTCATTGCATCCACTTAAAGTAACTGTACATCAAGGTCATTTATCATGCTTTGGTAAAGGGCAGGTCTTTCTGCCTGCTCTTATTTGCCTTTTTAGTTATGTTAACAAGAAAGCAACCAGAACCTCACCACAAAAACAACCAAGAAAAAGCCAAAAACAGAACAAAAAACCATCAACCCCAAACCACACCACAATCCCGAACCTGTATGAACTGGACACAAATACATAAGAATACAAATTTGCTCAATCTCCCTCTTCAGCAGTCTGCATTTATACAACTCTGTGCTTTCATCTGCATATCCCTCTTCCCAATAATACTTTGGGCACTGGAGAGTTTTCTCTTAAGGAAAGCAGTGCTGATTGACTGCTGCCAGCTCCCCCTCTGCTCCTCATGCAAGTCCCTCACAATGGGCTCATTGCTTCCTTCCATCACCTCAGCCTGAGCGCCTGAAGCAATGTATCCCTATCTAAGCTTCAGATCAGGTTTTCAAGGAGCAAAGGACCTAATTAAATCAACTGGAAAAGGAGTTTAATCAATAGCAAACACATCTTGGTTTTATCTGTAAATACATAAATTACAAAAGAAAAGTTGAAAGCAGCAAAAGACATTGAGAGAAGCACTATCCAATCTACGCTACCCAATGCTTCCATTAAATTAAGCCTCAAACTACTCAAAAAGAATAGCTTGAATTTCAATCAGGAAATGCAAGACTCATTGTATGCTTTGATTGAGGCAGGTGAAAAACTATAATTTATTCCCTGTTTTCAGCTTATTTCAGCTTGCAATTTCTGCTCTTTAACAATTCCTTCCTTCAGCTATTCAAGGTACAAAATTCTTTTCCATTTCCTGCAGTGTTAACTGTATGCTGCAGCCTCTGCCCATTTGATTGGAATGCAGCATAATAGATGCAAATACTGGTCAAATATATCTTGATTATTCAGTTTTCACAGCATTTATGCAACGTGGTATCTCCACAACACCTAGGCTTTCCTGTCATGATGAGAGGGACTCTGGCCATCCAGACAGCCTTGATAACCAGAAGTACCACTATGGTTTCTTCATTGGATGAAAACTGTCAGGTTTTCTGCTCTGTTCACGTAGTTCATAGCATCTATGCCTTCATAAGCCACAGGCTCTTTCGTTGTTTTCCTGATGTTGTGTTTGTAAGCTCCTGTTCTAGACCACCAGGCTGAAGCACTGCTGCGATCCATCACACCACACATGGTGTCCAACATCATGTACCATACTCAGACATACTTAATCTCAAGCAGTTTCTTAAAGACATAATTTTAAAAAGTGCAGAGTGAACTTAATATAGCAGACATAACTCAATACTGAATTTCCATTCCATCACACTCTGCCTGTATTGCTTGATTTTGCAAAGTACTAGGCAAACATTCTTCTCAAACTTACCTACTTTTATCTGCATGCTGATAACCTTCATAGGCAAAATAAGAAAAAAAGACTCCATATTTCTAAAATATCACACAGCATTTACCTAAAGAACCCTCCATCCTAGATTTGAAGCTCATTTTCCATAGGTGTATATGGAGGTTCACTTGCAGCCAGAATTTCTCTCACATCTCATGGACACAGATACATCTGAACCTAGTTTTCACTTCTGTTTAAACCAAGCACCAAACTGGCATGGAAATGGCAGTAAAAACATACCTGAATAGGTGAATATAACCTATATATAATAGCAATTTTTTTTTTCCCTTGGTAATTGTTGCCTAAACTAAAATAGACAAACCTGACTCCTTTTTCCCCTCCTGGTGACCTTTAAAACAAGATTTATGCAATCATATGCCATATACTCTGAATCCAAGACCATGGCAGGTATTGAATCTGCTCATAAACTGCATCCAAGTTTCGAAGACGGATGTTTGAGAGAGAACCTGGTCCTGGATGCCCTTCAATGAGAGCACTCATGGATGTCTCTCTTTGGGTGCCCATCTCCAGCCCATGGAATTGCAGCAGGGTCTCTCCTCACCAAACAGTTCCTGCCAAGCCCAGGAAGTGAATTAGCACATCTGGTCTCTGGGAAAACACCACTGTCAGACAGGTAGGGAAGGCTGGACCAGGCACCTGCCAAGCAACATCAACTCAATTTTGGAAGGATGAGGCTGCACCAGAGGTGGAGCTGTCAGGATTGGGATGTGACAGGACAGACAAAAACCTGGAAGAACATGCCTGATTTCCCTACAAAAGGACTAAATCACATGCTTGCCAAAAAAAGAAGAGGGAAAGTCTAATAATGTTTCAAAGGAATATTGTTATGCTAGTGACAGACACCAATTCTCTTTTCCTCTCATCCTTAATTCTGCAAGGAAACTGCAATGAGACACATCAAAATCTGTGCCTACCACTACAGTAAATCAAGTTTTTCTACAACAAAATCTTAGCTATTCAATGGAGTCAGATATTGAGTTTCATAAAACAAATTGTTCAAAAAGAACATGGCTTCATAGCATTGACTCAGTATTGTTTTAAAGCTGTTATTCATATTCAAAAAAAACTTAGGAACTCCATTGTGGTATTTGACCTACAAATCACTGACTTCCATTAAGCCTGCAGTAATATTTTCTCCTCTTGCCATATTGCAGGGCTCATTTTATTACTGTCTACATAAAAAATATGGAGAAATATAACTTCATATTTTAAGACTCGCTTAATTAATTAAACATAAAGAACTCTATATCTTCCCACAAAACCTACATCTTATTTATGGTTACAGCCATGCCATTTGGATATGTAATTTCAGAAAGAATGAGGAAGAGGCTTGTCCTTAGTTTCTAGTTCTCTTTTAACATCAGCAAAAAAAACCCTCAAAAAAGTATAAATTACTAATTCTAGGGAAAGTTGCTTAAAATTTATTTTAAAACCAACTTTACTTCATAAAATACCATACTAATGCTTTTAAGCAAATAGAAAAACAAAATTATTCATGCTTATGACTGATAAAAAGAATAAATACTTAAATCTTCAGTACATGAACCATTAGGCCCCTGCCAAAAAACTTCCACTCCTTCAAGACACATTGGAAAAAGGCACATCTGAAACACACCCTCCACCCCTAACTGGTAGTAATGTTTACTTTGCACATAGAGAGTTGAATTTTGCTATTTTCTTTGACAAGTTTGAACTGCAAAGAAAATTTGCACTGTTGATGAAAACAGCAACAAACCAAAATGGTAAATTACACAGCATGTAGTCAATTGTTCAGCTTTCAAGTTAGAGTAAATAACAAATCAGCAACTCCATCTGTCTGTATATCAGACTGATCACATTGTAAAGAACTGAGCTTACATCTCAAAAATTTAATCAATAGTAAAATTAGAGAGCAACTTTAAATAAGCAGACTTAGTGTTGAGTTCTCTTTGTTTTGTCTCTCATCTTTGGGTAGAAGTGTCTGTGGATAGAAAACTCATTTATTGATCAACAGCTATTTTCACTTTGGAACCTGTTGGCAACTAAACCTTGGTTCACTTACAAATTGTGAGAAAATAATTGTTACATGCCTACAGTGACACTCAAGTTTGCATGTTCAGTTTTATGGAAGTAATTCTTTGGTTTTTTGATCCACAGACATTAACAGACAGATCCTTCCAAGCATATATTTCTAAAAAAATAAAATTTACTAAATGGCAAAGACATTAAAGCCACATAAAAAGGTGTTTGAAGAGCAAAAACCCAGTCCAAGAGTCTCATTACATGCAGAAAAACATGCTACTTCAAAACAAACACTTCATTACAGTAGCTCAAGAAAATGCCAAGAGACTACAACTGTTGACATTTATATAAACAATTAAACGTGATTAATGAAAGGCAGAGTGGCTAAATCTAATCTAGCTTATGATCGCTAATTTCCAAGTACTGATAATGTATTGGCAGCACTTTTTATTTTGATGAAGTAAGTTTTTAATGTCTGTTTTTAACTCTTGTTAAATGCCCAGGTTTCCACCACATCTGGCTTCTAATTGCACATAGAGAGCAGCTGCTAAGATGGGCTCTACCATTTGAGACAGGAGATGTCATTTCCACTCACAAAAATATCATATCCATCCATCATTTATGTTTTGTGACAGCCAAAACCTCCTCAAAATCACATTTCCCTATTCCTAGCAGCTGGGTTGGGCTTGTGTTAATCTGAAGAGCCTTTACAAGATACACCAAAGAGCAAAACGAACCTACATGGATCTACTCCTCCTAGAGTACCACTCTGAACCTCACAAAACACTGAACAATTACAAGGCCTGTTGAAGTAACCAGGATGTAGAGATGCTGGGCAGTGCAAGAAAGCAGATAAAATAAACTAATTTAAAACAAATGGGAAGTCTTAGAGCAAATTTTAACCCATTTAATATTGCTGCAATTTAAGGAATAGAACAGACACTCAAGCTCCCAAATCGCCCAAGACAGGTAACAAAAATGACACAGCATAGTATTTTTCACTTTGTTTTTAAAAAATTAACCTTCACAAAGAAATTTTAATCTATTTCCAAACCAAATAGCAGAAAACAGACGAGAACTGTAACACTGATAATGTATAAGTATTTCATTGGTTTGCTCTTCCCATTTGGGTAATATTTGACTTCAGTATTTTTGCAGATTTTTTTTGATGGAAAAATGAAATAAAAGATTATGTCTCATTCTCATGTTTTTTCACTTGCAGCCCAGACTTCTCTTTCTGGTGTTTTGGTCAGGTTGTTTTTTTTCACCTTCCAGAATCAAGTCCAGGAATTTTACTGCCTTCAAATAAGCACTGAAATTTTCTGCCTATGGAAATCTAAGCCTATAAATCTGAATGAAATTATTCTTCTATGGTCAGCTGCTGGTCCTTATAATATAGAAATACATTTAATTTACTATTTGAAACACTGCAAAGTAAAAAAAACAGTTTTTTGCTAAAAACCACAGTATTTATATAAATACTACACCTGTTTAAGCATGTTGTTCTCAACATTAACTTGTACACACAATGACGTAAACTAAGTTTTGGATGTTGCAACTTTGAATTTACACCATGACCTCAAGGTTATGATTTCAGAAGAAAATATTAAAGCTTTTTGCCTTTCAAAATTTTATTCTGCTTTACAAGATAAACATGGAATTTTTAATCCATATTTACTCATTAAAAACCTCCAGTAAAGCTTTGTTACAGAAAGGTTGATGTTGTCTCTTTGCTACCCTTAATAAATTACCAAGTAACTCAACACAGCAAATGGCAGGGGGAGGTGATACCTCTCCCTGTCTCACTGTGGCTTTCAAACATCCTTCACCTTCGTCCACAGAGCAATATGTAAAGAATGGCAAAGTTCAAGTGTTCTTTACATTTGGCATTTTAATACTCCCCTTCATTGTTTGCAAGGAGAAAACAAATTATTAATATCCCTGTGCAAATTGTGATAGTCTGAAGGATGTCAACATTTGGATAGCTAGAAGCCAGAGAAACTGGATTGTGACAATTTTCCCCATTTCTCATGGATAATGGAACAGCTGTCAGATGGTAACAACTTACACTATTAAGCTAGTCTGCATTTGAACTGGTGACCTAGGAGTGAAATATTCTCTCTCTTATGACCGTTCATTCTCTCATTAACAAGGCCCCTGAGTCTTTTGCTTTCCACTGACTAGTTCTTCCTTTTTTTCCTCCCCCTTTTCCTAAGTCAGATGTATTTCCCTGATTATCCAGTAGGATCACTCCAACTGGTGCATCTCTTTCAGACACCTGTGAGCAGGGACAGAATAATTGCTGGCTAGAAACTTAAAATGGAAAAGGTAAAAGACAATAAATAATATGTACATTGCATCACATAAGTGAGACAGAGGTTCTAAATAATTTGAAGATTAAATCCAAAATGAAGGCAAGGATGTAAAGTATAATGCTACATTTTATAGATGTACACATCCACACATTAGCACTGCCTACACCACCTTTGTCAGCACAGACTGAACAAGAAAAGCAGCGTTCATCCTGATGGAAAAGTGCTGCGTTCAAAGAAGTTATATATCAAAGAAGTTATATATCAATATATCTGCCAAAATGCCACAGTAGATGAACAACCTGTCCTAGAAATATCACACGTTCTTGCTTTCCAAGTTCTGTAACATTATTAACAAGCTGATACCTCTTAAAGACTTAAACTCCGGCAGGATTTTACTGAACATACCCTGAGGCAGTGGATGTTGTAGAACTATAAAAATCACAGAAAGATATAGTGGAGAGAAACAAAGCCACAACCCCACTATCAAAAGACAAAACTGTCAAAGTGACTATATATTTATTCACTAGAGATGAAGAAAACTAGGAGAAACATAAAAGAGGAATAGGCAGCAACCATTTATTCCTCAAAGTAAGGAAGAGTGGATGACAGCCAAACATAGAGGAGCAAGAAGAACAAAAATAAACTATCATTAAGAAAGGATAACAGGCATTTAATAGCCCCAAATCACAACTGCTTTTTCATTCATCCTTCTTGGCATAGACTAGAAGGAAAGTGGAACGGCAAAAAGGGAAGGAACTTAATCATATTTAAAAGGGCACTTATATTCACAGCACTTAACCATATTTAAAAGACTTGGCAGAGTTAATTCCATGGATATGCAAGACCTTAAAAGATTTCGCAGAAGAACAGCACCACAAGAGTAGGCTAGAAATTCTAAACCCCACTTTTGTTATTTTTTTTTTACAAAAACAAGTACAATAACTTGTTAATGGCTTCTGTTATTTTTTTATAATCAGATTATGCAAATAAACAAAATGAAATTCCCAACCAATATATAATAAATAAATAAATACATAAGTCATTCAGCAAAGGATCTGACCTGAAGCATATAAATCAGGCATCTTTTTCAGTCAACTAGGCAATTAAAATTAAATCTAGCCACTCCTACAGTGAAGGTGCCACTTTATGTTTCAACATTTACTTTTAACAGGGATTCTACAAGTGTTGGTGTTTCTCCAAGCTAGGGGTTAAATTACTTTCTCCTCCATCTGAACCATAACCAAAAAGCATTTTATGAGTGCAATAATGCACTTCAATAAATGGAGCTCACAATGGATACTCACTTTTCTCTGGGGAAGGAAGAAAACTTGTGTTCTCTTTCTGCTTCACAACACATTGGCAGTCTAAGGTATCCTTCGAAGGCACAGAGCCCACTGTATATTACTGGATTTATTTCACTTAATACAGGTAGGAAGCAGTTATGTACAACACCTCACCTAAGGTCCAACTCCTCATCTCTCCAACTGTTACCTTTCTTATTTGTGCAGAAACTAACTATTTCTTAACTCCATCTGAGATCCCATTTCCATTTTGAAAAAAAAAATTGAGGTAATCATAGAAAAGGCCCTAAAGTTAAACCCCATCTATTTAAATTCTCTTATTTATACTACAATAGCCATTCTATTACCATAATAATAGGTATATGAATATAAATAAATGCTTCACTTCATTTTTGTCAGCATTTGCAGAAAATAATATGACAGAGCAGGGCTCCAGGGACTCATCTGACATTATTGAACAACCTCTTTGCCTAGGATGTGCCTGTAGCTGCCCTGCTACAGACAGATTACACAAAGGAAGATCTGCTGTTGGATTTTCAATGGAAGACTCTGAGACTTAGACAAAGAATTGGCTAATGGGAATGCAAATGGCATCACCTGTATAAAGCAGAACAAAAATGCAAAGCAAGAAAATCCCAACAATTTAGCCTCCATTTAAATACTTTCTAAAGGATGCTTCTCTAAGGGGGCCCTTGTGAAGACTCTTTCTGCATGCACCAAGGAGCAACAGCTAAGATTTCCCATACAAAATCTCTATTAACAGTTCATTATTCCATTTCAAAAGCAATGAAATACAAGAGGTTTTTAGCTTCAGAGGCCATGAAACTTAAAAAGAACGTACCCTAACAAATAAGTGCATAGTATCAAGTGCTATATTACTGGATGTAACTCACAGAGCTAATTCCTGAAAATTTAATAGCAACCTACATGTGGTAAAGCACCCAAACTAATTTTAAACAATTATTTTTAATCAAAGTGCACCATATTCTACAGAGCAGTTTAAAATGTCAAGAAATTCGGGATTCTCTGCTGCAAAAGGACTTCCAGTATTCCAGCTGGGGAATATCCTACACTGCCAAAGCTCCAGGAGAGAGCTTGTTACCACTTGAAAGTGCAGAAGGAAGAGAAGGGGTGTGAGGGCAAATCAAACCTCTCAGTGGGACTCCTTTAAGGACAGACTCCTGCTGCTCCTGGGCATATTGGATAGCACCCCTACCCTGAGAAGAGGCAGGAAGGTCAGAGTCATTATTCATAGCAGAACACTACTAAAGTAAAGATTTAGAAGGTCATTAGAGATCATTTATACAATAGCCTTTAGTTTACTCAGCAAAATAAAGGGCACTCTCATTTCCACATGTAATCACTTGGAGACAGATACAGCCCTGCAATTTATAAGCAAAAAAACCCCCATCTAATTTTATTTTTTTAATGAAATGTGGCCAATTACCTGCTTTTTATATTTTGTATTTCAAGCTCACTTGAACATCAAAAAAATCACAAACTTTCAATTCTTATGAAGTCCCATTTTGGGGAAAAACTTTAAATATTTACAGTATTAACAGCTTGACCCATAAATTTGTTTAAAATTAACATGGGGGGAGCAGCCTCCAAAAAACCTATGGATCACATGGCACACCTGAGGCCGCCTTGATAGAACTACAAGACAAAGGTTCCATGCAAAATTTCCCTGAATGAAGTTCAGGTAAAATCATAGCTCTGAAAGGAATTTTTTTTGGCTTTTCAAAAGTTCTTCATAACTCAATATGAAGCATTCATTTAAAGTCCTGAATTTTTACACTGTTCCACTGCTGATCTTTAATAGCTTTTATATGTGCATAAATTGAGGATGAATTTAGAAAGAAATAAAAAGACCAGGTAGAAAGTTACATGGTTATATAAAATGGCAAAATAAGAAAGCCATTTGTGAATATATTAAGCCTGACCTTAAATAGGTGGTAATCCACAAAGCTTCCTTTTACACCAGCTGAGAATCTGATCTATTGAATTTAAGATGACATTTCCCATCAATATTTGATTTTTTTTCATGCCCATTGACAGCTTTCTATTATTGTATGAACCAAAGTGAACTAAATCTATTAGCTGCTGTATTCAAGAGTCTGCCTGATGACATTAGAAATAATAAGGATCAAGTTCAGCTCTCTCTCCTTTTTTCCTCCTTTATCATGCTTTACAACTCTTTCAGAACTTGATAATTCTCCTTGGCACCATTCCAGCTACCTTTTCTTATTGCAGTAAATAAAACAATCTGAAAATTAAAGAGGAGCATGCAGAAAGTAAGTTAGAGATTAAGGATAAATTGAAGATGCCCTAAAGCAGTAAAAATAAATTGATTTTTATTGCAATGAAACCACCTGTAATAGGCTGCTTCAGCAATTTTGTACCCTGTGATAGAGGCCTGACCTGCCCACACATCAAAGCACAGAGGGTGAGGTTCACTACAAAGTCACTTCTAAGCTGAGGACCATCCTTGGCACAGGTGGGAGGAGCAGGGAGGGAGGCCTGCAGCATTCCTACTCACTCAGTACAGCTGGTATAGAATTGGTATTCCCTTGGAAAAGCAAAAGAGAAACAGCAAATTACCTGCATTTAGATTTTACTTTTATTTCCCAGGAGCATTGGAGATACTGCCTTTTATTTGGGGTGAATAATGGGACAGCCATCATGTGCAGAAAGATCTGAGGTGTGGAATACAGGGGTGTAAAAAGTAGGGAGTAACAAGGGAAAGAAGGAGGTGTAAGAAAATTAAATGTAAACTGCTGATAAAGAACAGAAGCATAGTAAGAAAAACAACTTTCTTGTACAATGGGATACAGCCAGCATCCACTTTTTCCACAATAAAAAGTTCAGCCTGAAATGGCAATCTCCTTACTAACTAGCAAACTGCAGCAAAAGAACCTGTAGTTAATCCTTGCACTGTGCCACTGGATATTACTCCATGTCATTAATTTGGCAGTGCATCTACCTTTTGGTGCGCTCAAAGCTGCAAAACACTTTAAATACCACAGAACATCGTAGAGGGAAGTAAGAGATTGTGACAGCTGCAAAGGAAGCAGTTTGGATCTAGCATTTGGGAGCAAATTAACAAATAATACAAAGTAGCTAATTGATCATTGAGAATGCACTCTCATGTCAAGAATCTTGGCTAATAAACCAAGCTGATGAGGGCACAAAACCAATCTCACTTGGCTACAGCTCTTGGGCTTCCAAACATCTGTTACAAATAAATTGACCCTGCTTTCTGATGAAGTTTATCCTCTTACCCTCAAGAGCCCTCAAAAAATGGTCTCTGAATGTAGGAAAATAAAGTACAAGTCCTTTCACCTTCCACATGCCAGTCCCAATCTGTGAGCTCCAGCCTCAACTCCTCAGATCGCTGAGATAGTATAAATTTCTCACCCAAGTTCAATCTATACATCTTCTCAGTAAACTTTTCATTTCAATAAAAAGCCATGTCTACTGCACAAGTACTTCTGACGAAGCAGATTCCAGTTCCTAAATACATTTCCTAATTAATTTCACAGCTGTAAGTTTGTCTTGAAAAGAAACAGCAACAAAAAGACACACAACAAGAAAAACAACTCAAATGCTTATCAGTACCTGCATTTTGGAAAAATAACTTCACTCACATATGATTTTCAAGTAAGACAGCATATCCTGAAACTCCATCTCTGGCCTTTCTTTGAGCACAGACAAGAGGAGCTTTTAACTAAACTTGCATGTCTATAACCAATAAAGAAATACTGTTGTCATTTTATTGCAAAGCTCCCATACCTTCTCTGTTATTTCTCATGGGCATCTCCCTGCAGCACTGACTCCTTCACAGCACATCCAAAAAACTCCAAGTCTCTCCTCACCCAGCTATCCCACTCTTTTGTAGCACCTTTCTTATTGGACACAGCTGTGGCCCATTAAGGGCACACCTGTTCCTAATCTTTGGTGATTAGTACACCTGCACCTGATGAGTACACTCATCAGGTGTGAAACTGCCTCCCGCACTATTCTCTTACATTCTATCCCTCCACAATTCCCTTTTTTAATTACAAAGTTGCAGCATCTCTGGAAAGACAGGTTTGAGTAAATTGATATTATAACATATTCACATATCTGACTTAGGACTAACAGTATACAAATGTTCAGGCAACATGTCACAGTAAGAACACACATTTTTAAGTTCTGATTTAGTTTTGCTTTTCACAATCTAGAACATCAACCTAAGGCTTTTCATAAACTAATACTGTCTTAACTACCTTTGGCAGGGCCCTTTGCAAAACATAGTGAACCCGGTACAAACATACCTTTGTATAATTTCTGCTTAACTTTGGAATAAGTCTGTGCCCTGACCTTGATTCATTACCCAAACTTGCATTACATATCATCAGAAACCCTTATACTTACACTTGTAGAATATTGACAACATCAATAGCTGTACAACTTCATAAGGCAACTCACAAGCATAAGCTAAAGGCTATATAGTAGGGTAGTAACAAATCCACAGTTACATAATTTCATCAAGAGCTATAGAACTTGAGCAACATCAACCCAGTATCTGTTGAGTGTACTTGTGCTTATGGAATATAAACTTTTACACTTATTCCTAATCAAAGATTAGTAGCTGCAATTCACAAACAAAATGCACATTTCATCAACAAATAAATACACTATACTGAATGATAGAGCTACTCTGTCCCCAGCTCCCACTGCTGGTTTAATAATGCTCTCCTTCCTTTTACAGTTTGCTGTATTAGTTGGCCACTGCAAGCCTCTCTTGCCCTCCTGTTTTCCATGTAGATAAAACAATTTGTTTTTCACTAGATATGTTATTTCCCATTGTGTCCCCAGCAGCTCACCTGTGCTCCAGGTGTCCAAATCTGTCAGGTCTGGACCAGGCAGCCTCCCCTGCTGCTCTCAGTGCTACGCTGGGCTCCATCTCTGGCTGCACCTTGCTCTACAGCCCAATCCTCAATCACATCAGGTTACTGTGGAGATGGCCACTATTCAATTTTAGAAGGCTTCTCTTACATATTGACTGTGCAGCTCTGACTCTGCGTCTCAGAGCTCCATGTTACAGCTTGTGTCCTTCTTCTTGGGGATGCTATCTCATACATAGTCCAGACTTCTACGTTCCCAGGTCTGCCTGGCTGTAACTCATCCAGATTTTTAGGCTCTCAGGCTCTTGGTGTGCCTGACTTCACTATCTTATTTCTCTTAGGTCTGCAGTCATCTTCATGAACCACCTTGGGATCACACTGCTTAATATTAAGTCCTTTTTCTCAAACCACCACAGGATCATCTCCTTACTGCTCTCTCTAAAGTTCTCTACCCAAATCACCATGGGATCACATTGGGCTCACCAAATGTTGTCATCTTATTGCAAAGCTCCCATATCTTCTCAGTGACTTCTCATGGGCAGCTCCCTGCATCACCAAGTCCTTCACAGCACAGCCAATAAACTCCAACTCCCCTCACCCAGCTACCCCACTCTTTTATAGCACCCTTCTAATTGGACACAGCTGTGGCCTGTTAAGGGCAGGCCTGTTCCTAATCTTTAGTGATTAGCACAGCTGCAACTCAGGTGTGAGATTACCTACTGCACTATTTTCTTGCATTCTATCCCCCCACAAAATACAGGCACCTTCAGGTACATGACTCACCTTAAAAACAAATTTTTAGGAGGAACCAGCTCTCTCGACAGTCATTGCTCCCCACTGACATTTTGGTCAAGCTGCTGGAGTGTAACACTGCAAGCCTACCCTGAAGATGAACTGACTTGGGATGGCAGATTGCCTCCCACTGTGGGCACCTGGTTAACATTTCAGTACAATCTAAAACTGAAAGGAAATAAAGCTGTTCTTCTCAAAACTTCCAGAAGACATCTGACACACAGCCTGCAAGGGAGTCCAGCAGAGAACTGCTAAAGCAGATGGTTTTCTCCTCCATTCTCTGCACATTGAAGGCTTTGCTCATTCCCAGTCAGTTCCTCATTGTCACTCATCTGTGACTTCACTCTCCATCTGTATTGCCGTATGCTGAGTGATAAAGTCAGATCAAAATCCTATCCACAATTAAAAATAAAAACCAAAAAACCCTGCTATCTAGCATCTCAGGCAAACAAGAAAAAATTTAACAGCAATATTAGAAAATTTCTAACTCCCATCTCAAATGAAAACATAACCATTCTATAAGTACACGAGTATAAAACTGGGGTTACTTTCAAATTCTGTCTGTGTTCAAGTTCATGGCTCTAAAATCAATACTCTGGATTGCTTTAGGGTGTTGTTTTCAAATCTGATGTATTTTCTCTTTATCATGCATTTCTGCAAAGAAATAAAAGACCACCAGATATTCTGTATAGTAACCATATGTGGACAAAAAAAAGAAACCTGCAAAGCAGCTGAAGTAAACTATTTCACAACAAGAGTGTTTTCTTTCTCTGTCTCATGTTCCTTACTCACCCTGGCATTCTAGAGCACCCAACGAAATGGTGGTGAAATTTATGTAGTTACTCAAACCTCCAATGTCCCTAAAACTGCTGACAACATCCTTCTCTCAGGATGCTACTTCTCATGGGTGATGAAGCAAAGAACACCTTAATCTGCACACGTCAAGATAAGTAAAATTCATGTCAGCCCTTGCAAAACAAAGCTACTGGCGCAGAAGGTCACTAACCACTTCAGGCCAAACACTGCACACTAAGGAACTTCTGCAAACTTTTCCACTACAATGCAGGGTCAATGGACAACATTAAGAATATCTGAATGCAAGTGAGGATAATTCCTTGTTAAGTTGCTTTTACACAAACAGGAAGTATTATCTTGCATATTTACTGTTGTTCTGAAGTTCTGAAATTGGGTTACATAATAAAAGCTGTTAGTTATTCCCCTCATAACCTGGGAAGAATTGTAGGCATGAATATAGACAATGGACTATCAATTCAGCAAAGCATTTAACCTTGTGCTCTACAACTACCCCTACTCAGCAAACTCCCTGGACTCAGATGAAAATTTTTGTCAATCTCCCTCCTGCTTCTTTCAATGCAAAGGAAAGGCTGAAGCACCTCCCACTGAGGTCACCTCACATCTACAAATGGGGACATTAAAGCAGGTGTCCCTGCACTGTTCTGTCTCCACAGCTGCAGAAAGCAAGCAGGAAAGCATTGATACTGATTATGTTACTTTTGGCTATCCCATGGGAAATAACTTCATCCAAAAAACACAAAAAGCTCTTGCGCATGACAAAAATCCTTTGTATTTGTCATCACAAGATAGTCTTCTAGACAGATGAATTATTACAGATTAAAAACCAAAAAGCAATTTTGCCTTCAGTCTCTATTTCTGCTCAGGTTGCAGCTCACAAGGGATACCAAGAGGAGCATAAGAGAAGAAATGACCCAAGCATCTCTGTATTAAATAACAAAGTTAGCATAAAGAAATGGACTTAAAAAATAAATAACCCAAAACCACAGAAAATAAAATAAGTTTATATTTATATTTATGGTTTTAATTTAAGACATTTTCAAGTCTTCATCTGCAGAGTCCAATAATCACCAACAAGCTAGCTGCAGACTACTCTGAAGTGGATGGCATTTCTATGTCAGGGTCTCCACTTTCTTGCTTTTTAGGATTTCAGACATCAGGGCTGGGTAACACAAAATCAAATCTTGATAGGGGCATGCAGAGGAGGAAATCACATGAACAGCACAAGCCAATAAATTGTGGAGTTTTGCAATCATAACATGAAAAACTTCTATGAGCATTGCAATGTGGTATTTTATCAGGGCTAACATAGCTTTAGTAAAAAAAATACCTACAAAGGCTAATTTCAGTATTAATACTTAAACTAAGTTGGTTACTTATTTGAAGTCTTAAATGACTATGAAGCATGTTATTACACTTCTGATGTAGCTTAAAGATTTTCAGGAATGATCAGCATGGATATGTGAATGAATCTTATTCAGCTTCACAAAGAGCAACTAATGAACAACAAGCCTGATTGTATCTTAACACTTGATTAATATTAGTTAGTTTCTTTAATTAGAACCCCAATATATCTTGCAATTTCAGGTGATCAGGTAGAACTCCAATTTGAGATTTTAGCTGATTTTTATTGTTTATTCTTTGGAGAAGTAGCATATTTCTATGGGACACTGGGCAGATTTCAAAGGCAGTGAAAAGGAGCAGGACTCTCCTTCTCTGAGGGATTTACAGAAGCAGTTGGTCTAAATTCGCTCCAAAAATCCCTTTGTATGCAGATTAACCCTCTCTCATTTACATGAGAAAAATCTTTCCCTCAAATCTCACAGTTGTTATGCACAGTAGCGACTCGTGGCTGTCCCTTTGATTACATTATAAATTAATATTTGCCCTTGCTTTCCAATCAATAGGCAAGAGTATTTTGTCAAAAGGCACGCTGTTGGCAACACTCAAGCATATTCATGAGGGCTTAGCAGTGATTAGGGTGCTCAGGCACAGGCAGCAGCAGCAGAGCTTCTCCCACCCTGTGCGCTTTGTGTGCTGTGGAAAACGCCAATCACTTTCTTTTAAAATTTTAGAAGTTTTATAGTAATAAAATGGTTATAAAAATAGTAACACAATTAGAGTAATTACAATTTGGACTATTTGAATTAGGACAATATAAGACAATAGAAACAGAGTTACAGACGTCCCGGCACCCTTTTCTGGGCCTCATAAGCCCGAAAAAGGACACACATGAACAGAGGATTAACCCTTAAAAACAACCTGTTGCATATTCATACATCTCCTACATGATGCATAAATTTCATTCAAAATACAGGATTCTGTCTGGGCATCATCAACTTCTTCCTCATAAGCCTAATGGTGTCATCCTGCCCAAGCAAGGAGGGAAGAAGTTTGTTTCTCCTGATAATGCAGCAATAAATCCTCTTTCTCTGAAAGATTTAGGTGTCTTGTGACTGCTTTTTCTAAAGAAAGGATTTGCACTGAGATAAAGTATCCTACACAGCATAGTTTCTATTTACACATTTTGTTATAACCTAAAGCTATATTAAGAGAATTAACACAGCTTTACTTTCTAACACACCACACATCATATTCATTTTAACATTCGCAAAAAGCCAATCATAAAACACTCATTTTTCTGCACCTTGCATCCTTCCTGGAGGTTTTCCACAGGCTCTAATAGTTCCCAGTTGGCCTCCCCAGGGCAGACCTTTGCACAGCTGGGAAGCTGACGTTGCTATGGAGCACCACCACCATTACTGAACAAAGGTGCAAAACAGTGCATTACAGCTGACACGCGGCTCGGGAAGGCATTAAGTGTCTTTACCGAGCTGTCACTTACAGCCCTGTGGGAGACAGAGCCAAGTCACGGGTCCAGGAAAATAATATAGTGCATTAGCAATAACTGTGACAGAAAGCTGAAGGGGTTACGCAGAATTAGGTGTACCACATATGGCCGTGCTTGGCGAAGGTTGACTGAACTAATATTGACTGTTTCAAAGCACACAGCTCTGCTCCAGCCTCTCAGAAACTCAAATGTGTTGCTAGAATGGTGATCTGACCAAAAGTTATTACCTGTTTTAAATCAGGATATATAGTAGATATTAGATGTATATTTTGTATATACATATATCTATTAATTTATCTATATGAGAGTGAATCACACGCTTTTGAAGCTTACACATGCCAGCCTTATTCACTGCCCCATGAGTTGTAAATGTACATCCCTACACCACAGTTTATGCCTTATAAGCATATAAGTAAGCCAAGTAGCGCTCTCCACTATTTTGTATTTCTGACACTCTCTTGGGTAACTTGGAAAAACTTGCATACAGTAAAATGTAGTAAATTAGACAACACTGTGATCCATCAAGTGTCCCTGCCCCTGTTAACATCTTCAGGTCTCGGAGTCAATCTATAAAATATGCTTATTCAGATAAGACTTGTAATCACACGTTTACACACGAGAGAGGAAATGCTGACTTGTTCTTTTGCCTCCAAATTTTTTCAGAGGGGCACTATCAACAGGCAGGAGGCTATAAAAACCCAACAGTTCTTTTTCATCAAGCAAAGTCTTCTCTTGTACTAAAATATAATTTACTTTGTGTAACCTCCCAGTTTAAGCCTTCATATTCCTTTTACCTAAGTTCAAAAGTCTCTGACTAAATAAAATGCTCCACTGGGATGTAAGTATGCATCTTACATAGACACACACAGGAAATCCTGATCTTCATATGACCTTGTGAAAATACTCACTATAAATTAGGGTCAGAACAATCAATTTTAGAGTTACCATTACAGCTGTGGTTACAGGTTACTTTTACTTAACATGTTGGATCTGGTGTCACATGATGTATGAGTTCAGCTGAGCAGTGAAAATTTGGCAGAGCAGAAAAAAGCTTCTGATCCAACCAAGACATTGTCCATCTGCTAGAACTTCTGCAATCAACACTGTCCATATCAACCCATTAATAATTCCTACTATAGATCACCACACAGGACAACATTAGCTTATCCATTCAGGGTTTTACTGCATTCTGGCAATATTTAGGTGTTTCCTCCAGATCAGGACATTTTCCAGAGCACCACACAGTGGGAGCAAAAAGCTATTGTCCCAAAGATTAAGATCTTTTCTTTTTCTAGAAACAACAAGACTTTATGTTCATCATGGCTGAATACTATTTTGTATCAGTATTCCAGAGTAGGTTTTGTTGTGGTGAATTCGTTGTTGTTTTGTTAGGGATTTTTTCAAATTGCTAACTATGTTTTTGCTACAGCTAATGAAAATAATTGAGGAGTTGAGAGGCTTGTTTTAAACCTCAGAAAAGTGGGGAGATTTGCTTTGACAAGAAATTGCTTCAATTTTATGGGCCAGATGGCTAAGGTTCTGCAGATCTGTGGAAATGTAAACTTGTTCCACATTTCTCATCTAACAAAAAGACACAATACGGAGTTAAATTGTATCTCCGCTAAGAAAACAGCAAATCAAATCAGACTGTTTTAAATCTATGAGCTTAATTCAATCTTCAGCAAAGCTATTGCAACTACAAGCATAGGCAGACTTTGAAAAAGTACTACTAAGTAAACAAATTCAAACATAGAAGTTATGCTAAATCAGTAAAACCTGGCTCAAATGCAAACAGTGGCTGGGTTCTTACTCAAAAAAGAGCTCCCAAGTTTAAACGAAAATACAGTAGGGGGGAAATCACATGATACTACATATATAATATGGAATGAATAAAGCAAGCTCTCCCTGCTCCAAGCACAGCTCCTTTCAGTGTCCCCACTGGAGATGCACAGGAGATATTTCACCCCTATGGCTGCCAGCACATTACAAGGTGCTTTGATGCACCCTGGCCAAGCTTTTTTTCTGCTATTTACATTCTATCCATTGTCTGACTTCACAGTCCACTCTTAAAAGACCTGCTAAATAGAGTGTACACATATAATCCACAGAGACCTGGTCAACTGCTACCTAACATCAGTTAACTTTGACTTTTAAATATGCAGCACAGCACTTCTGTGACATAAATGCTTACAACTATCCCTATCCAATATACTTACAAAAAAGCAGAGTTTGGATTAATATTACCTATGAAGGTGCTGTTGCTTGACACCACATTAATTCAGTTGTCTCCAGGGGAATCAGACACTGCAGTGGCGCAGTGAATAGCAATACCACAGTAAGTAGTTTTTTAATAATTTCTGATAATTCAATAATTTCAGGACATGGTCTGGGGATGTTATGGCTACAGATAATGAATATTTTATATACTTTTTTTTAAGGATTTCTTTATTTCATGCAGGACTGACATGAAACAAAAAGAATTTAAACCGAGGCTTTCTAAAACGTTGGAAAGGAGCAAATAGGAGTTATAGAGTTGCCAGCCTTTCTCCTTAAGTAACATTGTCTGTTAATAAAATATTTCAAGTCCATTACTACTGGAGCAATGCAGGTTTTTGTTAAATTTTGGGGTTTAAGTGCATCATACCTTTATTTTACCACTTGCCCAAATAATTCAAATCAACACTGGTAAAAAAATGACAGATGTCCATTAGCATAAGTGACTGATCGAAAAATAACATTAATGCCTTATTACTTATAACATATTCACCCAAATGTTTCATTAACTTCGTAATGCAATATTAATGAGAGAGATAACTAAAATTTTCTGGACCCAGTAAGTGCAAACCGCCAGCTAATCATTAAATCCCAGCTCTCCTTTCACTTAGTTTCATCTGCACAGGTTCCTCACAAATTCCCATTCACAGATCACAAAAGAACAATTTGGGTTACTTCAAGAATTAATTAGACATTTGTATGAAAGCCACTAGAACAACTGCTCCTCCTGCGAGTTCATAAAGCTGTTTAATTTGCTCTTGTATTTTCATTCAGAGGAGCTGGCAACACCACAATAAAACGCAGCATGCAGAGATAGCAAGCCAAATTTCTTACTTAATTGTTCACTTTCATTTACTATGCTCATTTAAAAGAAGCAAGCACTAACACCTTTTAACCTCAGCAGTGACACAGCTGGGGCACTCCTCACACATAATGCCGAATGACTTGGAATAACGCGCCCCTTGTCAATCTGTAAAGAGCATTCAGGTTGAGATTTAAAGTCTGTGCTTGCATTAGCAAAAGGCTGAAAACCCCTGTCTCTTGTACAGTTTAGCTTTTATTATGTTTATGTCTTGGCAGCTAATTGCCCGAAGAAAGGAAAAGAAACGCTGAACAGGAAGTATTGAAATGTGTATTAAATGCTGAAGAATAATAAGACAGCATAATTACTGATTTCTTTTCTTTTTCTTTCCTGGAACATCTTACCTTCTTCACTGAGGAGTTAAATAGCCATTTGAATGATGCTCTTTTGCAAAGCTGCCTTTATAAAGCTTCTATTGAGCAGAAGTAATAGACAAGCTCCCATACAGGACACAGGACAGATCAGATTTCTGTATTCAGCAGAGGTATTCCACAAGAAATTTGGCTTAGCCATGGAAATAATGTCACTGAAAAGTCAGAGTGAGCCCTGTGGAGAGCTAATTGAGGGTGGAGATGAGGATAATCCTCCCCCTGAACAGCAGCCCTGGCTAACCATAGCTAATATCTGCTGCGTACCACCGCAATATATTTTCCTAGTCTCCCACCACAGAGCTGGAAAGATTGGTGCATCCTTTCTCCCTCAACCTCAAAGTCCTTTTAAGATTTTCAAATTTGCTATCTGCAAAGGAAAACGCAGCCACTCAGGCTCATGTGCAATACGAAAACTGGCTGGAGCATACCAGCACTGATGTCCATCTGTCAGCATGGCACTTAGCCCACAGACAAGGTGGGACGCCAGTTCCAGCAGGGCGTAGGTGCCAATTAAATACAAATTTAGAGTGATAGCCTGCAGAAGGCAGAAAATAGCATGGATTCTGCAAGGAAGCATTACTGATGGCAAATACTGCCAAATGTTTTATTGTAAGGGATCACTTGTGTTTATGATAGCAGGCATTACGAGTCAGATCCAAATCCCATGAAAGTCAAAGTAGCCTTCCAAACACTGCAGAGAGTATACATATGTAATGTGTGTCACAGCCTGCTCTTGCTAACTTGAATAGCAAGACTATTTAATTCATCAGAACAACTGAGGCCTTAGAGAACGTGCCTTTTCCCAATCAATCTGCATGACAGTGAAAACTCTCTCTGCACAGAAAGTACTAATTATGTGTGATTGACAAGGTAAAAAGAAAGACTGCAATGCTTACCCTAAAAAAAAACCCCACAACACAAAAGTACACGATAAGAAAAGCTTGGCTGGTTGTAGCTCTGTTTTCACCCTTCCCCATGGCAAACAGGTTGCAATTAAGTAATACTCATTTCAGCTACCCCCTAAATAATTTCTGAAACAAATGTGCTACTAAGATAAACATAATCTGGAAATTTGTACTTCAGTGAACAGCATTCAAAGAATAAATAACAATAATAGCAATGCCTTAATGTATTCTATTTTTCATTGACTGACTCTCAAATTTCCTTCTCGATTCCCTCCTCCTTTATTTCTCTACCTACCTTCCAGCCTCTGCTACCCCAGCCTTCCCCTCCTCCAGAGACAAAGGGAGATGGGAAAAAAGCACAACACAAACCCCAGTGGTTCCTGTGAACTGCAAGAGGTGAGAAGGGACAGGCTACAAAGGCCAAATAAAGAGAGGCAGCAGTTGAGGACCAGCTGATACCAAACAAGTCAGAGCTCACAGGTGTGGATCCAAATTAAAGTTATTTGGGGGAACTGGGTGTGGGGGGAGCTGAGAGGGCAGTGGCTCAGAGAGGACAGACCATGAGCAGGGGTGGGTTGTCAGAGTTAGAGACTGTGGTGCTGGGCAGTGCATCCAACCAAGCTTCTGGAGCTCTGTGGTGCCAGACTTGGAAGGCAGATGGAGCACAGAGGAGGAGCATGGACCACCTCACACCAGGCTTTCAGAAACAACCACATCACCAAATTCAGCTCTTCCTCACTTAGCTTTTCACCCCCTCAACCTCTAACCCAGCCCTGCTCTCCCCCATCCATATCTGACATCTCTAGATGTTTGCAAACACTGCCAATATTGGGATCTAACTCCAACAGACAATAAGCACAGATAAACTGTTGGCAAAGTCTGCAAGAGAGGTAATACTGGGGTTTATGCAGCACATGAACTCACCCTGCCACTTTAAATGGAAATATGTTGCACAGGCACACTGTTACAGTAGGAGAGTTGAACATCTTGGTGTTAATATAATGGCTTGTTTCTGTAAGGTGTATGTATCACTCAAATAACTTTTCCCTTCTCAAGCTTTACTTGAAACTGTCAGACCAGGGAAAGAACACCTCATTTCCAATACCTGTCTTTGTTCTTCTGTCAAAATTACAGCATTTTAAAGTGTCAAATTCAGGTGTCAGGCAGATTTCTGCCACAATGACAGATTTTTTTTTCTATTTTCTTGTTGTTGTATTATTTGGAGACAGAAAATTGAAAAAAAGCCCCAAATAAAAATATATAAAATCTCTTTAGATTACATTTCCTAAAATATTCAACATTAATTTTCATTAATTCATGTAGTAAGATTGCTAGTGTCTGCTTTACAAGAAACTGAACTTTTTAGGGGCGTGTAAACATCTCTCCTGCATTAGAATAAGACATAAGTGGGTTTTTTTTTCAGAATCCTGATCATCAAATATTTGATATACCCAGTATCTTTAAGTGCCAGCTTTGACTGGGGTACTTTTACTATTCAAATCTTCCTTTAAAGAAGCCTTAAAGAATGAATTTTGTATTTGAAGAAAAGAGACTTTAAGAACTCTGCATTTGTATTCCATTTTCTTTCTCTCCTAGAACAACTTTTTTTCTCTCAGAAAAATATTAACTGCAGCAACTTTCTCTATATTTTGTCTCTATACAGTCTCATTTACTGAAAATGGGGAAGTCAAGCTTCTGGAAGGTTTAGGGATGGAGGAATTGCAATCTCATTTCCAGTTCCTGCAAAAGACCCTGGTAAAAATCACTTTTGCTGAACTCATCACTGAAAAGCACAGAACAAGTTACCCCTAACAAATACACAGAACCTCAGGTAATATTCCAGCACAGAACAAAATTAATCACACTCTAAATCACACAAAAACTTCATAAAAGATAAATAAGAATCTTTCAAACACTGGTATACAAACAGATGATGGGTACCAGAACCAGCAACCACTTGATAACAAAGGATTGTAAAGCACAATGCAGTCCTTCAGTGTGGCCTAAGCAGAGCATGCCTGCAATTTTGTCAATGAATTGTAAAACCAGAGGCCTGTTATTGAAATTATCTTCCAAGTGGGCTTCCTTTGCATTCCTTGTAATGTATGACAGACACAGCTTAACAGATTTAAACTTCCCAGGAACTGTGCTCAAATTTAATAGGATCCCAAATCATTAAAGCTCATTAAATTATAATGACAGAAAATTTTAGTTGAATCCACAGTATTAATACACAGTGTAAAGTACAGCACTTTGAGAAAGGATAATTTTCTGCCTTTGCTCTGCCTAAGTCTGAGTAACAATCAGCATTCCATTGTACATACCCACCCTCCTCCAAAAATCAAGACCTGAAATTCTGTCAAATTCTTAACTCCTTATAGTCCTTTTTTCCCCTCTATTTCCTCACATCAAGAACCCTTAACCTTGTGTGTGCTGTCTTTAGGACAGCAAAAGGGCTCCTCTCCTTCCAAGTGACAGGGTGTGAGCACAAATTTCCTGGTAGAGGCTCACAGAGCCTTCCCTAGAGTTTAAAGAACATCTGCCATGCTTTTCCATAAGTAGATGAGTTAAGAGGGGAATATTAAAAGGTATCAAACCAGAGTGCTCTAATTTGGCTGCCTGGGAAACAGACAAAGGGTGATCTCTCAAAGAACATACAAAGCATGGAGACTGCATATTATTAAACACTAATTGTAGTAGTACTAATTTTGAATAAGAAGTAGGGATAATAATATTATTAACCATAACATGATTCCAATTATGTAATAAGGCAATTCAGTCACTTTCTGTAACAAATGAGTAAACTAGAATCTCTAAAAAGTGATTTGGCCAGAAAACTGCATGTACTGAGATGATCATCAGGTACCATTTCCTGTGTCAGTATCTGAACTAAAATGGAGCCTTGTTACCTCAAGGGCTGCTATTGGAGACCTATTATTGAAGCAGAGACAAATCCATAGATTTAAGGACACATTTAATGATCTCTCTGGATGCAAGATTACTGGCTGAAAGGTGTTTCACAACTGGATTTCAGGTAGTCTATGCCCACCTCTAGCTTTATAGAGGTGGATCATTCTCTTGGCATCCTCAGTTCTCACTGCACAGCAGCCTGACAATTCTTTTGCCGTTGTTGTGACCTGCAGAGGTGTGAGAGCTACAAAATGAATGCATTAACAACAGCACAATGACTTGCTTATGTCTGTATAAGTAGAACAAACTCATGACAGGAAATTGGAAAGAGCTGCTCTGCACTACCAGGGCATTTCTGAATGCCAGCTGCAACAAGCCCTCAGAACCAAATCTGTCACTAACAAACAGATTTTGCCTGCTTAAACCTCCTCCTACTAAAACACTGATTTTGCTCAGTATTTGCTGGTCTGGAGGAACCTAGAAGGAGTACAATCTCTGCAAAATCTCAGCCTCACTCCTTGCATCTCTGCTGCACATCCACTCTAGCATGACACACAATTTCATTTACATAACAAGTCCCTAGTACTGGACTACCACATAAACAGTCTTTTTCTGCCCATTTAACAATTCCTTAGGGAAAAGTGCCCAAGCAGAGGCCCTTCCTGACTAAGATGGGTCTGTTGCAATGGGTTCATGGTTCTTTTGATCCTCTCCTCTGGACAGAACATGCACAAAGTGCATCAAGCAAGGGCTGTTTTCCACATCCTGCCTGCTCTTTAACTCCAAGCCATACGACTCTCCAAAACCCGATAACTCCAGGCACGCCTGTGGTCATTGCCCTCACCCCACACTGCCAGGGAAAAGAGTTCACTGAGGATCAAGCACTTCACTGTTTGAAGGAAAACTGATTTGCTCCAAGCTCTAACTCCAGAAAGTCTCTCTTGGTACCAGACCTCAGGCAGCAGTAAATTAATCAGCCCTTTCCTGCTTTGGGAGGTGTTGCATCATTTTAGAAGCACACAGTGAGTATGAGAGCCTGCCAAAAAGAAAATACTAGCCTAGCTGAACCAGATCCAAACTGTGCCAGGGAAACTCCCCTTGTTCCTTAAGCTACAAAGACAAACTTTCACTCAGGTTATGCAGAGTACTGAAAAGAAAAAGGATAAAATAGAAATACCTATTTTGCAGTTACAAGGTAAGAAGTTTTACCAGTTTTACCAACAGGCCACATAACGGATCATTAACCATTACATCCATATGCAGAAGCCCAACAGATTTACAGGCATCCTACAGCTCATTAGCACTGGAGATAATAGCTGTTGATTAAAAACTAACACATTGATCATTTGTTCAGGATTTTGATATGCCCAAAGCTTCCACACAATTCCTTAAAGTCTCCTGCAGAATTCTATCCCCCAGATCATGAAAACTGTGGTCTCAGCTCCATGAACACACATCCTGAGTCCATCTATTTATGGTATTTATGCAGCATGTCCTTTGATAGGTTCCTGCCCATATAATTTAGTCATAAAATCGTGCCAGGCCCATGACATGATTTGCTTCAAATTATTAAACCACTTTGTTCATTATTTATTATGGCAATATTGTTTGCCCTGTAACAGCTAAGGTTATGTTAGCATTTCCATTACAAACACAGATACATCAAGGGATTTAAGACTTGACTGTAAAAATCTTGCTTTCGGCTGGGAAGCTGCAGACAAGGTTTCAGCTGACAAGAGATTTTTTCTTTTAAACACTTTGTATTAAGAATGAAAACAAAATCCATCTCCTAACAATTTGGCTATAGCAATAAGGAAGAAAATAATTGCCATTTCCTATCAAATGACACTTGCATAGACATTTTCCTAAATTAAGATATTTATAGCAGGCCCTGGGTCATTTTGTTGTATTTTAAAATTATAAGGCAATTCAACTCTGTAAAGCTGGCCACTATATCTTCTAAATGGTTTAATATTTTATGTATGGAACTCAGAAATTGTACAAAAGCATCATACCCTGCACATGTAAATGTAACAAATTACTATTTAAGGACACATAATGGACATTTCTTTACCTCGATATCCATACAGAAGAGTTTCAATACAACTTATCAACAAAATTGAAAATCCCAAATTAGTAATAACATTTTCCAACACTGAATAATTCATTGCTTCTCCATAGAGTGCTGATCCTATTGCCTATGCCCATCTCAGCAGTGTTTATGGGACTAGTATATATTTTTTTAAAGTGTGGCTATTATTTGTTTATAGATGCAAAAGCCCAACACAGTATGAAATTATAGTTCTTACCAGCATTAGGATTAAAATAAAGAATTTTGCCAATGCATTTGCTCATAATTCAGATGCAGAGCACATCCTATTCTGATGGACTAGAGAGACAGACAATTCACCTTCAAAGAAGGTGGAAAGTAATCTTTGCTTGAGGCACAGCAAATTCCAATACAGTTCACTTTTTCCATTAATGCATAAGTAGATATATGATAAGGATTAGTAATAAGGCCATATGGATTCCTGCACTAGGTTGTCTCAAATCTTAAGCAGAATTTCTCCATTTGCTTTTTTATATAGGTACCTATCCATAGGCAGATCATGGGTTACCTAAATTTCATGTTTTGGTGTATCAGCTGTTTTCAGTTGCAATGATTGAATGAATCATCCCTGAGACAGGAAGCTGGATTTTTAAGTAATCATTTGGTTTTGCTACTTGATAACCAGAAGAATTCTTTATTGCACATGATTGCAGTTTGTGGAGCGTGAACTTGAGATTGAAATAGAGAAAGAGGAAGTTCAAGTTTACCCTTGATCATGCTTCAATATTGAATTTCATTTGTATGACAGCTATGTGAAGTAGTCAGAAAACCTATTTTTAATAATGGAAAAGTTACAGCAAAATTGTAAGTATAATTTTGAGCTCCATCTTTAAAAAGAAAAAACAACTCTTAGTAGATACACTCTTCCAGAGATCTATAGAACAATACATTTTCAACTTGCAACAGCAAAAAGAAACATGACTCTAATATTTAAGAAAAAAAAAATCATTTGAGTCGCATTTCAGAACTCTTGTCTCTATGATTTATCATATTATGTACTTTGTCATCTAGAGTCAATAATGCTTGCATGTGCGCAAATTTAACTATATTTTGAAGAGACTGGTTTTAAGGTTAGGTGCAGATATTTTGTAGTCACTTTAGATAGATTCGTGAACGTATCCTGTCTTTGTTCTCTGTGGTACCTTTATTAAATTTGGCATTTTTCATATAAAATGCTATCATTTGTCTATGATGCTCTTCTTCCCAAATCTTTTTTGCACTCACTTCACTCTGACCTTCCTTTAGCCTTCACAGTCACACACAAAAAAAAAAAAAAAAAAATCAGAGGATAAGACACCAAGAAATGATTCAGTGTATCCTTCTGATCAAAGGCTGCAGCAATTAGAGAATTGTAAAATCACAGAAGGGTTTGTGTTGGAAGGTACCTGAAAGAACAACTCATTCCAACCCCCTGCCATGGTCAGGGACACCCTCCACTTTCCCAGGTTGCTCAGAGCCCCATCCAACCTGGCCTTGAGCACATCCAGGGATGGAGCAGCCACAGCTTCTCTGGACAACCTGTGCCAGGGCCTCACCATGCTCACATTTTTCCCTTAAGAAATTTCTTCCTAGGTAATTTCTCCCTGACATACCTCATGGCATCCCCAACAGATGTGTTCCCAAGCTATTCTTGAGGCTTTCGTACCATGGATAATTCACAGTTTTCCCAACAAATCTGTTTCAGAGTTTTACCATCTCTGTCATTGCAAAGATTTGCCAGACATATAGAGGATTCTTCCATGTTGTCATGGAGAATTTATTTGCATCTGTCTGCATATGCAAAGACTGATGGGTGACTCAGTTTTCTCACCTCCTCCAGAGTTAACAGTCTATTACCTCCCTCTTTATTTCAAAATTGTGTTCCCAAGTTCATCTGATTGCTTTCCTTGGCATAATTCCACTTCCTTGGAAATGGATTTTCACATGCACCTGTCCCAGCAGATTCCCAGGCTTGTTCTGAATAGTTTAATTTGATCCTGGAAAGGCTGAAAAGCCTTGACTTCCTTTCTAAGGCAACCCAATACCAGACAAGTCCCAAAGAAGCAAACTTCCTGACTGCCATTCGTGTGACTATATTAAGATCCCTACTAATCATCTCCTTGTCAAGCAGGCCATAAAAATGAGACCTCAAAATTAGATTCATCATGATGGGGGAAAAAATAAAAATGAAAAAAAATCTGATTATATTTAATTTTTATTTCCTGTCAAGTATAGCACTGTCCAAAAAGCTTCTTAGTAATATTAAATGTATCAAAAAGAGAATGCTTTACCAAACTTTGCAGTTCAGTGGAAGACACTTAACCATCAGCTTGCTTCATGGTCCAGCAGAGCTGATGTTTCCATGAGCAGAGGGCAGTGATCCAGGTGAGGCTGGATAATGATGTGCTGAAAGCTTGGCTATTACCGGGGGCACTGAGCATGTACCTTCAAATTGATTTGCAGGTCACCTTTCTGTAACCAGCACACTCTAACACTGTTCTCCTACCTTTCCTAGCAATCTTCCTCTGCTAACACTCTCTTTGAGTGGGGAGAGGCAACAAACATCCAAGAGCCATCAGTTCCCGTTAATCATGTAACTCCACAGAAGACAGTGAATTTTATCTGCTTGCTTTAGATGAGAAACAGGTTCTTCGTCTCCAGAAAAGACCTACAGTTGGTTTTCCACACCTTCCAATTTTATTTATAAATACACTATTTGAGTGGTTTAAATAAGTTAGTAGGAAATAAACTATTTGAATAGTTTAAATATCTTAGCACTCAAAAGCTGTTAGAGGGGTGTACACTCACATGCAAGAGCAGCACAGATCACAGACATGGCTCAGAAAGAACCCAGCCCAGGTAGCTAAACCAGAGGAGCTGCAATAATAAAAAACTCTGATTCTTTCACCCTCACTGCCCCTGCTCTGCTGTGTTTTTGAGTCAGCACAACACTCCCTGCACTCAGCTGCTCCATAGTGCCAGGGTCTTGCCTCTGGAGAGAGGAAGGGTTAACTGGTGCTCATGGCACCTGTTTGCAGCTCTAGAAACCACAGCACCCATGATTTCCTGAGCTACCTGGCACTCATCACTTCAGTTCCTTTGGAAGTCAAAAATCAATTATGCAATTTTTTTTTCCAGCACATAGTGCATGTGTATATCCACAGACTGATTTTTCTAAAGATGATTAGAGCCAGGACAATTAATCAGGTGCTTTAAAAACTCTCATTAAGTACCTTCAAGTAACTGAGCGTTGGAAATTTGAAAATGCATCAATAACTATTTCAGTTTCAACCACACTTCCTGCCACACAGTGGAGGTGACAGATACACAACAGCAGCTATTGATCTGGAGAATTTAGTTTCTACTCCTTCTCTGGGCTTATCCCCTTTGACTGATTTACAGAAAGACATTTCCACTATTTTTCTTGTCAACAGGATACTACATTATTAAAGGAGAGGTTATTGATTGAAAGCCAGGATAGCCTGGGCATCCCAGTAAATTTTGACTGAGAAGGTTTTAAATCACTTTGTGAATGTATTCCAATCTGGAAATACAAAATAGTGTCTGTAATTGTTAGGCAGATTTAAAATTAAGATTCTGAAAAGTTGCTAGCAACAAAACTGAATGCCTACTAGGCTTTTTCCATATTTTCTGTTGGCTTGTTTTAAGTTGGTTTTTCTCAAAGCGCTGTCCGTGCCTGTGAGCTAAGCTGTGAAAGAACTGCCTGGAGACTTTGGGAGTAAAATTCAAACTTGTTTTGTGAGGCAGCATCCATTTCCCTGTCAGAAAGAACTACCACGGGACCTCCTTCATGCCTCTCAGCACAGACATGAGATTAAAGTTTTCTCTACAACACCCAGGGGGAACACTCCAGAAAGCAGTTTAAAATTTAAACAGATAATTCAAAAGGAAGCCACAATGCAATGGCAGGGTCCGCTCGGATGCTGAAGGGGAAGTGGGTTAACCAGGGGCTGGAAAACTCCCCCTTTGGAGTACAGTCCTTTCCCACAGGACCTCTCTGTGCTGTGCTGGAGGTACAGGGCTGTGTTTCAGGGAAGACCCTAATTGATCCCAGAGCTGGGTGGCCTCTTGGCCCAGAGGAGATAACAACTGGGTTACAGGAGTGAGGCAGAGATAGGTATGCAATAAAAAACATTAGGTTTTACAAAGGACCAAAGTTGGGATTACTTAGTGATATTGATTGCCTGTAAAGCTCCAAAACCCAACCCACTTAGAAAAGACTTCTTGTAGAATTTTCATTCTGCTCATAGTCTAACACAGCAGCCTGAAAAATGTCTGTATTTGAGACAGAGTGGGCAGGTAGATGGCAGCCCTTTAGATTGTATTGCCACTGACATTTGTAACTCATCCAGTTACAGCTTGGATTGTCACTCCTGAACCACATGATTCCTAACCCAATCAAGTGGCTTTTGGATGGCTTAAAAGTGAACTCCAAATTAATAATTAGCATTTTTTTTTCTTATAATATGCTGGCAGTCCTGCACAGATCCAAACCAGAACTGGTCTAAGCCCACATAAATTTAATTGGCTTATCTGTAATCACCATGTTAAATGATACAAGCCTCTAGTTGATATTCTTAATTTCATTCAGATGAAGGTCATTTTGATTTACCTTGCATTGGTAGATCAACAGTCACAAGCTATAACTGTTCAAAACCTGATACCTCAATCATTCAGCTAAACTGGTATTTAAATCTAAGTAGATTGGTGAAACTTATCTTTCTATAACTTTTAGTTTGTTGATTTTAAACAGAATGAATAACTATATTCACACCAGAAACAGATCTTTCCTTGAAACCTATTTTTCTGCTCTTCATTCCCTTCCCATTTGTTCATTTCTTATACAATACTATTTTATGTATTCCTCCCTAAGGCATAAAAACATATCATATGTCATGTGTGAACTTATAAACTCTTTTGAAATACAGGGATAGTAAATTCTGAACAGTATCATTTCTAACATCTGAATAACTCTACTGAACAAACCATCTATCAAACACACAAGAAAAAGTCCTCCACAAGGTAAGAACTAGAGGAAGAAATAACAGTATAAAACTTGTCTTACTCCCCTAAAAATCAGATCTTAAAACAAACACACCTATTCATTCATAGTAAGGTGTAAATACTTTTTACATTCATGTTTAATACAGTATCACAGTCATCATGGTATACAGCTAATCCATGTACCATATGGAGGGATACACTGCTGATTATTGCACCACAAAAACCAAATCCCACAGGCCTGCATAAAATATCTAAATCATTCATTCTCACTGTTATCCTTAAATCCAGGAACAGCACAATTACAAAAAATTTTCAATCATTTCTATTAAAGATAAATATTTCTTCTCAATTACACTGCAATGAGACAATTTCATAGAATGGCTTGGATTGGAAGGGACCTTGAAGATGATATAGGTACAACCCACAGTTAAGGAAACAGCCCAGTGTGACCATTCTCAATCAATCTCTATCAATCACACTCCCCGTGTCACAGACTATCACTGTGGGGGACATGCTGGGACTGTCACCCTTTCATTGGGGTGGCTCCAGTGACCCAGTGGGTCCCTGCCTGGCTCCCTGCACACCCACTCACCACCAGACCAGGTCTCCTCAGCAGCTCAACCCCAGGATTTCCACAACAGAGTCTCAGATGCCTCATTCCATAAAGCCACTTATCCACAGAGCAGTAACACACAAACAGCCTGAGCTAGTTCCTCAAAGGAGGGACCCTGAGCAAAGGAACCCCCAGGCTTTTATCCCCTCACAGTCCAAGCATGCTGTCATCTTATTTCAAGGTTTCCATACCTTCTCAGTGATTTCTCATGCGCAGCTCCTCACAGCACTGACTCTTTCTTCACAGCACAACCAACAAACTCCAACTCTCTCCTCACCCAGCTCACCCACTCTTTTATAGCACTCTTCTTATTGGACACAGCTGTGGCCTGTTAAGGTCAGGTCTGTTCCTAATCTTTGGTGATTGGTACAGCTGCAGCTCCTCAGGTGTGAGACTGCCTTCTGCACCATCTTTACTTTCTTACATTCTATCCCACCACACAAGTGCAGCAGTCTCACCATTCCTCCCCAGCCATCACTTCCTGCTGTGTCTCAGCGTCCCTGCCCTGTCAGTGCCACAGCTCCCTGTGCCCTTTGCTGTGCACAGGGTGGCAGCTCACAGCCTCCTCTCTCAGGCTCCCACCCAGAGGTGAACCTGCAGCTCCATCTGCAGCTGCACCCCGAGCTCCCTGCACTGCAAGTGTTCTTTAACATCAAATGTGTTCCTCAACACCAAATGTGTTCCTCAGCACCCCTTGCCATGAGCAGGGGCCCTTTATGAGACCAGGTTACTCAAGGCCCCACCAACCTGGCTGCAGGGATGAGGCATCCACAGCTTCTCTGAGCAGCCCATTCTAGTGCCTCACCAAACTCACAGTAAGGAATTTCTTTCTAATATTTATTCTAAATGTACTCTATTTCAGATTGAATCGATTGCCCTTCGTCCTATCACTACATGCCCTTGTAAAAAGGCCATTCACTCTCCAGCTCTCTCGTAGGCTGCCTTTAGATACTGAAAGGCTTCTGTAAGTTCTCCCTCAAACCTTCTCCTCTCCAGGCTGAAGAGCCCCAGCTCCCTCATCCTGTCTTCACAGGGAAGGTGCTCCAGCCCTCTGAGCATCTTTGTGACCCTCTTCTGGATTTGCTTCAACAGGTCTGTGTCCTTCTTACGATGGGCCCAGCTGGGCTGGGCACAGTGCTCCAGCTGTGCTCTCACAAGAGCAGATTCCAGTACTTTGATGCAGTCATAAAAACATATTCATAGTGCTCATACTGAACCACAGACAACACCTTAAAAGTGTTTAAAGAGCTTAAAAAGAACCAATTTTAAATTCATTATGGTTTGGACTGATTTGTCACAAACTTACGAAGAAACATCTTTAAGCCATAAGAAGCACTTTGCATTTTGTATCAGTAAGGATGTCATATACAAGCATCATTTTGGTTGGTAAACCAGCACACCAATGATTGCTATTGCATTCATTACTGCATGTGAAAGTGGGATAGAAGTATCTTTACAGATCATTACTTTCTAGATGTTTATTCAACTAATTATAATCATCCTTTAAGGAGATCTAATCCATCATTTTAATAGGTAAAAATCTCTTTTTTTTTTCTGCACTGCAAACAAGTTAGATGAAACATTAGCTTTCAATTTCACACAGAGATCTTTATTTTAAAGTATATAATGATAGCAGAAGCCCTTATCCATGAATATTTATTAGGTGCCAACCACAGAGATTTCTGTGATTAACTGTGCATGCTGACTGCTTTGCCCTGTGTGCCTTGATAGGTTTGACCACTCTGTGGATTTGGCTGGGGGACTTGAGTCGCTGACAGCAAAATTTCCAGAAGGCTCCAAAGCTGTTCTTTCTCCTTGCTTGCTTGGATGAGGCAGGGAGGGAATGTGGGTTTGAATCCCAGCAGGACAGGGGGATGAAGGGTCTGGTTCCAGCTTTGCCTGGCCCAGGGAGGGGAGGGACTTAATTGCTTGGGTTTGCTTCAGGGCTTTGTTGCCTACCTTTATTTTTCATCCCCAATACCCAAATTGCTTATTAGAAGCTTGTGTTAATTGGAAAGAAATTAAGTAAACTATCCTGTGGCTAAGACCATTTTACCTCACCAATATGTTGGATACTTTTATAGCTAGTTGGGTGTTAAACACTGAAGGAGGGAGCCTTGTCACAAAGGCCTCCTCTTTTCTAGACTTCAGCTTGTTATTGTTGTTTCATACCCAATTTCCTAAAAGGATTAATGAATTACAGCCTGAGGGCTGATATTGCTCTGCAAAATTTGCAACAGATTCACTGGGCACACTGACTCAGAGCAGTCAGATCTCCTCCCTCAGCTCATCTCCCAGGAAAGGATGATGGAATTCACCCTCACAGGAGAACTAAAACCTGTGTGGTAACACAGAAACATTTAAAAGGCTAAAGGAGATAGACAAAACTAATCCTAGCAGTATTTAATTTTGTTTTCCTCCTGTTTAGCTTTTTGTTAGTGCTCAACTAAAATCTGGGGTCTGCTGAACATGGCAATTTTATAAATAGGGATTCAAAAGTATTTCCATTCTGCTTACTCACATAAATCAGCAAGAAGTGCACTGTAAAGTCTAAGCGGTTCTGTCAAGTTGGTCAAAGTCAGATTTAATGAAATTGATGTTAAAAGCAAAGACTAAAATATCCCCAACATTTTAAAAAATTGACAAAATGTTCAATGAATCACATGGTTCCAGAGCATCAAACCTAAAAATCTCCCTGTAATGAATGTATGATACCTCTTCAAATGCCTTCAGGGGAGATTAAATACTTAAAACATAATTTCTTGTCAGTATGTCCTTCATGAATGCCATTTGAAAATTCCAGAATCTTAATATAGCATAAAAACTAGCCAGAGAATCAAAATTCTTATGAAATCAGAAAGGACAAAGAACTGACATGTTAACCTGAGAGCAAAAATGCATCCTCCATATTTCAATAGATACAGAGAATCATAAAATATAACATTAGTAATTTCCAAATTACATTGTAAGCTCACTACCCTTGGAATATTTCATAACTATGCATTATATAAGTCTCAGATCTCATTAGCCCCACTGAGCTGAACTCTTCCAATACCCCAAAAATCAGTGGAGACACATGGTTCACCAACAGTGCTGCTGAAAAGTTTCAGACATCAATTATTAGAATGAAGAAATCCTGAGAGGTTTGTTTTGTTTTGTTTTTTTTCTGGGTATTATCCATGCTCATAGCAGCTGAGATCATTGGAAATATCTCTCTCAAAAGTTCCAAATCTTACAGAGGTTTCAATCAAACTCTTGAAAGAAAAGGATGATTTGATAGGCTTGTGATTCTCTTTCTTGTGGAAAATAACCAACAAAAAAAACCAGCATGAAGTTTGCTGTGCTTGCAAGGTTATTATGAATGATAAAGTACGGCAAGACAAGCTCCCCCACTAGCTTTTAATATTAAAACCAGAAGTGTAAGCACAGTATGTTTAAGGCATTTGTTTAAATGTCAATATCCTGTCTGCTTCAGCAGTGGTGCAGGTTTTTGTGTCACTTCTCCTGACTGCTATCGATTAAACAATAATGATTGCTAATGAGGAAGCAAAAGGCACTATTTTTAATTCCACGCTGCTTTTTAACTCCAGCATTTCAATTGTGAAATTACCTTTGTTGTTTTAAAAATCAGTATGTTCTTTGTTACAGACTCTGAAAACTATCAGTGTGTACATTACAGTATCTCTCAATAATTCACACTCACATCCAAAGGTTATTTTTTTCCTTCCCTCAGAATTCAATTAGTCTTAATGAATTGCCCTACCACAAGCTGCCAGTGAAGCAGAGCACATAATCACTATGAATGAAGTTTTCAGGAAAGGCAAGGTCTAAATATTCAAGCGCAGTCTGCTCACCCTCACCTAACCAAGGGTAAGGAAAATGTGTGCAGCTAAACCCCACCCAGTCTGTTTGCTGGAGGCACTGGAAAATGTCAGCACAGCGTTCTTACTCCTTATTTCTGTGGAAGACTTTCATGCATCCTTTAATACAGATAATAAAGTCATTTACCCACTTACATTTCTGTCACATCCTTTTGACAGAGGTAGGGAACATGAGCAGATGACACCAAACTGATGTCCTGGGTTATGGATGGAGAGCAACTGCTCTTTGTATTCAGGCACTATCTGCACACTCCAATGGTGTCTCATTTCTAATGAATATTAACAAAAACAATGCAAGCTATGAATCCTGGAGGTAATTAATTCAGTAAGACAATGTTCTCTGGAGCTAGATAATCAAAGTAGGCTTGGAAATTGTAAAACTTACTACAGCACATTTCCCTTTGTTTTACTGGGGTGAGGAGTTGGGGGTTTTGAGGTTATTATGTTGGCAAATAAAGTGATAAATTTCCAAGTAATTGTGACTATTACAAAGAATTTCATTGTGAAGGCAGTATTTTTGATATTTTAGCAGGATCTTACTGCTTGAATCTCTCCTCCCTTCTGGGAACTCACTTCCAATGATTCAAGAGACTTTCAGACAGAGCGCATCAAGCGGTTTATTTCCTCATGTCAGGAGGATGATCTCTTAAGGGTTTATCTCAAGTACTGCTGTTGGTCTGAGACCATACTCCAGCCTCAGATGCCTTAAAAAGACTTTGTAGTACATGAAAAGCATATTTTGTAGTATGAATTGACATGGATGCTCAATAAAGTCAGCCAGACAGTGATTATTTGCTGTAGAGCCAACATGCTTTGGCCTACGAGGGATACATAAATACAGTTCAGCTTCTGACAGCAGCTTCATGAGAGAAGTTGGAGGGTGAACAGTCACAAAGTGGAAATATCTGACTCTTATTACCAAAAAATTCAGTCTAATATAACCCATAAAGTATTACAAACGAAGAGTAAAACACACACATCTTGAGCAGTGCTAACATTCAGCGAGGAAAAAATTAAGATTAACTGGGTAGTAAATTATTCCACCCAACCATAAACAACTCTCTCAAGAGCTCTGAAGACAGCACTGGTGACACCCTTTATGGTGTAAAACCCACATAGGTGGATTAAATGGTTATTCCAAAACATTTATTTTGGTCAAAACGTGCTTCAAGACAGGAATAAAATACATGCAGAGCTGTAGCAGAAGTTGTAATGGTTTTTGATGGGGTTTACAGCACCACACTTTACCATACCTGCTCTCATCATTACTTCCTAGTAACTGAATTCTCTAAAGTTATTAAAGGTGAGCTTCAGGTGTGAACCAAGGAGAGGAAGAGAGTCCTGCTAGTGTAGGGGTACCAATGCCACCTTGGGGCTACATCTAAAAAGCTTTCTGGTGCAGCAAATGGGACAAGAAGAAGGTATGCCAGAGCTTCTCAGCTTTTTACCAGAATTCCTGTCTCCTAGCATGTCCTGACAAGGGAGATTGGCTCCTGGTATCCACAGCAGCCTTCTGCTAGATATAATTCCCATCTGGAGCCATATCTTCCATTGATCTGTTCTGCAGGGTTCTTCCTCCCTCAGATTAGGATTCCTGTTGTTTTCCACCATTCCCTGCCTCTCCCTGGCCCCCCACAGGGTATTTTCTGGAGAACACAGCTGTCAAAATGATTTCACATGGTGTGTGGTATTCCACTCGAGGCTGGGACTAGAAGCACTTTGTACTACAAAAATGTGCCTCTTTAAACAAAGATCTTAGCATGCCATGGTAAAAGAAAGTGCAGTGTCATGATCACCAAAGAAGAAGCTGGAAAACTGTTCATGGAGAGGAACACAATTCCTTTCTCCAATTTTGCTGCTTTTTCCTGAAAAATACCTTAAATCATTGGCAAGGATGCTTCTCCATTACCACCTCCAGAGCTCTGACAGAGGACAGGTAAATCAAAGATCCATAAACACCCAGCCAGACTGATTACATTTCATGAGGGCCAGGTCTTTAAAAAAAACCTTGTATTTATGCCATGAACATAAAAAATGAATTAAAACCAGAACATTTTAAACGCCTAATGTAACCACCATAAATTGTTACCAGGAATGCAGAAGCTTTTAGTTTTTCACCTGGTGGAGTGTGGTCAATCCTCTCAGCTATCATATCATGTGATTAACTGGTTAAATTCCTACAGTCATAGTTATTGGTTGAAAAAGAAATAATTTATGAAAACCATTTACTCAGAATTGCTTGAGAGAAAACAGTGCAAAAAGTCTTCACTAGAGTTTCATGTCTTATTCTAACAATTTTAATGCTGCAGAGAAAATCAACTCTTCTAAAGCTGCTTGAGAGAGTTAGTTTGGCTTATCTATAAACTTCTGCACCATATTCCATGTAGAGATATACCATATTTATGGTGAACTGCCTGTGCCCTGTGCTTGATTGACTTACCTGTTACTCACACTGATAAGGTACTTGATGACAACATTCTGTTTGGTAATCATTTAATGTTGTCCACTAAATCACTTGCCATTACTTGTGCTATGGCATTTGTGGTATAGCTCAGATTAAAATATGTATTTTAATATTTCTAGATTCTCATCTAAAAAATTCTATTCTATTATCATGAAAGTCAGCTGTTATTTAAACTCCTGAAAGCTGATATGGCTGATACTGCATTCAGATATATAAGCAGTAGATATGAAAGTTATATACATAGGATGAAACCACTACTTTTCATTTCATTTCCTAATGATTCCATGTTGACAACCCTTTGTAAAATGTAGGTTCCACTGCAGGGAATGTGTTCAAGCAGATCATGTCCAGTGAGAGACTGTTGTTTGTGCAGAAACTTTGAACACAGTATTTGTGAACCATCTTTTCTATAAATGGAAAAGGGAAAGGGAGGGAGTAGGATGGGGAACTGCAGGCCCAGAGCAAAATTTAAAATATAGCAATCAAAATATAGGGTAAACATGTGCTACTTACCCATCCAGCTTGATTTGTGTTGAAGCATTAACAACAGAAGTGCCCATAAAAAGTTGTGGCTGTTTGGCACACTAGAGATCAAGAATAAACTCATGAGGGCTCTAGGTGAGTAGCTCATGTTGAAGCCCAGTCAATCACCTTGTTACCATGATCTACATTATCTGTGGAAACTGGCACACAAAACAGAAGCTACAACCACAAGGATTTTGACTATAGGTCAGTTATTCTGCTCAACATGGTTTGTAACGTCATTAAACACAGTGGCAAAAACAGAAGTTACATGTTAAAATTTCTTTAGAAAGTCAAACCAAGCGAAAAAACATGCCCCCTATTACATGTAAACGTTTTGCACCTTGTTATTTTTCTCCTTAAATTGTCTTTCCCAGCCATACAGACCTACCTTGTTGTAAAGACAGGAAAATAAATTTTCTATTTCCCAATTGTTTATGATCTAGAATTTAACCTTAGATTCTTCAGTGGTTCCATATGGAAAACTATAAATATATGAAGATGTTTGGGGGATTTCCACAAGGTCCAAATCTGCACATAAAAGCCCAGCTTAACATTCACAATGGGCTGCTGTGGAGGCAGGAAATGCTGATACAGATCCTACACTTAGATTTTTATTTTTTTCTTCCCTCAATTGACTTTTCAAAGGTGGATTATTCTGGTTTTTCCATCTTTTGCTATGCTGACTAAACCTGCTGTGGCAGGAGTGGCCTGTAGACAACAGCACCAGTGAAAATTTGGTAACAGGTCCCTGTACAATATTGAATAATGATTAAAATCTGCTCATGTGTTGTTAACAGGAATTTAATCAGAGATACAGACAGACAACCCTGGCAGTTGTTAATTTGTGAAGAAAAGGAGTAGAACAGAGAAGTCTTAACAAGCTCCCCCACTTTCCAAATATTAAGTAAATATATAAAGCTGGTTTATCTACAGTGCATGCAAGCCAGAGCTGGTCTTTGGGAGTGCTGCATTGTGCCTTAAGTGCATTCAAATGTCATTATCCATACTCACCAAAGTACCTTTCTCACTTTCTTTCTTTAAATCTTTTTGTAAGCTATAATTACAATTAAGGAAAGACATGTTTATTGTCACAAAATGTATGCCAACAGCTCACACTAATGCAATCCAAACATTAGTATGAAACATTTTTCCAATTACTGCACAGACTCCCTATAGTGTTTCAAGCTGCTTTATGACATTTTAAACTCCACATATAATACAGTCCTTTAGAAAGCTGCAAAATCTTTCTATTTCTTCCTTATGACCCGAGAAAACCTAAATCTATTAAAAGCACATTTTCATAGCAGCAGGATAAAAATGCTTTTACTACATTTATCTTCAAAATTGGTGGTGTTAAATAGTGCCAGGGGATAAATAACCATAAAATATCACATTAGTGTACAGGGTACTGCTCTAACTAGGCATGAGGGGATGTCTCTCTACCCTTTCATTTCTTTTTTCTGTTTGTCCCATTAGAGCTAAGCAATCATTCATCAGTCACTGTGGCAAGCAGTGCTGCTCCATACTGACTCCTGCCTAAAAAGAGGCCCAAGAAATAAAAGAAATAAAGCCACAGAGAGAAAGTTGAGTTCACAGCATTCCAGAGACGTCCACACCTACATTCATAACTGTTTTTCTGCCATAACACTCTTGCTATTTATGGAAATAATATTTTAATAGCATCACATATTGAGCCTTGAAGTTATATTAGAGAAACACTCATTTTGCACATTAGATAGAACTAGCGAAAAAGTCTGAATATTTAAAAACCAAGCCAAAAACCCCCAGTTTTTAGCTCTGATTTAAAACCCAGATGTTGCAATCAGCTTCTGCTAATCTATTTTGCTTGACTCCTGGCACTTCCAGCAAACTTATGGTAACTTAACACAGATGAACTGTCAAATTGTTTGAGGTTTAGGCAAATGCTATTATTCCAATCAAAATACAAAATCAGTAGAATTGACTCCTAAAATAAACTCAATAAAAATTGAACAAAGCATAATATTTATCCATGGTAAAGTCACACTTTTTTTACTAAGAATATTGAGAAAAACAATGCAGCTTGTGGAAAAGTATTGACATAGATTTTGATAAAAATGTATCTAGCAGTTCTTTATCTATTATGCATCCCCCCAAATCCCCCAACTAAATAGGGAGGAATAACTCACAAGACATCTGACATATTTTTTCTATAGATCTTGTAGAAATCAACCGGAATATTCATTTTTTTATAAGGCAGAATTTTTCAGAAAAAAAAAGGAAAGATAAGTGTCAGAATTTGGGAGCAAAACTGAAATATTTGCTCTATGTCTTACAGAAATTAATTCATAATAATACCACCTAATAGTTCATGTATGTTCTTTGCTTTACAAAGGATAACATATATCCTTAAAATACTTGAAAATAATGAAATTGATGTTCAGAACATTATGTTTCTTCAGAAAATCTTGCAAAGGAAGTTCTTCTTGAAGGACTGAAAACTGCACAATCATGTTCTGTATTCTATCAGATACTCATGAAGCAGATACTCATTACTTCCAAATATGCCTCTAACAGATGTTTTAAAGAAAATAGACCTCTTAAGAAAGAAACTAAACAATAAAACCCCTGAACTATTAAGCTCTGAATAAAATGCTGAAAGAACTGAAAAAGTATAGAGTCTTCCTTTCAAAGGTCAAAAAATTCTTGAGCTTGTAGCTACTGCGAGCTCTAAACCATCTGGATTTTGTTAATCTAAATTATTTATGAAATCAAGGAAAAGAAGTATCATACTTCAAACCCATGATGTCTGAAGTATAGAGGTCAGTAGACATGAATTTCTAAACCACTCTAGCAAGGCTGAGTCTGACTCATAAAATCACCATTTTATTTCACTGAAATTAAGGAGTGATCTCACTAAAATAAACAGCAGAAGGCCTGTGTTGATGAAACTGCCCATTTTCATGTTAAGGCCAAGAGTCAACATACCTGTAGCCTTGATGACCTCATGGTCACAGTACGTGCTTTAGATTTTTTACTTGTTAACTACTTCTGAGTCAAAGCCTAAATCCACAATGCAATGAGCCTAACAAAGTCAGGGATTTATTTTAAATTCAAAGTGGTTTTTTTTTCTGCTAACATAAGCCAGAAACCTTCATTTATCATGGAGACAAGTGGAATAGTCATGATGGCAACTCTTCAACATTCAGATCACTGACAGTAAGGGATAAAGGAAATTCATGAACAAAGCAGAAAGGACACTCTCATTTGAAATATAATTTCATCCACAAATTCATACATCTTATATTGACACTGCATCTGTTGCTGCAGTGGATTTTATGAAGTGTCTCAAAGCAACCTGGAGATGGCCCTTCTGTCATAGGGAGTGCCAGATAAAACTAAGAGATCTGAAATTATGGACAGTCACTTTGTAGATAGAGAAACACACCTTCCCTGCTTTCTCTCCAAGCCTGACACTCATGCCCCACTGAAATATGTGGCTGTGCAGCTGTAGGAGTTTACTGCATTCCACAGTTCAAATGTTTGGATGGAAAGAAAAGCAAAATATTTAACTAAACTTGTTTAAAAGAGCAGCAGATCTCTAGGACGCTATCAAATATACGGTGTGTCAAACATGCAGTATTTAATACAGAACAACCTTTGAGTACTCCACCCTAAAATAAGTGAGAGAACAAAAATGAAGTCCACATCAGCCTTACAGTGGGGATATATTAAAACAAACTGAAAAGTTTGTTTCACAAACTTTTGAGGGCAATTTTGCCAGTTCCTATGTTATATCCAATAAAACCACAGCAAAATAAGAAGGTGAAGGTGTTGGAACCCACTCTGAAGAACTGTCTGGTTTTCGGCTGTTTGAAGGGCCTGGAAAGGCCCGGAGTGGCCTTGGGGCAGCCCGCGTATCAAAGGACGAGAAGAGGCTTCAGTTCTTCTTTCGGTCTTTATGTTTATTAATTGTTTATCTAAAAGATTTTCTTTCGGCCCCACAGAAGTCTGCTCAGCAGCCAGCCATGAGCACACTGTGCTGTCCTCCGGACAGTCACCTATCTTTATACCCATTGTTACGTGTACAATATTTATCATTTTTCCCCAATCCTTTTTATTCTTATTGTCCGGTGCACTTTCAGTAATGACCAATCCCAAAGTGCCACCATCACCACAGAAGATGGAGGAGAAGAAGAAGAAGAAGAAGAAGAAGGACAGGACACGCCCCAATTCCTCCATCTTACTTCTCTAAACCCCCCTGTACAGAAATCCTAAACCCTGTGTCTCACCCTCTAATTAGCTAATCCCTTCACCATTCACCCCGGTGAAATCCTCCTATCCTCATACAGGTGTTGTCTCCCGTGTAGGATCAAAGTCCAGCCACCAGACACTTCTGGCAACATTCCAGGACTCCCGAGCCCCCCAAGGGTGGTCTCGGTGGCTCGGCACCTCAGTCCTGAGGTGCTGAGATCCCACAAAGAACCACCATTCCCTCAGTGCAGAATTCAGCCAATACATTAACTTTGAATATACATGTTGAAAACTTCCAGCAGCAAAGCTTAATTAGAAATATAAACAGATCAACATTTTTCATCTTCATCACTCAGTTCCTAATTAATCAAGGCCTGAAGGTGGGGCCATCCCATCAGAATGGGAAACCAAGAGCCCAGCCTGCTGGAAACATCTGAGAAGCACACTCTAGCTTCATGCCTTTGAGAGATCCTGCTTCAAAATTACAGTAACACTCTATACTTGACATAAATAAACTCTTAGGGAAATAAATTTCAGCACTAGCTGGCTCCAATGACTACAGTTGAATATGTGGTAAATTGCCATTCAGACTGGTTTCACTGTATCTTTATTTATACTCTCCAGATCCAAATGCTATATGGCTCACAAAAAATACTTCTATAGGCTGTTCAAGTCTTTGGCTTGTCTCCAAGAGTTCTGCTGGTTTAGATTCTACACACCCAGGAGGAACTATTCACGCCTCAGACATTTATATTAGCACTGTAAATATTCTGCTCTGGAGAGAAAATGTCAGGCCACTTCACAGAAAACTATTTCAGAGTTTCATAGCCAAAAAAGACATCTCTGCTGCTCTCTTTTCCACATTACTTTATTTTTTATGAGTGACAATAAGGACATAAAGTAATGTCTCCACATAAATATTCAGTAATGGATTTTTGACCAGCTGAACTGAGACACAGCAGGTTTATTCCTTAATCGGAGCCCCATAATGATGGCAACCTTTAATCTTGGGAGAGGGGTCACTAAAACACAAATGCCCCACTAAGACAACAAAGCCTTTCAACTGACTTCAATAAGGATTTAGAGATGGGGACAACTGATTTAAGGGATACTATTATCCGTACTAGTATCAGATGTTGGTGGGAGGTAGGGGAGTTGTATGGGCTTTTTGTTTCTTGGTATTGAGAAAGATAAATGAAAAATCACACTGAAGCTTTTTGCAGAACTTTTCAAGTTTAAAACATTCCAAGTTTTCTTTACAAAAAGAATGTGACACGTCAGCACCGAAATAAAGGCAAGATCGACCCAATCTGTACACAGAACTTGAAATCCAGTATATTTCATGTGTGCTTTCTGACCATAGATTCTAAAGATATTTCAAATATTGTAAAGATAAAGTTTTTCCCTACATTTAGCAAAACATTTGTGGGACACGGCATGGGACTCTGGACATGGAATTCTTTTTCATGTAATCTGAGGTTATGTAGAGAGGATGATTCACATGATACAACTTCTGCTCTGTCACAGGAATCATGGGGTTTTACTTCTTGGATAGGAAATATGATCTAATATGAGCAGATGAAGATGACATCAACAAGCACTTTGCTAAAAAATCCTGTGAGGGATTGTAACCTCCACTATACAAGGTGGATGGAACTTCATGTTGTTAATGCAAATTACCTCAATTTCTGAAAATTAAAATATTTGTTTTACTCTTGAAAATTCTTCTCACAGAGTTTTTTCTCTGTAAGGAACTGGACACTGACTCTACAGGTCCAGGATGAAAACGAGTTAAAATCTATGGTTCTAGGACCCTATTTTGTCCTCATTTAGCCAGCAACAGTTTTCAGCTATACAAGCACGATAAAGAAAAATTAGTACCAAACATGTAGATCAGAATTAGAGGCCATTATCAGATACTCTCTTGTTTTTGCTTTTTTAAAATTTATAAAACATCTCATTTACTTTATTCATAGTTCATTCATGATCTTAAAGAGCAGTATCACAGTCTTGCTACTTATTGTCCACGTCAACTACATTCTGAATGTAAAAGAAATTAATTTCATAGACAAATTTTATGTCTACTTAAAAAATTTCCTATAATTTGTTGTGTTGGTCAAAACTAATCGATATTTGTCTAGACTCAAAATTAAGACTTCTTTTTCTTACATAGATGACTCCTCTTCAAGCACTTAAATCATCTTTAAAAAGTTTTAAAATTACAATAACAATGTCTCATTATTTTTCTATGTATTATAGCCACTAAAGATCACAATCATTCTTCTCACAAAGCATTCTTTTGCGTAAACGTTATACAAATATACAAGTTCTACATATAAAAAGATGTTAATTAAAGTATTTATTTTCTATTCCCTTATTGCCACCTCTTTCAGTCAAACTGTCAGTGTGTTTCTATCTAATTGTCTTTGACCATGTTTATGTTCACTTGGATCCCAAATTAAGAGAGAATTGATTTGCTCTTGAATTATGTTTGGTTTATGCACTATTTGATGTCATAGAGGTGTGGTTTATCCAGCCCATGGCACAGTGCTCTAGGAAAAGTGTGTGATTCATCCTCCTTCCCAAAACTGAAATTACAAGAAACTCAGACCCTGTTGATACTTTATTAATCATTATGTTTTAAATCTTAACCAGAGTTCAATTTAGAAGAATAATTATTTAGTCTTTTCTATCTTTAATATGTTAAATACCCTACCTGGGGAATGTTTGTTCCATTAAGCAAGCTTTTTGTCTAGACACTGTGGTTCAGAGAAGAACATCTTAAACAGAAAGAATGCTGTATGAGACATATAAATTAGCAGAAGAATTTGAATACTACATGGTCCCAAATAGTCTCCTCTATTAAGCAAATTATCAATTTAGCTGAATATGAAAAATAAGGAAAAGTGAGAAAAAACAAGAAAAATATTCTGAAGTATTATTATTTTTAAAAACAAAATAAAGAAGGCTAGATTCTATAGGTAAGGTAAAAAATTTGTATTTAGGTGAAGACCTGCAAAATCAAAGTTGAAGGAATTTTTAAAGTAATTTTTCCCCAACTTCATCTTAGTTACATACTTACTAAGAAGTTTTCCTATCTAGATGAAAATTCTCTTTTTCAGGAATACAAACATGAGTCTTTATGTTCTAGTACCAATAAACCATTTCTAAATACCTTTCAATATAGTTTGTAATTTTGTTTGATCTTTTCCAAAGTGAGCATTATCCAGTATTGAGCTGCTTTTCTGATACAAGTTACTGTCTAAAATGAAAATGCTTTCTGGTTAGTTTCACAAATTCAATGAGAAGATGTATTGGGTTAACTGCAGTGAATGTTTATTACAGCTAGTCAGCAACTTATTTGTTTGGATTACTTTATAGAAGCACAGCTCTGTAATCTTTGTGAATGTCACAAAGATAAATAAACATACTTATAGGTTTCTGATGCAAGACAGGAATGCTGAACATTTAGAAAGTAAAATCTGCAATGGAAAGGGTCCTGTAATATACATGGCCTCAAGTAAACTTAAAAAAAAATTAGCCAAATTAACTTTTCTGCCTTAACTGGGTTTTTTTGTTTGCTTGTTTTGTGGTTGAGTTTTCTTAATATTGCAGTGCTTCTATAGTTCTAGCAAATTAAGCTTCTGAGGCAAATGGATGGATAGATAGATGGATGGATAAAATATTTTCACAAATCATGATCAGATTTCACGTACAATTTTTCAAGGAAAACTTATTTCTTTCAATGAGCTCTGAACAACCAACTTAGGGATACATTATTGGAACACACAATGACATACATCCTCTATCACTTCCAGAAACCTCTCTGACAAAACCTAGTGTATTTTTACCTCGTGTTACCACCACTGAACATCTTGATTAAATTAAACATTAAATACAACACACGTGTCCTTAATCTACATACTCTAGTTCTGAGTCTTGGTTCCATAAACCACCTTTCTCCTGAGATGTATCCACTTAGGTCATGACTAGATGGAGACTTAGTAGGGATTATTCTGAGGTTAATTCATTCAGTAGAAACCTCCAGACATTCAGCTTTATGATTCTGGCATGCCAAAGTTTTCTTTTCTAAGTTTTCTCTGGTCTTAATAGACCAGAGCCAGAAGTTTTCATGGCTCCATTTAAACCATTCAAAGTCACAAACTGAAATTTGTAAGCAGAATACATCCTAGAAAATTGTAATGAAAGAAACTTGTTTCATGTCATCCAAAGATGCATGATTTGGACAAGAGAATGGGAGATTTTTAAAAAATACAGCAGGAAGAATTTTTTTCATCCTATTGTATCAGAGTAGTTTATTCTCATTAGGCTGCCTCTGGCTGCTGAGTCTGCCTGCTAATACATAGCTGGTTTTTACCCCATATTCCTTTTTAACCATGTTTCATCCTTCTAGTCTGGTTTTCATTTACCCTATTAACAGGAACAGGAAAAAAAAACAAGGGAAAATCAAACCCTAAACAAGTACATCTATTCTTTGGTTCAGAAAATAAACCAAACCAAATTCCACATACGAAGCCATAACATTTCACTATTCCACTACCCCAAAATACCAATTACAAATGAGACAAAATGGCAAATATAAGTCACTGAAGTTCAATATATTTATTAACCTTGAGAAAGTAAAGTTGGCTAATAGTAGTGTCTTTTAGAAAATCTTATTTTTGGAAATTATTGTGCAATTTCCATTTTAAACCGTTACCTGATCCTGAACTGGACATCTAAGACTAGAGGAATATGTACTCCTACAACTTTAATTAGAGAATCAGAAAAAGTAATAAGAAGTTTTTTTCCTACTGCAGTGAAATAACTTTCCTACTGCTAAGTTACCCTTTACACAGATCAAGTTAAGTATGCAATCAGGTTTTTTCAGAATAGGAGAGAGGCTGAATAATTTCATTTTAAGGATATAAGCAACAGTATAATTTATTAAACATTTCTTAAAAGCTCAAATTTCAATGCTCCCGTGGCAGGCATTTGAAGGCTTGGTGTTGGAGCAGATGGAATGCTTTATAGCAAGACTTTAATTCTCAATCCAAAAGGCATTGCTTTTGCTTCTGGTCAAAGGTGAATTTATTCCCTCTGCTAGCTCTGTCCTGGGGCTCTCCCTAGGCAAGGTCTGTCAACTGTTCCATGCTTCTGCCAAATTACGTGATGATTTTGTCATGTGGGCTAATATTCCCCAGTGATTCAGTTTTAATCAAATGCATAAAAGTGAAGCATTGTTGAGCAGCGTGGTAACAAAACCAAGTCCTTTAGAGAGATATGGAAGAAGTACAGCTGGGATTTAAAACTTGTGCATGTGCAAATTTAAAAACCCTTCCCCACCTCAGAAAGGCTCTGCAAAGCAGTAACTACAGACAGCAACTCACATTTATAAGTAACTTTATAAATCAGTAATGTTTCTCGCCGTAATAAGAGAAAATGTAATTCATATTGAAATTTAATCTGTGGAGCAAGAGATTGAGTTCCATATGGGTGAATTTTAGGGCTGCTATTTCATACATACTCCAACAACATCCAACTAGCTCTGCAGAATTGTACAGCAGCTTGAATAATAACCTGTCCAAGTGCTGGGATAAGGTTTTAAAAGACAGTGGCAGCGGCAAGAGATGGCTCCAACCACAGAAGTGAGCTTCTGCTGAGGGATACAGATCATGCAGGTTTTGCAACAAGCTAATATTATACAGTAATGAAGCTGTTGAAACTGGCCATCTCACTGAATACATGTAAATATTAATTTTGTGCTGCACTATAGCAGTGCCTGCTATGATTGTGTAGGAATAATTTCTAATCCTTCACAGAGAATCATAAATGAGACAAAAACTAAGCTAAAATAAAACAAAGAGCATACAAAAATTCAAAGGCCATTTCTAGGTTAGCAGATGGTTTATAGATGAATAGTGGCAACCCTGTAGAGAGAAACAGTTGATGCTGACAACACGTGTCCATAATGTACACCTTTCAAGGCTTTTTATTTCAGATTAACTCTAGTCTGGCTCTCTGGCCTGAATGCCCATTTGCAGCTGGAGTGCATTAGTTACACTCCTGGAGTGTGCTAAATCTTCCAAATCTGAACCCTAGTTTCATCTGAAAGGAATCAAGTTGAGGCAATGCAAAAGCTCCCCATGACATGAACCAAAGCTCAATAAGAAAGAAAGGAAAATATGCACTTCAAAAGCTTGCTCTTGATTCAAGCTAGCACACTAACAAAGATGTGCCCTGAAAATACATATGCATATCTCAGCCCACACACATATGCATATAGATATGTATATATATATATATATATATATATTGCTAGCTTAAAAACAAAACAAACCAAAACCAAACCAAAAACATTTTTAGCATAAATTAGTGGATATATTTTGTCTGTTTTCCTTATGAGTTAATTTACTAAAAAGCAACATTGCTCTATCAGGATTAATTTGCCTAGAATTATTTTTTTAAACTTCAGTCTAATTAAATTTTAAAATCTTTTAATAAGCCTTATCACACAATTTTTTACTCCATTAAAATTTGATCTCAGAATAGCGATCTAGTAGTTTGAAACTAGTTAAAAATGTTCATTAGCATGAAATTTTGAATACTGAATTTGATGTTGCACATATTTGAAACACAAGTGGTGCATGCTGAACAAGTTGGTGTTCTGTAATATCACTCAGCTTATCAGGGAAAATATCTGTGTACATTTAGCTTACAGTCTTGCCAACTACACCAGTTGAGTTGCACTGGCAATAACTTTCTCTTGGTAAATAACAAGTGGTTTTTATTTCTAGGCAACAATGGGGAAAATAGCTTTGAGTCTGATTCTACAGCAATAAATTGAAAGATAAAAATATGAAAATGCTCATTTAGAAATAAGAAGGTGTAGACCCAGAAAACATTCAAGTACTACTGAAAAGACTGACAAACATAACTTCTTATTTATAAGGCTAATGTAAGAAGGGCATGGGTATTTAGTCAGTCACACTCACAGTGCAGCAGATTTAGAAGACAGAATTTGGGAATATAAAGTGCCTGGTATTCAAAATTTCTGTGTTGGTTTAGAAGACCCTTTACTCAGTTACAACCAGTAAATATTTGGATTTTATTTAAACTTGGCTGTATTCTCATTTCCCAACAGATTCTAATAAGCATCTAGAGCACTTCCTAACTGAAAAATGTTGTCTTTTAAAGCATGCTGTGTTGCTCAGAGTTTTGCATTTTGGGAATACATCTCCTTTGTGCATCCTGTACCTGCTCAGTACTCACAGGACTGTACACTGAAAAAACAACAGTGCAATTTCAGGAGACACTCCAGAAGGCACCTTCCTCACAACATCATCACTTCCTATGGAAAGCAGCTCTTTTTATCCCTATGCTGGCTGATGCTGAGCAGGACCAAGTCTTATTGGGATGTCTTCATCAAGTAAGTATCCCAGAAAAATCAGGACCTGGCCATAAATTCTCTGCTACTCTGCTACTTTAAATTAGCTTGTGTTTCTGCCTGTATGTACAGGCTGTGTACTCCACAACAATATTTACATATGCATCCCATTATTACTGACTATTTTATAAAACTGGATGCACTGATATTTCAGATGCTCACAATCATTTGATGTTTACAGCAGCCAATGACATGTGGGATAATATGGTGATAGGGTGAGCACCAGCTTTGAAAAGCTCCTGTCCACAGTACAAGTCCACAAGTGCCTTCAGCTGACAGCATTGTTGGGAATGAAGGCAGTTTCATTTAATATACAATATGTTATTTCCTCCATGTTTTCCATGAAGTTCTGAAGGAAGAATTGCACTGAAACCGCATTTTTTTTTAATGTATACCAAAGAAGCAGAGCGATGACAAAAGCTAACATTTAAAATGCAAAACAGCCAGCGCTGTGTGACACAGTGTGAGATGTATCTCAAAGTCTTAGGGCTGACTAATTGAATTGCCATTGATAAGATGTCACTTAAAGAGACATCTCTGCAGTGAAACATGGCTTTGCTGTAAATGACCTGTCATTAGAGCCATGGGTAATGTCCGTGTGCAGACTGAAAAATATTGTAGCTCCCAGCAATATGCTCAGTAGGAATTAAAACAGCAAGGATGCTAAGAAGTCAGTGTACACGAACCACCAGAGAATTATGCCTCAGGTGCTATGTTAATTTACTTGTTGGCATACATTAATTGAAACCAATCAATAAGGCTGGTGGGACAAGAGAGGCAATGCAAAAGGAGTAATCGATTGCCACACTTACTCATTTTAAACTTGGAAAACAGGAATAATTTGGTCTTAGATTTTTCATTTCTGTCAATACAGATAATGAGATTACTTATTTATTTTCTATTCTTTCAGCACTAATTATAATAACTATGATGTCTTTCAACAGCCCTCATGCAAACACCAGTATTCTGATTAGCAGCTGTTAACTTGCATATAATGGGGGTGACTTCTTCCAACTGAAAAGTTACAAAATAACATGTTTTTGCTATTACAAAGTGTTAATCAGCAATGAAAGCCATTGCATATTTTAATAGTTATAAACTTGAATTCAATTTGATTTTTCCATTTATGGCGCAGTAAGTTTTAAAATTTTTCATTCCCAAAGATAAATATATTCAAAGTAATTGCATAAGAAGAACAGAGAGAGCTGTGCTTATGATTTTTTTGTGTTCAATTTCCTGTAATATATTCATTCTATATGCCCAGTGTCGACTGATATCACTTATTATGTAATTTTTAATGGAAGTTATTTTAATGTAGGTTGCTGTGGCTGTTCCTTTTTTTTCTTTTTGCTGTTGTTCTATTTTCTACAATATTTCTATGAGCTCCAGCAGTCAGTTCTCAAGACCACACTGCCTTAAAAACAAAATAAATAAGACCATTTATTCCTGTGTTGCATTTATCATCCTCTTTACACAAAAACTGCTCATCCTTACTGATCATCTGTTTCCAGAGAGATCAATGGAAATCAGCACACTGTTATTCATAACTGCTTTGCACTAAGAATGGGAATTCATTTTGTGGTAAATGTGGTGCCAGACACTGTCATTATGTCCTTGGGCACTGAGCTTTCTCAAAATTTGTCCATAAATGATCTAAGCCTAAAAATTTAGCGTCTTCCAAACCTGTAACAGCATTGTTTTCCTTCTGATCATGCTCAAAGGCATTAACTCCACATAATAGTGCTCAATTCAACCTCCAGACAAAGAATGGATCTGCAACTGTTGTCCTTGTGTTCACTGAAGCCGTGGATGTACAGATTTGGATCAGGTTTGATGATGGCAAGCTGATTCATTAAACATTGTTTGCCATGGTTTTGGAGGGGTGCAGGCAAAACATGAAAGATGCTAAAAAAATTAATAAAATAAAAGACAACCCATGCTGATTGGTGGGCAGGATGTTTATTAAGGGATTGCTCACTGCTGGCAGATTTTTCCCACATTGACATGTTTACCTTGTAGTGAACTGACCCATCCAGCTGCAAGTTCCATATGTATGAATTTTTCTCCAAACTCTTGCTTAATTTGGTTCTAAAACATCAGTTCTACAGGATTATTTTCTAGTGCAGTCTAATTACTCCTTGTTCTTGGAGGAAAAAAACCAAAACAACGCAAAACAACAAAACAAAATAATAGGAAAAAACCACTCACAACTTCTACCTTTTTGTTAGACTGAAGATACCATAACCCTGCAGCTATTACTTTTATCAGAGACTGGGAATATTGGTGAGTATTAGAAGGGTAGACAGCAAGGGTGGTGTTCCTGCTAGACAAGCCTGAAAGCAAAATAGTAATTAACACCCAACTGGAAAACCAATTTTCTGTGAACTCAGCTAAGTTTACTGCAGGCCTTCAAAATTACCTCTGGACTACTAATGTGGCAGAGATTTGTGAAACACTGAGAACCAATATCAAACTCAGGCCCTTTTCCACCACAGTGCTGTACAACAGTGTGGAGCTATGGATTATACATTTTTCAACAGTTCTCCAGCCAAAGGTTAATTCAATTCCCAGAAAGGAGAAAGTCCTGTCTGCCAATTAGTGTGTAATGTGTGAGACTGAAACCAAGTACTGAATCCCAGGTTGCTGCTCCAGGAATTCAAAGTTAGGCTGAAGCTCATTTTTCCTTGCATATTCTCTAAATCTTATTCACGATTAACAATTTCTATAGTTTGAAACAGCTTTTACTTTGAAGCTTGAAAGCAAGAATACTGAAATCTCCTGACAAAAAGTTAGTATTTAAATATACAGACTATAATTATAGAAGTGGAAGTAGATACTTCCATCTCAAACTTTATCTTCTTTTTTAAACACTGGTAATACAAAAATGTTTTATAGCAGGAAAAGAAATAGAGTATTAGACTTAAATTTTTTGCTGTTTACTTGCAGCTACAGTGTAGGATTCAGAGACGGTTATTAAATAGGTCTATTGAAGTAAAAAATCCCTTTATGTACTTTACACTACTCATTTAAGGTGCTAACAATGTATGATAAAAGCTAAAGACATACTAATTCTCCTTTCTTGCTGTGGTAAAGGATAATACTTTGCATTTTATACAGTCTCACATAGCTGGTCAAATCCAGACTTGAAGTTATGTAGTATAATTTCTCCTATTTGAATGGAGAGATTTAATAACTGCACTTGTGAGGGACAGAACAACAACCAATTTATGGATTTGTTTCCTGTCAATAAATCTAGGGGATGTTCTCACATTTTCAGGAACTACTACTGATGGCAACTACAACCTATTTTCTCTCTGATTTTCACCTTCCTTCCTTCTTCTTTGCAAGCTGTGTCATTAAGATTGTGAGAAAATGCCATAGGCTATCCCTGCAGATGCCTGCAAGGAGCAGCCTGTGCTTTGAAGGGTCCCTTCCTAAAAATTCAGCTCCTCAACCCCTTCTCCACCTCTATTACAACACTGCTGGTTACAATTCATCCACCTTCCTTCCCGCCACAGTGGAAAATTGTGCACATGAGAAGGTCAGCTCCACATTCCCATATTTCCCACCAGCACATGCCTAAGTCATGCAGAGGGACAGAACAAGCAAGGATCTGGGACTGGTCTGGAGCAGCTTGCTTCTCCTTAGCCAGCCAAGAACTTCACACTGCTCAGTCACTCAGACTCACAGAACAGATAAATACTGAGGTCATGTGCACCTCAATTTGGGTCACTCTCTTCTCCTCTGCTGCTTGTAGGAACTCAGATATCTTTGAGACCTCAGCCTCTCAAGCAAGTTGAACGGCAGAGTCAGACAGCAGATTCCAAGATTAGCTCTGAACACAGAGTGACACACAGTGTCATTGTTATTGCTCATGTTTTGTCATGTTTGAAGCATGTGGGAAGAGGACAATGTAAAATCACCCCAATTTCAGGTCTTAGATCCCAACTATGTTGGCCAACACCACTGGGAAACCCAGCCTGACAACCAGTGTGACTGAGTCCCCTCCTTTCAGACAAGTTTTGTCTTAAAAGTCTATGGCCTTATCAAACATGTTTTAAATAGAATAACTTTGCAAAGAAGCAAGAAGGATGTATCCCACCCAGAGCTGTTAACTGTCTCAAGAAAAACAACAAAGAAAGAACAGATTTCTTATCAAAAGGAGGCAAAACGGATAAACAAGAGACAAAGGGGTAACAATAATAATAATAATAATAATAATAATAATAATAATAATGATAATAACAATGATAATAATGATGATAATAACGATGATGGTGATAATAATAATAATAATAATAATATTGCTAATAATTTTTTAAAAGGCTTACTGCAGCACTTGTTCCAGTTAGGCTTGTTAAAAAATCCCAGCAAAAAAATGCTAAAGATGCAGCAAACCACAAGCAGTTTGTAAAGAGGTGACAAAGGCCAGAATTTATCCAGAGTGCTTCAGCTGTATTATTTTCTTTCTCTTTTAATATACAATAATTCACTGAAGCTTATAGGAAAAGTATCCTATGAGCAAGTACAGTGCACTGTAAGGACATCTAATGCTTGATTATCCTCAACCCAATGTCTCAAATTTATGTTCAAAGATCCACTTTTGAAGCATTGTATAAATGACTTCTCAATTTAATTAAAGGATTATAAGCTTTATTGAATGAACTCTTCAGCGTGCTCTGCTCACCAGCTTATGACTACAGAGACATTATTTAGGGAACATTAACCTCAATCTTTCATTTGAATCAAAACTTATAATTTTAAACTTTTAAAGGCAACTTATCTTGCACATAAAATTGCAAACAAAAAGCGGATTTCAAACATGATGTAAAATAACTGCCTATCAATCTTCCCTACCAGACCTTCCAGGCTCTACTATCTTAGCCTGCAGATCCAATTATCCTCCAACATTTGCTGCTCAACCATGCTGAGATTATTCACCAGCCCTCCAGTTAGACTGTAATAAGAGGTCTGTGGGTGCATTTACACTCAGAGAAATAAGGTATAAGTGCTGGAATTGCCATCACATCTTTTTGAGTTACATGCACAGCCATAAACTGTACAGTAATGAATCAGACTATTTCCAACTGTTTTATCCATTCATTTGCATGAGATTTGGACTTGCTAATTCAAAAAATAAAAATCTAGGTGCAGCATGCCTTTAGGATGATGCATCTCTTGACCTAAAGGCCTTACAAACAAAGTGCTAATATCCCATGGAAGATATTTCCTCCTGTGCCCAGACAGCCAAAGCTCCAATATGGATAAGTGATTACCCTCTGTAAAGGCAATCTCAGCCCCTTTGTATTTTTATTATCTTTTTAAGCTTTACATCTTAAGAAAGTAATCATTCACACTGAAACTACATTGACCTTAAAGATTATGTTCTGCACAAAATTTGGCAGACTTTCTGCCGCTCAGCAAAAAAATATAACAGCAGATTAATGATAAAGTGGTTTCTGATGCTCCAGTCTTCACAGTGTTTCCTCACTGCAGTAGTTGTACATCATGGCAAAACAAAAGCCCTCTGCCACAGGACATCAGTGTGCATTGCCAAAAATGTCAGAACCACAGTTTTCATCCCAAAGCTGCAGCTACTTGAGCTGCAGGAGTCATCTCATTAGCTGACAGCTGCAATAAGCTGCTCTTTCTCTGTGTGGAGAAGCCACTGGTGGGAGGTACAATTCACACAGGCAGCCTCCATAAATCATACACCACTTTAAGAAAAATAGACTTAAGGAAACATTCACAATGCAACGTGCAGTACCTTTCCTATTTATTGCCCTCATGTTCTCAGTGCATTCATTTCTTAACATTCTGTATTTCAAAAACTCTCAACAGACTATTAAATCATGGACAAAGTTCAGGAAAATTCAAACATTTTGCTCCCATTTGTACAATATTTGATGATCTAGAGAATCTAGAGCCTTGGTGTTTCTTTATGAGCTATTTCAAGTCAGTGTGCTCCTACTGACTCAGGGAAAACAGAATTAGGTCCTTTAGTAACAGGTTGAAACCCTGATGGTGGTGTTTATTTACTGTGTTGCTACAATGTAAGGAAACAAGAAATTGTAACTGGAAATGTAATCAGCTGAAAAAAACCACATCAAAACCATAAGGTATTAATTAAACACAGCATCACATTGAATAATTAACATACATAGACATTTTCAAGTCTTTAATGCTGTGATAACCTTTAGTCCCCTAAATGTCTAAGGAAAGTTGTAGATGGATATGAGTCAGGAAGAGGGTGGGAAGAGGGTTTGGTGTCACAAAGGAGGATTTGCCAGCCACTGCAGAGCCAGGCAAATAATAGGTCCTCACATCTACCTCTTCAAATGGTTTCTCTGTTATTCAAACAATTTTCATGGAAACCATTGAAAATTGCTGGCAGGTAATACTGCAGCTGAACACCCAGCTTTGTTTTGTTTCTTTAAATCCATGTTACATTCCCTATATGAACCCAAATCAAGTGTGTAATCTCCATTCTCACAGCAAATCCCCTCTATTCTTCACCAGTAGCTTATTGTTAAAGAAACAGAAATGCTACATTTGAACAAAAATAACATTAGTAGAAAGGTGGGTTGTGCAATATTTGATATTGCATTTACTGCACCCTTTTATTATTTTTTTGATCACATAACATTATACAAGCAATTATACAGCTTGTAGTTCAGTTTTGGGGTTTTGTTTGTTTTTCTTTTGCTTGTTTTAAATTTTTGTTGTTTCAATTTTGATTGCTTTTCTTTTGCTAGTTTCATTGTTTTGGTTGGTTTTCTTTTGGTTGGTTGGTTGGTTGATTTTGGTTTTTTTTTAATTTGGAAGCACACTGAAAAGGATTGATACCGGCATTTCATTTCTGAACTACAATCATTCCACTTTAAATTATTAGTACCAAGCAATTAAAAAAACTACTGCAGTTGAAGCAGATTCTTGGAGAGAGGTGTCACATCTCTGTGACAGACACATAATTACCTGTCACATCCCCTGGTGCTCCCAAGCACCAAGGAAAAACAACAAAGCAGGGCACAACAGGCACCTTCCTGCTGCACTCCAGCAATGGCTCTAACCAGCAGGTGCTCCAGGTGAGGCAGCATTTCAGTTCTCTCAGCTGCCTATGGAAGCACTTCTTGTCCATTCAGTTTTCTGAGCCAGTTTAAGAAGTCATAAAGAAGAAAAATGCACTGTCAAGGTTATGTATTTCTATTATTTTTTTTCCAGAATTGCTGATGAGAAGAGAATCTGTTCCACTAGAGGGAGGAGCAGGCTCAGGAACTGAATTTCCAACTAATATTCCAGTGCCACCTACAATAACAGATTTACTCCTGCGTGAAGGATGGTCTGTGGTCAGAAAGTGTTGAAAAGGCACAACTGGAATACCAAGTTTTGTAACAAGAAAAATAAAAGAGAAAATAATGAGGAAGAATCTCACTTGAGGTACATTTGGATTTCTTGTTTTGTCCCTGTTTTATCTTGAGAAGGGGATGTGGTTTTAGTCATAAATAATTTCTTTCATAGTATATATAAGTTTCTAGAACATGCTTTTCTTTTCCATAGATATAAAGCTACCTGGACCAGAGAAGCAATTTTTAATTTCTCTCCTTTCCTGTAAAGGGCTTCATGTAGATGTTTATTTTCATGTATTCTGTCACATTGTTTCTTGTTGGTAAGATTTGGTAGCAAGGTATTATCTTCATCTGAAAACTGGTATATTTAAGAACTTATAGATTACTCACACCTCTCAGGTATGAAGATATTAATACTTGTAATTCTGGTGGTTTTCCCCTCAAATATAGTTGAGATAGAGCAGACCTAGAGATTTCAAAAGTTCAATTTTTTCGCAAACAAAGCTCAAAAAATGTGAAGCCCCCATGTCAGAGCTTCTACCTGTTCACTTGCATGTAACAATACGGCAAATCACTGTCATGGAAAGATTAAAGTCACTCCCTACAGAAACTATTTTTAGTGACTTTGGCTGGGACAAGTCCTGTGACTCTTCAGTGCAGCCCAAGGAGACAAAGGAGCAGCTGTATCTTATGCAGACAAGCAGGGCTACAAGGAGGCATGGCTGCAGTCCAACCTATCCATCCTACCTGACAGAGACAGCAGTGCCAGGACAGGAGGACACTCATGGGAGAGATGGAACCTGCCACACATTCCTCTCCTGTTCCTCCTCCCACCCTGAAACAGGGCTCAGAGTGATGCTCAGGTTCTCCTTTAGGTCACTTTGTGATGCCATCCACGCAGAATGCACAATACTAAGCAGGTTTCTGTCATCTTAGTAGAAATGGTTAGTGGTTTCTGTCTTCTTCTGGGTGGGTTTGACTAGCAGCTATCATGTTTGATTCTCTCACTGATGACTGAGAGACAGATTTAAACAAACAACCAACCAAACCCTCTCTGTGTTGTGCAATCAATCTAGACATGACTCCAGCCTAGAGGAGTGCTCTATCCAGAGAGGATAACGAGAACTTAAGAACTTATTTAAGTTCTTAAGTCCCCAGGGAATAGGTTTCACAGTGCTTTAGCACACACCCCTGGAAGATCTTGTGTCTTGCAGAGGTTTCACTGCATTTTACGTTCCATCAGGCCAGAAAGAGGCATTATGTACAGAGCTTCAAAAATTCTGTTTGTCCTGGACCAAAAACATTCAAATCCCTGGATATTAAGACAGAAGCCTTGAACTTGATGGGATGCAAAGAGTAGGGTCAACATGCTTCTGGCAGCCCCAGCAGGAAATGTGCTGCATGATTTTATATTGCCTAGTGTTTTCTAAATATTTAGTCTCTCATGCTTCTCATTACTGTAGCTCAGCCAAGAATCAAGGAAATCTGAGTAACTGAGGTCAGCTGAAATTTTCCTGCCTTCCCAGAGATTTGTGAGGGTTTGAGCCATTCTCCCAAGCAACATGTTATATTACAATCAGAATAAAACCAGAAAGAGCTTTAGAATCACCCATGATCATCTCAGCAGAAAAGGGCAGAACTGTCTTGTACTAAACTGCAAGAAATACCTGGTGGTTGTCTTATTATAGGTTACTCCTGACAGCAAGATGAGAAGATGTGTGCAGTCTGAGATTAGAAATGCATTGCAGAGTCATATAGAGGTCAGTGAGGAGAAATTTGCATTATTTTTCTATTCCCAAAGTATATAGATTTCCCTTCTGACTGTCTCGATCTGTGATGATAAGCAGATGAGCAGAAAAGCTGTAGGAATCACACTTGGTTCCTGCTGTCAGACAGAAACATTCAGAATAACACCTTCCTCCTATGGCTGGGCTCTCTCTGGATCAATGCAAGGTTATGGCCACTGCCTCCTTTGATCTCTGCTGATTAGAACAGAATTTCTGTCTCATTAGTCAGACTTGGGTGATGCTGGGCACAGAGGGCATTTAGCAACAGCAGATTATGGACTCTGCAGCCTTACAAAAAGTATCACAATAAAATGGGTGTATTTTATCACAATAAAATTGATGTATTTTGCTTTGCAGTATTCTGCATGCCTTGGCATAGATCAAGATCAGTTTCACCTGATTTCATCTTTTTAAGTGCTGCCTATTGCTTGGGGGTTGCATAAAGTGGAATTGTTCCATTGGCACCAATCAATGGGAAAACGTACAAAAGAATTATTGCACTTGCACTTAAAGTTATTTATCAAGTAAAGCAAACTCATACCTATTAAGAAATGTCCTAAAATAAGCAAGGAGGGTGACCATCAGCAAAAAAAAACCAGGGAGCCACTTTGAGCCAACTGGCATTTCTTTTCCTTACATACAAATAAATATCTGTGACCTCAGATAATAAATTAGAGATTTAGACTAATGACAGTAGAAATCTATTCCAGCAGACTTGGGATAATCTTTCCTGAAAAATAGGCTGCAATATTTAAATAAACAATATTCAGAGTACGTGTTTTTACAGAAATAGAGTTGTGAGCTGCATTGCCAGTGTGAATGGGATATTGCATATTTGCACATTGGCTCTATCATGCATGACATTAAAGGAATGATATTGAGAGAGGATAATGAAATCATTCAGATCACCTACTTCAAATTCCTCCTAGCAGAGATTTTGAGTGACTTATTTCTTATTTAAAGAAAAAAAGGTCACTGTGAGGACCATATTATGTAGATATAATATAAGGAGAGTTGCTCATATTATATCCATAGTGTGAGAAACAAGAACAAAAGAAGAAAAAGAAATTTGCAATTGCAATTTACATGCCAATAAAACCAAAACCACTTAAATTACACAAGCTAGTGATAGAAACACAACACCCTCTGCAATTGAGTTTGAGTATGGCAAGACATGAAAATGCCCATCCTCCTCTCAGCCATTTATGCTGACTATATTTTAATATTGGTTATCAGAACTTTTAAGATGAAAAACTCACTATCTCAAAACATGTCCAAGAGCTAACTTTGTATCTTATACATTACATGTACATTTCAAGAATGAAAGCTTTGTACTTCTCAAGTTGAACTGTTATGAACAGAACTCTGTGCATTTGATTAAAGTATGGTTTTGATCTTTTGCAACTGAGATAATGCTTCAAGATAGAGAGATACCTCTTATCCTGCACATTGCTGAGGAACTAGAAAATTAAAATTTTTGTTTGGATAATGTGTTGAACACAAATGATGTAATAATCTTCATTTCACCTTGGCTGTAACATTACAGAAAAAGTACACTTTTCCCATTAGAGGAGAAGTGCTTCTTGGTATTGTTTGCCATCTAGTAATTTTCATTATTTATTTGGTGGTACTCTCCTCACTGTGTCTGCTTTCTGATAGGAGTTTCACTAATAACACACAGGCTCTGGGTTACTGCAGAATACACTTCAGCAAACAGAGATAAATTTAACTCACAGTGTCAAATCTCCATGCAAGATGAAGAATATTTGGACCTCGTAATTCCTCCTGCCATACTTTCCATTCTCTCATTCCTCTCATATTGCACCCAGAGGAAGTGTTCCTATCTTGGCATAACAGAATGGAGATAGTTCAAAAGAGTGCCTTGCTTTCATCCATGGACAGCACACCCAATCTGAAAGTTATTTAAAACAGTTTCTTCAGCGCTTCATTTTTAAGCCATAGCAGTTAAACTTGATAACCATACCCTGATATGGGAAATAGGGACACTTTTTGAATTTCCTTAGACCTTATGGGTGCAATGTTCTCAAAAACAGCTTTTTTCTTCTTTTGAAAAACATTCAGAAGGGTTATTAGCCAAAATCACTTAGCTGCATCAGGGGCTTATCTAGGGACTGAAGTTGGCTTTATTACATTCACATATTTCACTTAGAATTGTCTGCAGTCCTGTCCGCCTGCAGACAATTTGTTTAATTTTCCTGTTCGATTTTTTAACACAGAAAAGATTTTTTGTTTCAGTTGTCAGCTATAAAAACTGAAGCGTGGGTTCAAAGAGTCAAGACATATCCTTAAATTCATTTATCACTAATAAAATTCTTTGCACAGCTAGGGTGGATTTGAGACATAAACTTGCAGAGCAATTTTTCTGAGTCACAACTACCACTGGCGATAAAGGAGAGTGAAAGAAAAGCATTTGACTTTCACATCTTATATTGGGTGTGGTAGGAATTGCAGTTAGAAGTTTAGTAAATTGGAGAGTTCTATAAGGAATGAAAATGATTTTACAACTCTTTTGTCCAGCTGTTCTTAGTAAAATCCTGAAGTATTTGCATTCTTGGAACAAAAGCAAGTTACAAACACTGTTGCAATTTGTTTAGATTTCCACATTTGCCCCAGGCAGCACCATATGCAGTGAATCTCCTCCATAGTTAGGTCATTTGTTCTTACACCTATGTTAGTTTGGAGGATCACTTTACCTTTCATCTTTAGGGGTGTTTTTGGTGCTTTCTATCACTAGTTTATTATGAATGTTGAAGTGTTAATGAAGACTTTAAAAAAAATCCTTAAGCCTTGGGGTTTTTTAGAATGTACTGCAGGACAATAAAAAAAGTCATTTAGCAACAACACATTAGCTCCCAGGGTCTTACAATGACAAAACTTTTTCCCTTACCTCTCTATAGTTAGTTTTAGAAAGAAAAGAGCTAGAAGCACAACAAAAAAATTAAATAAAACAAACCAAGTGTTTAATTGACACTTGTGTCTGAGGTCCAACAGGCACATAAATAGTAGAAGCATCAAGGAGTGATATAGTAGGTGACATAGTCAGATATGGTTCTTTTTTTTAATATGGAATCACCATTATAGCAAACTTAGTGTGAAAAGTCACCATTGTTGGCAAGTGAATCCTATTTGAACAGATGAGTCAAATTCTTTCTTATGCTGTTTTTAGGAGCACATTTAATTTTTATGGGGAATAACAAAGATGCACACTTAAGTTTATTTTTTATCCTCCCCATTTCTTCTATCACACAGAGCTCTGAGAGGGAAATCCAGAGTTTATGCAGAATGATTTCCCCTAAACTGAAGAAAGTGATCTAGAAAAAGCCACATTCTGATTGCTACTTAAAGTGTTTCTTTCCTCAGCCTGAAAATTTCTCCAGAGGGATGGGAATGATGCAGAACTTTCTCAGGTATGAGCTTGAATGAACCTCACAGCGGTACAGAATCATGATGAAAGGACTTTTGAGCTCAGTGCCATGCCTTGGCTGAAGGAAGCCCTGTGCTCTGAGCAGTGAAGATCCAGGCAGAGTGAACTGCAATAAAAACCATGGCAGCTTCTTAAAAGACTGAGGAGAAGGAAAAGGAATGATATATTGGGAAGGAATTGCTTCATGTGGAAGTAAGCGACCTCAGCTCCTGGTCTTGCCAGGTCTCAAGACTGTTTTAGGTCTCTGACACCTCCTTGTCCCTAACAAACTATTCAGGGTTATGGTTCAGGGAAGATTATAGAAGATGAACAAGGAACATCTTCCATCTCTATTGACCCAGGCTGCAAGGAGGAAAAGTCCCAAACAGCACATAAGAAAAGTCTGTGGCTCAGAAACTCAAACACTTGTCTGAAGACAAGACTTTCTGGGCTCTGGCTTCTACTCTGCTTAGATTAATTTAAATGTTACCACAGAGTATTTGTCTGAAACCAGTTGTATTACAAAGTGAGACCAAAACTAGCAGTATTTCCTCTCACCTGGGGACAGCCAGTAGGTCACAAATTCACACTGCTGTTGCCTGCCAACTCGTTTTCTCCTGCCACATTAATATTGTTGGTAAAAGGATCAAACCAACTTACTCCTCCTACTGAGGAGCAAGAGATGAGCTGGGTATGGAAAGAGGACAAATAAAGTCAATGTGTTCACAACTGACAAAGGAAAAAGCCAGAGGAGACCTAGGGAAAAAAATTTACTCTATGAGAACATGACTTGGCAGACCTGGAGAACAGATCTGAAAATGGCTAAGAAAGGATGGATGATACAGGATTGGAGGGAAACAAAAATGCCCTTATGGAATTGACACAGAGATGGCCAGGGGAGGAAGGAGGATGGTCCACCCTTGGATCTCACTATGGGCAAGGACAGATTAATGAATGGAGAAGTTTGTAGGACAGAGTTAATTGAAGCAAAAGATTGATGTGTTTGGACAGACTATAAACTGGCAATGGTGAGAAAGAACTGATGGGGCTGATGATTAGAAGAAGGATAGGGAATGGAAGATTTATGGACTGAGCAGTTTAGACAGACAGAGTATTACAGGTGAAACTCAGAGTATCTATTAAGTCTCTTGTAGACTGGAAGAAACATTTCATTGTATCTCCCTGCAAGGTGAGGATTACTTGAGTCTTGTGAAATCTAATGTGCTGTTTAACCTACAGGCTCAAGTACAGATCCTTGTTTTACAGTTCTTTCAAGGGCTTTATGGTTATTTATTTTCCTTGTCCTTTCTACAGCTTTTTTTAAGTCTATAATGTAAGTGCTGGGGAGGTCGCATGATAATTCTCTTTGTATTTCTGTTATGTGATGGATCTTTTCGGTGAATGTAGAAATTTGAAATTGTCTAAACTTTCCTTGAAGAGACTCTTTTCCCTATAGCACAGGCAAATATGTGTGTAAATCCACTCAAATTGCTTTAGTTATCATGTCATGAATCATGGAAAGAGGTTTAAGAAACATTAGGCCATATGTTCCTCCTGAACCTGAAACTGAGGCCTGAACTATTTTCACAGGGCTTGACTAATACAACTTAAAATAAACTGCTGACAAAAAGTGTTACCCAGAAACTTTACTAGTGATATGCAATTATTCCATTATTTTCCTCTACAGGAGAAATGAAAATATGTAAAGTTCCTGATCTTGTCTGTTAACAAAAACAAAGTTAAGGAAGTAACAAGGCTGTACAGAAATACACTAGTACAAGGGCATGCACTGTATATGTTACAAAACCCCATAATTTCCATTTTAAGACACAGAAAAGGGCATCTGGAAAAGACAAATAGATGGAAAAAGTAAAGTTTATGCCCACTATCTAAATCTCCATCTCTTTCTTCCACAAGCACAGGTTTGAAGCCTCAGATGGATTCACACATTATACACAAAACTTCTGTCACCTGCTACCTGACAGTTCAGGTCTGGCTCTAAAGCAAAGCAACATGAGATTGATACATATTTCTGAGAATCATATTTCTTCTGATTGATACATATTTCTGATACATAATATATGTATCAGTCATATATTATGACTGATACATATTTCTGTTTCTGAGGACACAGAACACATTTAAAAGGGCAGGTGCAAAATTTGGGCAAGCAAAAATCACAATAATTGTCATGTTTTTTTACCTAAAGACTCATTTCCTTGACAGCTTATTGCGCCACAGAAGCACCACAGGCCATGGAATTGCTCTTAAATAAAAGATCTAGAAAATATAAATCCTTTCCTTTCTCACATCATTCTTTTTTATTTCTTTCTCCTTCGTTTACACACTTAGGTGTTGATTCATACAAGTTTGCTAAATCATGCCACAGCAAACATGGCAGGGAATCCCAGAGAGGAGACAGACTTGTCAAGTCTCAGTTCTGCTTAATATTTTACACATGGGTAAAGCATATTGCATCTGCTTATCTGTATACATTGAAAGTTCCTTTGATTTCCTGGAAAAACAATAAAAATCTGAGCCTCCTATGAATAACATATTTGCCTCTATTGCTTAGATTGAAGTTCGGTTGTGCATATGTGCCTTGAAAAGTTACTTGAAGGAAATACTTTTTATGTATAAGGTCCACATAATGTGGATTATGTTGCTTATTGTGGTCCAAACTCAATTGTATCAGAGACAATATAAGAAGTCCACAAAGTGGGGGGAAAGGAAAAAAGCCCCAAACAAAAGAAATAAAGAAAAGCAACAGAACTCAAATAACCTTCCCTGTTTTTAAAAGCCTGTTGGGATGTCTTTGTCATCTTGCAGGTGCCTCATTGTAAAACTGGTTGAGTCCTCCTCATTTCTCCAGTATTCAACTAGTCAATACTCAATACTGAGGATTCAATATTACCAAGGAAAGCAAGAGGAAAAGGTTGAAATTTCGTTTCACTGACTAAAAAGTCAATCAACAATCACCAAGCTAAGCTGTTTCAAGTTTCCACAATGGCATCCTTTGTTTTTATGAGGATTCTTATGGAAATCAGTGCAGCTTCTAGGCAAGCATCAGCCATGGCACCAAAGATGCTTTCAGAAACCGGTTATTGTAGAGGGTTTGGACAAAATTGCTATACAGTTTTCAGAACTTTGGCTGGTTTTGCTGTAAGACTGAAAAGCAATAAATTACTCTGAGAATCATTAGAATAATTTTACTAGTTTTCTGCCTCCTTTCCTTGCCTCCAATCACCAAAAGCTGTCTCTCTTTCCACGCTCCTATAGCCTCTTCATGCCAGTGTAACCCCCTGAAATGAACAGCAGTGCAAGATGTGAGGAGAAGACACTCATGCAGGCAAATATAAAATTAATTAAGAAAAGCAGCACGTAGTGAAAGTCAGATGTGATGTTTGGAGATTAGCCTTACTACTCCATAACACAACAGGACACTCTTTACCTGTTTTGTCTACCAACTCCATTCAACAAAGGCTGCTTTTTCCTTAAGTGAAGAGGGTGAACTTCAGCTTAATAAGAAACCTTCCCAAATGCTACTTCTTGCCCATCAGTTGAACCTTAACATGTATTTACAAACAATGCTCTACTATTAGAGAACTGTCCCTTCTACTCACATCTGTGAAACGCAGGCATGACATGAAATGTTTTTTCCTCAAAAGAAAAAAAAAGCCTCTAAAGATCTTCAATGTACTCAGCACAAACAGCAACTCAAAAATAATTATTTTTTATAACTAAAATATGAAATTGGAATGAAAAACATCTTAACTCCCTTTAAATCCATTTTTGAGTCATCAATCATTAATTAACATACATCCCAATGAGCATGAAGGAAACAAACAACAACCAAAAAAAAATTGGATTCTCATCTTGTTATAGGTAAAGTTAATTGCATCCTGAATTTCGCGTGTGTGTTTTGCACTTCTCTCTCCTTATGCTTTTTTTTTTTTCCTTAATACTTTCACACTCAGGTGCGGCACCACTTCGGCTGCCAACCCTGCACGGAAGCAGCGGCTCTTGCTCCATTCCCCCCGTGGCAGGGACCGAGAGGAGCCGGCCCAGAGCCTCCCCCCTGTACGGGGCCGGGGCTCGGTTCCCTGCAGCGGCGGGGAGGGCGCGGTACCCAGCGCTGGCCGGGCGGGCACCGCGCCGAGCATCCTCCGCCAGGGCGGGGGCGCCGCGGGGCTGCGGCACTGCAGCAGCGGGAGCAGCTGCTGCGGCGGAGCCGGAGACGACCTCCCTCCTTCTCCTCCTCCTCCTCCTCATCCTTGTCCTTCTCCGCCTGCCCCCGCCCCGCCGCGCCGCTCCATTGTGCGGGGAGGCGGCCGCACCGCCGCGGGATGCGCATCCCCTCTGCCCCTGCGCGGGGAGACAGGCGCTCCCCCGCCCACGGCTGGCGGGCACGCTGTCACATCCCCCTCCGGGGCTGCGCTTCCCATGCCTAAAAACGCTTATACACCTACACACATGTATATACACACGAACAAATATATATGCACATTTCCCCCCCTCCCGCGCAATTTCGCTCCCGTCGCGGGGAGAGGAGAGCGCTTTCCCCGCAGCGCTGCTGCTCCTCGGCGGCGGCATCCCCAGCAGAAGGGAAAGGTTACCGCAAGCGCGGCGAAAACAAAGCCCCAGCTGCGGGAGCGCCCCGGCAGAAGTTGCGGTGCGGATCCCCCGCTCGGCGACCCCCGGAGAGGCGCCCCGAGACCGCCCGGGACGCCGGCTGGGCAGCGGCCAAACTTCTTTGTTAATCACACCCGAGCCCGCGGGCGGCCAGAGGAGCGGGGGATGCCATCCGCAGAGCCCCGGCAACTTTTCCCGACCGGCGGTACCCGCACAGAAACTTGTTGGACCGCCCGCCCTGCGCACTCGCCACTCTCCGACTCTCGCATCCCCGCTGCCGCGGTGACCTCTCCCGGCGCCTCCGGGAAAGTGTCGCCTCCCTCGCTCGGTGCCCGGCATCCCGTCCCTGCGGCTGCCGCCCGGAGCCCGGCACTCCGGGAGTTGTGGCACTCACCGTGCGGGATCAGGCGGCTCTCAGAAAACTAGCGGCTCCATCATCCAGGCAGTGCTTCCCAACTTTCCTTGCATAGGGCGAGGACAGAGCTCCGTGTATTTATATGGAGAGGCAGAGCGACGGTGAGAGAGAGAGAGAGAGAGAGAGGAAGCGCGCTGAAGTCGACAAGCTGTTCAGCAGACTTTTGAATAAAAGGGGGGATGAAACCGGATTCTTCCCAGTATCAGGACCCGGGTAAAAAAAAAAATAAAAAAATCAAATCCTTCTCCGGAAAGGGATTCTCTCGGCCCCGCTGCCCGCGTTACTCTCAGGGCTGGGAGCGGGAGGCATCGCACACAAATAGAGCCCGGCAGCAGCAGCGGCGATTGGCGGCGCCCCCCGGGTCCTGCAGCCACAAAGCCGAGCAGGAGCAGCGGCGGCGGCTCCGGGGCGGGCTCGGGCTGGGGGACGGCGGCGGGGGCGCGTCCCGCTCCATTGATTCGCTACCGCGCCCATTGTGATGCGTGCCGCAACGTTCGAGCGGGAGAAAGGCACGCTCCGAAAGGATGCCCTGCCATCTCGCCTTGCCCAGCTGCTCTCGCAGTTGGGTTATTGTGCGGTGTGGTGCGGGAAATGTGTCTTTTTTAAAAAAAACAGGAGTTTATTTGTCTAATTTATCTACAGCCTTTTTTTTTTTCCCTTCTGCTGCGCTGTCGCCATTCTCAGTGGCGTTCCCTAATAATTATGTAGTTACTTCAGTAATCAATTACTCATTGAATTCCACTTACCTATGCTTTTTCTGTCCCAAGTTATGGCTTTCCAAGGGCACATCCACTCCTCAGCGAAAAGAGTAAACAAACATTCTTGAAATTAAGCAACTTATTCCCAATTAAAAGAGAATAAAATAAAAACAAAACAGTTATCAGCATAAGTTTTCTCCATGACAGAATACAGAGACAGACACAATTAATGATATTCAATAATGATAATAATGATATTATTAACGATATTTAAATTGTGGTCCATTTTCGGATGCAAGGAATCGTTGGACTAAGGGACATACCCCATTTGAAAATCCAGACAGTGAAAAGACCAAAAAACAGATGCAGCATTTATGTATCAACTGCTACATGGAGGGCAAATGTGGGATAATGACAACATAGGTCAACATAATGAGAAATGAAAGCAACGTAAGCACTTTTATATAGGAAAGAGTATCACACATAGCTAAACTTCTGTGACTGCCTGTAGATAATATACTTTATATAATGAACATACATTTGGATAATAACCATTAATAGGCTTAAAACTATGTATGCAATGAAGTCTTTTAAATAGTGTATGAAGATTATCTGGGAACAAAGCCTGCAATATATTGCAAAGCATGATGCTGTTGAAAGTCTAAACATGCCACTTGTCCTACACAGAAGAATGGAAATCAGAGACAAGGGGACAAAAGTCCAATGTGTAAGGTGTTGTTTATATGGCAAGGTCCTTACAGTCTTGTTAATATAGATATCACAAATATTATTGACAAGTCATACATAGAGCAAAAGGTTATTTGCCACTATCCCATTGTTTGACCAGGTATACATAGAAAGAAACATGGTAAAACATGGAGGAAAATCAAGTGTTTAAACTACTGTTGGACTTTCAGGATCACTCTTTGAAAGAAGTACACTGTACACCTTGGAGAGGAACAACAGAGAGGGCAGGAGGAAATCAGCCTTTTGTGCATCAGTAGGCTCTGATGAGAGAAATGCTGACAAGTATGGGATCAAAATCAGCTCTTCAGTTCAGATCTACCTCACACCTTGCATCTTCAAGTATGTGCATCTTGTTGCAAGGAGCCTCTAACTCTCTGTTCTTTGAATTCTGTTGCTGCTTTGTTTTGGATGTTTCATCGTTTAGATAAATGCTACAAACAAGTAGCATTTCTGTTGCCAGAGGAGGTATACTAGAACAATTAATAAACAATCTATCCATGAGTATCTAAACAATCTTCTCTGAATACACATCTTCAGTTATCACTACAGGTGCATGTATATGCTTTTTTCTTATTAAATAGAAGAAATTTAAGCTTCAGTTAGGTTACTTTGAGAACAGCTGCCTATTGCACTAGTAAATAGGAGTTGTAAAGGAAGATGTTGTAGTAGTTTGCAGTTTTGGCCAAATACTGCTTCACTGTTTCGCTTTTCCTTCTCTTTAGCTCTACTTGGAACAAATTGTGTTTACCTGAGAGTTCAGGATATGCCCCTCATAGTTTATTACTTCTGTTACACTTGCCATGATCACCTTAAGGAGATTTCTGATTAACATCAGTTTAAAAGATAACAGGCTCTGGGCTATTGTATTTAAAAATGTACTGTGAAATCATTGGCAAAAGTGAAAAAAAAGAGTGCATTGGTATAAGTATAGATGAAGGAGACAATAATCAACACTATTACAATTAAGAAATTGCCCTGTGAAGGAGAGAAATTATTACGGCCATTGTAGAGCCTATAGAGATTAATGGAATATGGTTGTGAAACTGTTTCAATAGACAAATTGGGTGGGTGGTTAAACATCTGAGCAAAGATGATTACTTTGTAGTGAAACAAAACAAAGAGGAATAAATCACAAAGCTGCTCTATTACCACAATTAAAATGCAATTGCTTGATCAATTATCACTCCAGCTAATAGCTTGATGGAAGACAAGCAAATAAATAAAACATTATGCTAACCAAAGATCTTTGAAACATATTAATAATACTTGTGTGCTTACATGTTTCCTTGTTTGCATTAATTTATGCCTAATACATGTATAGTGCATTACATGACATAAACAAGGCTGTACATAATGTGTTTAGTTATTCCTTTGTAGTTTAAGAGTGAACATCAATGATACATAATCATTATAATGCACACAGTGGGTAAAAATCCAACACACATTTAAACAACTGCTACATTTCAGTATTTCCTAGATTTCTAAGAATTTTCTTGTTTTACATATGTTCCAGCCAAAGGTGATTTGGGAGAATTTTGCTTTGGAACAGCTTCCAAGGTCAGCATATGTGATGACACATGTTGGTGCCCAGCTTGCCCTTGGAAAGTGACTGGAGTTTATGTGGACATGGGGAGGGAGTAAAGCAAAGGGGTCTGTCATAAATCAGCATTAGATTTTTATATCTGGTAATCAGCAAAGCGTGCATCCCCGTACAGGAAGGGAAGTGGTAACACCTATGTTTATATGAAATAAAACCCAGGGCATAAAGGTAAATAGCTTGTAGAGAATCAGCATGCTGTGATAACCTGATCCAAAGTCAGTGGCAGTGACCAGATTTGTCCCCTTGACCCAAAGTCCTGTTCAAATATAATACTTGATTTCTCTGTAGAAGCATTCATATAATGTAGGGGGATAGAATATAAGAAAATAAAGATAGTGTAGAAAGTCATTTTGCCCCTAAGGAGTTGCAGCTGGGCCAATTAGCAAAGATGAGGAACAGGCCTGACTTTAACAGCCCACAGCTGTAAGCAATGAGAAGAAGAGTGCTATAAAAGAGTGGGGTGGCTGGGTGAGCAGAAGTCAGTTGGCTGCTTTGTGAAGAAGAAGGAGTCAGTGTTCTGAGGGGTTGCCTACAAGAAGCACCAAGAAGGTATGGAACTTCTTGTGATAAGGAGACAACAGTGTAATGTAATTTAAATAGCATTTTGTAAGGATTATTTTAATGTGGGGGAAAAATATGTATATCTATTGGTTAACAGCAGCCTAGATTGTGTCATAAGTTGAGTAATATATGAGAAGATGTTTTCAGGTACAAGTTAATGGTGATTAGTTGCTCGATTCAGTTGTCAGGAGTCCTGTCTGTTGTGTTTTTTTTTTTTTAATGCTTTTTCCTTATGCAAAAAGATTATACATATTTGGCAGACTTGTTTTGCCTTTCCTAGGCTAAGAATAATCAGAAAACATATAAGGCATATGGACACATTGCAAATGAGCAGTGTATATGTTGAAAATACATAGGTATTGCTGGAGTGTGCTAATGAAAGGTCAGAATTTGTGCTCTCCCTAAAGCCATGAGACCTCACCAGATCCCCTCTGTCCTGTTTTTGCCCCAACTATGTGTCACCCACATAAAAGCCTTTCACTTCTCTCCTTGCACTTAGTTCTTATTCTTAATTATCTGTATTTGGTAGTTTATTTGGAGAAAAGTCTGAGACTTGAGACGCCTGCCATCTCATCACTTCTGGCTAAAGCACTTTGAGAAATAGGGACTCCTTCCTTTAAACTTTGCTATTCCTAAAGTCAAGAGATGCCCCCTGACTATCAGAAAGATAGTCTGTTGAAGGCAGAAATCCATTACAGAGAAATAAGCAAACCAGTAGACAAGTCTCTGAAGAGCAACAATTTGAGTGGGAAATTTGACTTTGAAGTTTTCCTAGAATAATGGGCTGAAACTTCTTCAAGTACCCTGTGTTACCCACCATCAATTACATCTAGTCATGAAGATATATGAAGGAAGGAAAAAGAATGAACAAAAGAAAACTTAGTGACTAAAATGAGATTTCAAAAAGAAATTGAATGGCATTAGAGAAACAGAGAATGTTTTGGGTTGGAAGGGGTCATAGAAATAATTTCTTTCCAACTCTCTGCCATGGGCAGAGACACCTTCTACTATCCCCGGTTGCTCAAAGGCCCTGGGACGGACTTCCAGGGGTGGGGCATCCCCAGTTTTTCTGGATAATATGGTGCCAGTGCCTCACCACCTTCATAGGGAAGAATTTCTCCCTAATAGCAAATCAAGGCCTATTCCCAGCTTAAAACTATTCTCCCTTGTCATATCACTGCATGCACAAACCTATATATACAAAAGTTATACTGTATTGAGCAGAAACATTGGTCCATAGATAACAGTGGACAAAAAACAAAAAAAAAAAACTTTTTTACAATAAGAGTGTAGGAAAGACAGCAGTAGAGCTAAGAACTCATTTAATGAACTCAAGCTGCGTTTGTCTTTGTTTCAGTGCATGAAGGATATAATTGAAGAGGGACATTCAGCACCTCATGCTCTTATAGGGTCACATATGTAGCCCCATATACAATCCTTTTATTCCAAAGCCCAAAACACTTTCAGTTTCATTGATATGTTATCAGCAGCAAGGAATGGTTACACATTGCAACTCCACTTGCCTCCTATATTTTGGGAGAGTGAGGGCTTTATGTTCCTGTTTTTTTCTTTTTTTTTTTTTTTTTTTAATGTGGGGGAGGAATTAACAGTTTGGATGTTTTTTGCTGTAGTTCTGTATCATTACCTCTTCAGGTGTATTGTGAAATTGGATACCTTACCTTTGGGAGTTCATTCTATGTTACATATTCAGTGTTTTTTCAGAACTTAAAAACAACAAACCAAGTAAACATATAAAAAACAAAGGCTAACCCAGGAGTTGTAGCAGTGCATAAAGTCTGAAGGTTAAAGTGAGCTTGAAGTAAATGTGAAAAATAGGATTGCTACCTATATACATTTAGTGAGGGCTGCAGGGAAAAGATAATGTCAGGAAAAAGCTGAATTAGTTAGGGCAATCCAAAATCTGCAGGGGAAGAAAAAAGGACTTTGAAAGTGTTTATCAGAAGAAAAGTGAAGTGTCAGGTAGAAACTCTTGCTATTGCCAAATGAAGAGGAAAATAAAGACTGAAGAAAATTGATTCAGACACTGTTGCCTTTAATTTTCTCTATTCCTTTTCTTTTTGATAAAGAAATCCAAAGGGTAATTCTCAAAATAATTTTGACAAAGTTTCTACCAAAAATTTAAAAAGCATGCCTAAAAAAGATTAGATCTGTGAAAGATATCAGTTCTAGATTGTATTACATTTGATTTTAAGGGAGCAAATGTACAAAGATACAATAACTAGACTCACTGATACAGCTGGCAGTTTGTCTTATTCACATCCCTTGACAGCTTCAGCAACATGAAAGCTTGCATTTTGGTTTGAAACATGAACTTGGAAAAGTCCTTCCTTGGTCATCGTCTTCCAACACTGGAGGAAGTTTTGGCAATTTTTCCCTGATTTAGAATATACCAAAATAAATTGAAACAGACAACCCAAACAGTGCAGTTCCTTTCCTTTCTATGTGATGTAGATAATGCTGGAAACAACAGTATAGAAAGCACAAATAATATCCACTCTAATAGCACAAATCTTCAGGTGTACATGAGATTTTGAGCTATTGTAGGCATCTGAATCTCAAGTGTCTCCTGAGAACTGTGTTTGGCTGCAGGACATGGAGCAGTGGATACCTGGATTCTCATCACTCCCTCCTCTACCAGAGTGCACTAATCTCCTGCTGGCACTGCTAACAAACAAATGTGGTTCTTCAACAAAACCTGGGCTCTTGCTGAAGCAGTAAGAGATGTGAAAAGGGTGGCAGGTCTGGAGATTCTGTTATTTTTACACTTGCTTTTTTGCTGACAGAGGGTAAGCAGGTTGTGCTGTTGGCACTGTGCACCCTGTGAATCAGTGATTTGTAAAGGATGACTCACCCCAGCCACACTTGATCCTGTTTGAAAAGCCTCTAAGTGTGTATGGCAGCAGAGAGTTTTGTCAGAGCTCAATACAACACTTAAAGTTAGTCGAGTGCTTTGGTTTTTTTGTTTGTGTGTGATGTATCAAGGGACTGGAATAAGAAGTAATTATGTCAGCAAGTTTACTGCTGTGCATTAAATAAAGTCCTATCTTGTTTCAGATCCTTTTTCCTCAGAACTAGAGAAAGTTTTAATGGAGATCTTCCCATTCTGTCATAAATTTAGAAGGCAGTTCTTTCAATTCACCCATGTATGTGTTTAACTATTGGGCAATAATGTCTTTTTGAGGGAATAGAGTATTCAACTAACAAAAAGGTAGGTATTTTTAGAGAAACACTAATTTCTTATCAAACACTAGAAAAGGAAATAAAGTTAACTGAATCCTTAAATTCAGAACTACTTTTGTATCTCCTTAGTATAGTTGTAATGCTTCTGCGTCATTTAATTCTTGGTTTCTCAGTCATGCTCCATCATAGTTTATACATTCTTGATGAAGAGAAAAAAATATTTGGGAGAGAAAGTAAATTTCCAGGGTTTGCACACATCAGAAAGGAGAAACATTTTAGTAGTTTGTGAGGCGTTTTTTGTTTTTTTTTTTTTTAATTAGAGCTTTAACATGTAGAAGGAACTTATCCTAGTCAATAGGATGACAGGAGTGGATGCGAGGTTGTTATAGCTACCTTTAATTGACACTTTCTTTTTTTTTTTTTCAAATACTGGAATTTATTTTTAGCTGCACCATACGACTTATAGGAAGAATAAATGTAGAGCTGGAATATACTAAAGGGTCTTCCTGTTCTTAGCCAGCCTCCTGAGATGATTCAGTGATGGGAAAATGCTGATTAAGTCACTGATGATGTCTGCAGGTGTTTCCTCTTTGTTTGGGAAACCTTAAGAGAGACCCATGGGAGGGAAGGGGTAGAGGTGGAGAGTGCTTGTGGAAGGAGTGCTGTGGCTGAGAGCATGTGCAGGCAAGTGCATGGACGATATGGGCTTTTTATGGGCCTTTTAAAGCTGATGTTATTTTTGTATACAAGTGTTTGTTGAATCTGTAAGCTTTGTAAAAGGAATAATTTGCTGTTTTGTACAAGAAGTGTTGTTCTGGTTGAGGTCAAGTTAACTTAGCTGAACTAGTTCAATCTAATTTATGTTAAGAGTTTGAGTAAACTGGCAAATGGATTGCATTTTATAAGGTATGAAAATACTGTGTGAACAGTGGGAGGCAAGGATAACAACTGGAAACAAAAAGGACAAGGAAAGAAACCAACATGTTCAGCTGGACTTAGGATATGTTTTAAGGGATGAAAATGAGCAATACCATATCTGGAAGGGTTCCCAGGAACTTGGCTTGTTAGATGGTGAAATAGGAATTAAAAAAAATAAATACCTGAAAAGGGTTTCTTAATTTGGCATGTTTGTGGTTATTCTGCAAAATCATTTAAGCAGTGTTTGATTGGGAGCAATTCTATATTTGTATGGATTTTTTGTGAAGCTACTGCTTGAATGTTATAGTTTATCTGATTCTAATCATTTTTCCCTTTGCTCTTGTTTTTTTTTTCCTAAAATACTGTCTCTACAATAGTTTAGGGTTTTAAATATAATTTTTATATTTTTATTTCTATTGTAAGTGATAGTTTGGAGGAGGCCTTCCAATTTAATTTGTAATGCTCCTTCAGTTTTCATCCCTGATTTTACCTTGGGGAAAGTAATGGTCTTTTAGGAAATATTAAATTCAGGTTGCAATAAGACAATGGGGAACTATAAAAGCCAAGGAACAATTTTTTTCTTTTGTAAAACATTGTGATTTGGAGTTTTTCTGAAGATGATCTGAAGTGCTGTGCAACAGGGAAACAGAACTTTTCTCTCAGAAGGACTCATTGAAGCACTTGTAAAGCAGATTGGTATGGTCTGGTTGTCAGCCAAACCATTCCTATGCCATGACCTTAAATTTCATCCCAAAAAAATCTTCCATTTCACCACTGAAAGACCTTTTCTGTTTTTTTTATTGTTTTTTCTTTTGTGGTTTTTTTTTCCCCCTCTCACTGGAAAGCATTTGCTGTGCTGCGGTTACAGGGTCACATGCTGTTTCTTCAAAACCTGGAATTGTATTTTTGGCTATTTTTTCTACAAATCAGCTTTTTATTAAAGCAGTCTCAAGAATACTGATGGTTTTCTTTTCCCCCTCAGCTAAGGTTATCAGAAAACCACCAGAAATCAGTAGACAGTCTCTAAATCTATGTCAGCTGATTGGATTAGGTGAAGTTATGTTCTCCTTTCCACATCTGTTTCTCTACTCTTTTGACATTGATACTCTGAAGAATGTGGGAATGTTTGGACTGTGCTTGGTGCTGAGGGGTTGCTGAAGAATTAGATGTTGTTATTGGGTACTGTATTAGATAATAATTAATGCTTCTGGAGAGACAACCCAGTCTTCATTTGGTCTACATGGAGAAGTCCATGTTTATATGGGGGCTGTGTGTTGTCAAAGTTTTGTCTAATTTTAGGGTCAAGTCTAAAAGAAAAAATATTTCTTATGTTTTCACTAAATTTTGGGAGGTAATAACATTCAGCCAAGCTATTTATTTCAGTGATAGGCCAAGTAGAGACAAACCCCTAAATTCTGCATGCAAATATGATTTAAGATGACTTTTAAAAATAGTATATTATATATAATATAATGTTTACATTACAGTGTTTCTTCTCTTACTGCTGCTATCTCCTCTTTCTCTAACTACATACTGCTTGTTAAGCCTCCTTGTTTTCTGAAGAGATTGGGTCATTGAGTCCAGTCCCAGCTTGCCTAAATTTGAAGCTGTTGTTAACAGTTCATTTTTTTGATAGAAGAAGGATGATGGAGTTTTTCTCCATGGTTAGGGTTGTTTGGATGATTTTGAGGCTGGGCAGAGCATGAATAGCAAGTGAAATTTTAAAGAAAAAAATGCCTTTTTCCACAAGATAAATCACTATATTCACAAGATAAGTGACTATATTTTTCCACTATATAGTCACTTATTCTGATTTCTTCTTCCTTCCTTTCATAGTAGTCTCTAGAATATGAATACACATTTCTTTGCTTCCTTTTTGCTCAGTTTGAACCTCATGTTTTTGCTTCTAGTGGGAATAGAAGACAAATAGCATGAAAGGAGATACAAATCAATCAGTAAAAAAATCAATTATAAATTTTCTGTTTTCTTTCATTTACTGTCATATTTTGTCTTTTTAAAATTTGAAAACAACCGTGTAGATTAGTACAGAGATGCAGAGACAGAGATATATTGCCTAGAAGGCTTCTGGAAAAATGTATTATGTAAACTTGTCTCAAAGTGAGAACCATGCAGGTTTTGTAGCTGTGGAAGTGTCTCCCATTTTCTGTTTTTGTAAAATACATATTACCCATGCAGACCTTCCTGGGATATGCCCGTCTGTTCATGAGTCAGGCAAATACACAGCTCTCCCTTCAGTGGAGCTTTGCAAGAGAACTCTCTAAGCCCTGACACCACCAAATGAAACCCCTGATGAAAAACAAAAAAACCCAATCTGCTTTTCCTCCTGGCAATTTGTACTGCTGATGAGACTTGGGAAGGTGAAAGGAGTTCTTGGGAAATCAAGAACTGAAAATCCAGCTTTAATATTGAGGTGGTTTTAAAAGTGACTAAAAGCAGCTCTTGATTTTCAGGGGAGGAACGGAGGCATCCCAAGCAGTGGATGATAGCTGGGGGTTGAAAACAAGGGGAAAAAAAAGAGGAAAAACTTTAGAGTGCAAAATGAGTCTGGAGAGAGAGATGTGTGGTGGGCAGGGAGCCTGCTGGACTGGCTGCTCACAGGGGTCACACACAGCACAGAGAGTGCAGGCTGAGGAGATGAGTAATGACTGCTGAGAGCCAAACAGGATCTCTCTGGGCTTCAGCAGGAAAACTGAGCAGTGAGGAGCACTGACAAGCTGAATCCCAGAGTCTGAGGGGGTAAGCAATGATGATGTCCAGACCAAGGAAGGAAATGCAGCATGATGTGAAACCCATGGTAATAGTTCAGACACAACTAAGTTTCTTTTTTAAAACCACAGATGCAACAAATGATGAAAACACTAATCCTAATGATGACTTCTGCAGTAATATTTTGTATATGAGGGGGAAAATAATGATTTTCTGTGTTTTTGAGACAAATCTCCAAGTCAGTAAATGGGGAATAATCACAGCACTGCAGAGCCTTATGAGTAGGTTATATTCAGGAACTGTGCTGTGTGCAGGAGAACCATGACTGGAGACTTCAATAGTAAAGCTTCCTCAGAGAAAAATGTTAATAGAAATATTTTGATCAATAAAGGTTATATTTATTTTGTAAGTAATGTAAATATAGTTCCTACACATTTGCTGAATTTGAAGCTTCTGCCTGTATAAAGATGTAATAATCTTATTTTTGCAATCTTCTCAGTGAATAATCTTGGAAAAGTTATTATCTCACTTTTTTCCTTCACCTGCAGAAATCTAGTGAAGTTAGGTCAACTAAAATAAGGCACATTTAATAATTAATAGTACTCTTAATATTATAATATTTAGTCCTGAAGTTAAACCTGAATACAAATGTTGTAAATTAAATGGAAAAGAAAAATTAGACATAATGATTGGCATATCCACTATTGCAAAAGAGGAATAGTAAAATTCTTACATTTTAATTAGAAAAACTTCTTTTTTAAAACTTTTCTAATTTGAATTTTACTGGTGCCTTCCGCAGTGAGGTAAATGTGTTTTAATGAAGACCTTATCTGCCTATTTTAAAAGCTTCAGATAGACAGATTAGGTAGAGTCAATGTTGCTGGAGGTGATGAAATGATTGATGAATAAAGCAGCTGGGAAATCCTTGAAGTAACTGTTAAACAAAAGTCTACAATAGAGCCTGAAATCTCCATTTGAATAGAAATTTTGGCAGAAGAGGAACAACCTTTCTGGAAAGTCAGGTTTTCACTGTTTTACAATGATTTTTACAGGAACAGCTGCCCTATTTTAGTGTATAACTGGAGATCACTGTTATCAATGCTGATACTCCCTCTGCTTGGTGGAACACTAAAACATATTTTGCTGTTTTTATGTTGGTTCTCAGGTCCTTGGAGTGTATGTTTTCTTTGTGCTAATTGAAACTTAAGACTTGATTTCATTCATTAAAGTGAAATTGTAATGGATCTAGGGGGGACAAAATGGCTTCAGTTTTGAGTGGGCAGGTTAATAGCTTGCCCTATGTGTCAGCAATGACATCTGGGATGAGAAAAGAGCATTTTGGCTCTGCTTGAGCAGGGAGGTTGGCCCAGACAATCCATTGTGTTCTCTTCCAACCTGACCCATTCTGTGATTAGTTTTCCATGCTGAAAATGCTGCAAGGGGGCTGCAGTCAGATCAGCTGAATCACAGCTGGGATCCTCTACACCCACCATTTCATGGGAGCTCCTTGGAGGCCTCCACAGGTATTTTTGGTGTGGGTTTTATGTATTATTATTGATGTAGCATTGCACAATAGCTGGGTGTGGATAAAAGTATCCCTTGGAGAGGCAGATGTTTGGAAAAGCTGGATTTACACGTAAGACACAGAAGCACATTTGGTACAAGGGCTCCCCATCTAATCTTGCCTAGAACAGATTCATCTTTGTCCTTCTCAGGCTTCAGACACCAGAAATAAACTTGCATAGACTGAAACTTATCAAAGCTTTAATTTGCACTTTGGTATACTTTAAATATATACAGTGAAGCCTTTTTTGGCTGCCTTTGTTTTTTATAAAATTTTACTTCAGTTGATTCAATTTAAACTGAATTTCCACTCTAAACCTAGTAGGACTTGCTCACTTCAGTGATTTAAACATTTTTTCAGTAAACAACTATAAAAAGAAACTTAATGGGAGTTATCTGAGATCTGCAGGCTTCTAGACTCAAGCCTGTAGTGTTAAATGTTTTGCTTAAATCCATTAAAATGCTTAATCAGTTTATTTCTGAACACTAAGTAGTTTCAATTAATATACATTAATGGGGTATTGCATTCCTTAATAACTTGGATGGCTCAGGAGTGCATGGCACACACCAGCCTCTAATCACCTACACATTTCTAGAACCTGAAAGAAAAACTGAAACAAAGCAACATAATGAGCTAGGCTTTGTTTTATTCAGTTCATTGTTACGACCTAACTTCTACTGGATTTTCATGTAGATTGCCTCAGTCTGCATTTGCATTACAAATTTTTATTCTTGTTGGTGTTAAATAGATATATAATACTCACATGGCTGTAACAATGAGCTTACAGGCTCACTTATTTTATTTTATAATTCACTATTGTAGTGGAACAAAAAGCAAATATTTTGCTATAATGGTTATGCTAATTGACTTTTAATGTTGTTTTATTTTCCAGCTATTCACCAGCAGTCTCCCAAGTTTAATAAAGCTCAAACATTTAATTTTATTGCCTTGGAGTATTGATTATCTGTTTAACACCAAGAACAATGTGATTTGTTGTCTTTGCCTTGCTGATTATCTGAATTATCTTGAAGAAATAAGGGATGTGCATGAGGAGAATCTCATGCAGTAAAAAACATCACTTGTATGTGTTACTCATGGCTGTTGTACCAAAATCACAAGCCTTTAATCTCAGACTCACAAGGGAAAGAAATTTTATTGTTTCACAACTCAATATTCCCTCGGGCATTGCACCACCATCTACGTTTTTCTTGATTTTTATTGCCAACATGAGCTTATTTAAAAGAATGAATAGCATACTGTCTAGTTTGAGACAAATATTTAAATTATACTTAAAAACCCTACTAGATTTATTAGAGAAGGTTTTTTTTCCATCTTAGAGGTTAAATTGTTGAGAAAAAATCATTGGTTTGAAAGAAATAACATAAAGAAAAATAAGAAATTGAAGGCTGCATCCATTCCACTAGCATGAAATATTTTTCATTTATCATAACGTGCCTACGAAAACTTGGAGAGGGGAGATTAAAATAAGCTATTCACAAGAAACAATGAGTAACTCTTGAGATATCATAATCAAAGGAAACAGTGTTTTACAACAATTTGAACTGCAGCATTTCCTGACAACTATCAGCATTTTCATGAAAACTATTAACATTTGTTTGGTATATTTTATATTTTTTCTAAGTATATCAATATTTGATGTGGGTATAAATTATTTTCACTATTTATCATATGCTTGGAAAGAACTAGTCTCTTCTGTCAAATGTATGGAATTTCTGTCCTCATTGCACAATGAGTTCTTTTGAAAACTGCCGTAGTGTTGACTGTGCTTCATCAGTTTTCTGTTTGTGAAGTAGAACAAATTCCAGGTGTTGTGGCAGCAGATGTTTGAGTCTCAGTGAGTTCATAGGAACCGTAATTCTAGTGAATCACCAAGTGTGAGCTTGTGCTCGGTCAGCTGGAACAAATCACCAGTGTTTCTTCCTGCCTTTATTTTAAGCGTATCACATGTGGGGCCTCCAGATTTTTTTGAGAAGTGTGTAACAGGCTTAACAGGTGAACTAAACAGAGCCAGAAGATTTCTTCTCCCTTTTAGTGCCTTTATTAAAAGTGGCCAGCTCAGGATTGGGCGGCTCGGCAGGGCTGCAGTCCCCGTCGCGTATCTCGGGGCGACTCAAAGCAGGAGGATACGCGCAGCTCCGTCCACCAGGGGCAGAGCCGGGGATCCGGCCCTGGTGGGAGCCTTTAGGGCGTGGTATCCCCGTCAGATGTTGGTTTCCCTGGCTCTGTCCCGCCCGGTGCCGGCGTCGGGACGACTCCGGTGGTCAGGGCGAGAGGGGCTCCGCATCTCTGCAGGCTCAGCGCTCGGCTGCTCACGTCCGGACATCACTCCAGTCTCTCAACTCTTGGGTGGCTCGTTGTTTTTGGGGTTTTCTCCGTGGGTTTGGAGTCGGGGTCCCACAAAGCCTGCTGGTCTTGGAGTCACTTTGCATAACCCCCCCCACCCTCTCAGGTGTCTTCACTATGCTGGGAAGAGAACACCTTAGCCTCGGGGAAGGGCTATTACCTCGCCCTAGCCAGGGCTTTTACTGATACAAAAGGGGCGATGAGCTACAACGACCCGTGATTACAATAACAAAACACGCAGAACCTTGGCAGGGACAAAGATCTGGCTGCCTTTTTGTAACTTTTTCTCACAAAAAATATTAACCGAATTTTTGTTCATAACAACAGGGACTTGTCATTTTTCTACCTCTCTGCAACTCTGTGCTTAAGGTTACTGGGAGCATCCATTGGATTCATTGGAGAGAGGAGAACTAATCACCTAGGGTATTTCTTTTGGAGAAAGTAAATGAAGGTAGATGTTTACAGAATGTGTTGGTTGTTATTGGGATCTCTAGGTTAAGAAAATCCGTGTTTTGATTTCATCTAACATAAGCATCATATGTTGATGTCCCAGCCAGAGCAATGTTGAAGAATGACTGTAATGGTCTCAGCAATTGTAGAGCTTCTAGGGTTAAGAAAAGGGAAATGTTATCAATTCCATTCCAAATCTCCTCTCAGTTAAATTTTACCTTTAAGATTGTACTGTCAGGAGAATAGAACATGGAATAATAGAATTGTTTGGTTTGGAAGGGACACTTAAAGGTAATCAGTCTAACTGCCCCTGTGATGAGCAGGAACTCCTTCCATTGGATCAGGCTGCTCATCCAACCTGACCTTGAGCATCCGGGGCTGGGGCATCTGCAGCCTGTTCCTGGATTTCACCAGACATGTGCTAACTTATATATGAAAAGAACAATGTGGTCCAGATTTGGACTGCTCTCACCTTAGCTATGAATTTTTTTCTATCATGGATAAGAAAATTTTCAACAGAAGTCATTAGTCAAGACCATGGTGTTTTCTAAGCCCAAAATGGGTTGCATGTTTTAATTTTGTGATAACCTTTTGACCAATTCTAATAAAGGCTACTAGTTCCTGAAAAATATAGGTTTAAAATTCAGTGTTGGCCCCCTCCTTGTCAATAATTTGGAGTTCGGTTTGTCTCTTATATTTGTGGGGAAATTATAAGAAGACCTAGAATTCTGTTTCTTAGTGTTTAAATTCAGGGATAGTGGACCAGTTTTCTTCCTCAGCCAATCTTATTTTTGGTCAGGACCTCATCAGTCAGGACAGCCTTTGAATCACATTACCTCCATAATGTCCCTTCAGAAATCATTCTTAACAGATCTTGTGAGCCAGAGTTTTGCATGTGCAGGACATATTAGGCAATTATTATAAAGGCTATTTGCTTATTTTAGAAATTTATTAGAGGGAATTTTTGCATAACCTTGTGACCTACATGCAAATATTTTCGATGTTTCTTACTCTATTCTACTTAAAATTTAGATCTAAAAGTGGTCAAGCAGTTACTGTACCAACTTGGAGGAGATATAAATTTTTCTTTTTCCAGGTGGCATTTAAATATGGAAAGCATGTAATTTTGTAAGGATTTTTCTTGGGGTTTTGTTTTGGGTTTTTGTTTCTAGAGAAAAATCTTTTCTCAGCTTTTGCAAATTTTTTTAAATGTTCTGTAGAAGTTGAATTGAGAACCATTTGGTAATGTCAGTTCTTGATATCAAGACATCTTTGTGCAAGTTTGTAAATGCTACCATTCTGGGTGAAACATGTTAAAAATATTTCAGGAAATATTGTTCTCTATGTGCATGACCTGTGGGTTTAGTAGAAGCCAAAATGTACTGAAGTGAGTAGTTTCCTGCTTTAGACAACAGACAAATCAGTAAGAGACTGATTGCAGCTATTGATTTGCATTGTTTTCACTGTGTTATTGTGTAGTCTTAATATATAAATGTTGCAAATAGACAAAGGAAAATTGGGTTTTGGTAATTTACAATCGCTTTTTGCAAGAGAAATGTTAGAAACTTGAGTAAAAATAAGCTGATGTAAAATAAATTTATTATGAAAAGTTCAAGATACTTTGCTGGAGCTAAATATTTATTATATTTTTCTTGTGCTTTGAATATAATAGTTATCGTATTTATTCACATTAATTGAACATTACTTATAAGGCAAAATAAATACAAAAGGATTTGGACTGAAAAGAGAATATTTCAGTGTAATAGTGCTTAGGCTGCTTTAGGAGTTAAGACTTGTAAATTTTAATGAAGTATCTAATGGCTACCAAAAGCATCTGTGTTTTCTGTGTCAGCTGTGGTAATGTCTTTGGATTTTTCTAACTAATGTGTATAAATTATTTTCATGTGGCCCGTAAATTTAAACAAAATAAGCTATAGCACTGTGTGACAAAACTGTCCATAAAACACCTGTAAAACCAGAAGATTTGATCCTAAGAATTTGCATTTTTTGCTCTGAGATTTGGCTAATGGTAATTATCTCCTGGAGGAGAGGGTGCTTTTAAGAAAGCTTTCTGCCTGCCTGTTAGGAAGGTGTAGCTGTTGCTGTGGATTTGTGTTGCTCCTGCAGTCCCCCCATCCTTCCACCCTGGTGGAAAATGTTCTCTCAGATTTTGTGGCACTGTGAAGTGTTTGAGAGGAAGATGCAAAATGCAGAGCAGAGCTGCCAAGCATCAATGTCATGGCAGGAGTGTGAATGTGCAGCGCCCTCCCAGACAAGTGTGCTGTGGCTGGTGTTGGGCTTCTCTGTCCCTTTTTAATCAGATGCTGCCAGGAGCTGAGAGGTGAAGCTGAGGCTAGGAAGAAGAAAGGTGTGAGGTACACATCTCTTCTCCTTGTCGCTCCAAGGCAGAGAAATGCAAAAAGGTCATGGGTAAGGTGATAAAAACTAGGTGATGGCTTAGAAGGCAAAGAAGGTCTCCTTCATTTGCTGTGAACAGTCAGACATTGCAGCATATTTCCCTGAGCAGTTGGTGGATATTCCCATTGCTTGATGCGCTTGAGGCCAGGACAGGTTTGATGGAGCTCTGAGCAACCTTGTCTAAGAGCAGTTGTCCCTGCCTATGGCAAGAGATTGGAATTAGATGGTCTTGAAGCCCCTTCCAACTCAATCCATTCCATGATTCTAAATGAGCAGCAGAGTTATGAGCGTGCTCTCACACGAGCGTTGGGCGCCTTCTTGTCCCTCGCTCTGAGCTCAAGACAAGCCTGGCACCACCAGCACTGGGGATATGGAGGCTGGTGCCTGCTTGAGGGACCTTCAGGGACTGTAGGATATGGGTGTGGTGAGCCCAGGCTTTGGAAAAACTCTCCTTACTTTACAATCATCAGTGGTTTAGGGCATTTCTGAATGTCTGCCTTCTGGCTATGACCTGCTTGCTTCAAGAAGCTCAGGAATAAAAGTCACTCCTTATGTTAAATTGGAAAGAATAAGCAATTTCTTAAGTGTAAAGAAGGTGAAAATATGGTAATTTATACTTGTTCAATTTGTTTAGTGCCGTCTCTTGAGATTCTTGTGTGTGCAGTGTTAATTAGAAGATTTTAGCTATCTTTTTACCAGAAGTTTCAGAAAAACATATAGAAATGGTGCTATTTTATTCCACTGGGAATCTGAATGGAGGAGTGTTTCAATGATTTTTTTGAGTTCATCAAAGGCAGAGCAGAGATATACTTGTGTTTATGATACTTTGACCTTTATTTACTAGATCATAGCACTATCAGAAATACGTTTAATTTCTGAGATAGGATTCCCATTACAATATTAATTCAAATATTCCTACAAACTCTCCCATTTACAGGTACAGTAGGAAAAAGATTAATTAGGATCATCTGGTATTCTCTAATGTGTAGCCTACAAGTGCTGCAGTTCTTTTGTTGTGTTATCACATTTTTACTAGCATTGAAACTAATTTTTAGGGAAATGCTTAATATAGTCAGCTTTATTTATCTGGCTGGTGGACTTATTTTAAAAATTAATTTATTAATGGTTTTAATTGTAAATCATATCTTTAAACAGATCAGGCTTGTCTTGCAGTGTTTGAGCAGGTTCACAGTTTAAATTCAGGGCTTATTGTCTTTCTCTCTCTTGCACATATTTTTTGTCTTCTTTGTGTGATTCTGAAATCTGAAAGATGATGTGATTGCTTTGCAGATTAAAACAGAAAATTGGTTATCTCATGTAATAAATAGAGAAACAAGCTTGGCATTTTCATTCTTGGAAGGATGAGATTTGAATTGCTATTGATCAGAAAAAAAATAAGGATAAACTCAAACTTATTTGCTGTGGCTTTGTAAACAATTTAGATCTATAACACACTCTTAACAGAAAAAATGTGTTTGCTGAAAGCCATTGGGCTTTGTTAAATCTGTACTGCTTTGAACTTTTTAAATTACTATTGGTAAACTTATAAATTTGAATCCTATTCAATTAAATTTTAAAATCACAGAAGAGGGAACTAAGGCCTTGTTGTGGTTTAACCCCAGCCAGCAATGATATATCAAACAGCCACTTGCTTCCTCCCTCCCTCCAGTTGTAGGGATCAGGAAGAGAATCAGGGGAAAATAACCAAACAAAAACCCCCCAAAAAGGAGCATTTGTGGGTTGAGATAATAACAACTGTTCAATAAAAATACTAATGATAATAAAAAGGAGAGGGGCAGAGAGATGAAGTGCAATAAAGACAAGTGATGCACAATACACCTGCTCACCACCCACTGACAGATGCCCAGCGTGTCCTTGGGCAGTGATTAGCCCCTCACAGCCAGTTTTCCCCAATTTGTGTACTGGACATGGTGTTCCCTGGTATGGAATATCCCTTTGGTTAGTTCAGCTCAGCTGTCCTGGCCATGATCCTTCCCAAATCTTTGTGCTCCTCCTCACAGGCAGAGCCTGAGACATTGTGTTCCAGACATCTTGTATGGAAAATCCTTTCCTTAGGATTTTTCCTCCTGAGAAGCTGAGAGGCCTCAGGAACAAAATGTAAACAATGGTTATCTGCTGCTGTGGAATGCAGAAGGTGCATCTGTGATTGGTCTCATGTTGGATGTTTCTAATTAATGGCCAATCACAGCCCAGCTGGCTCGGGCTCTGTCCAAGACATGAATCTTTGTTATTCATTCTTGCTTTTTCTATTCTTAGCGAGCCTTCTGATGAAATTCTTTCTTCTATTATTTTAGTCTAGTTTTAATATAAATCATAAAATAACAAATCAAGCCTTCTGGAACATGGAGTGAGATCCTCGTCTCTTCCCTCACCTTTGGCCCCCTTTGAGAACATGGTCACAGCCCTGAACAGACCTTGGCTTTGGGCAAGCACTGCTCAGCACCAGCCAAACCATCAGTGTGTGATCAGCATTATTCTCACACTGAGCCCAAAACTCAGCTCTCTAGCAGGGAGGAAATGAACTCTATCCCAGTAGAAAACAGAGCATGCTTTCAAATTAAAATTGGAATTATTTATTTCTGAAGTTAGGAATATGCTGTTGGGTGGGTCTTTTGGTTTTGCTTTTCTGTGTTTTGTTTTTTTAAAGGATAAAATCTGGAAAATTTTATGTGCATGATCTTCCTGGAAGGTGAATGTTTCTCCACATCCTGTGGGATGACTGGGTTTATTTCAGTTCTGGAACCTCTTGCCCTGAAGAACAGCAGGTGATATAGAATGCTCTGAAGCAGCTGCTGGCACTTGTGGAAGGTGTTAATGCCCTTTGCTGCTAAGCCATCACGTGTCAGTGACACTTTCAGACTGTTAAAGAGCAATTCTTTAAATATTTTTTTCCTAAAGGGTTATTGTGATATTGACCTTGTTGCATATAAAAAAAATCAACAAAAAACCCCAAAAAATAATTCACTCTTACAAGGGATCTGAAAGATCTGATATTTAACATCCTTGTTGACTAAAACCACTCCTCAAGTTGCTTTGTTTTTGATGGCTAAAATGTTTCTATTAGGGTAGCTATAGAAGGTTTCTCTTAGGTAACTGTGGCTTTCTCTTTCCGTTTTAATCAGTACAGTTTTTTTAGCCGAAAATTGAATGCATTTCAATAATTCTAGAACACAAATAATAGTGCGGTTTTAGTTTTAGTCTGTATGAAAAGCAATCTTAACATTTCATTGTTTTGGTTGCAGTGTCTATTTTTATGCTAAATTGGCTTTCTGAGGTACTTGTAGCAAGGTACAAAGGAGCTCCCAGAAGGGACCTTTTAGTTCTGAAAAAGGTAGGGATTTCAGTGTACTTACCTTTGCTTTTAAAAGCTGCCTCTCCATTTTTGTTTTTAATTCTTTTTTCTCAAAGTGATTGATCTCGCTGTTTATTTTTTTCATCCTGCCTCTACTTTGCCTTTTTTGCTGTGCTGCTAATCCACGGTGTGTGTTAGGGCTCCCTTTTCCTTCCCCTGAAGCATCTGGAGTAGATTAATGTGAAGGTCAGGCTGGTAAAGTGTGTGAATTTCTGCTCTGCCTAAAATACAGGCAGAGAATTAATTTTCATCAGTGATTCTCTTTGAAATATATAAACTTCAACCCTTTTTCAGAGTGTTATTGCTCTATTAGTGTGCGAGTTTTTAGGTGTGTATATATACCTTTATAAAAAACAGATCAGCACTCAAGGTGCAAGATATAGAGCAGTCTTTTCTTGAGAGTCAAACTTTTGGCTTTACAGCTTAGAATTTTCCTGAAATAAGGAAGAAACAAGGGAGGAAGGAAAGAAGGTGTAAAAAAGATGCATTCAATTTGTCAGTTTTGAGCTTTGGGGGGCTTAGGTGAGCTATTTAAGACTTCTCATTGTCAGTAACACAGAGGGAGTTGCCCTGAACCTGCTCTGTGATTATTTATGCAGGAATGTAGATTGCTGGGGTTTGGAGACATTTTGCCCTTGTCGTTCTATTGCATGTTTTTGTTTCCATGGATACAGCTAGCTACCTCAAAGGTCCAGAAATATTATATAGCCCAATTTGATGGACCCCAAACTAATAATTTTGAACCAAAATGACCTTGATTTAATGGAGTTCTCCTCAACAGGCACAGTGAAGTTTGAGCTGTTATTCATCTGAGGGTGTGAACTACACTATTGCAAAGATATACTGATCCAAATGCATGGTGATGAGGATTTTATGACCCACTCATTTCTTTAATATCTTAAGTAGGATGAGGCAATTGGCTGACTAATGAGATCTTAATGGGTGCAGTGGTCTGGGTGAGGGGAGTGTAGAACTGTCTTCATTTAGGCAGTCCTGCTTAGGAATTGACTGTCCTGAGGTTTTTTCTTGTGTTACTGCAGAACTGGTACTGACAAGATTACCAGTGTGTGTAATGGTTAGAAAAGGGGCAAAGACAGCAACAGAGAAATTAATCTTAGCAAATGTAGCATTGCTGGTGAGGATTTTTTTAAGGAGACCTGCATAATTACAGGAAGCAGACAGAATTTTCTTTTGTCAAAGCCCAGGATTTTGCATCTCTTTGGCCTAAGAGACAAACGTAGTAAATAATTTTTCCTAGTTAAGGTAGTACCTTTCATTTTAATTTTGTACCAGAGATGCACCAAAATGTAGGAGTGTAGTGAACTGAATCTTTGTTACATGGGCTTTTGTTTGTGTCCTCTACTTTTATCTTTTAATTTACTCCTATTTCTTCTTATCTTTTTTCCCCCTAACTTCTGATAACACTTTTTACTTGAACAGTTTACTTTTAGCTGATGTGTCTTTTCTACTTTAAAAAATTTTTTTCTCTCTTTTCCCATCTTATCCATTTCCATCTGATTGTTCCAAGTCTGTTAGCGCACCAGCATAGGAGCTGACTAACAGTTAATATTTACTTTCATTTCCCTTTTGGTTTAAAATTGCCTGCATGGATGGCTCTTTTACTGCTGTGTATTTGGAAGTTTAACATCCTCAGGTCAATTAGGTTTCTGAAATTTATGCTGCATTTGGTTGCAGCAGTACTACTACAGTAGCTGTTATGCTCTACAGGATTTTGGCTGGAAGTAGCATCTTAGACCAACAGCAAAGCCTGGAAGGAAATCTGCATATTGCAGGGATATGTGATCTTCCTGTCTGGGAGAGAAACAGCAATCATTAAAAGCAAATACCAGCTGAAAACAATTATTCTAACTTAATTAGCTGTGTTACTTAGACCATGGGAGGATAGATAATTGGGTTCTATAAGGAGATGTTAGCCATGTCTTTGCCTATTTTCCTGACTTAGGGAGATAGAAAAATTCACTATCTCCCTACCATCTGTGGGATTCTGTTGGTTAACAGAGGGAAATTGGGGTGTTCCATAAAGGCAGTGCTTCTATGGAGTTCCTAGCTGTGAGTATCCTCTAGTGTTATGGATTCCAGTTTCTAGTTTTTATGTGAATTAGATCATCTTTCCCAGGCTTTTGGGGAGCCTCCCTGGAGGGAAGGAGAAGGGAGTCAGAGCTGACTCAGGATAAATGCTCTGGCCTGGGTGTCTGTGCCCTTCATCCACTATATTTACAAGGTCACTGTGAGGCTGTTGATCCATACAAATGGAGGAGCATTTTTGGTGCTTTGGAAGGTGTACCCTGCATTTTGGAAAGGGTGTGGACTGGGTATAGGGTGACTTTTTTCCACTCTGAGTTGCATCTCTCATGGATGTCTAGGTTTGTGCTTTTTTATCCCCTTGGTGTGAGCAGGTCACATTTGACGCAAATAATATATTCAGGGAGTGTAATGATAAAAAGGGCTGTTTGAAAGGTAGGAGTTTCTGGGAAATATCTTTTAAGATTGGCAATTCTAGCGCAGGCTGTAAGCTTTCAAATGCTGTATTATGTGAATAAGAATTGTCTATTGGAGATGTTTTCCAAGAATACTGCTCTAGTCCAGTTAAAAATCTTTTTAGGTGGTTAAGTGGTATCACAACCACTCTCCTCAGAAGATATGCTGATGTTTAAAGGGGTCTCTCATATTATTTATAGGTTTTATCTCTGTTCTTAGGAATTAATTTATGATGGCTGATTAGAACTGCTGCTGCTTTGATAGTAATAGTATCAACAAGTAATAATTCTTCTTTACAATACCTGGGTTGAATTCTTTTTCATCTGGTTGGAAAGATTGTTGGAGGTAGAGATTATTCTGGGAGAACTCTTGACTATTTTCTGCTGGATCTCATCATCTGTAGGGGACGAGAATCCTAAAACAGGCTCAAGATTGTTCAGTCTCTTGAGGGTTTTTCGGAATGACACTTTGAGTATAGACCGCTGGTACACAGGAGGGATGGAGATAGAACACTAAATTTGTTGTAGTGAATAATCTCAGAGCTGCTTGTCAGCATCATTGATGTGTTCTTTCCTTTTCATGATTACTATCTCCTTTCTTTTGTTTGCTGTTTTAATTACTATTTGATGGTTATGGACAGTATGGATTTTCCTCTCTGAAAGATAACAGCATTTTCTGCTTTCTAGTCAGAAAACATCATTCAGATGGACTGACTGTGTGCAGCTAGGTAATCATTTGCAATTTGTATGCAGGTTTGAAATTTCCTCTGTTTTAAATCTGAAGAGCTTGTTTACCTGAAAGTCTACTTTCTTTTCCTCATAAAGGCTCTTTTTCTGTGAGTCTTGAGTGGGAATCTTCCTCTCAGGCAGCAGCAGAGATGGAGCTGAAGTTGGTGGTATGCTCTCTGTGTGATTACATGTTAGCTGAAGTGCATAAACCAGTCTTTAGAGTGGGCTTGCAATTAGGGTCCTCATCTTTCAATAAGATGAATTTCTTAATGATGAAAATGAAGGGTTGTGGGTGGTTTTCTCTACAGTAAGGTCAGGATCTTTGTTGCTATGAGGGCATGATCTCTACAGCTGGAGCCCAGAGAAGAGAGTAGAATAAGGACCACAAGGGCTATAATTATGCATTTTGATAATTCTTTTTCCTATGCAAGATTACCACGTTTTCTATTTTAATTGCAAGTACACATCAGGAAGAACAACAACCACTTGAAGAAAACCAAGATGGATGTCAACACTAATCTTCCTGGAGGTAGCTACAGGTATTGCTGTTGATAGTATTTTGCAGCAGAAAGAGGAAGTCCCACTCTGCTATTGGCAGTGGAGAAAAAATAGCAGTAAAAACAAGAAATAAAGGAAATAGGTTTACTGTAGCTGCTAAACAGGTGGCAACACAGGAGTTTGACAAGGGTTTGTCTTTCTTTGATCACGAGGACATTAATGAGCAGAGCAGGCAGTTAAGGACAGATATCCACCAGGAGAGAGAATTGTCCTGCTTTTCATGTATTTTAGGCCACTTAAAATAATCTCTGCTGCTCGTGTGGTGTTTTATGTGCCTTCAAACCTTCCCACCAACCTGCAACAGAACCTCTTGAAGAAGGTGCTTCTGCTTTATGATTGAGTGCAAAACTGGAAGATATGTTCCTTTTTCCTGGAATAATAGATTAAGAGTTAGAAGGATTATTTTTTTTTTCCTGAAGGACTTATAATTTTTTTATAGCTTTACTTCTAATTACCTGTTTAAAATTATTTGTATGTATCTCTAGGATATATGACTGGTCTGGTCCCAGTCTTGTTAGTGAGGTTGCTGTAGTTTTCCAATCCTTTTTTGTTTTGGCACTCAGTTTGTAGCTCTATTTAGCCTGTCAAACCTTTTGACAGCAACTCTGAGCATTTGCCAAGCTGGCTATCTTTAATTTGAGGAAGGAAACACTGATAGAGATGATTTTGTCTGCAAGTGTTAATGATTTTCTTGAGAAGGACAAGTTCCAGACAATGACTCATGCATGCCTTTGGGAAGCAGTCTATACATCCAATTAACCAACAGGAGTTAGTACTTTATCAGGAGTAGGATGAACTTTAATGCTGCTTAAAACTGTTTCTAGAATTTCTTTGACTTGAGTAAGCAATAATCTTAATTTTATATGATAATACACATTCTAAAATAGTATGGCAAATTAAATGTCGTCTTGATATATATAAATTTCTTTCATGTTAAGAGCCCTGATGTAGCTGATGTAAACTGGTTTTTATTCAATGGAGTTAATTTATACTGATTCCAGATCTGATCTATTATATTCTGCTTATGTCACCTTGTAAGAGGAAAATAAGAAGGACTAAATTCATGACCTTGTGTCTCCTTAAGTAAAGCAGCAAAAAATTAAAAAAAGTTGATTAGAAAATAATTTTATTTCAACCAACTCATCTGGTTAAAGATACAGATAGAATGCATACATAATTGACCAGAAAGGAAAACAAATTATAAAGAGGTTATGCTGAACATGCAAGTTCAGCATAACCTCAAGAATGTATTAGAATTTACTCAAACTCACTGTTGGTAGTTATAGGGAATGCCTTCATTTTTTACCTCACTTGAGGAAATAGACTGCACTGAGACAGCTAAGCCAAAGGGAAAAAATTCATATTAACAGAAAGATATTCAAATAATGACATAAAACATCATCTTTAAATTTTTGGTGATGTGGTTACCCTTGTCACTCATAATATGTCCATATTGATAGACTGTTTGATATCTTGTAGAAGTAATGTGGACAGGAATGGGCTTTTTTTAATCATAGATGATGAGAAAGCAATGTGGTTTTGGGGATTTACCAACATATATTTATGATCATTTTAGGTGTTTGAGATGATAAACCTAAATGCTTTTGTGAATAAGACTAGGATTAGTTAAGGGTGGAAATTTTAGCAAGTTATCAGATTTTATTGTATTGTTGCCTTGATATAGGCAAATATGTAAACAATATTTTTTTTCCTCTCCCTTGTAGAAAGGTAGAGTAACTATCTGGTTTTTAGCTTGAGTTCCATCATTGTACTTCTCTCTGCCTTATGTCAGTAACAAAAGAAGTATTTATTAAAAGTAGTCATTGAAAAACAAAAATTAGCTACATTTTAGAATTATAACCTGGTTATTTTGTGGTTAGTGTTCTTGCTTGTAGATGTGAATTTTAAATTCTCATTATGTTTGCACACATGACGTTCTAGTTTATGTGCAACAGTATTTCTTCAGTACAGTGCTCACTGTGCTGCCAGAGCTGCAATTTTGGGTAGGCAAGGCTTCCCTAAATCAGCCTGAATTAGTCTAAACTTTGCTTTTTGTCTACTTGATTATATATGCAGGAAGCAACATAGCAGAGAATTAAATGCCTTTTTGAAGTTATTTAAAAGACTGAGATTTGACTTAATGGTCTTGGAAACCTTGGTTGCTTTATTTTCTCTATGGCACAGATGTGTGTATATCCTGTGTCTGCCAATATCCTCTGTTTGCTAATCATAAAGTTAATTTATATTTCAGTGGCTAATCTTTTTATCTGAGTAGATACACACTGTCCAAGTCTGTGTCCTTCAGAGTTTGATCCCAAATCCTTTCTGCCATCACTCTAAGTCCAAATGGTGAGTTTGTTACTAGTATTCATTCCTGGACCTACTTTTACTCTCAAGTATGTGATCTTTTATAGTCTTTTTGTTCTCTTATTTCCTAATTAAATGGGTACTTTTTACAATTGCAGATGAAATGATACAATAATATCTGTCTTTAGTGATCAGACAGATAATGAGCAAATGATATTTTTAATATAGGTAGCTTTGCTTTTGAGCTTCTATTCAAACTAAGTGAAGTATTAAATTAGGCAATTATTGAATTTTGGGAAAGCATTGTGCCAGCTAAATTTTAAACTGGCTTTTAATAATGTATTTCTAGTAGAACTTCTAAGGAGCTGTCTAATATTTTTTGAATGGCCACAGACATATTAAATGCCATTTTGGGCTGTTTATACTGGTGAAATTCTCAACATTGGTTTTTAGATAAAATTGTACCCTTGATTTGAGTTCACTTTGTACATCTTGTGCCATATTCTCTTCTGGAGAACAGACCAAAAGGCACTGACCTGTGTTAAAGATTGCAATTTGGAGAAACTAGAAACCTGGTTATTTCTTTGTTTTTTGACATTTTTGATTTAGTCTTGTTTAAAGATAGAGGCACATTTTTCTATCTGTGTAGCTTTAAGTCTTTTCCTTATGCATGTGGATTCCTTATTTTTACTAGTGTGCTAATGGTTCCTGAAATGAACAAGTATTTTCCTGATTAAAAGCTCTTACTCTTTAGAGAAAAGGGAAGTTGTCTGAGGACACAAGTTGGGTGCTACAACTTTGAATGGGAACTGTTTGTGGGGCTCAATTTGTTTGGTGGGGTTTGGTTTGGTTGATGGCTTTTTTTTTTTGGTTTGTGGGGTTTTTTGAGTTGTTTGTTCTTGTTTTTTGGTGGTGTTGTTTCTTTTGGTTTTTTGGTTGGTTTTTTTTCTGTTTTTTCTGTGTTTTTTTTTTTTTTTTTTTTCTTTTTACCCTAAGCTGATGTGGGAAAATTTCAAAGCAGGAATTTAGAGCTTGGGATTTATTGCCATTTTCAAATGGCAAGGCTGAGGCTTGAGGAAGCCTGGTGACTGGCCCACTGCCACCAGTCGTGTCAGTCACTCGTAACAGCACTGACAGAGGTGCTGTGCTCAAGACAAGGCGTTTGCTTGGCTAAAATGCCTTTGAGCTGAAAGGTGTCTGCAGCTTGAATGAGAGTTGACTCCTCTCATTTTTTTTTTTCCAGAGAAATTATTAATGGTCTTATTCAGCTTGCTGTCTAGCTAATATCCAAGATCAATAAAAATATGTAGTCTTATACACTCATCATCCTTCTTGAGAAAGACACTATGTTGATGAAAGCGAGAAGGTTTACAGACAGCTGGAGTATGCCAGTTTTGGGAAGGATGATGTGGTGCAATACAGATGGCTGTGGAAAAAAAAAACCCAAAGGGTAAATAAGGGATTGCTAAAATACAGCTGCAGGATAGGATGGAAGCAGGTGCAAGTGTGTAAGTCCATCTGGAGTCAAATCTCCTCAACTGTTTACTATAAACTGTTAAGATAGCTGTAAATATTATTGATAAGCCAAGTTGGAACTCTGGTAATCAGGGTCCTGAAAATTTAAAGAGGTTAATGTCTGGGATATGAAAGTTAGAAATGCCCTTCACAATTAAAAATAAAGCAGTGTCATATTTGTCACTAAAAAATGAGACACATTATTTTTACTCCCACTTGCAAGGACCAGTGGATGGAAGAGATTAGCAGCAAAAACTTGAGGGGAAAAATGACCAATGTCACCTTTCAAGCCACAGAAGCTGCAGCAACTGAATTTTTATGTTGCTTCCCAGCTCCCCACAATGACTTACAGTTCACATTTGCAGCAGGGGCTGCTGAGAACTAAAGGCTTACTCAGCAGAAGTTACCTGAGGTGAGCACACGGTGCTCGCTCGTACGGGGTCAGCGCAAGATGAAAATGCTTCACACCCCACCATCATCAATATTGCCAGATAGGGAGGGCAACCACATGATAACAGGGCTGCCTGTGACCTTGGTGGAAGTGACAAACACCCCAGATTACAGCAGCTCACAAGTGGCAGTAAGTAATAGGGCTCGCAGAGGTGGCCATCACATATAAGTAATTAACTGGAGCAATGCGGAGAGAATGCGCGAGCCTGGGAAGTGGTCCAAGGGAGAAGCATAAAAAATACCCAGACAAACCAGAGGAAAAAGACAGTTTTGTTTTAAGACAAGAGACTTATGAAGGTTGCTGATAGTTTCCTGGACTGGCTGGGAAGTGGAGATAAGTTGGATGAATGCTATATAAAAAAACAAATACCTTGCATGCTTTGGAGAGTATTACATCGGCAGAATTGGTGTTTTCTTTCCTGCTCGCAAATTAAGGATATAGCCAACGACTACATGTCTCATGGGAGGGGGGAGGGAAGGGTATGTCCAAACTGGGTCTTAAAACATAAGTACATCCAGGGCCAGCATCCTGGACTTAGAGTAAAAAATGATTGCTTTCATTTTAAATCTTTTTTTTCTTTTTCTCACTCATGTAAAAAGAAAGAGATGAGACTTGAATCCATCGCCAGCATGTAATTGAAGTAGTGGTGCCTTCCTGAGTCAGCAGCTGAGGGGTATGGTAGGGAAAAATGAAATTAAAAGGGATTATTGCAGTGCAGAGGTGTGTCAGAACTTCAGGTCACACAGGAAGAATTAGTCCTGCAAAGGTATTTCTACCAATGAAGTGTGTCTTGTAGATTTCTCAAGCATGTACAGTTATTAAAAGTATAAATTCAGAAGAAAGCCACTTTGGCTGGCTTTGTCTCTAAGCATTTATCACTTTTTAAAGCTTTGGAATCTTCTGTGATGGAAGCTCTACCTTCAAACTGTTTCAGTCTCTCACTATAAGGAGAGAGTGGCATCTTACAATATCAAAATCTTTTTTTTTTTTTTAGTAGATGAAGCTTTATTATCGTTCTTCCTCATATTCTGCTCACCACTTTTTCTAAAAACTGGATGTAACTAAGCAGACAAAGAACATTTGAGGTTTCCTGCAGTAGGGAAAAGCCACACACTATAAACCTCTATAATCCAAGGCTTTATTACTCCATTTTGTGCAATGTCTGGAGAACACTTGAGTTGAAAAATTAAATAAAAATATAGCAATCTTTTTCCGTTTTTTTGCTTTACAGGTATGGTACCCAAAATAGAGCATTTGGGTAATCAAGGTCTGGGGCAAATGATAAGAAATTTCTAAGTAGATCATTAATTTGCAATTTTTTTCATTTTTTCTTGTGTTTGAACAATCTCATTGTTTTGGTGGGCAGCAAGCACATTTGTGTGCAGAAATCTCATTGAACTCTTGCTCCACCTCTCTAGGAATTCCATAACTGGACGAGGAAGCAGGAAATATTCCTCACCTTCATATTTTCCCTTTCAACTTCATAAGCTGGGGCAGCCTTAAACAGGTGCCATGGAAAAGAAACAACAATTGTTTGAGATTGTCCTGTGGCTCGTATCAAAGGTGCTTCTGAAACTACATGACAAGCAGAGAGATTTGAGCAAGAGACAGAAATAGAACTTCTTCAGAGGCTGTGATTGCAGAGAGGTGACCCAGGGAACACTTGGTCAGTTCATAATCATAAAGAACTGGATTCCTTAACTGGAATAGTAGATTTTTACTTTTATACCAGATTTTTTTCTTTTAATGAGGGTTTGAAGGTGTTCAACTTTAGCAAATGGGCCAGAATTCCTTAACTGCTCAAAACACAGTGTGCAAACTCTGTTTAAAAATAGCTGTTTTCCATGAAGATAAACCAGCTGGGTCCCCTTGAAAGTCAAGCCCAGACCCTTACAAAAAGTAAGGACAATTTTATCTTGCATGCAATAGCAGCACAAAGACATCAAATACTATGAAAAAGTAGATCTTGGTGTCCTCAGCCTGATGTATTCCAATGTTTCTTAAAGAAATAAAGAACAATAGTAGTGAGGTTGCCTAGTAATAGGTCTGAGAACAGTAGAGAATTGGAAATAGTTGATTGCCCTGGAAATCTTCAGTTTTGGTTTTTCTGTATGTTACAAGACTATGGGTTAAAAAAATGAATATGTGTAACTTTGACTGACTGTTTGAAAATGCTTTATCAACAGGTCAAATGCTTTTTGTGGTGCTTAAACCTAGCAGTTAACAGATATCAATTGCTAGAGGATTTAAAAGGACAATTTCAAAGGACTCTAGAAAATGAGGTGTTTATAGGCATTTCTATGATTTTGAAAAACTGCTCTTCAATACCAGTGTTGAGATATATAGAGCATGTAAATAAATAAGTTATATGCAATTTAAGGTGACGTCCATGAACCATTCTTGAGTTCTATCTATGAAATAATTATTGATGTATATATTTCCTTTGATGGAGTATTCTTCTGTAGCTCCAAGCTCTTGTTCTCATGGGGGTTTTTTCAGTCATGTATACCATCCTTGATAATAATAAGTTTCTATTTTCTTGAAAACACTACTAGCTGGAAATCCCTTTGAAAACAGTATAGTTGACCTTGTTCACATCATTTATGGAATCATTCCTCTGCTTAGGTTTAGAAACTGTCTGGTCGTGTTGAATATTATTCTGGAAAAAACCTGTGGGAATCTTTGGAATTGTCATGGTAACTTTTCAAGTGAGAGCTAGTAAGTTTGCTGCAAGCCCCCAGTTTTCACTGGCTGCCTTTAATTCCTTAATTCCTGACTCTCTTCATTTAATCCACTTCCCTAAAACGTAGGTTTCCCTAAATGATTAGAGTTTGGTGGATGGGTGCATATGGTTCTTTCCAAGACCAGCCCCTTTTCAGAGAGAGAAGCCACTGTTTTGGGATGAAACCACCCAGAACAGTTGCTAGAACATATTTCCAACCGCAGCTGATGGCCAGCTGGCAGTGGCTCCTTGCTGGCTGCAGATACTTGCCAGAACTAAATGTGGTTTTGTCCTCCCTGCCTTCCAATTTTGTTCTCTCCGTTTTAATATTCCCTTTGTTTCTAATGTTTCAGAATCAGTCACCCTGTGACCCTTTGTAGGGCAGCTATAAGGACACACCAACATTTCCTTTAATATATATAATAATGTGTAATACTGAGGCCAAACAAGTATTACTAAACTAGATTGGAAGATAAAAATTCAATATTTTACACTCAGTTTTGCGCTTCCTTTATATTCAATTCACAGTACATTTTGTGATGAGACTTCTACTGAAATGTTTATCAGCTATTTCTCTAACTAATATTCTGTTTACCTTAATGATATTTTTAGAATATATTATGTCTCTTGACACTTCTTAGGGGCATAATATATATTCAATTTACAGAACTCATGCTATCTTTAAGGATGCTGAACAGTGCTACTAGCATTAGTTAGAGCAAGAAGTATAAAACATTTAAAAAAACAATTTAAACCAGGTTTACTTTGTTTTCCCTATGGTTAAACAAAAAAAAAAGGAGTTTGGCTCTTGGTAGGAACTACAGTTTTACAGCTTTTGATGGGAAGTGAGAGTTAATATAGACCGACATGGAGTAATTTTACATGCTTTTGAGGTTTGTTGCAAGAATTGAAATTTAAAAATGCCTAAATAGCATTACTGTACTAAATAGAAATTGTTCATAATGCACTAAAGTGCAGTTGCACTTCATATGCATGTTTTATTTTATATTAAATGTAAAATTATGCAGTGCATTATGCATATTATTTTGGCAAATTGGTTTTTTTGTTTTTGCAATGCACTATCTAAAGAAAATTTGAGTGGAAGTTTTCCATGTCTTAAATGATATTTCACCTGATAATATTTTTATCAATGTAACTTAGTAACTTTTTTTACAGTCTGATTTATTATCATAAATGTTTATATACAGCAGGAATAAAAACTTAAGAAGAACATATCTAGAACACAGTTGCCATCCATTTTGCTTCATATAGAGTTATGTACAGGTATTTGCTTGATTTTTTTTTTTTTTTTTTTGTTTCTTGGCTGGACTTTATTTTTCCTATGCACTCATAAAATTATACAGTTGAATATAACAGAAAATTAGACAACAGTTTCTATGAAAAAGCTCACATATTTTCTATTAAAAAAAATCTCGCTGTATTTTCTTGTGTTATAGAGCTCTTACAAAAGGACATTTTCCAATAGACATTATGGGAAGCTAACAAATGCTGCAGTGTACTGAACCTTGTCTTTGAAACATGTTTCTTTTAACCTTTTAAATCAGTGGAAACATTTTTTTTCAGATTAATCCACTGAAATTTATTACAGAAAGCTGAACAGAAAATGGTAGAACTGTCTAAAGCAAACTAGCTGTAGCACAGCTGTGCTCCAAAAAATGTCTTAAATTTCATATTGCCTCCTTAGAAATAATTATAAAATCAATGTAGTGTTAGTTTGGGAAATTTCTGTGGTTGGCCACTGTTAATTATTTCTAAAACAGTTTAAACAATTTTTAAGTGCTCAGTGTTCAAATCCCTTTCTATGTGGTATAATAATTTATGTTCTCCAAATGTTATCTAGATTGGAAGTACAGATATCAGGCATGGTGTGGTACTTTGAGTAACATTCACTGTCTATATGTAAATCTGGGAAATAGTTTTACAATAGACTAATTTTTTGCTATTTATTTTTTACTTGAAGATTATTAAGTCTGCGACACATTAAAGATTCAAGTTTTAAACTGTCCTTCTATAAAATTTTATCTATGGTTCTCAAGATGAGTTTTGAGATGTACATGCAAAAAGAGAAGCTGCAAGGCTGTTAGTGTTTGGGCCCCTGAAGTGAAAATACAAGTGGCAAAAACGGGAATATTGAATCCGAAACTTACATGCAGCAGAGCAATAGGGTTTCTTGTGCAGGGCATCAGGGAGGTAATGATCCTAAAAAACCTCCTCTGTGCATGAATAAGGATGTATCAAAAGGTGGTAATGATGAGTGAGGAGAAAGGGGGGAGGAAGCAAGGTTATTAAGGAGCTAATCATAAATTAGCAGTGAAGATTGATAACAATGTGCCACAACAAGAGAGAGGAGATAACTCACAGTATGACGGTGAAGGAGGTAAGAAAGAAAAGGTCAAGCTTTCCTTCTCTCCCACACTGCATCTCCCATTAGCCTTGGTCTCTTTGCTGCCCATGGCAGGTTTTTTGTGAAGTGAAGCCTTTATTTGTCCTGGTCCGGAGGCTCCAGCAGAGATCCTTTCTGTCCCCATCCTTCTTTGGCCTGTGTTTGCAGAGGTCTGGCACTGTAAGGCATACTATACACCTAACTGGCAAAAATTCCCATTTTTGGATTGGCTCTTTTGGGATTTTGGGTTCTTAGTCTGTTATTATAAGAGAATTTGATTCTAAGATCCTCAAATTTTAAGAGATATTATGAAACCAAATATGTGTTATTGAGTGTTGGCCGTGGGAGATGACACACACAGGGGGAGAGTATCAAATTTCGTGTAGTCAGCCCCTGGACAGTTTGGAAGTGGCCGATAAGAGCAAAACAGGGACCAAATCAAAGTAGTGATTTGGAGCATTCCATATTTCCTCTCTAGTCCAGTATAATGTCGAGCTCCAAATATTTACCTGTTTTCTATAGGTTTGTGAATTTTTGGTGCTCACTGGTGAGGGTATGGAACAAGTGCCTTCTCAGAAAGATGCAATAGTGATAAACTTTTTAAATCTGAATAAAAGAAAGCATAAATCATTCACTTCAAAGACTTCACACTGTATTATTGAAATTAATGCTAAGGTTTATTGTTCTCACTCATTATATTTGTCTTGTGTTGAGTAGTGATGATTACATGACACTGATGCATGAACTAATATTCTAATAGATTTTTAATTGAACTAAGGAAAATACTTGTGGGGTCAAATTTTTAATGAATGAGCAGATTAAATGTCCCATGAAAGGAACCATATGGTTTTTTAAAATCTGAAAATTAGTTGCGAAGTCACAGTTAATTTAATTATATGGTCTCTCTGTCTTGGGATAATAAAGTAGACAGAGTTATAATAGAAATCAAACCTTTGCAATTGAGAGACCTTTTAAAAAGAAATGTTTGGGTAACTGCTTTTAAATTACTCATATTTATGAGGATATTATTTTAAACATAAGGTATTGAGGTCATAAAACAATAGTGACTGGTGGTGTGTCTTATGCATGCACATTTTGCTCGCAGTAAAGAAAAGATATTCTTGTAAACACATGGGAAGCAAATATTTTGGGCCACTTAGAGGGTTTCTTAGTTTTAAGTACTCTGACCAACCTTTTTGACCAGTGTACACTGACTTTTGCAGAGCATCCTTGTAAGGAAACCTCTCCTTTCAATATACCTGCAGCTGTCATTAAAACGGTTTGACAAAAATTTATGTTTACTAAAACCCAGAATTGTACACAGTCTTTCTTGACCAACAATGCGTTCTAGTAGTCCTTCAGGATCTCTATTTGATTTATGCTCATACTTGTTGAAATTTTCAGATGTCTCTTCTTTACAATGCAGTGATATTTACTAGCCATGATCACTACCAACAATTTTTTCAAAATGTAAATTCTTGACCTGCATTGGTTTTCTTCTTCCCAGGTGAATGATAAGTAAAGTCTTTGATTCAGTAATTTGAATACCTATTAAGATCATGGACCAAAGTTGATCTTGTCTTGAAGATTTAATTCCTGTGTAAGGAATTAAATGAGATTATTCACAGAAATAGTTCTCTACACCAGTGAATATTCTGCTTTTAATGAAGCAGAAAAATAACAAGTCTATTCAGCTGTAAACTCCGTCACTGGTAAAGAAAGAAGGCTGGTTCTGACTGCATTTTTTGATATAGTGTAAATAAAATACTTTTAAATGCAGGTTTATTCTTATTCTGGTCAGGTAACTTTCTTGAAGATGTACACTCAAGACACTAAGATGTAAAATGATAATGTAGGCTAATTTATTTATGGTGCCTGGAGAAAAATAGCCCCAGAAATCTTATTAATAATTGTTAAAGATGAAAATGTAAAGTAAGAGAAAATGAATTTATTAGACTTCTTTAATGAGTCATCTATTTTAAAATTTTTTCATAGAAGTAGATGGAAAAAATTTGAAGTAAAATTTCAGTGATTAGCAAGAGTTATTTTCTTTACTAACAGCTTGATGAAGTGTGTATCTTTTCAAATAAATTGAGCAGAGTCTTTATGTATCCATTCTGACTTCTTATACCAAAATGAAACAATAGGGAAAGGTTAGGAGTTGTCATGCTTCAACACCTCTTGAATGAAAGAAACCTTGGTTTGAAATAGTGAATACCCAAAGGAAACTGGAATAGATAACCTGAGTCATTAAGAGATTTAATTATTTTCTTTTCCTTATCACATTTATTTTCAGGGGCAGAGGTGTTTCTACAGACCTGTGATATTGTCTTGTACTTGACAATTTCCTCATCAAATGTAATAACCTTTCTTTTTTTAATGGGCAGGTTTGAATTCTTTCATTTACAAGTGTTCATGGTAGGGTAATAATGTGAATGTTATTGATTATATTTCTGGTGAAATATTTCCTACTTCTTGTCATATTATTATGCAGCACAGGACTTTGGTGACATAAAGGGAACAAACAAATTTTTGCTGATCTAAATGACTGTGCTACTGAGTATTAAAATGTATTTTATGAGAGATAAACAAATTGGAGTGTTCCTCTGTGCAAAATACTTTTTTTTAGATAGGAAACACTTCTTTTTTGCTTCCAAAAATTTCATGCTAAAGACAAGATTTGCAGACAAATTGATTAGGATAGGAGAGCAGTTTGGTTTTTTTTTAATGTGCTCTAGCATATAAATCTCAACTACAATTTGCCTGAATCTCAATTCCTTCAAACATATACCAGAAAAAACATTAATACTAAGCACATGAAAAGGTGAGCTTAAACATTTCAAAACCTTTTTCCATGGAGCTGGTTGGATGGAAACCTATGGGAAATGCTTTAAATAGCAATAGCTTAAAAATGAGAATTCTGACATGATTTATTGTCTGCGGAGTTAGGGAGAAAGGAACAGTGGTAGGCTTGTGCCTAGTGCCCTGAAGCAGAGGGGTATCCAGCCCAGGTATGCCATGAAAGTGGAAGACCCAGGTCTCCTCTGGCCTGTAAAGGCAGGAGGACAGAAATCTCATTCCTGAGCTTTATTTTGACCTCAATCTTGTGTTGGGGAGCTGTGCTAAAGACTGCAGTGCTGGGTCTCACTCAGTGTCCAGCACCTCTGATGTACATTTGCTCTGTAAACACCCTTAACTTCTAAGTTGTTTTCCTTTTTAAACTATAGAACTGGAATAAAAGCTGTTTGTAGGCAGTGGCTTTTCAGTTCTGCCCACCTGATAATGTCGTGAGGAATAACTGTGACAATTAAATGCAGTTTTTGATTTGATGTATGTATGCCATTTGCAGTATAAACTAGAAAGCTGAAAGTAGATTTAAATTGATCAAAAATAGGCAATTGAGGTTTTTACCTGTGAACCACTGGTTTTATGTTTTGTTGGGGTTTTTTTTGGTTTTGTTATAGTTGAAATCTGAGAATTCTGGGCATATGTTTCTACCTCTGGGAGGCTCTTGATGGGCAATGAGAATGGAAGAGTATTTAAATCTGGACTAGGAGCAGATAAAATGTCAGGAAGATATGAAAGAGTCAGTGGAGGAGAAGAGGAAAAAAGTTATTTTTATATTGACATATCATGTGTCGGTAATTTCCAAGTGTTTGATATTGATGTTATGTTACTATGAGAAACAAGGGCTTGGACTACTTTTGATCCAATAATTTTATGTTAAATCTAATCTAAATCATTCTTAAATCCTGATTTTAAAATTAAATAGATGAGTGAACAACTAAAATGTAATATTTAAACATTATTGGAAAAGTTTTCATTCTCTGTTACTTTCAATATTTACTACATCGGACTGTATCTGTTGATAGCCATAAGGAAGATCACCCTTTATGACGAGTTATTGCAGGTGTGCTTTCTTTATATCATTGTTTTTTGCTTTGCTTAAATTAGACTTGTAATTCTTCAGATTATAGATCTCTACAACTAAATCTGAGAGATTCTGATAGGTTTTGTGTGTTGTTTAAGGATTCTACATAACACCAAGTGCTCTGCCTATTGCTCATCATAACTAATTAGAATAATATATCCAGTAAAAAAAACCCACAAACTACACTCTAACAGTGACAAAATAGACAATTTGTTTTTTAAATAATTGCTGAAGATGATGTTCTGGTGAAATTATCAGTTCCAACAGGGTTGGAACTGTTTGCAACCAATAGTGAGGAAAGATGAGGGAAATTTATTCAAGTGGGACTTTCTTAGCTGAAAAAAATAAAAAAAAGCTGAGAGAACAAGGGGGCAAGTTTTTATTCCTTGATAAAGACGCGTAGTCTTGACTCAAGGACAAATAGTGGTGAAAAAAAACAACACAAAAATCAGGTTCTGATTTCTGGACTTTTGCCTGTACAGAAGGTAAGGGAGCTGGCCTCTCACCAGCATGAGGGCAGCTTGGCAGTGAGTGACTGATGGGGACAGTGCTGTTGTCATCTTCACTGTCACCCTCTCCCAACTCCAGGGAGACTTTGCTGAACTGCTTCTGCAGCAGCTCTGTTTGCCACCTTTAACTCTTCTGGTATTGCAGGGAGAACTTATTCGGAAGCATCTGCATTTTTGGTGTCTGATCCTGAAAATATGAACATGAATCAATTCCTGCATGAGGCCTGTCCCACTGGAATGAGAGGCTTAACGTGGATTGCATGCCTGGAATTGTGCTTGTGAGCAAGGATTTGTGAGTAGAAAGGAGGTGGTGTTTTCCAAAGGGAAATTCCACACTCTGATGTCATGCTCAGTATGTAAAGAAGAGGACAGGAGGAGGAAGGGAAGGATGTTGGGAGTGATGTTTGTTCACTGTCATATTTTCTAGAAAAATCCCCTTGCCCAGGGTTCTTCTCCTGGGAAGTTGAGAAGCCTCAGAGAAAAAGAAAAACAATAATTATCTCATTTGCTTCTCTGTGTTTTGCTGCTTTGGAATGTGCTTGGACATTTTTTATCTAACAGGTGAATTGTTTTAACTTAATGACCAATCATGGTCAGGCTGTGTTGGGGCTCTGGAAGGAGTCAGGAGTTTTTCCAGTATTATCTTTTAGCCTTCTGTCTGCATCCTTTCTCTATTCTTTAGTATGGTTTCAGTATAGCATTCTTTAATATATTATCATAAAATACTAAATTAGCCATCTAAGAACATGGAGTCAGATTGATCATTTCCTTCCTGCCACAGGGGACCCTGAAAATACCACAATGTTTGTACTCCCAAGTCAGTTTTGTGTGATGGAGCCCTGCTTTCCTAAGGATGGCAAGTGGTGAATGAACTCCTTGTTTGACTGTGCTCGCATGCCTGGCTTTTGTTTGTCTGGTTAAGCTGTTTCTATCTCAGCCTCTGGGTGCTCTCACTTTTATTCTTCTGAGTTTTCCCCCATCCCAACATGGAGGCAGTGAGCGAACAGCTGGGTGGTGCTGGTTTTCTGGCTGGGGTCAAACCACAAAACTGCAACACTTTTCCTTTTCCTTTTTTTTTTTTTTAAAGGAAAAAAAAACCCCAAAAAACTACTACATTTTATGGAGAGGGTTCAGTTTCCTGAGTCTATTAAAAAAAAGCAAATGGAAAGCAAGAAGTGACATTTCAGAGGTCACCTGCATGGCTGGAACATGCTAAAGCCATTTTATGGATGTTTGCCACCAGACCTAACAGGGGAACTAATAAGAGGAGCAGTTTACCCTTTTTGTGTACAAAATGTTACTGGACTTACTCAGCTGGTGCATTTCATAAATATTTGCTGATGGCTTTAGGCAAATGCTGCAGTAAGCATCACTTTGAAGCATTTCAAGTGGATGTTCTGGTGGCTGCACATCTCAAATCCTGTAATAAAGCTAAAACATATTGCATGAAAAATTGGTGTGTTCATAACTGTTATACTCCCCTTCGCTTTTATGTATCTTTGCTTCTGCAGCTCCAGCTTTGCAAGGAGCACATCAGAAGGTGCCTTTTTTGTGCTCTTCAGTTTGTATGCATCTCTTTTAGGTTCTGCATCTCAGTCCCTGCTCAAGATTTTTGCAAAGCCTCCTTGTCTTCTTTTTACTTCCTTCTCTTTCCTGCCCTATGGCCTTGTGCAAATATTGTTTCAAACTTCAGACATGAACCTTATCTTATGCTTTCTCAATTACTACTCCCCCCACCTTTGTATTTACCAAATTTTCTGTATTTACCAGATCCATGGATCTTGCCTGAGTTAGCTTCTGTTTTTCACACCAGCTACCAATCCATTTTTTTTTTTGTGATAGCTACCACCCAAATCCCCTTTTTATTTGTTTACAATGACTTTTGTATCTTTATCACCTAAAGAGCTGTGGGACATTTTGCAAAATTCAGCTTTTCCAAATGAGGCTGTTATTCTCCCTTACATTAGGATATTAATTTCTCAAATGCCTTGAAAACGCGGATAATTTAAGAAAGTCCCCAGTAAGCATACTCTTGTTTCCTTTTTATCCCATATATTGTATTTCTGCTAGGTACAGTGATATTACTTGTCACACACATATTTTCTGAAAAATCCTTTCACTAGGATTTTTCTCCTGAGAAGCTGAGAGGCCTCAGAAACTAAATGTAGGCAATGATTATCTGTTGCTGTGGAATGGGGCAGGTGCATCTTTGGTTGGTGTCATGTGATTGTTTTTAATTGATGACCAATCACAAGTCCAGCTGTGTCAGGACTCTGGGCAGTCACAGGATTTTATTAAGCTTTTTTTTCTAGCCTTTCTCTCTTCTTTAATGTTGTTTTAGCATATAATTTGGTTTTAATGTAATATATATCATAAAATAATCAGCCTTCTGAAACATGGAGTCAAGATTCTCACCTCTTCCCTCATCCTGGGGACCTGCAAACACCACCACAATTACTTGTGAAGAAAGCAGCAGCTTGACAAGTTTGAAGCAAGTGGTGTAAATGTAAGACTTGATTTGGCTGTTCTGTTTCATTTCATGGTGTGTCAGCATCAAAAGGATATCTTTCTTTTTATTTATTCTTTTTGCTAAATGTGGAGGATTGCCAGCAGCAGCTCCACATTTGCTGGCATTAGGAGGACAGGCTCAGCAGTGCTGGGAGGCTGAGGCAGCTTTCCTGAGCATTTCCAATTCATCCCAGCAGGTTGTCTCTCTGTGGCAGGATGAAGTGCACTGTGGGATTGTGGTGCTTTCTGCTCTGCAGATGGAAAAGAGAATACTTGTGTCTGAGCTTCAGATCTAGAGCTAGACAGACCCTGCTGCAGTCTTTTATCTGCACATATATTGTGAGCAATTTCGAGTGTACAACACAATCTAGCAGGGGCTCTTTCCCAGCTGAAGATCCCATGACTTATTCTGAAAATCAAAAAGAAAACCTGTGCACACACTGAAAAAAGAGTGAGATCCTAAGAGTCAAAGCAGATGAAATGATTACTTCTGAAGTTGCCATAGCAGACTGGGTTCTGTTTTGCCTGGCACATCTATTATTGATATGCTTGCTGTGCAGATGCTGTTCATGTAAATACAGGAATGAGTTGCACTGAGGTATCAGAATTGCTGGTACCTGCCCTACTTTGATGAATAAATTACAGCACTGATCCCTGTTACTGCTAAAGAAGGGCTAAATGATGCACTCACATGTACATTTACTCCTATAATATCTGTAAATTATTAACTATCACAATACAATTAATTTTTTTAGACAGAGGGCTTCTTAATCAATGCTCCTAAACTATCAAATGATCAATGATGTTTTATTACAACAGATTGTGTTTCTTAGAGAGTGATAGTGTTATGCAGGCTTTTTGAATTTCCAATGAATAGCTGCACATCTTTGGGACCTGTTAATGCACACCAGCTCAGAGCCAAATAGCCACCAGCTATTCAGATAGTGGGACACTTCTGAGATCTCTTGTTTTCTGCTGCAGTCATATTTGCAGAAGTGAAATCAATTAACACACCAAACATTTTCTCTGTAAAGATATTTTCATTAGAACTCTTGCAAACTCCTTGGATAACTCCTTTTAAAGGTGTAAATGTTTTTTCCTAGTTTTCACATGATGTTTAGAAAAATGTATATATTACACCTGTATAATGATTCAAAGTTTAGGGGGTTTTATGTTTTTATATGTTCTATGTATTCTCCCATATAAGATTCAACTCTTTTGTAAGCATTTACTTGCCTGTGATTTGGAAGAAAAGCTCATGTTACCTCCCCAAATCTGCTGATTAGCATAGAGTGTGTAATTATCTCCTGGGGAAGAAAAAAAAAGCTACTTGATCTTCAATATACTGGTCTTCTGATAGATTTGAAAAAAATTATTGTAAATTAAAAATGTTACTTTCAGACATAATTAACAATAACTTAAGCCTTTCTCTGCTATTAAAATATAGGTACCTGCTGTCTAGGGTTAGGAAACAATCATTTTCATGAATTATTGCACATTCATTACTGAACGGTGATCCTGTGGTCTCATTTTGCAGTGAAGGTGTACAGGAGGTGACTGAGCTTTAGAGGTGAGAGTAGGATATTCCATTCAATAGGTAAACTCGAGGCTTCAGCACAGTGATAAGATAAATAATCTTGTTGGTAACAGCAGGAAATGCTCTTTGATGTGTTCTCTGGCAGTTCAGTACAAATGGGCCTATCATGAATGCTGATGGAATTGAAAACTAACTAGAGGAGTCAGCCTGGAGAACATATCCCCTTACGACTCTGTTTGGCAATAGAAGTATAGAATTTTATAAATAAGGAAATAAGTCAGACAATCCAAACTTATATCACCAGCGTATACAATGAATAATTTTCAGAAAATGCTGTTAACATCTCTCAGGAAGAAATATTTATCTTTAAAGGCACAAGTCCTTGAGCTTTTTGTATAGTGAAATTGTAATCTAGCCAGAAACTAATTTTTCAAAAGGTGTATTGTTTTCAGAGAGGACAAGAAATTAAGATTCCCATTTCTCATAAAAATCTAAAGATTTATTAAAACTATTAATGCTTCATTAGTATTGTCCTTGGGGTAGAGCATTTAAAATAAACAGATATGCAATTTTTTTTATGTCAGCTTGGTGAAATAAGTTGAGAGACTTTAGTTTTCTATGTTATAATATTGAACTTGTGTCTCCATGTACTTTCCTGATACTTCGCAACTTGTATTGAGTATCATTGTATACTATGCTCATCCAGGTAGATTTCACAATATATGAAAATATATTAGGAAATGTATTATTCCTCCATTTACATAGACCAAAGAATTTTGCCCCACACCATGATATATGTGCTTCAGCCAAGAGGAAGTTGAATGCAGTAGATTCATGTAAAATTATGTCTCTTGTTATAGCCAAAATTATTCTTCAACCTCCAAAACCTTGTTGTCTTTAAATGTTTAAAGGGGATTTATAAGAAAGATGGGAATGGGTGTTTGAGCAGGGCCTGTTGTATTAGGACAAATTGTAATATTTTCAGACTAATAGAGGGTTGATTTAGACTAGATATAAGGATGAAATTTTTACAATGGGGGTGAGGAAAATGGCCCAGGTTCCCCAAGGAGGTGATAGATGCCTTGTGCCTGGAAAAATTCAAGGTCAGGCTGGACATGGCTCTGAAGATATGTCACTGCTCCTTGTAGAGTGTTGGATGGAGGTGACCTTTAAATATTCTGTGATTCCATCCAAATACACATGTAGGCTTGAGTGGGAGCAATATACTTTACATTCTGTGCAGAATACATTTTTATTTATGTGTTTTCCTGGCTGCATAAATATACAGATGGAATGGCTTGGAATAATTTATTTGAAGGATAACATATATACACCTTCTGTAATTTATTAATGATAACATTGTACAAATAGCAAAAACCAAGCCTCTTGCAGTGGGAATAGAACCTAGAAATAAAATAGATGGACTCTTGTCCTTGGGGAGAAGTTTGGGTCCCGTGAATGCTCTACTGCTTGAGAATATTTTACTACAGATAGAAATTATCCTTGCCAGGGAAGCATCACAAGATCACAGTTTTTAGGTTTTATAAAATTCTGCATTGCAGAGAGGGACGAGAAGATAGCGATATGAATTTCAGTGTTTCTTGAAATAATCACTGCTTGTAAATTGAAGTGTTTTAAAGAAGATTAAGAGGCTACTCCTGGTTGCCCAATGTGAGCTATCCTGAAATAAAGTGCTGCTGACCTACACAGCAACAGCAGGAAGCCTTGGGTTTAATGTCCACTTGGGAAAGAGAGTTGGCATAGAGAGAATATGGTTCTGGATTTGAAATTAACGGATGTTGAAGAAAAATTGCATTCATCAGCCACAGGAATAATTTTGATTAATTTTTTTTTTGTTTTCCCATGGTTATGTGGATCACATTTCAATTGTAGTGGCTGGAAGTATGATGGTTACTGGACAACAGAGTCTGTTCTACCTCACTACAGGATTTTTTGGGTTGATATTTTGGTTCTGAATTTATTCAGGCTATTAAAATGCTGCCTACGACATCTATTCTGAAGAAAAGGTATTGAAATATGGAAAACAATGATAATAAAGGGGGAAAGATTTAGCAGTTTTTTCTAGTTCAGTGAGAGTTTCAGAATTAATTTCTCCTTTTTTTCATTGAACAGGTAGCATTGGCTGGAGAAGAGATTGAGCAAGTAAAAGTTTAGAGTCTTATCTAATAAGAAACTCATGTGTCAGCAGTTCTGAATGATAACAGTTTTACACAGCTAGATATTCTAATGTAGTACTATTAATACAGCTAATATTCTCCTGACTATGGAGAAGTTGGAGGAAAAAGCTTTCCTCTATCAATTTGTCACAGTGCTTTGCCAGAAGGAATCTACTTAATTATATCTTAATTTGTAGCTTTAATGAATGCCATGAAGTTGCCTTTTTTTTTTTTTTTTTTTTGGTAAGGCAGTACTCAGTGTATTCTAAAAAATTGAGTTGCAACATGCATGATACTAAATTTTCTTTTTTAAAGAAAGTTTTTTTTAAAAAATCATGTATGATCCAAAATCTATGCTTTAAACAACTGTTCTAAAGAAACTCTAAGGAGTTTGTAGTCTAAAGATTAAATTTCATGTGCAGATTAAAGTTTGGCCACATGTCAATTGAGAAAAAATTTACATCACCTTCAAAAAGTCAGGCAGAATAAAACCCAAATTCTTACCTCAAAAGAAAGGAGATAAAGCCAATAAATTTTTAATATAATTAATAATTTTAGTTATATATTTATTTAATTGTACATCCTCATAAAAAGTTTTATAGTGTTTTGTAACTGTGTACTTCTTCTATGGTTTTACAAGATGTAAATTGCTTTAGTAATTACTTTTTTTTAACGATTGATTCCAAAAATTTTTCTTATTGTTTGCTTTTACTCGTTTTAGGGGGGTGAAATGCAACAAACTTAAGGTAAGGTAATGCCGTTGGAATCACTTCATGTTAAGAAGTTTTTCAGTATAAGAAAAATAGGAAGCATAAACAAGACTAACTTATAGCAATCTGTTATTTTCATCTATCAACACATACTCCAGAAAAAGCCATTGAAGCACTACAATTTATTTGCAGGCAAACTAAAATTATTCTTCAGATTGATATTTGCTATTTCCTGTTACTCTCTGATGAAAGAAAATAGAGTTCCTTGCTATACAAAATCTGTAATATTCATTCATAGTATAAATGGCTCCCAAATGATTATTTAAGGCAAACAAGGTTTCATTGTCACCAGGGAGTGTCAAGCAAGGTCTTGGGATTTGCATAATAATTGGTTTGAAACAAGTGATATTCCATACAGAACTATGTATACAGAGAGTAATGAATATGGTAGCCACAGTCTGTGAGATCAGTATCAGCACCATAATGAAAACTGAATATTTTTCAGCCTTTGGAGGTTTTCAAACATCCATAAAGCTAATGAGCTAATTTAGATAAGCATTAAACATGAATTTAATCACATTACTGGTAATTATTAGCAGACACACAATATGAAGGCCTTACAATTTCCTTCAAAAGTTGTAATTAACCATAAAAAAATAAATTGTTTGACCTAATGTACTGCATATAAATGACTCAACTAAATACTTTTTGATTTAACAGAATGCTTAGCTTAGAGTCATTTTTTCTTATATATTTTTCAGTTAAAGTGGTTTTTTTGCCACATATTAGCTTAAGAGCAAGAGCTCATATGACTGCAAATGTTACTCACTGAAATCCAAACCCATTTCCTAAACAAACACAACGTAACTTTATCTGATCTATGGCCTCCTTCCTATGCTGGTCATGAGTTAGCAGGTAAGAACCTGCTGCCAGTGATTTCCCCAATTCTGGGAAATAATTCAAGTTAAGCATGTGAGCAAAAGTTGTGAGTTTTAGAATAAAAACTGTTCTCAACATTTGAAGTTTTGCTTGGGAAGCAGGGGCAGGAGCATCTGACCCAAAAGTCTTGGGAGAGACAAAAATTTCCTCCCTGGCTGCCTACAGGTACATTCTCAAAGCATTTCGGTCATAGAAAGCAATGGCTGGAGCATAAAAATATGTATATATATTTTTAATAATATATAATAATATATGTAATAATATACATAATATATGTATATATATTTTTAAAAGGATTTTGAAATAGTTTCCAGCTCTAGAAATGTGTGACCAGATAAATATTTTTAGTTTGCCTGTGTTGAAGTAAAAGCAGCTCTTCCACAAAGGCTTAAAGCTGGAGTATATAGAGTCTGGTGCCTGAAGTTATGGCTCTGGAAAGAAATGCTTAATAATCTAATTTCAAATAATGGCAGAGAACTGTTTTTTGAAAGCTGGCAAATGACTGGGACTCCTCAATTTTTCTCAGGCAGAAGGAGAGGGATTTCTTATTTAACAGAGTGGTGAACTCATCTACTTTTTCATTTTTCAATGGGCCATTGCTCAATAACACATCTTCCATGCCTTTACTCATGTTTCTCAGAAGTTACACTTTTTCAGCAATATTGAAAAATGGTGATTTAGATGAAAAGAGATAAAAGGCCCTTTTTCCAATGGATTATCACTGATATAAAATTATTATCTTTTCAGAGGCTTGTAGAAATCCATATTTTTCACTGTAAAATTGGCAGAGAAACCATTTTCTCTATAATAAATTTTCAGTAAAAAATGTTCAGCCACCTCTCTGCCTAGCTCTGCTAGCTATGCTCTCTGTGCCTGTGGTTAAGCTGAAGCCTTTTCTGGGCTCTTGCAGGTCAGCTCTCAACCTAGAATGTTCTTTTGCAAGCAGTGTGGGTAAAGCAATATGGGTAGAGGGGAATCAAGCCCTTTTTTTCTGTCTGAGAAATAAATGACAAAATCTCATGTGGGCTTTTTATGAAAACTCCGTTCCAGCCCCCAAGCCCCACAATATTTGGCATAGAAAAAAGCAGAATTCCTCAGATGGAAGGATTAATTAATGAGCTGTAGGGATACAGACATCAGCAATCACGGGATGTAGGGATCTTCTATTGTGTGAAATTCTCCTTTTCTTTTCAGCTCTTTCTCCTTCCTATCCTTCACCCAACTGCTCCTCACTCTACTTGAGAACATTTTCCTCTCCTTCCACCTCGCCCTTCCCCTGATAGTCACAGTTTCTTGTTTTCCTGTTCTTCCAGCTGGGTAATCCTTGCTAAATAGAGCACTCCTGAAATATTGTGGAGCTGAGATGACTCCTGCAATTGCATTCCTCGATTTATTTATGTTATACATCTTTCTCCTATGATATGTTTATGCTAGCAGCTACAACAGTAGCACACACTATCTACAGACTAATTAGAATTTACTATAATAAACACAGCTATGAATCACAAATTTCATTATTTCCTGCTTTAATAAACTGTTGATATAATCCAGGACAATGACAAGGAAATGACCATTAATAACAAATATTTGGTATTTACTAATTAATTAAAGCTGCTCATTAATTTATTTGAAGGATAAAGATTCAAGGAACAGGCCATTCATGTAATTTACTGTAAATGGAAACCAAAATATCTTCTCTTGGAATTAAAATTTTCATGAAATTTTGCATATTGCATTAAGGACCTTGTGGGTGGAAAGATACAGCTGTTTAAAGAATAAACTTCCTCATTTCATTCTCAGTCAGAGCACTTGGAAGCTGTATGGTGTATATGTGAAATTACATTAAGCAAATTAAAAAAAGATCTTTTCTTTTGCGCACTGACTTTATGGAAAGAATATTTCTTACTATGTTTTTGTGCTTTGTCCACAGCAAATGGGCTTGTGACCCTATCTCCATGTCTCACCTTGGTGTCTCTTCGTTCTGTTGTGTTTAGCTAATATAAAACAAAAATAAAAAATAACAGCTTCTTGCTAGAGTAGAAAATTGGACCGAGAAAGGGATTTTAACTTTTTTGTTGTTGCCTCAGGCACAGCTTGAGTTAAGTGACTCCCATGCCTATGGAACTGATTTCTGCAGCCCATCTACTGGAGTGACTTCACACAAATACTCCTGTCTGCTTTTGCTGATGTCTTTCCCAGTCCGTTCTTGTAATACTCTAATTGCACCTAGGCATTCTCCCCCTGTTGTTTCACTGTGTCAAAACTGAGTATGAGATAGTTCTAGCTGTTAAAATCTCACTTTTAATTAACAAATGATGCTGTCTTACCTCTTTCAGGGTCTTTATTGAGAGCCTAAAGCATTTCACGTCCTGTGTTGATGAAATTTTCCCTAATTTTGATGTGTTCCGGGAAAGCATGAAATGGAATGAGAAATGGTGATAAGAAAGAGGATATTAGAAAAACCATCTTTAATAAGAAGTCTGGAGTTTTCCCTTTTCAGAACAGGGATTGTCTCTCATGGTGTTGAAGGGCTGCTTGTTGGTGCTGAGGAGTTTGTGGCACTGCACAGCCACATCCCAGGGCTGTGGTGGAAAATGTGCTTTGGACAGAGCAGTTCTTACTCTGACACTGGGGCTCCACTGCCTGATTTATTTCTGGGAATCCTTGTCTGGGCTTTTGGATCATGAAAACAAATTTGCTTGCGGTATGTTGAATGTACTGATCTACTGAGTCTGTATCTTTAATAAAAAGGTTATTGTAAAGGAATATCCCTCCAGGGTATTCATTTATAGGAATTATTATTATCTAATAATAGGAATTATATAATATTATATATAATAGGAATATATTATTACTTTAATATACAGTAATAATAATACTGGATAACAATATATTAAGACCATAACTTCAGGAATATTGTCCCAAACTAAGAAAACTATTTGTGAAACCAAAATCATCAAAACATAACCACAATGGGTGTCAGCAGAAGAAATACTGCGTTTTGTCAGTGTTTCTTTTTGTTATAAGTTATTCCATGCTTAGGATATTGTGTTTCCAATTTTCCAGAGCCAAAAGTCTGACTTTTGTACAATGTGTTTTGAAACTTATTTGTTTTTGGCATCTCTGAATTCAAATTTATCTTTTCAAGTTGTAAAATTTAGATATGGATTCATTCAAGTGGTACAGTTTCATTATGCTTTTGGAATATGATTTTCTTTTTTTTTTTTTTTGAGTCCTTCATGGTGGGACTAGGGCATTCTCTTGGATCATGGCAGAGGAACCAATGCACTTGCAACTGCATTAGAGATTTTTTTTTTTGGTAGAAGTTCATTATTAAGTTTTATGACTTGCAACTGTAATTTTTAAGCTTAGATTTTTATAAACAAGGGACAGGTATATTCATCATTAATCTGTGACAGAGATGCATTAATTTGTCTTGTGATAATCCAAAAATTTTAAGTAGCCTTTTTTACCCCATGGGAAAGGTACTTGAAGAATTATAAAATTTTTTTCTGTCTCAGTGTATCAGAATGGATTATAATAGTAAGAAGAAATAATCTTATACCATGCTTGCCATCCATCTCTTTTTATCTTTGCATTTTCAATTAAAGGAAAGAAAAAAATCCTAAAAAAAAAATAAATCCAATTTAATTTTGACCTACGTAACTCTTTCAGTCAGTCATTTAAAAAAAAAAAAAAAACACTAAATGAGAAAAAAATGCTGTGCCTGTATGCCTGTGGAAGCAGAGGGCTCCAGTGGGATCTTGTTCGTGCTGTGAGTTTTTGTGACCTCTGGATGAGCCGAGCGCTGCACATGAATATGTACCAGCCAGGCAGATGCTCTGCTGACTGACCTTCACTCACTGAAACTGATAATCAGTTTGGCTGTCATTCATTGTCCTTTGGAGGCTTTCTGGCAGCAAATGAATGCCAAGGAGACGTATTTGATCCTGTAGGTCCTGCCAGAAATTAGGTTTGGACTTGGATATTTTGAAATGAATCTGAGTCGAGTTTGACAACAAAGGGAAGGCTGCTGCAGTAACATGTGCAGGTGATGCACTTCTCAATCTGTTTGTATTCTCCAGACAGGGAGAGATCAGGGCCCTTTCCTGCCTTTTATTCAGCTGTGGATATCAAGGCCAAATACACAGTAATGTCAAAACATATAATTTATTTATTTATGCAGACAAACTGCTACTGAAGTTGCACCTGTGTAACCTAATGAATGGGGCATCAGTGTTTGAGTTAATAACAGGCAAAGAATTAATTACTGGCAGCAGAAGTCTTCAGCTTTGTAATTTGGAATTTAGAATGGGGTGAGGACACACATTAAATCTTTTTTTTTGCAGAGATAATAGTCGTATGTACTGTAGTTGCCCCCTGCATAAATAATGTTTTATTAAAAAGCAAATTTTGTACACTTTTAATAATTCTTTGGTTTTGTTGCCCCCTCTAGTATTTCAATGATTTTTAGGGGCTCTGCAGAAGTAGATGAGGATGAGCAATACTGCACCTGCATGTGCCGGATAGAAGGAATATGGCATCAGAAGAATAACAAGGTTTAAGAATCAGAACATGTGAGGATTTGTAAGGCTGCACAAGCTGCAGTGGGGACACAGGCCTGTGCTTCACAACCATCCAGAAACTAAGAAAAGGTAAATGTATTGAGTGTGCTTTTAAAATGGAGTGAAAAAAGTGTGGCGGGAAAAGAAGAATAAAGAAATTTAATTAATAGTGATCAGCAAAGGTTATGTTGTTACATACTGGATTTTAGACTGCAGGGCTGTAATGGCAGCTTTCAGCTGAGGAGCATCCAGGGCAGTTCAGCAGCAATGTCAGCTTGGTCCTTTTTCAGTCTGCAGTTTTTTGGTGCTGTTCTATTCTTCTGCCATAGCCGTACTTATCCAGAGGGCTGTGATGAACAGGAAACAAACCCCGGACAAGCAACCCCCTCCCTCTGCCTCTATCTGCTCCGAGGAGAGGAATCACAAACTGATATTCTCTCAGGAGCATGAGGGTGATCCCTTGATTATTTTACCCTTCAATTGCCTTTCCATTAGCAGTTGTGTTCCACTAAAACACAGGTGTGAGGAAAAAAAATGCCCAATCCTGTTCCTAAAATCCTTCAGTGGGCTCCTAGGGCAGCAGAAGTCCTTAATGGCTTTGGTGCCCAGCTGACCTCTCGGTGTTCCAGGGCCTTTGGGGTGGTGTTGGCCCTGCTGTGTGAGGTTTGTAGCGACCCTGCTGAGCCAGGGCTGGCAGTGACATGGGATGTTCATAGCACAGATCACAGTTTTCACAGAGGAGCTTGAGTTTTTTGAGCGCTCTCCAGCCATGTAAGTGCCCATGCCATTCACTAAGCCAGGCTGTTTCTTATTCCAGAGCTTTTAGCCTCTGTTTCCGTGTCACTGCTGAGTGCAGATGTGATCTGTGCTGGGTTAAAGAGGTGTTCAAAAAAAGATGAAAGGAAATGGCTTTTAGACAAGGGTGAAATGGTATCTCACTTGTATCCATGAATGTGTTTTTCACTTTGAGAATTTATATGGTAATTTAAAAAAAAAGAAAAACCAAACCTCACTGAAGATTATGATTTTTAAAGATGCGTTGTTAATAATATCTATACATTTTCACTGTAACTACATTATCCACAATTCCATGTGGGTTTAACCAAGTAAATTTTCTTTTAAACTTTCAATTTTCTTTTCAACAATTTTCTTTTAAACCTTAGGAGTTCCATTTCCCCTATGACTTTCCCAGTTTTCCAGTTGTGAGTTCCAACTGGAAAAATCTGCTATCTTAATGGCAACTAAAATCTGATCAGCAGCACAAAACCATTGCAGAGTGACATGAAACCACTGAATCCTTTGAATCCTGTCCTGCCTGAGACCTTAATCCTGGCTTCAGAATGAACACTTTTTAAAATAAGGAAGACAATTCCATCTCTGAACCATTGTTATCCCAGTGATTTCTACGATACAGGTTCTCAGCTCCAAAGGAAAAAAACAGGAAAATACTTGTGACTCTGTGCAGCTGAGAATTAGGGAGCAAGTAAAGTGATAAGAGGAGAGTCTAAGTTTGCACTTTAGGGAATTTCCCAGGTTTTTTGGCTCAGAAAAAAATATCTCAAATCCCTGTGTATGTTTATTCTCCACCTATTTTCTTTTTCAGGGTGACATTTAATGTTGGTCACAAAGGTGAGCGGAAGTTTGCTTTGTTTGGTCTATTTTGTCTGGGAAAAAAGCACTAGTTGGTTTGTGCTTTACCAGAAGACTGTTGTTGTTGGGCTTACACGTGCAAGTAAATAAGATATAAAGTGGCATAATGGTATCTATTCAGCCAATGCCTGTTTGTTGAACCGACCACCATTAGTGGCTGTGAATGGGTCTCATTGTGCTGGTGTCAATGAGGTTGTGCTCGGTCCTGTGAACTTGAGAACAGTTGGTTATGGCTGAGAAAAAGGCTAAATAATAGGATTTGAAACAGTGTTTTGTAATTACCAAGGCACTGTTACTGAATATTTGTTTTACTCAGGAGAGAGGGACTTTGTGTCCAAGCAGAGATCCTCAAAGCTGAATGTGCAGGACTGTGTCAGTCTGGGTTTGGGAGATCTGTAGCCAAATCTGTGGTGCTGTATGATGTGCTATTTCCAAATTCATGGGTTTGTGTCTTTATTGGACTGCATGGTTTTAATGTAGTCAGGTCTCCTCCAATGTGACTAACTCCTTTATATGTGCTCCCCCACTGCACAGATCCCAAATATCTTTAGGTCTGCCAAAGGGGTGTGAATAGAGTTAAGAAGAGGAAGCCTCAGATCTTCTGCTGAGGAATGATGATTAAAGAGATGGTATTTTTATTTCAATTACTAGATGAACGCAGAAATCACTGTCCAATAAAAACATGGCATTAATGTAGAGGTACCTTATAGTCCCTTGGTAGATGAAACGCTGTTTTCTTGCTGGGGCCTTAGGAAGTGATGGGAAGGAGGAATTTTTTCACTTGAGACTGAGCCTCAGAAGTCAAATCATTCATCCTGCCTAGAAGGTGATCCTGGCCTGGCGACCCTCATCATTTGTTTGGTTTTCCATGGCCTGGCTCTTCCCTTGGGGTGGATCAGGGCACAGGGGGAGCTCAGAGTCTGCAGGTTTTGTGTCTGGTACTGTGCAGACAATGCAAACAACTGCATTGCAGTAAAGAGGGATGGGATGGCAGGGAACTGTACCCTGGAGTGCCTCCTCCTCTCTCTGCTGGACTGAAGAATATCATTGGCATGTACATTTCCCTTTGACATCACTGGTATGCTGGTCATACTTAAATTTGTCATAATCCACTGAAATAAGGTATTGGGTGTGTCATTGCCAGTCATAGGTGACAGGAACCAAAGGACTCTAAGAAGGAATCTGGAAAGGATATCAATTTTCAAAGGCAAAGAGGAAGGCTACAGAAGGAAATGTTAACAGATTTACAGAATACCTCACCTGGTGTTCTAATGAAAAATATCAATACATCTGGAATGGTAATTTTCTATGCATTAGTATGGGAACCGGTGTCCTTTGTTTCAGTACAAATTTCCTTCTGGACACAGCAGAAACCTACGGGAAGGTGAAAACCTCCTATTTACTGGCATTTGTGAGATTTAGTAGAAAATAGTGTTGAGGACAATATAAGAGTGTAGTCATCACAAAAGACCAGTGTCACAACAACCTAGAAAAAGGCTAATTTCAGTATCTATATGCTGAAAAACACAGCCTTGTTTAAACAGAACACTGTAGTCATGTGAACTTACAGGGAGCAATTATTTTTTGTCAGCTGTGTTGGTCTCTCTAAAGGCACCTGCTGAACTATTCCCACTCTCATTTCAACCCAGAAAATTCACAGGTGGTTCATGTTAGATTACGGGGACCTTCATGGCCATCATTTTGATGTTATTCCTCTGCTCACTGCATTTCAGTGCTTTGATCAGGGGATTGGTTTTCTTATAGTCACAGATGGTTGCTGTTTGACAGGCTGACAGGCAGACAAAGTAAATGGGCATGAAAATAAAATATTCCTTTGTTTTGGTGAGTCAGGCCAATGTCATGTGGGTAGGCACTGCTCTGTAATCCCTCTAACTGTGCTAGGATGGGGACAGGGGATTGTGTGTAATGGCACACAGGAATCTTTCTTTCCTAGGCTGTCTTGTTGAGGATTTGATCAACAAATCTGAGCTTACAATGACATTTCACTGTTACCTCTTCAATTAAGGTGGCAAGCATTGCCATCACAGAGCAATGTGGTATTTGGAAGGGTTAGTCTGGAAAAATCCCATCTGGCAAAGATGTACCTGATCCTGCATATCAATGGGAGTTTTGAGCAGGGATCAATAGCACAATGAAATGCTACATAATTATTGTGTTTCTGTGCCTGTATCTACTTGCCTGCATTCAAAAAGAAATAAAACACTCAAAAAACCCCCAAACAAATAAAACAATACTTCAGGTCACCAGAGACACAGCTCCTAATATAAATTAGTTATCCAGGCAGTGTCGATGCTTTTATGAAATATTTCTATATTCTGGAAAGAGAAATCTAATAAATCAATAGTGATTTTGAAATTGATTAAGTACTTTGGATTAAGGACTGTTGCACAGCATTTGTGGCAACTCCTGACGTGACATCTGGTCAGTGATTTCTCCTGGGGTAATTTTGTGGGATTGGAAACCTGGTTTTCCATAAAGAAATTGTTACTGACCTATTGATGTGATGTGACATTGCTTCCTTCTTTGGCAGTAGCGGAGAGAGTTGGTCCCATCAGTCCTTACACTGATCTGTTGCCAGGTAAACAACAAAAAGAATCAGATGGGGTACAAGCTGACTGCCCTGTCTCTCCCCTCAAACCAAAGCAAAACTTAATAAGATAAATTCATGTCATCTTTTTCTCATTGTTTATCAATTGAAGTGAATCTGAAGCTGTACTTTTGTCATTACCTTTAGTTTTATTTTAAAAAATGGAGCTAGCAATGAAATGGATTTTTCTTTATTGATACATTATCAAGTTGAAGACTGGCTCTTAATATTTAATACTTAAAATATTTGGTTATTGTAAATAGTTGAAAGAAAGGTCTCTGGTAATGGAGATTGCTATAGTTTTTTCTTTTCTGTGTCCTGAACAGTTTGGCTGGATCAGGTTTGCCTGCTCAATTAAGGTAAATAGTGGTTTGTTAAGCACTTGTGTTGAAAAGGAAAAGACCGCATGTTATTCCTAAGGGTATGGGGGGAAAAGAATTGTTGAGGTTTTTTTTCTTAATTATTTCATCCATTTTGGACCCTAGTAGTTTTCAGGTCATAGCTTCATATTAGGCCCGTTGAGAGAGTCCTTGCTGCAAAGATTGCATATCCGATCAGCCCGAAATTAATAGGGTAAAACACACTTTGGGGCTGGCTTCTGATCTTTAGCTTCTGCAAATGGAAAGCTTGATGGTGGGGCAGGCACCCAAGAATTTTCAGAACTTTGATTGTATAGGAGGAATCCTAGACCAGCCAGGAGTTCTCACCACAAGTTTTAGAATAGATATTTTGGTTCACTTTGGTAGCTTGGATTTGTTAATCTCAGTTTCCAAGGACAATTTACATTAATTGTGGTGTCTCCAGCTAGTGAAAACAAAAAGGTTTTTTTTTTTAAGGAAAATATCTTCAACTATTCAGTTTCGTAAAAATGGTAGATATTGTGATTTTAAAGTAGAATTTGCTGTGTTCCATAGGTATACAATTGCAAGAGATTATGCTGCAGCAAGAAAAAGAGTAGGTGAAACCTTCAAACCTCTGTATTCAGATATTTTCCTAAAATTCCTACTGTTCCTAAAATACTAATTTACAACCTGTGTAAATCAACACTGTAAATTTGTATCAATAATTTACCCTCAATTGGGTAAACACAGTTGGGTAAATCTCAGTAATATGATATGACTATTAGTGGAAACAAGCATAAATATAGACATAAAAAAGATATTTTCACAAACAAAATTACTTGGTGGTTGCTTACTGATGTTTTCTCAGATTGAGATAAATTAAGGTCAGGAAAGACTGTATCTCAAAAAAAATGAGGTCAGAAGAGAAAGAACACAGAAAATCTCTTGCAGAAATAACCAGCAATAGTATTGTAAAAGCATTCAAAATTACATATGGAATGAATGTGTTCAGTTTTAAGGATAAATTTCTGGATATTTGACATGGAAGCTAATGATCAAATTATTTTTGATGCTGAGTACTAAAAAAAGCTGAAGATGTTTGTGTAGCATTTGAGTATCTGAAATAATGATTGATCATGACTTAATCAATCTGCGCTGGAAGCATGTTTCTTTTCAGTTGTACCTGTGTTAGATTCTGCTGTTGCTATCAAGTTCTGTTTCTTCTCCCAGAATCTGCAAGAGGCCAATATTTATTTCTTCCAGCTCTGTGTTAAGAACCAAAAGATAGATTGGAAAATAACTGGAAGTGTTAATGGTTTTATCACTGAATTGTCCCTCAGTTCATGTAAGGCTTTTTGGTGAGCTGTGTGAAGATCAAGGCACAGATACACAGTGATCCATGCAGGCTCAGGCTTAATTTCTGGTAATTCCCATGATTTTGGTTGTGTGCCAGTCCATTGTGGTCTCTCTATTATGGATCTATAATGGCAGCTCCTATTCTGCCTCTGAAGAATCCTACAAGCTTTCTACACTGCAAACCTCACTTAGATCTGTAAGAGAATCTGGCTGATAGACATATTTGTTCAATGTATCCCATGGCATAATTTGAATTGTTTCCAGCTCCACAATTACTACAGTTAATTTTCTCTCCCTCAGTTTCCATAAAATTTGTCTTTTCTTGAAGAAGGAAAATAAACCCAAATGACTAAAACATTCTTATTATTTAAGTTCAAATATTATGACTAGGCTGTTAAATTTGGTTATGGCTAGCAAAAGTAATATCATCCATCCTCCCTTCCTCCACATTGAATTAATGGCCAGGTTTTTATTCATTTTAGCTATTTTTTTTTACTTTTCTCCATGTGTCTATCACTTCAGGAAAATTAATGAGTCAACATTGTACCAGTTCTAGAGAACTGATAAATGAGAAAAATCAGTCAGCTTGTTCAGCTTGTGTCTTTGCATTAAATCAATCTTGAAATAATTTATCCTTCCCACGAGCCTTGCAGATACACAGATCTCATTTATGCAGCTTCTGTGCAACTTTCTCCACAGCTTTCATTTGATTTGCTTATCCATGTGCTTCTGCTGCTAATGTTGGGTACTGGGCTTAATAGGATGGATGGCAAGTCTTCGTGGTGTTTCAAACACTCTGAGTAAATCAGATCATTAAAATACAGCTTAACCTAATGGATCACCCTGGAGTGTAAAATAAATCCTTCTCTACATTAAAATGAACAGAAATGTGGTTTTTTTAGCATCTTCCACAGACTGGAAAATAACTATTAAAATGTATGTGGAAAAACAGTATGAAATACTATGTTTGACTTATAATTCCCTAAAGCTCAGGTTTTACTCTCCTGTCCACATCTTTTTTTGGGATTTCACATGAGGGAGGGGCCATTTCTTTGCACTTTGTTTGCACAGTGCTCTGACACATGGTTGGGTGCTCCCTGTTGCACGAATAGGCTCAGCTTTTAATCAGAAACATCATTAAAAATCGGTTTATTATGCAGTATTCCGATCTAATCAGGTTTATATATGCCAAGACCTTGGTCGTGGATCTAAATGTATTAAAGAATGAAACAAATTTCTGTGCTTTGTAAGGCACATTTTAATATTATTGCTTTGTCTGACAGGCGAAATTGTCTCAAAGCTCATTTGTGCCTGGGCTGCAAGGGCTGGAGCAGCTCTGGCCCAGGGTCTCCTCTTCCATTCAGTCTGTGCATGTTTTATTGGCTTCTGTCTCTATTTTATTTTGCAGTAACTGGTGTGTATGCAGAGGGACTGGTGCTGAACTGGCTCTGCCTGGCAGGGCACTGGGAGACAGCAGGGCCGTGTCTCCAACCTGGGAATGAAGAACTGTCCCCAGGCCAAGCCAAATGTCAAAGAAGCTTGTTCTGGAGAGAACTGATTGGAAGAATAGAGGTAAGAATGGCACTGCTAACACTTCACCATCAGAGAAAAAAATGCCATCATGGATGATTAGGACACTGCTAAATGTGCGTTTCAAGCAGAAAATTAACAATCCTTCAAAAGACCTTAAAGATTCGCTATAAATTAACACCTGCGCCAGGTATTTTAAGCTAATTTTGCTGCCTACCCCACTGCTCTCTGCCATTTGCTGCAGCCCCTGCTCAGCCTTGCTTTTGTGCTCTGTTTGGCTTATCTCTGGCCAAGGCTTTAATCCCCAAATAGCGAGCTGGGGTCATATCAGCACTCAGATGCTGCTGTGATGTGCAGGCACTTTATCAGTGTGAGGAGAGCCTCCCTCCCTGACCCTGGGAGCTGCACCACAGGGCTGTGCGTGTGCCACCAACATGCAGGTCACACTCAGCAGCCAGCACCAGGCACCACCCCTGAGACTTCCAGCAGGGCACACAGAAGTGTCCAGGTGAGAGAAAGAGCAAGGGCTGGAGCTGCTGCTTCACACGTTTGAGTTTAGTGCTTCTGCTTGGAAGATAATTATATGTTCTATATACATTAATTGGCTGCACCAGCTGAAGAATAATTTTAGCATAGAAAGAAAGGGTAGCTTAAAAAAAAATCAAAGGATAAACAGAAAACATGAATGCTCACAGTTTTATTCTTCAAAAAAACTGAATATAAACGTGAGCATGAATAGTTAAGAAAAAACATGAAAAAAACCCCTGAGAGATACAAAGTCTTTGTCTACCACCATGGCTTCCTCCAGGTGTGCCAGCTTGACTCTAAACCAACATCAGAGCTCAAAAAGGATTTATAAATCTAGAATGTGAAGTATTGCTTTCTCTAAAAGCTGAAGAAAATATAAAATCAGACTACAACTCAAAGGCTTAAATATTAAATTTCGTAGTGGTGAGACAGGGAAAAACCACACCTGAACAAGTGCTCTGGGCAAGTATTTGATTTCTTTTTAGCAATTCTTTTCCTGAAAATGGTTTAAAAAGTACAGAAATGCTGACTGGAAGGTGTTCACCAGGCCCCCTTTACAAAGAATATTTCCAGAAAGAATTTCATGGTGCAATCTAAT